>NC_089822.1:46618112-47232885 GCF_035046505.1 Tiliqua scincoides
GATTTGCCTTCATTCACCAGTTCTTCTCTTCCCAGCCAAGATCAACACTATTGGGTCCTCTGTCTAAGCTACAGCTTATAAAAGGAAGTGCTGAGCTTCTCTCCCACAGTTGGTCCAATTCTAAGCTTTTATTTCCCTAGAAATGGCTTTCAGCTCACCTGTTCCCAAGACCTTTCTTCATTTTTTTTTTTTTGTCCTTTACTATTTTTACCACCTGGTGCTATTGGGCTGTACTGCTGCGGGAACTAGCATTCTGGTGACAGTAGATGCTTTACGGCATCACTAAATACCTTCCAAAAGCACACAGAGCTTCTGGGCTGCTGCTGCAGATGGCAGGGAAGACTCCATGCATGGTGGTGGTGAAGATGGTCCCCACAGATTTTTTTTTAAAAAAAGATGATCCCCACTGATGCTGGTAAGTTGACAGGGTGGGTGTAACGGGACATGAGGTAGGAGGGTTGAAATGGGGCGATCTGGAGCATGTCAGAGGTGGAAGAAGATGGCACCCAGAGTGGGTGACTTGTGCCTGATGCTGTCCCTCCAGAGAGAGCTGACATGCCCACTTCCTCAAGGAGACCTATCGGTAGTCGAGGGGCTTATGGAGGAATAAGGGAAATTATTTTACCCCTTATTTATTTTACCCCCCCCCCATTGCCTCATTCACTCCAGCATGCAGTGCAGCCTGTTTTAGCATGACGGCATTCTATTGGACAGAAAAGCATAGGACTGGGTTGTGAGTCTCCTTTTCTTGAGCCAATACTTTGATAAAAACGCCCAAGCCAGTTTAGCTTTTTTAAAAAAAAAATAATAATTCTTCCACCATTTTTGAACTCAACATATAAATAGAATACATTTTTTTTAAACATGAGGAGAAATAAGGGCATTCCTTCTCAGTGAGCCCAAAATAGAGGGAATGAATAGTGTCCTCATGTTATACCTAAATGAGGATTTTATTATTATTATAAATACGCTTTACATATATGTTTTAGAGCAGGGGTCCCCAAACTTTTCAGCACAAGGCCGCATCATAGATCTTAACATGGGGTTGAGGGCTGGATGTGGCCCATGGGCTGGGGTTTGGAGATCCCTGTTTTAGAATGAGAGTGAAGCAGGGGAATCAGGAATCAAGAATACTGAATCAAAATTACTTCAGGAGGACATGGAATTGACATCCTTGAAAGGAGAAGTCTTACAAACCAATTCTACCTTACCATTATGCCGACAGAATGTGTTTTGCTGGTATAACATGCTTTATGGCAGTTGCAAAAGTAACTATGCCAGTGTGGGTGGGGAATGGTGAAGTACTGGTGGAACAAGGAGGAGATGGGGCAGAGAGGAGGGCAGACTGAGCATGGAAAGAGGCTGGGTTCAGCAGCAGCAGCTCCTTAACTCCCTTCCTAACCCCCTTCCTGGGCCCAATCTGCTAGCATGGATCAACTTGGATTTGCACCAGGTATAGAGCTGGTGCAGGTCCAATTAGACCCAACAGGACACCAGGGCAAGGGAACAAATCTTGTCTTATCCTGGGGAGGCTGAAACCATCCTGAGGGATACAGCGGAAGCCACATTGTCGCCACTGCATTGCTGCGCAAGGAGGATTGGGCTGCCTATTTCTGTAAAATTCATTGAACTTCTTGATGGAGATACAGCAGTCTTACTTTTGCAGTAAGACTTACTTACTGGGGCCCCTGGGGGCTGGGGATAAGAATAGGCCCTCGGTTTGGCTGTACTTGTCGTAAGAGGCGACTAAACAGCCACCGGGTAGATGGGACTCGTCAGCCTGGGAAGGCAGCTCATCTGAGAGAAGGAAAACTCTGATCCCAAACCTCCACTGCCTTGTGGCTACATCCAGTTATGGAAAAGGCTTCAGGAGTCAACCTCGAGGCAAAATCCGGAGCCGGAGTCCCTGAGGCAGTTCATGGCTGAACACAGTCACGTTCTGGCAACTCCTGCGACGCCGCTGGAACCAACCGTATTGGCCTCTGCCTTTCCATTGGACAATTTCAGCAACGTGGAGAGGGGGGATTTGCTGCATGGGTAACAGCCTATCCTCCATACCTACTTTACCCAGGCTTTGCACACTGGAGAGGACACTCTGTTCCAGAACCACCATTCAGAGCGTGACACCATAGTCTTCCGAGACTGAAGGATGCCAACTACAACTACTTTTGCAGGAAGCAAGGGATCCCAAAGACAGCTTTGATGGAGAAAGTAGCAGGCTCAAACTGAAGATGAAGCCATGGAAGGGAGCAGCAGACTGTTGGGACTCAGGATCTCCAGAGTCAGGGTCCCCAGAGTCAGCTAAAGACCAGTAGAGAGAGGAGATGTGGTTTCAACATCTAGCCTTGTGTGCCAAATGGCTAATGCGCACCTTGGCAAAACTGGAAATCTGTAGAAAAGTAAACTAGAGGTGTTTGTAATCAGCCTTGCATTAACAGCTGCAGTTTATTTAGTTTGCTTGGAAAAAAAAAAAAACACGAAATCAAAAACTTGGAATCTTTTAAAAAAAATAAATTGTTGGCTGCTTGAAATTGTTAGTTTGTTTGCTTTGTCGCAATCTCCATAGCCTTCAATGAAAGTGGTAATTAAAAGTGCCCAAATAACACAGATCCTATCTCAAACTTAATTTTGGCTCTTATCAGGGAGATCTCCTAGCAGAAGGTTTATGAGTTGAAAAATGAGATGCCTTTTGCAGACAACATAAAAGCTATACTAGCTCATAAATCCCATGAAGGTAAGCACCACAGGAACAGTAAGCCGCACACCGCCAGTGGGCATCCATCACCGAACACCTGCCGAGCACAGAAATAATAAGACAATGGCTCAACAAAGTCACCCATTAAAATGGCACAGTCAAGCCATCAGTGTTGCTAAGGCGCCCCTGTGGGAAATTGGTTCCACATCCCTGTGTAAAGTTTCATTTAACAGGCACTGAACAATGCTGTTGTGTGTCTCAACTGAAATTCTATTATTCAGGTACAACCATACTTACTGGTAAATATAGCCATGTTTCTAATGGAGTGATTGCCTCCAGTATGGAACAAAGCAATCTTTGAGCCAGTCATAAACATTGAAAAGTCGAATGAGGACCAGTCTTTTTTTTTTCTCCTTTAGTTTGTGTTGTAGCAAACACACACACACACACACACACACACACACACACTCAGAGTTTCTAACAGCCCACTCCAATCCATATTTACTCAGAAGAAAATCTCACTATGTTTAATTGCATGTTGCATGTTGGCAACCTTCAGTCTCGAAAGACTATGGTATCGCGCTCTGAATGGTGGTTCTGGACTTATTCCCAAATACGTGGACAGAGGACTGTGGCCTTAGAAATACTTGGGCCATTTTTATACTGTATCTAACAATGTTATTTTTTTTTTTTTTTTTTTTTTCTGTAGTGACCCATATTCCAGACAAATCCATTACAGCTGATCTGGTTTAGGGTATACACTCCCCAAAATTCATTTTTGGATTTTCTACTAGGATGTTTATTTAGCTTTCTGTTTTTGATAACCGATGTTTTGGACATTGTTATTGTATTTATTTCATTTTGTAAATGAGACTATTGAATACTACTTTATTTGCAGGGCACACCCTTAGCATGATCTAGTTGACTCTGGAGAACTTGTACTTAGTGGTTATGAGATTTAGATGAAAAAGAGTCTTACTCAAATTTCCCCCCCCCCCTTTCTCAAATTGGGCGTATTCCCAATGAATACATAAAGGGCATGGAAAGTTCACTAAGGAGAGATCCAATGCCCAAATGGCATTACAAAGCATTTTAGAATTCTCTATTTCCAAGCAATCTTAATCCATTAAACCAACTGACAGCAATCCGTTACCTCAGACTGAAACCAGCAATGTGCTTGATTTAGTGCAGAAATCATGTCAATGACGGTGAAGACAAACAAATATTCTTTCTAGCCAGCAAGAAAATGAAAATGAAGAAAAGTGACACCAGACAATGAAGACATGATAACCACTTAAAATGGGAAGGCAGGGAGGGCATGAAAAAGACAGAAATCTTCCTTGGAAAGCTCCTGAACAGAATAGCTATGGCTATTTTTCATGCGGTAAAGAGATATTCTGACATCATCACCATCATCAGTTTGGCACCATGGGTCATATTATGAATATCTAAAGGCAGTGGTAACCTCATGACAGAATGAAGTGCTTTGTTCTTCGGCACAGAAAATATCATGTGTGCACAGAAAATATCATGTGTACCCCAGCTGCAAAGTCTATTAAAATCCGTTGCAAATTCTCTCCATTGTTGTCAGTGGATTATAGCTCTTAAGCTTATCAATAACTAACCTTTATACCCATGCTGAAATCATATTATTGTTGCCATCGCTCTTGTCTGTCAATTGCTAACATTTGGTTCCAAGGCTCCTCTTTGCTTAAATTATTCTACATCCTTCATGGCAAATATTGTCTTTCTATTCCATTTTCATTGTTAGGGCTGTTGAGTTGCTGCTTCCTTTCATCCCTGACTTCTGTTCCTAGGATTCATATTTTTGTCCTAGATTGACAACAACAAAACACCATTCAAAAGATATCCTTGGGCAGTCCCTTACGAAGTATAATAGTAAACTCACAATTCATAATTCAATTATTTTACAAGAACGGTGCTTTTCACATTTCTACAACCCCCTTCATTTTCTCTAACCTTCCTCTGACAGATGCCTTCCACTGAAAATGGTAAATATATTAATGCATCTGCAAAAATGAATGTATATTTCCAGGAAATCAGTGCTGATAGAGAGCTACATTATCTTTTCCTACATTGTGGACTGGTTCAATCGCAATGGTCAGTCATGCTTTATAGGTACTGTAAGAGTTATAGGAACAAGTCATGGTGGGCCTTAGCCTTGCTGGTCCTCTTCCTTGGGCTGCAGTTAGAAGTTTTCATATGCAGTTTGTAACAAACTACACTTTCCTCTTTCACCCAAATAGGATCAGATACTGGTTTGATATAATGGTTTCCTAACTATGGCTTCTACACCTGAAAAATGAAAGGCAGCACCAGAATGAAGGGTGCTGGTGGGAAAGGGGGAGGGAAACAATGAAGTCTCAAAAAAGTGTCTACAAACAATAGTGTTTTGAGAGATTTATCCAAATATCCACCAATGCATTTCAGTTAGAGCCACCTTAATAATACCTACCAGTAATCTTAATACGTATTATGTAGTAATGAAAAACTAAGAACCAAGGTAATAGGACATTGTTCACTATGCATATATGCAGGGTATCCCCCCAAAATGTACATACATTTTAATTCGCTCTTGTTTGTATATACTTTATTGTAGAAAACCTGCAACACTCGAACATCTAAGGGAAGCAATTGAAGAGATGTGTGGAACCATCTAGCAGGCAGGTTGGTGGACATCTGCAGTTCCTTTAGTCAACAGTATTAGAGATATACAGACATCAAAGGGGAACATTTTGAGCACTTGATCTAATTCAGTGTTTCTCAAGATTTGTCCTCCACCGTACCACTTTACATGGTCCACTTATTCAAAGTACCACCAGAAGTAACTGGTGATGATGTTGTAGCCAGTTACTTCTGTGTTGCGAGGCCAGATGTGACACCGTAAAAGGCTCAGGGTGGATGGGAGGGCTTTTTCAAGTGTGGAAAAGAGTGCTTTGGAGCTCTGCCTGCTGAGCTGAGCCTCCTACCGCTGTTTGTTGCATCATGTTTCGGATCTCACTGCTGGGTGGCATGTGTCCGATGGTCCTGCGAGTACCACCAGACACCACCTCAAGTACCACTGGTGGTACCCATACCACTAGTTGAGAAACACTGATCTAATTCATTTGCTAACTAACTAATTAATTAACTGGGTGAAGCATCTGCTTCTGTGTAAACCAGTGGTTCTCAAACTGGTGGGTCGCGACCCACCAGTTCATGTAACACTTTTCCCATCCCTTTAAGGGGTGGGGGAAGGGGATGGAGGCAGCAATGCGATCCCCAGGATTGCGTTGCTAAGGGGGGCAAGGGGAGTGCTTTGCACTTACTTTTTACAATGTAGGGCTGCAACAGGCTGCAGGAGGTGCGGGGAGCCCTGCGCAGCCCTTTGCAGCACTCCCCGACACTTGGAACCTTCAATCAAAGCAGGCGCAAAGCACTTCCATTTTGCAGGAGGTGCTTTGCGCCCACTTTGATTGCAGATTCCAAGCATTGGAGAGCGCTGTGGAGGGCTGCGCAGGGCTCCCCACACCTCCTGCAGCCTGCTGCAGCCCTACATTGTAAAAAGTAAGTGCAAAGAACCCCCTCGACCCCTCGACCCCTTAGCGACAAAATCCTGGGGATCGCATCGCTGCCCTAGCCCCTCCCCCAAAAGAACTTACAGAGGGATTAAGGCTCCCTCAAAGTTTGAGAACCACTGGTGTAAACCATATGCAGTGTATGTGTGAATGAGGGCCCAATCCTATACAACTGATCAAGCCATGCCAAAGGGGAGTGTGCTGCACTGCAGTGGGAGGGGCAGTCATCGAGGTCTCCTCAAAGTAAGGGAACATTTGTTCCCTTACCTCAGGGCTGCATTGCAGCTGCACTGGCACTGGAAAAGTTGGATAGGTTGGGTTCCTTAGAGCAGGGGTTTCCAAACTTTTTGGCAGGAGGGCCACATAATCTCTCCGACACTAAGTTGGGGGCTGGGAAAAAAAGAATTAATTTACATTTCAAATCTGAATAAATTTACATAAATGAATATATTAGAGATGGAACTTATATGAATGAATGAAGATCTTGCAATAGCTCAAGGCCTATAAAATGCCTTGCACAAAGCCTCTCCTTTGTTGCCACTGCTGCATCACAGACCTGAAGCAGCAAGCAGTAGAGAAGCCCTTGCCCCACAGCTCACACAAGAGGTCGAACCGTTGGGCTGTCACGCTGAGAGCAGTTGTGTCAGGTCAATGCGGGCTGTAGCAATTCTCCACAGGGGTTCATTAGAGACTGGGGGCTCCCCACGTGCTGGATTTGGAGTCCTCGAGGGCTGCAAGTGACCCCAGGGCTGGGGTTTGGGCACCCCTGCCTTAGAGTATCACTGTATATGTATGCATTATAGTGTAATGTGTGAATTGTAGCATAATGAATTCGGCACTATAAAGTCTGTGTATACAGGTGGCCTGTGTTATCTGTGGGTTCAGCATCCCGGACCTTCTCCGGGACGCCCCCAGGCCTCCCTTATTAGGCATTAAAAACATCACTTTTGGTCATAAAACCGGAAGTTGTTTTTTTTTTAAATACTTTTGGCCATTCTGAGGCCTGCAGCAGCCGCAGGTTGTCACGCATGGCCTCTGCAGGCCTCAGAAAGCCCAACTCCAGTTGGGTTCAGAGGTTGGGGAGCGAAAACCGTGGTTTTCAATTTCCACCGTTTTTTATACCTGGGGTTCTGGGAATGGAACCCCCACAGATAATGAGAGCCCCCTGTATTTTCTTGAGATGCCCCGTATATGTCCCCCTGAATTTCAACAATAGTGGGATGTCATATAAGCCCTAAGATATTTTGTCTGTCTCTCTGCAAAAGAATCTGGGGCACAGAAGGTGAGCCTGGATGAGGGACTATACTCAGTCTTGTCACAGTTTTCAGTGCACTGCCTGGCTTTTTCAGGAACTGCTTACTGCAATAGGGAGTTGCCTTCCCACTGCTAACGATGCAAAAACTTGAATTCACGACTTTTGTTTTCCAAACCGGTCTTTCATTTTGAGTTGGTTATGGTGTCTTCTTTAAATTATATGTACCATTAACTTTGCCCATTATAGCACCCATTTAGATACCTGATTTGCTGGTGCAGTCAAGCAATTCAGTCTCTAAATGGTTGCAAGTTTTCTGGTCCAATTAATTAGGTATAATACACATCACTTCTCGAGAAATGGAGAATACCAAGTAAACACAATAGATTAAAGAGTTTATGGGATAAATTAATTGTGCCTGCAAGTAAATCCAACAAACATGCAGAGCCTCCAGTAAAAGACCAAATGCATACATACCAGGGGTGGACAAATCACTCTGAATAATTAAGAATAATCATGTGGAGACCTTGAACTGAACTCAAAGGCCATTAGTCTGCTAGATTTGGTGCAGGTACTTCAGCAAGATATAGCACTTCCACAAAGTTTATGTGTTTAGCCATCTCTTGGTGGAATAAACTTCTAAAATACTGATCAGCTTTAGATAGCTGAAGATCACATTTCTTACAGCACATGAGAACTGGATTGTCAACAGGAGTGTAACACATAATGGATTCTACAGTTTGCACACCTTCATATTAACAATGACTTTGTATAGTGTTCAGGATCTTTGATTAGTGCACATTTTATTAGGATGCTGTTTGGGCTGGATCAAAATATGCAGCAGAGTGGTGGGGGAATGAAGTCAGAAATGAAATGGTGGAAGGCTGCACCACTGCAGACACTGGTTGTGGTAGCCCATTTTTGTATGTCCCCTGCAAGCCAAAAATTGCTCAAGCACCTGCTATAAATTGGAGCATACTGCTGTTGGTATAAATGGGTATAAATTCTTAATGGTGGTTTTTGGTATAAATTGTTATTGGCAAATTGTGCCACAGGTTGTTGTTGGTATAAATTGGGCCACTTTATGGATTACAGAATGTAATCAACTTAAATTCTGCAGTAGACCATGACTAGGTCTACTAGGGACTAGGGAGATCCTCCCGCCTTTAGTGTGGGCCCCAACCTTCAGAGAGAGAGAAGCAACTGTTCACTTTTCCCATTGGGCATTAGGACTCTGGCTCCAACAAGAGATCAGCTCATGCCAACCTCTGGTTTTCCCCACCGACCCCTAGAAAAGGGGTCAAGGCAGTCAAATTGCCCAGCTCATTCCAGGCCAGAAAGTCTTTAGGATGGACTCTGCAATCCAGGTCTCTAGGTCACCAGCCAGCATCCCTGAGCCAGGTAGCCTCTTGAGATTAATTAATTAATTTAATTAACAGTATTTATATACCGCTTTTCAACTGAACGTTCACAAAGCGGTTTACAGAGAAAAATCAAATAACTAAATGGCTCCCTGTCCCAAAAGGGCTCACAATCTAAAAAGATGCCAAGGAATACCAGCAGACAGCCACTAGAACAGACAGTGCAGGGGTGAGGTGGGCCAGTTACTCTCCCCCTGCTAAAAAAAGGAGCACCCACTTGAAAAAGTGCCTCTTACCCAATTAGCAGGGGTTTGGTTATGGTGTCCCCTCTGGCTCTTGGATACCTTAGGATGCCTTAGGCATATGGTCAGTTCTGTCCTTAGCCTTATCCTCCTATGTTTTATATATCTGGTCCTGCTTCCTTTGTTCTTCCTAGGGGATTTTTTCAGGGGATTTTTCTCAGGAAGTCCATCCTGGTCCTAATCCTAATCCTACCAAAAATTGTACTTGAAGCACATTGTATATTCCGTTACGTACAGTCATGTGCACATAACTTTTCTCTCTCTTTTTCCCCTCTAGATGAGCTTTCTCTACCCAAGAATGGTGTTACTCTTTGCAGTATCATCCCTACAATATTTCTTTCTTTTCTCTGGTTATTAATCTACTGAGCTAGAGTCAGCTCTAGAAAATCTCATGATTTATAATTTCAGGGAAAGATCATCTCATTTCCCTTGTATTTTCCAACCTTGTTACTCATCCATCAATTCAAAAAACAAGAACTCATTTCACTTGTATTTTCCAAGTTTCCTTTCCTTGTTGCCACATCTATCAATTCAACCCTGAATCCATCATATGTGCAGTGAGGTACTACTAATGCAAACAGGGGGGAAAATGAATATCAAAATGAATTGTGAAGTTATGTGGTCCCTAAACCTCTATCCTGTAGTATGTCTTAGGCAACAGTTCAAGTAAAACCACAAATTGTTGCAATAATGTTCTGTCCAAATGTCTTTATAGTTTGCCATTCACTTTTCTCTGAATATTTGGATCATGTGACCCAAGGCAATATTATCTGAGGTGGCCCTGAGTGAAAATAATGCATGGCACTGAAGATATATGATGGAAAAGAAGTGTTTAAGAACTTACTTATTCAATAGAATTCATGTGAAATGGAGTAACAAGCTGTTTAAAAAAGAGAAATAATTTGTGACTGAAAGAAAGAATACAACATCCATTGTCATGGATACTGTGGTGTGTGACTTTTTTTCCATTCATGGTCTCTGAAGCACACATGAGCTTGTCAAGCAACTTCTATTTGAGACTCAAGATCAATTTTCATTTGCATAAATAGAGTCCAGGTAATCAGAGAACTAAAGGCAAACATTAGTATTGTCTGTAGTTGGCTCTGTGATAAATAGGAGAGGGACAGTTTAATAGTAAAGACCATAATTATCCACAACTCTCAGTTTACAATTAGTTTCCCTGACAGTTACGGTCATAAATGCCAGCTTTAATCATGTGCTCAGGTTGAATTAGGCCGTGCCAGTGCTGTTAAAGATCTAATCCTCTTTCTTCCTCCTCATAATGAAATAATAATGCAAATTCAGTACATTGATGGGGCGACCCATGTGAATTTATTAGAGGCTTGGAAAAGTCTCTTGAAAGGGATAAATTCTTTCTGGGTACAGACTTGAGGTAATTCAAACCAGACAAGAAAAAAAATGGAACTGTCATCAGAGGCTGGGATATGGAAAGGATTTAATTTGTATGAATAGGCATTTTAATAAGTAGAGGAGACCTCATTTTCAGCTTTACTGGAGGAATATTACTACTGTCATCTCCCAAATTGGGGTGCACTAACTTTATTGGGGGGGGAGTAAAGATTATTTCCAAATCTCCTTTCTCATTACCCTGTGGTTTTCAGTAGACAGCAATATACCACCCAACAGGAAGACCTACTGACCAGGTCCTCTAATTATATGAGTGAAGACAAATTGTACAATTAGTCCTCATAAAACCATCTGCAGGATTCAGTGACACGGATCAACCCTTCCTTGTGGAGCACATGCCGTTTGTTGTTAACACTCACTGGTGTTTTTTTTAAAATTATTATTAGCAAAGGCTTATTGTCAATGTGATTAAAAGCTTCATTTGTGTGTTTTTTTCCCCCTTAAACTTCAGAATGACACTTTAGCTCACGGGAATATATAACACTATCTGCTGGGGTAATTGCTCCCCGTAAATAAATGTCTTAGGAATGCATTACATTGAAACAAGACACACATGGTGTGGACTGAAATAGTAACAATATATCTCTGTATCTCATCAGCTGGAAATCCAGACCAATTAGTGGGGCAATAACATTTCCAGACCACAGAAGACTCACTGGTTTCCTATTTTGTAGCCCTAACTTTGTGAGGTCCCACTGTGGGCTACGCAGACATCATTACCGTCATCCCATTTTTGAAACTTCCTGTTCCTGCCACAGCAGGCCTGCCTGTAAGTCTGACTTCACTGATAAGATAATGCAGGAAATGTAGTGCAGATTCTGAGACACATTTCAAGAGACATATGTAATATATCATATTACAGTGGTGTAGCAAGTCGGAGAGTGGGGAACGGTCCACTCCAGGTGCAGACTGGAAGGGGTGCCACAAAGTGTGAGCATGCATGTGCTGCAGCCACATCCCAAGTCAGAACAGTGGTAGCTGGGGTGAATTTTTTGGGCAATTTTTGGTGGCCTCCTCCTTTTCTTGTTCATAGAACACATCACACAATGTTGTGACATCATACAATGTCTTGGTGTCACTTTCAAGTTCCCCCGGAGGAGAAGGAGGCCTCCACCTCTTTGAGTTCACCAAACACAAAGAGGTGGAGGCTACCTCTTCCTCCAGGAGAACCCAGAAGTGACCTCACAATGTCTTGTGATGTCATGACGTTACTACCCCAGGTGCCACAGTCCCTGGCAATGCTGCTGTCATATTATACACCAATAAGACATGATGCAAGGAGTTTGGATTACAAATGGATAATTGCTTAATTCCATATAGGGTGTCCTAACTATCCTAACACTCCACCTCCCTTTTGGCGGAGTCTCACACCTTGAGAGAGGCATTAAACTCTGTCTGACTCTGCTGTCCTATGTGCCCCTTTTTTTGAGTGATCCTACCTTGGCTTCAAACTTCAGATCATCTTGTGACAGTCCCACTGACCATTGAAAGGAGTCAAGGAAGCACCGAGTTGCATGACAAACTTTAAGCCAATCAGTCTTTGAAGTTGATTCTGCACCCATTGCTCAAGGATGTCCCATAAAGTATCCCTGATGGAAATAGGTTCTGGAGATTGGTTTTTAGTCCCCTTTGACCAATTCACTTGCCTTGTGGTGCTCACCAAATTTCCTCATCTTTCTGCACGAAACTTGTCACATGGAGCTCTTTGCCTGTCAACAAAAACATCATGCAGACCCCACTGCAGAGCACCTAAAAAGAAGCTTGTTAAGCACACACATATTCCATCACTGCTATATAAACCCAACTGTGAATGTATGGCAGCAGGATGGGAATATAAGCCCCACTTGCTTCCACTTCTACCCCCACCCAAGACCAGAAGCACTGGATTCCCAGCACTTGCAATCTATTCAGGTCCTGAGCCTCCTGCCACACCTTTGGTTGCAGGAGGCCAGTCTGGGATAGCTGCAAAGTCCCTATATGTCCAATGTGTCAAGGATACTAGTCCTTTGCCATGGGTCAACTATTCCTAAATGTAATGACTGTACTTGGAGAGGAGACAGTTCTGCACAAATTGCAGAGAGCTGTGTTCACTGCATCCTTTTCTTCCCAATGAAATTACCACTGGCAGTTGTCTCCCCAACCCAAGCCAGATGCTGGCGCTTCCAGTATTCACTCTTGTGAGCCCAGCAATGCTGGCATGCTCCTAATTAATCACCCACACCTGTGCCACTGGGTACTGCCTGCCAGATGTAGACAATAATTAATGAAATGAGCAGCAAACACTCAAGTTATCCTGCAGCAACATCCATTATACTTGAACACCTTGGATGTCTTCTGCCCAATAGGTTTTCTGCCCTCTCCCCTGAAGCCCATCCATGCCACTGTGATGGTCACATGCACAGGAGATAGCCCTTCTTCTACCAATTGATTTACTGCCATTTTTCTAGAAGCTCATCACATGGCTGCAATGGCCACAAGCGCAGGAGGCAGTCCCACAGTTTTGTCCCACTCAGCTGAATAACTTTGGGGAGCTACAGTGCAGCACAGCCCAGATCCCATGGCCTTTGAAAGTCCATGACATACCCCCATCACTGTGACAAATTAGTCTGGGGAGTCCTGATGCACCTCTTTATTCTAATTCGTTTGGACTGGATTCTTTTCTCAGTCAGAGAAAGTCGCTTGTATTGATCTTTATTTAAAGATCACCAATGGATCTTTAAATTGCTGCAAAGCAATCTCTGTATGCCCCTACTCACCGTTCCACCACCTGGTGGTTCGGGAGAGCCACTAGGTGGTGGACCATGGGCCCAGCACTGGAGCTCTGGCTCTGGGCCCGCAGTAATGGTTTCAGACATGTCTTATGGCACATTTGTGACAGTGTGCACTGGTGGTAAGCTGGTGCGCAGAGCTCTGAACCAGGCCCTCAGTCTACACACCCTGGAAATGTATGAGAATTGTATGATGAGTTCGTCCACCGCCACAATTAGGTGCCCTGCCTATGCGATGGGTCAAGCCACCTGAGCCAATGCCTTGTGCAACCACCCCTGAGGGTGAACAAGTAAATAACTATCTATTTATCATCCTGGATAGGCCTGGTCGGCATTATGTTTTGGTACCCCAACTTCACCAATTGTTTATACTATTTGAACACTAGTTTCATGCCAGCTCTCATTTAAGAATTCTGATCATATATCAACAAGGCAGTTCCAACAAAATCCCTGCCTGCCCTGAGGTTAATATTGAGTTATTTGAGTGACACAGGGCCCCTCTGCTGGCTGCTCTAAAATAAAACTCCCTTCCAAATCATTTAGTAGTAGGATTGTATTATGGAGCTGACAGAAACTTTGGCAATAAATGTTCTTTCTTTTGATTTAGTCATACTAAGTGCCCAATCCTATCGCACACCAGCCTAGATCATGCAACCTAAATCATACAATGCTGCTGATGGAAAGTGTGCTGCATGCTAGAAAATGTGCTCAACCTATATTCTCATAATGCCAACGTGATCATGAGAACTATCAACTAGTACACATGTAGTAAACCATGTCTATGTATGTGCTATATTTGCATTGGTTTGGCATATAGAGAACATAATATTAGCTTTGCATTAGCTTTAGTATTTATTTTATTAATATATTGTAATAATTAGGAATGTGGCACCTTCAATCAGTAGATGGTAAAATACCGTTTTTACATGGCATTGTTACTCTTCTAAATGTGGCCACCTTGTTGATTTGTCCAAAGAAGAATCTGGAGGTTCAGCCATGTGTTGTAATGTGTGCTACAGAGGTGACGGGGTGATTTACTAAAGCTTGAACAACCACTACAGTATCCATCATTGCAATGGTGCACAAAGTGACCTGTACAGATATAACTAAGGCAGTATCCTCTGCTGAATCACATAGCTAGGCTGGTCTACTGTATTGCCTGTAGGCTATGGTCCCATAATAATAATAATAATAATAATAATAATAATAATAATAATAATAATAATAATAATAATAACTTTATTTTTACCCTGCCTTTCTCCCCAAAGGGACTCAAGGCGGCTTACAATAGATTAAAAACATAATTTAAAAACAAGTAAAAACATATTAACACATCATAAAAAACAGCAGTCAGAATAAAAAATAGGTAAAAAGAGCATAGAGCAGCAGCAAGTCATAAAAGAATCAGGCCTGTAAAAAATATTAAAAGATGTTAAAAAGATGTTAAAAGGCCGAGAACTCAGAAGGCTTGTTTAAACAGAAGGGTCTTCAGGCCTCGCCGAAAGGTCTCAAGAGAGGGAGCCATTCTTAAGTCAAGGGGAAGGGAGTTCCATAGCGTTGGTGCCACTACTGAGAAGGCCCTATTTCTTGCAGCCGCCCCACGTACCTCCCTAGGCGGCGGCACTTGTAAAAAGACCTTCTCTGATGACCTAAGAGGACGAGCCGGATTGTACAGGAGTAGGCGATCTCTAAGATACCCTGGCCCAGAGCAGTATAGGGCTTTAAAGGTCAATACCAGCACCTTGAATTGGGCCTGGAAACGAATGGGCAGCCAATGCAGCTGCTGGAGAAGTGGACTGACAGAGTCGAACCGCCTACCTCCAGTAACCACATGGGCCGCCGCATTCTGCACTTTTAAATAAAAAAATTACTACCAATACTACCTTGCTCTCCGATGGCCAAAGTGTCTTTAGGACTTGAGGTCACATTGATGAGCTGTTCCCAGTTCACAACAATCACTGCCATCTTTATGCATTTCTGTATTGCTCAACAGACTGCATTTAGGAACCGCAGATGTTGTTGGCATAGGAATACCAAACAAAAATACTGTGCCAAGATATATAATTTTGATGTGTTTCAATAGCACAAGGTCCTTTACAGCAGCACAAAAGCCGGGCTGCCATCGCGTGCCTCTGGGCCACTTTCGCACACAGAAGTGGCAAGAGACTTCTGCAGCATCAGTAAGTCAGCAGTGGGGCAGGTCATGGGTGGGGAAGAATAATGGGTCATGTTGCGGGGTGGAGGTGGCAGAGACTTGCATCCAGAGTCTATCCCTGAACACCCCCTGGAATTCCCCTCCCTGGCTCTCACGGACTTATGACAACAAAATGGCTGGTGTGGATCCAAGGAGATCCAGAGGTGATTGGGCATTCTACCAGTAGGCAAGCAAAAAATATTTTTACTTGCTTCCTGCAGGCTGACTGATCACCCCCCATAATATGCACCACACGCCCCACTGGAATGGTTGCCTGCTTTATCATGGTGGCTAACAGGATTGGGAAGGCAATTGTGTTTTTTAACAATTACAGTTCATAGCATATATCTATAACCAAGTTACAGCAGAATTCTGTGCATGTTTACTCAAAAGTAAGTCCCACTATATTCAATGAGCTAACTCCCCAATAAGTAAGTGTAGAACTGCAGCCTTAGAAGAATTTTTAAATGTGGTTGATCTGTATAGCAGTGAGAATATGCCATTCCAACAACACTTGCATTTTCCCCAGGTAAATGATATTTGAGTTAGAAAAGGTGTTTCTAGTTAAGAGACAGATCAATTGACTTAGCCTTAACTCATGTACAATTGCCTGAAGCACTGCGAGTTGAAAGACTATTCCTTTATACAGCTGTTAACAGGCCATCAAAGTGTGAGGTCCTATCAGTGAAAATAAGACAACCCCCAAAGGAACAGTTGATTTTGATTTTCTTTTTCTAGCTATGAAGGTGAATTAGACTGTGGAACATTTTTAATGTGATTAATATGCCGCAAATGCCAGCAAAGGGCAGAGGAGGTGAAACTTCTTTATTTATACACAAGCAAGGCACTGTATGTGGTTACACAATGAAGGCTTTACTCCCGTGTGCTGTGAGGATTCAGCGTAGGGGCAGAATTAGGGGAGGGAAGTCTCGGCAGACTGGTGAAATCTCTTGACGAAGAGTATTGCACTACTTAAAAAGATGATGCCGCAAAGAAAGAGGGATATATGAGAAGAGTCCCTCATGCACACACAGCCCCTGAGCCAACAGAACAGCCCCCGCAGGGGCTCTGAGGAACTGCTCTGTGCTGCTCTGTTCTGCACAACCTAGGACCAGAGAGTTAATTAAGGCTGCAATCCTACACCTTCCTGAGAGTAAGCCCCATTGAACAAAATAGGACTTACTTCTGAGCAGACCTGGTTAGGATTGTGCTGTAAGATGGTGTATTTAGGGGCAGCCCAATCCTATGCTCTGTGGGTGCTAGCACTGCAGCCACAGTGCCAGTGTTTGGCGTTGTAGAAGTGCCATAAAGCAGCAGTTTCCAAACCTTTTCGTACCAGGACCCACTTTTTTAAATGACACTCTCTTAGGACCCACCTAGTTTTACTTGATTTTTAAAAAGGAGATATAGAAATTATTTATTTATTTATTTATAAGCAATAATAACCAGACCTTCAAACTTTAATAAAAGTCCTTCAAACTTTATCTCTCTATATTTACACGTGCTTGCAAACTATAGGAACTGAGCTCTTTGTAGGGTAATTAGCAGCTACAGTATCTGATTTTTGAATAGCCTCTGGGCTTGAAGCAATTAGTTATCTGATCTTCCATCACTCTTTGGTGACCCACCAAAAATCAGGTCATGACCCACCAGTGGGTCCTGACCCACAATTTGGAAACCTCTGCTGTAAAGGACTTGCCAACACCCAGAGAGGAAGCCTTTGGTGTCGCACGGGAATTGCACCTTGCCTGGTGGCTGCCAGGGTTGGAAAGCGTTGAGCCAGGCAGTGAAAGGCAGGGGAAGGGTGCTCCAGAGGTGTGGAGAGGGTGTCTTTGAGAAGAGGGAGGGCGGGGACGGGGCAGTTCAGGCCCAGGGGTGTGTGGAGCAGGTCTCCACAGTATCCTAAACCCTATCCTGAGGCTACTTGGTTCTGCACCAGCAATTAGCTGGCAAGATTCAAGTAGCCCCATTGAGCAGGCTGGGGTGCTACAGAAGGTAAAGGAACAAATGTTCCCTTACCCCAAGGAAACCTGCTCAAAACTAATGCTTGATAGTGCATGGGTCCGGTGGCTCCACTACACCACACACATCTGAGTTAAATGAATTTTCAAGGGGTGAACCATCACTCCAACCCACTACAGCTTTCTCTGTCTGATGGACAGAAGGTGAGAGGGAGAAGAAACCATCAGAGCCAGCTCCTTCCCATGTGAGCAGCCATAATGCATAGGCAGGTCCCAGTACTTGAAAAGAGCAGACTGAACGGTTAAAACGGAGCACCAGAGTAAAATGGAGTGCATCAGAGAGAGAATCTTGGACAGGGAGAACGCATCTGCATTTTGGAACCCCAAGATAAATTATGGTTCAGTTTATGGGATGTATACGAGATATTATGGAGAGACCAGACTTATTTCATTGTTGAGAAGACTTAACAATGAAATCAGTAATAAATACTCTGCATTCTTTCTCAATGAATTTAGTACAAAGCAGAACAGAAATGAAATAGGGCAGAAGTGTGTTCAAACTAAATCTCCTAACTGGAATTTCTTGCAAATGCTCAAATGTGTGGTTTCCTAATTTTTTATTTCAAATTTCCCCAATATGGATGCAGTGGTTCTTAGGGGAAACGAGGTGCAGAAAACCACAAAATACATTACTTCTAGTAGTATTTGAAATAGCAAGAGAAAACAATTCCCTACTGCAAGGTTCTCACAATCTAAAAACAGACACAAGAAAGATAGTAAGTGAAGAGGAGGGATATGGTGTCAGACTAACATCTCAATCCTATAAGGGCCTCATGCCACTGGAACTATTGTTCCACAGTGTAAGACCCTTTACGGCTGTCACAAAATGCAACCTGCCATTTTGTGCACTCAGGTCGCCTATGTGAGCAGCCGCAGTGGCACACCAGTGGTTTATCCATGTGGCCTTCGACCAGTAAGTCAGGGCAGGGGGTGGGAGGGAGGCAGGAGTGGGTGGAACGGGATGGGGAGGGTGGTCCAAGACTGGAAAAGGGTAGTATTAGTGGCAGTGGCAGCACCACTGATATCCTATCCACTTTCCTATTCCTGATCCATCTTCCTGGGTCCAGTTGAATTTGCACTAGCTAAACTGTAGGCCCAAGTCTGAGTACACCCATGCAAACAGTGGAGACTTACCTCCAGGCAAGAAAACAAATGTTCCCTTATCTGGAGAAGACCTCCAGGACTCCCCTGCCTGCAGGACTCAGCATGCACACCATGGATGCGATTGAATCAGTTGGGGGTACTTGATAAGATTGGGCTGCAAATGTGTAAGAATCTACAATCACTTAATGCACACATACTTATAACCCAGTCCATTCCCCCACTACAGCATGAAACCACACCAAAACAGGCTGTGCTGCATTCTATCGTGGAGGGGGGCTAATCAGGAGACCTGGGAGAGGTAAGGGAAAATATATTCCCTTACTTCCCCATAAGCTTCCTGATCACCAATGGGTTTCCTCAGAGCTGTGCCAGCCCTTTGGCTAGCACAACTTTGAAGAGTGAAAGGGGGTGTATCAGGAGGCAAGGAGAGCATGTAGCATCTGGTGCAGATTGCACACACCAGGACAGTCCCCCTCCTGCCCCCTACATGCTTGGTTCCTCCCACTTTTACAGCTTACCTGATTTCCTCTTCATACCCACATTCAGCCGCGGGCCACCACCAACCCGTTCTTTGATGCCATACTGCCTTTCTGACATCATAACTAGCATTACAATGTCACAACCAGCAGTATAGGATTGGACATTAGGCTCCAATCCTATACACTCTTACTAGGGAGCAAGTCCTATTGAAATAAATGGGTCTTGCTTCAGAGTAGGCATGATTATGTGGAACAATGGAGTAAAGTGACTCAGGGATTCGAGTAAGTATATACAATATATTTCCTTAAATGTATTATAAATTTCATGATTCAGTTTAGGAGTTTTTTTTAGGTGCCCATCAAAATTAAATTTCAACGCATATAAAAAAATGCAAACCTGACTTCAAAATCTGAAATAGTGCCAAATTTCGATCCTGTGAAGTGTTGGATTCCACTCCAGAACAAATATCATCAAGATTTTAAACATAAAAACAATACCTATTGTTATTTTCTTATAGTAAAATGATACCCCATTTTCAAATAATTATACTGTAAAAAAGTACGTCAGCTGCATCCTTCTTACTTGTGAAATATAATCCCACACTTGATTATCACTAATCCACAAATTTACCAAGAAGCACTTCTTTGAATCACTCTTATTTGTAAATCAGACACAACCCTGATTATGTACACAGAAAAAGAAGAGGCTAACTCAACTGTGTACGAAGAAGAAAACAAAAACTAGGGAACAAGGTTGGGAATGGGCAACTAAAGCACAATATATTCCTAGACCCCATTCTAGGGGTCCCCACTCTGGATGTTCAAAAGAAAAAGAGGAGGCGGCATTTACAAACTCTCTCCATCTGTTTCCCTTCTGTATGCAATTAGCTGCTTTCTTTGGTAAAATGTAATTCATTCCTTTTGGATCCAGAGCAAAGATGAGTCTCAAGGCTAAAAGTAACTATTAGCTCTGCTAGGAGGCAGGCCTTATGTTAAAATCAAAGGGGACAATAACCACATTTTCCAAGAAGTGTAGACTTTGGGTTATGAAACTTTTAACCTTTGTTTTGTCTCCCTATCATTGCCTTCCCACTGGCTTTGATGGGCAGTTAATTTTTTTTTTTTTTTCTGGATGTCCTAAGGCAGTGTTTCTCAAACTGTGGGTTGGGACCCACTAGGTGGGTCATGAGTCAAATTCAGTGGATCCCCATTCATTTCAATATTTTATTTTTAATATATTAGACTTGATGCTACCATGGCATGTGGCTGCATTGGGGAAATGTGACAGATCTGTACTTTTAACAGTCTACTCTGCATACGCTTTTAACAATGATAGTAAATGGGACTTACTCCTGGTGCGGGTGGGATTGCAATCTAGGATTGTTAATTTTCCTGCTTGATGGTGTCACTTCTGGTCATGACATCACTTCCGGTGGGTCCTGACAGATTCTCATTCTAAAAAGTGGGTCCCAGTGCTAAAAGTGTGAGAACTACTGTCCTAAGGAACCCAGATGATCTGAACACAAGTCTGCTAACAAAATTTAAGCAAGCCAACATGTTCAATAAAGCAGTGGCATCACCAGGGTTTGTGTCACCTGGAGCAGGAGGCCAGCATGTCATCCTGGGGCATTTGGTGGGCCGCTGTGAGATACAGGAAGCTGGACTAGATGGGCCTATGGCCTGATCCAGTGGGGCTGTTCTTATGTTCTTATGTTCACCCCCATGATGGATCTCCTCCCGTGCAGTAGGCATGGCAACACCCCAGGCAGTGGGTGTGGTGATGCCCTATTGCCCCACTCCAGCTGGGTTTTTGACTATAACTTTTGATAGAATAGAGACATTTCAACACAGTTTGTTTCATTGCATGCCCCATGAAATTACACATCTAACAATATACAGCATGTTGGCATTATTCAAAAATAACAAGATTTTTAAAAAAAATTGGCTAGTAGTGATGTCACCCCTCCTGTGCACCTCACCTGATGTAGCCTGCACCCCCCTAGCAACGCAACTGCAATACAGTTTATACTGTTCCTTTTTTTTTTTTTTTCCCAAAATCCAGTTTGATGGAATAGATGGACTGTACTTGGGTAGCTAAGCAGAGCAAAGGTAGCTTAGCAGAGGCTTAGAACATGGTGGGACAAAGTTAAAATGAAGTGAAACCATAGTTAGACCATATCAGAAGGGGACCACAAGCACTATGGCCCAAACAGTTCTAGAAGAGCCATCAAGATTCATCAGAAAGAACACAAATTCAGAAATGTGGAATTATCCATATGTTCCAAATCAAGCTTTCATAGAAGGCACTTTGCATGTCAAAAACAGCATAACTAAGGTTCCCCCCCCCACCACGTTTACTGAATGATTTCAAGAGTTTAAGCTTTCAGTGTTAATTCTTGGGCTTCACTGTTAAGCAATCCATTTAAATAGACTCTCAGTTGTCCTACTAGTTCCATTAACATTGACTGATGTGATTTGCAGAGCTCAGTATGAGTTCTAAAAGTGCTTTCTAAAAGTTACGTTACATCTAGACAGTACAAAGAATACTTTTCCTCTAGTATGTGCCTCGGTCACATGACTTTGGAATGCTGTCAATCACCTTTATGTGAACAAATGTCCCGGTGAAATATTGTTCTCCGAAATTATCCCGAAAATGATTTCAAATTGCTGAGAAAACGCAAGGATCTTGGAAAGTCTCCATGAATAACTCACAAGGCAAGATCTACCCAACACATTCCTTGTTTTGATTTATTGCCTAATCTCTATTCCCTCCCTTCCTATATCAGATCCTGGAGGGACTCATAGAGAAAGAGAATACTTATTTTATTTTTAACAGTTCTACTATTCCACAGAAAGTCATCAAGTTGTTCCATCTCATGTAACAAGCAAGTTCCATTGTTCCATTTCATTTGACAGTGGTGAGGTTAGAAAAGAATGCCTTTTCCTTATTTGTCTTTCATGCCTTCCCAAAGAGTGGGAAATCTTTTCCTATGACCCACCACTGCTTTCATCACATCTGGAGAAACTAAAGTACTATTGTCCTGAAACAATAGTTCATTTATGTTCTGCAGAATGCTACATACAGAAAACAAGAGTTTCTAAAAGAGTGATATGTAACAAATAGCATCCTGTTCTGGAAATAAAGTGAAATAGCTTGCATTGTCTTGTTCCCATAGGAGGCTAACATATTTAGTATTTTAATTCTCATCTGCTGGGGAAGAACATTACCGGGACAAAACGTTTGCTACAAAAAGCATCTTTTTCTTCCATTCACTTGCAAGTGATTTCACTGAAGTTCCTCCAACTAATAATGACAAGACTGTAGCTCAAAGAAGGACTGTGCTTCCCATGTGACTTTATTATATTGGCCAGGACCCAATTTAGGTACCTCTAAGGACTTGGACATAACCTGTAAGATCTTTGATGGGTTGTTTTTTTCTTTGAACTTATGCTTTTCAACAAACTCCTTTTGAAAATCCTCGGTTGCAACTGTGGTTTGCTGTGCAGCTTTAAAAATACAAGTCTAAAGTCTTGGCTATGCTGAATGCTTTGTTTGAAATCATTCTTTGGATTCTATCTACAATGCTTTAAAAAAAAAAAAAAACCTTATCCAATTGTTTTCTGAACCCTAAAGAGGTCATGCTCTGGCTGAATGCACGTTCTGCCAGTGCGCACTGTCGCAAAAGTGCAATAAAGTACCTTGCCACAATGCAAGGCCCAGGTGCACTGGCAGGTAGACCAGAGCCTTCTTGCTGGTTCCAGCAGTTGTTGGGAGGCCAGCTGGAGCAGGTAAGTCCACACAGGGGCAGCTGGTTGGCAACCTTCAGTCTCGAAAGACTATGGTATAAGCCTACAGCACCTGGTATTCCCAGGCGGTCTCCCATCCAAGTACTAACCAGGCCTGACCCTGCTTAGCTTCCAAGATCAGACAAGATCAGGGATGGGCAGGGGAAGGCAGAACAGGTCTGTGAAGCAAGGTGGGAAGATCGGGCCTGGGAGGGGGTGGGACTAGCAGCACCAGTAGCCAATCCCCCTTTCCTGGGCCTGATCTGTCTGCACGAATCAATGCTGACTTGTGCCAGTGATACTGCTGACGCAGGTCCAAGTTGGCCTGTTGCGGCTTCTGGGACTTACTCTGGGGCAAAAGGACAGAGGTCCTCTTATCCTGAAGGGACCTCCAGCAGTCAAAAATCCCCGACAGTATGCAGCATAGCCCATGCCAGTGCCACTGCATTTAAATAGGACTAGAATTTAGGTAGGATTGGGCTGTGTGTCTGCTGAATACTTACATACACTTAATAATAAGCTACCATCTTGGAACTAGTTATATACAAGATTTGAAGCATAGCAAAACTAAATTCCCTTTTTCCCTATTGTTTTGCAACTGAGATGAGATATTTCAAATGACACAACATGAAAGTGAGACCTGGTGTCTTTAAAAGATGAAATTCCAATTCAACAATAAAAAGGAATTCAGCATAAGTGAGCTTCATCAGAGGCAGATAATTGGCATTGCAACAGCATCCAAGTCAGAAACTGCATGTCCAGTATTATGTGCTGCTGTACAGCTACATATACTACTGTGCTGCCATAAGAACATAACAAGAGCTCTACCTGATCAGGCCAAAGGCCCGTCCAATCCAGCTTTCTGTATCTCACAGTGTCCTACCAGATGCCTTAGGGAGCACACAAGACAATAAGATACCCACTTCTTGGTGCCACTCCCTTGCACCTGGCTTTCTTAAGTAGCCCACTTCCAAAACCAGGAGGTTGCACATATCCATCATGGCTAGTAACCTGTGATGAACTTGACCTCCAGAAATTTGTCCAATACCTTCATAGATAACATATAGGAGTTTTAAATATCAGATTGCCAGAAATAAAGACCTGGTACAGGACTGTACAAATTCACAATACAATATGTTGAGAGTCAGAGCAAGATTTTAAAAATCAACCTACATCCCTACAATTAATCAGTTTGGATATGTGAAAACAGTTGTGCCTCTGCATCCACGGGGTTTCTGTTCCCAAATCAGTGGGTCTTGGCATGTAAACCCTCTGAATGCAGCTGGAGCAGAGCCTCCTGTGGTCTCTGGGAGGCCTTAGAGCATCACTTCTGGTTTTAGAAGGACTTTAAGCATCACTTCCAGTTTTACTGGAAAACCAGAAGCAATGTTCTAAGGCCTCCCAGAGGTCTTAGAAGTCATTTTGAGGGCTCAGAAAGCAAGTGGCCTCCCTGGCCCTCAAAACACCTTCCGGATGCCACCTGAGCTCTACCCTGGTGTCATCTGGAGGGTATAGGTCAGGCCATGTCTGGCTCAACATGGGTCAGGGGACCAGTAATGTGTCCGCTCCACTGATAAAAATCAGCGGATAAGAAAGCTTAACCCGCAGAATACAGATAGCAATTAATTTCATCAGCCACTGTCCAGCAAAGAGTAACCAATGCACAAAAAAAGCTATGATGTGCTGATTGCACAACAGGTACAAAATCTGACAGATCAGCAGATATTTAATCCGCATGCTGCAAGGTTTGTGCCACAATCATGGAACTCCACCATTCTGTAGTTCATGTGAATTTCAAACACTTCTTTCCTTCTCCGGAAGTTCTCTGCATCAGTAGTGGCAGAAGGTTGCTCACAGCTCCAGCACATGGGCTACACATATGTAGGTCCATTTCATTTTCAAACGTTGTCCCTGAAAGTCCAGATGTCTGAACATTTCATGGCTTACATCCTCCATAATACCATTCATCTCTTGCATCAGTATTTTTAGAAAGATGTCAAAGGTTCCCAGCTTCCACATCATTTGTCACACAGTCAAGCATGACATTGTTACTTTCTGCACCGGCCTATGGCAACAATAGAATGGTTCAGAAATAACACTACTCTCATTTTGTTTAGGACAGTGGTATTCAAACTGGGGTGGCTCCTGTCCTCTTTCCCCTTAAGGGGCGGGGACAGCCAGGAGACAGGGGGAAGGCAGCGGCGCGATCTGCAGGATCACGCTGCTCAGGGGGGCTGCAGGGGCTTGGGTGCACTTGCCCAAGCCTTCTGCAGCCTCCCAGGGGTGCGGGAGCCCTGCGCAACCTTCAGCAGGGCTCCCCAGGTCAGCAAAAGTGAAAGCAGAGCAATCGCGCCCCGCTCCACAAAACCGGAAGCGGAGCACGATCGCTCCGCTTTCCCTTCTGACGGGGCTGGAGGGACTGGGGTGCACCCTCCAGTCCCTGAAGCAGCTGTCGCTGTGTGCAGGGAGCCCTGCGCGAGTGCCTGCAGGGCTCCCCAGGTTAGGGAAAGGGAGAGTGGGGCAATCACGCTCCGCTTTTGCGGAACGGGTGCAGCACACAGGGATGGCTGTTGCAGGGACTGGTAAGCTCAGTCCCCTGAGCGACGCGATCCTGGGGATCGCGTCGCTGGCTTCCCCCTGTCCCTGCTGCCTCCCCCCCCACCCCCGCAAAGACTTACTGCAGGTTTCAAACTACCTGAGAGTTTGAAAACTGCAGGTTTAGAGGATTCTAGAAAAACAAACGTTCCATCTCTTGTCGACTTCTCATTACAGATGAGAACTTCACAGATGAACTTCACTACAACCAAAAATGGGCAAGACAGAAACTTCAACACTCATGACCTCCTCCCCACCCCTCCTGCGGAAAAGGGAAGTGATTGCATCTGTTAATAACAGATTCAATATAGCCTGCCACAAAAATGAAGAGAATGCGTGTCAAGGTTGGTTGCAAGACAAATGGAATGAAAGAGAAAGTAAACTGAATTGTATTTCAAGTGTTAAACATTCACAGAGAAATGATTAGCCTGAAAGTCGCTTACATGCTCTCAACAGCTCAGTATAAGATCCATTAGCTGCTTTGCTTAATTTTCGGAGGATTTAGTGCCTGCCGACAAACAGTAACAGATGTTGGAGGGAGAAGTGAACCCAACGATAGAGGCATGAAAGAAAAGGTGAACGAAGACAACAAAGAGACATATGCCATGAAACTCGCTCGTCGTTCTTCTGGGATAATTTGTACTCTGTGAAGAAAGCCCGCTGGTTCCACAGGAATGCGCCGTCGTCTCAAATGTTTTGTGCAAATCTGAAAATTATAAACATGCTGGTTGATCCAAAGGGGACCAAAAAATGCATCGCTCTTTAGCCAACTTCACACAGTACTTCTGAGTTAACCGCCTCTTTTCCAAGATAGTTCTTGAGGAGGGTTTATGCATTGTTGCGATGGGAAAAACAGCTGGGAAAATGGGTGCCGAGATAGTATTTGTTCTAGATTTCAGATATTTCTATCCCACCTCTCAGTTGCAAGGAATCCTGAGGTGGCTTCCACATATTGTAATCACATAACGCAAACAACATGAAACACAAGAAACTTTGGAAGGATAAAATAGCCAGTTGATTCATTCAGTAGTGCATCAGATCTCTTTAAAAGAAAAGGGGAAGTAAGCAGCATTTAGGATTTTTCTATTCAAAGAGGAAGCTTGTCCGGGGGCATCTTTTAAGGAACCCTAATTCCAAGTCACTTAGGGCTTTCTAGATTAAAAAGAGAGTACAATGAATTGAGTATAGGAGCACAATGGTAGCTAGTGTAGTTTTTTAAGTTGCAGTGAAATCTGCTCCTAGTTGCTCCTTCTCCAGTTCCATTTATCACCTTCTCCAGCTCCACTGTGGCAGAGCAGAGTGAGGAAGTAGGAGTGATGGAATGTGGAGGAGATGGGTCAGGGGATGGGTAGATCGGACCTGGAATGGGGTGAGATTGGTGGCACCAGCGCACCCCATATCTTAACCCCATTCTCAAGCTCAATTTGCATGGATCAACTCAGACTTGCACCAGCAGATCCAAGTTAACCCATAGTGGTCAATAAAGGTGACCCTTTAGGGTAAATGTGCCCTTACCCTAAAGAGACCTCCTGTAGCCCAAAATCCCTTATGGGATACAGAGGTAGCCAAACTGGTGCCGCCACATTGCTGCGTGGGAATTTAGATAGGATTGGGCTGTAAATGGCCTAACATTTTTCGTTTTTACTTTAAGGCAGACACAGGACAGCTTTGATGTTTATCAGACCAATTGCACGGGGAGGGGGAATATGCTTAATGACATTTTTCATGCTATTTCCCAAGGCTTTGTCCACACCTTAAAAGCACCTAAAAATAAGAATGATTAAGCAGGAAATTTAATCTATAGCAAACCGCCAACAGGGAAAGGAGAAGAATTGTCACATGTCCAGTCAAGCAAAACAGCCTCTGAAAATCTGAGGTCTGTGATGTTTAGCTTTCTGATTCAGATAAAGTCAATTCTTCTTTCAGATTATGACTACTAAGCCCAAGGAGTCTCGACAAAGTAATTTAATCCATTTAAATCTATCTGAATGGAAAGTTTTAGACCAAAGATGCAATGGGGCTGAATTCATACCAGAACTCTGAAAAAGAGATGGTGATATTCAGAAAACCACTAATGGTCAAAGGAAAGTAGAAGCAGCAATCACGTTTTTTAACAGCCAGAATGGGAAGTGACAGAAGCTTGTATTAAAGGCAAAACGCTGAACTGAGCATGTTCATTTGTCTTTTACTGTTTCTTTTTTAATTGGAGAAGGTGACACTTTGCTCCAGTGGCATAGCTAGCACCAATGGCACCTGGTACCTGCTCCCACAGCTGCTGTCAGCCATGGGTAGACCTGACCTCTATTTTGAGATCCCCTGATGGAGGCCTTCTAAGCATTTGAGTCCCCATTCCCAGTTGGAACACCTCTCCTTCTGAGCATGTTGTGGCAAGAAGGCGTGGGGCCAGATGAGGGCAGCAGTACTGGGCTGCTACGAGGATCAATTTACAGGCAAGTGACAGGGGCAGTCACTCTTGCTGGCACCTCAAGGCCAATAGCACCAATGAGGTGCCATGACTTTCACGCCAGCCAGTGGCAAGCGACGCGACAGGCATGCAATGCTGGCACCCCCCTAAATGGCTGGCACACAGTGTGAACCATCCACGCCCCCCCCACTTTGTATGCTATTGTTTTGCCCATATTCAGAAGCAGTCTTCTGTGAATGTGGCTGGTTGTGGGCCATGTGTGGAGGGCTTCTGCAGGCCATTTGGGAAGGGAAGTTGTAGCACAGTAGATGATATTATTAACACTCTTGTTTCCATCTGTAGTATAGTTTATACTTTATGTGCGTCATTCAAGATTTGGGAGAAAAACAGGGACTCTCTCCCAGTACTTAGCAACTTCTAGTTGCTCATGAACTGTACAGAGCCATGAACTGCTGGAAAAACAGAATCAGAGGTCGTGAGACATACCTCCTTGCTTGATCCTTCTCTGACAAGCCTTGCTATTGTCTGAAAAGAAAACGTGAGTAAATCTTCGAATGATTAAATGGTAAGGTAAAAAGATGCTTCTCCTGCCCCCTTGCCAGTATTTGGAGGTAGCTGTGGAGAGCCCCAAAGACCCAGCAAATGCAGCTTGAATTTGCTTATTTTGCATGCTTGGCAACACTAAGCATGACAGGAGTAGGCTGGATTCTGAACCCTTTCTCCTAATATGCTGTTCTTTTGCAGGGATTTCTTTTCAATGTAAGAAATCATTAAAACATTGGACTCTCTCCTTGCAGTTTGAAGTGGTACAACCTATCTGACTATCTCAGGATTCTTCCACCCCATGTGAATCCCAGTCCTAAGGTTGTCCCATGAAGTGCTTTGAACATTTGCAAAGACATAATATAGTAGTAGTAGTAGTAGTAGTAGTAGTAGTAGTATTCATACACTTGACTTCTGAAGTCATGCAAAGCTTTCCAGCCACTTTGCATTATTATGGCCACTGTCTCCACAGAAAGACCACAGGAAGGACTCAGGACACCACAGGAAAGTGATGGAGCCAAATTATTTCAGTTGAGTGACCACAAGCACTGAGTAATTTAAAGGAAATCCATTTTAATCAACAGTGCTAAAAGAGAACACAACATACTCTCTCTATGTGATCCAGGGCCTCTGAGAGGAATTTTATCAGGAGGTGCAAAGTTTCTTTTTGGCCCTTTTTCAAAGAGGAAGGGGGTGAAACAGACTGGGGGGGGTAGCAGTGGGGGGTGGGCAGAATGAGGGCAAAACAGGCAGGGGGAAAGTGGCAACAGCCAGAATAGTCTTTGGAGCCCAGATCTACCACTCTTCCCAATGCAGAGCTCAGGTCTACCTACCTGCCTGGCATTTGCAGCTAGATACAGTAATATGGAAAACCAAACACACTCCTAAGACTCTCTAAAATCTTTCAAATATAGAAAATCATTTCAGGAGATTAGTATCATTGTATTTAGGCTCACACTAGAATGGAAAGTGTCCTGCGTGGACCAACATGTACTTCTGCAGTAGCTGAAATTCTGCAGTTGTGTCACTGAGCTCCTTTTGGCAAGTGGATCCACAAGTCAAATAGCTACTGCAGCAGACCAGCTTCTTCCCAGATGTGTCACTGTTAAAGAATATATGCATTCCTGGGCCTAGTGTGTATGGCTTGTGACAGCAGTCGTTGCCATGTGCCCACGGTAGTGCACCCAGCATCCTGCGTGGGCAGTGAGACTGGGTGAGATTGGAAAATGTCAGATCCCAGGAAATTTCTGGGCCCCCTCCTTTGGCTCCTAGCTTCTGACCTTGGGCTTGGGTACAAATTACCCCCTTTACCCCCCTCTCCTAGGTCCCAATATGATCTATCTTTTATGATCCAAAGGCCAAACAGGCTTAAACACGCATCCGTTTATATCTGGTAACTCAAGCTCCAGCAGTAAAACGTAATATCCTGATCAGCCAGAAGGAAAGAGGAGTGGGAATGAACATAGCTGTAAGGATCCATAAGAGAAATGCAGTTTTGTTTTCATTTCATGTGACAAATCTTTCAGAGGAAAACATTTCCTTACTATATCCAGCTGCATATAGATACTAAAATATTTATAATTCAGATAGTAAAATATTTAATATATGTCCAGTAAAGGGGGGGGGGGAAGTGCTGCAACATTATGCCTCGGAGACCAAATTTAGTATAATACTACTGTATAGTATTAGACTACTGTATAGTCTTCATGTAGAAGACTATACATTCTCTCTCTCTCTCTCTCTCTCTCTCTCTGTGTGTGTGTGTGTGTGTGTGTGTGTAAATGAGAGGGAAGGTGTGTTTTCCCCTGGATATGGTCAGCTCCACAATGAGCATTCCATTAAAAGGTAGTGTGTGCAAATAGGACAATTGGGAAGAGCAGTCCCCTTGTTTGGAACATAATGTCTACCCCAGACGGAAGACAGTAGATCAAATGGGAACTCATTTGCTCAAAGAAAGCCAATCAGGATCAGATTTCCTCACTCAATGCACGTAGAACAACTGAGAGGCCAGCTTGTCAGCAAATGTTTAACTACAATGAAATTCATGCCTGCCTACACGATTCTAATTGGACATTTCAGCATAATTTCACTCTGGGAAATTCCACAGTGTAATCTCGGAGCAGGTTTGCATCTCAGACTGGAGACTGATGATAATGAATGGTCCCTGAACATTGAGGGTGTCACCCTTTTCAGCGCATACTCTTGTTTGGAAACGGTGCGGGAGAGGAAGAAAGTGAAGTAGGTTTAACTTTGGGAGCAGTTCATAAAATATATGACACGATGAACCAAACACTCGTTGGGGCTGTAAAGAAAAAATAAATGGGGGAAGTATTATCATAAAGCAGAAAGCTACATTGAAGTGAATTACCTTCATGAAAATTTAATGCAAATGCCAGAGGAGCAAAGCCATGCTTTATGGGCTGCTGTTGAAAGGAAGCCGGTAGAATCGCAATTCATGAAACATTCTCTCTGTCATGCTTAATGTAGATCAGAGCAGTGGAAACAAAGGAGGTTCTCCGTGCCTTATTATTTTTGCAATCTATGTAGCTATTTGCCAGTAAAATATTTTCATTGCAGTTGTTATTTGCTTTATTCTTCTTATTCTTATCATCATTCAATCATCATCATCATCATCATCAGTGGTGTCACAGCCCACCAGATGTTTTCGACAGGGATTTTTGAATGCTCGCTAGTTCAAACTCTACCTAAGGGTTTAAGAACTGGTGAGATATTGCCATGTAATGTTTGATGTTCCTATTTTTACTGTTATTTTCAACTATATTCTGCAGTCCGTTTTATAGCCAGCATACTTTCCTTTTGTTTAAAAAAAAACAAAACCCAGGACACAAAGGATTTTCCGAGTTATTTTTGTTTTGTTTTTTAAAGATATTGTTCCAAAACTAAGACTAGTAATTTATAAACTCTATTTAAAAGTGATTGCTCTCTTCAGAAATAGTTCTGTTTTCATCAGCATCTTTAACCAATTTCTGCCTGTCCCAAAGATGTGCACATGCGGTTCCTGTTGCATTTATGCAACGTTGGGCAGAAGTAGCTTCAGCGCATGAGCCTGGCAAGAAAATTCTAGGTTTGCAATTGCCCTGAAATCAGGTTAATGGCTGAATCCTATCCAACCTCCCCCACAGTGATGCAGGCTACACTGCATCCTAAGTTGCAATACCGGAGGTATTACTGCAATAATACTGCAGTATCACTGCAATACAATAATACTGCAGTATTATTAATTAATACTACATTAATACTGTATTGTATTTTACAATACATTAATATTGTATACAATTGTATACAATTGTAAAATTGTATTATTAATTAATAATACAATTAATACTGCAGTAATACTGCAATACAATAAAGTTGCAATACTGGAGGTCTCCTCAGGCAAAAGGACATGTGCCCCTTGCCCTGGAGTAAGCCCCAGCTGAGCAACACCGAACCTGCACTTGCTAAACAGCCGACTCAAATCCATGTGGCTTCATGTTGGCTCATCTGGCCCAGGAAGGGGGATAGGATTTGGCATGCACTGCTGCCACTGACCCCTCCCCTCTCCCAGGCGTGATTTGCCCACTTGCACCCACATCACTGCCCTCCACCTGTTAACCTCTCCCCACCCTTGCCCCACCCAAGCTTCTCAGAACAACCCTTACCTGCTCTAGCATGCGCTCCATCTGGATCTGAACTACTGGAACGGTGCAGGCCTTCCCCCAGCACCACTAACTTCTGCACTGTTGCAACATGCTTCATGGCACGTTTGCTACATCCTGCGCTCACTCCACCAGCGCAGAGGCACAATAGGTGTGTGGCATTAATAAATGCAGGAATCGTTTCATATTAGTGGTTTAACTGTGCGCTACAGTGTGATGGCACCCCCTAAAGCTGTTACTGCTGGTTCCCGTACGGAACATTACAAATCGGCAATTGAATTGGGAGATGCTAGAACCTAGCTGATGAGCTTATGATTTGCCTGCAGAATGTACCACATTCACCACCTGGGACCTCTCATTGAAAAATGAGATCTGGTAACAAGACGGAGAAAAACTTCAATATCTGAGAACTTAAAGAGCTGCAGAATAAACAAAATTGGGCTAGATCGGCTATTTTCAACCTTTTTCATCTCAGGGCACACTTATAAGGCACTGAAATTGTCAAGGCACATACCGGTTTTTTGACAATTGACAAGGCATATAACTCTGCCGGTGGGGGGGGGGATCACATTGCCCAATGGCCCTAGTAATTAACAACCCTCCCCCAAATTCTTATGGCACACCGGTGGATAGTTCATGGCACACCAATGGCACATTGGTTGAAAACAGCTGGCCTAGATAGATCAATAAGGAAGCTTTATACATCTATCGTTCTCTCTCTCTTGTAGTTAGGAAGCAGTGAATGGAATTATACTGCATTAAGATGCCCTGTTGGGTTTCCTATTAAGAGTGAATCTCTTGCATAGTGAAAGCTTCCTAAACTCTTCTAGACAGCTATTTCCTACAGTGATGTTCCAAGTTGAAATGGTATTGCCAGCTCATCCCCCAAGGAATACATGAGACAAGATGTTTGGGATATACATGGGGGCATTTTATTAAAACAAATCACAACTTAAGCAATTCTGTAATGAACCAAGCATTGCAACACCTTCCTTCCTCTAGTGTGGCCAGCTAACCTAGGAGAAACAGTAAACCATCTTCTATTCCCCCTTCCACCCAACAGGAAACTGCAGCCTATCAGTTGAGGGTTCGAGCTTCACTCCTGAATGGTCAAGGTAACTGGACAGCACCATCATCTTCCAAGTTGGAAAACCTTTGCAATCCAAGTTGGAGTCAGCCTGCCTGAGCCAAACAACTTCTATGGGATTGGGATTGACCTGCCCACTGGTTTCTGCTTACCTCAAGGTACACACCAAAATCCCTACTCCTGCCTTCCTGGCCAGCACAAAACCTGCCATAAGTGACCAAAACTGATACAAAAATCACCGAACTCAAATGGAGCAGTCTGGGGTAGGCAAAATACTGTCCACCAAAGCCAATCACATAAACAGCAAAAATGTCATACCCAGCTCCAAAGACAACCAGACAATCTCAGACTGCACAATTAACAGTGTATCAGTTAAATGGCCAATAGACAGTGTTTCAAGGCTTGCCACTTCTGTGTAACAACCAAAGAGACTCCACCCCCAAGAAGGTCAGCACCAATTCGGTGCCTGAGATTTCTCACCCTTGCCTCACAGAGTTGGGCAAGGTGAGGAGTGGCATTATCTGAAAGCTTTTTGAGATAATCTGCAAGCTTTTTTTGAGATATTCCATCAAAACGTCTTCAGCATTTGCATACCAGCTCCTGAAGACTTCAGGGAAATATGTTGTTGGCATGTGCAGGTATATGTGGTGATCGGAAGGCTTTGTACATTACCAGTTCTTTGTACAGTGCTGCCACAGGAAATATATTATCAGTGGTGTTGACATGATGATGGCCACAAATGAACCAGCCCCATAGTGGGAATATCAGAATGTGACAGACCTTTCCCTCTTTTTCTCCCCATAACTGCAGATGACAAAAGACCAGGTATTATACAAAACAGGTAAGCTGATGTGCCAAGAAAAACTTCACCTGAAGTGCGTAATTACAAAAAAAAGAAAGAAACAAGGCTTATGACTGATGCTTGCTTTGCCATTATGCCCTCTAACCTGGAATCCCTAAATTTTCCTTGGAGTGCAGCTAGCTTCTATTACATAGGGTCAAACTACACATTATGTAGAATATGCTATTAAGAAGTGTGCAAAAGATTGACAATACCTCTTCTTTAAGAACATACACACACACCCCAAATGATGTGATACACATCCAGACCACATGAGGGGGAATGATTGTCCCGTGTCACCCCCCCCCCCCCCGCTGTTTTCCACAAGCAGTGCTTCAAGGGCTAACAGCAGCTTTGGGAGAAGAATTTCAGTGGGAAAATAGTGCAGGTAAAATGGGTTAATCCAGAGGTTCCCAAACTGGGGTGTTGTGATGGCCCAACCAGGGCCAAGGGGAAAAGTTTGATGTCGGTGGCAATGTTGCGATGGTGGTGATCAGGATCATGCTGCCACAAAAAGGGGGGTTTCTCGCTTACCAGGGGTCTCGCTGGCCTACTGGAGGGTGTGGGGGGCTTTGGCCCCCTCTGGAGGCCTCCCTGCACCTCAGATCAGCTCATTGGTGTGATTGCAACCCACTTCCAGTTTTTGTGGTAAAACAATCACTCTCCACAACTACTTAGGGAGCTCCCACCTCCCATGTAAAGTTTGGCAAACACTGGGTTAACCTCTGTGTGCTGTAGTCCTGGTCTGGATTCTTTACCCCTCCATGGCTGCTTGGACTTTTGAGAAGTTGCCAGCCTTAAAAACCCCTCCTAATGATGCCTTCAATGTTCCATGGAGCTGAGCCCAGGTGAGCCCTGGTTCAAATTAAAATCTGTCCAAAATATCTTACCAGTCTGGTCTACACACCATATATCACATCAAAGCTTAGAAAAGAACTCATTCCCATAAAGATGACCAATGAAACTTGCAGCAGTAATAGTTACTTCCACCGTTAGATTTTGAGCTCAGCATGACTGACCACGCAGTATGTCTTATACTCCCTTAAGGGTAACTTAAATATAAGATCTAAAGTAATTCCCTTTTCTAAGTATTTTATTTCATTTTATCAAAATCGAAATCATTATATTTGTCTTCTAGCTTTAGTCTTAACATTGCATAAGGTTCATCTTATTAGATGAGTTCCGCCAGTGGCAACTGCCTTATGGGGGTCGCAAAAGGGCTTCCAACAGCATGTAGATGCATGCGCTACTGGAGCACCAGAGGGAAGGCTGCAGGGCCCCACATGCACCAATGGCTGCATTGGGACCTGCTAATTATAATTTGTCAGGGGAAGTGGGATAGGGTGGAGGGAGGGTGGAAAAGGGCAGAAGGAGGGTAGAAAGGGGCAGTGACAGCGTGTGGGGAGGTCAGATTAGCTCAGAGAAGGTGGTTCAGTGGCCGCTGTCAAATCCTAATCCCCTTCATAGACCCAATCCTGTGGCCAGGGTCCATGTGAACCCGTACCAGCATTTTTACCATCGCAGTTCTGAGTAGATCTCTCTGTACCGCTTACCCCTGTTCCCTTACCCAGAGGAGTACCTCCAGGCCTTCCCCTCCCCACAGGATGCAGAATTTTGACACCCCTGTTATTGCTGAAGAATTCCTCATGATATAAAGCACAGACAGAAAAGTCAGTTATACAAGGGAGGAAAAAGCTGCAACTTTGGGGCTGAAAAGGAACAAGCTGCTGGTTCAATCCATTTATTGTAAGTAATCAAAGCTCAGGCACCTAAAGAACAGCTTTGCAGTATGAAGCATGACTTTGTTTACTTTTGGCTTTGTGTTCATTATAATGGCTGGTTTTATTTATATTAAATTTATCAAGATATCGTTTTGTTTCTTTACTTATTAAATGGTGCTATTCCTCTGTTGCCCAGAGTTTCATCTCCTTAATTCAGCCTCCAAAGACTCTTTAGTTAATGTATATTTGAGGTATCACTCTGCTTACAATGAACTGTGTTGAAAAGTATCATCAAGCCTTTAGCACAGAAAGAAATCAATCTAGTGATGGTAAATGGTCTGTGGTCTCACAGGAATAGGCTCATCTGTTAAAACTTTAAAGCCATACAAATCAAATATCCCTTCCCTTTGTAGAGAGCTTTATCTGGAATTAATGGGTATTAACCCTTTGAACACTAGCATTTACCAGACTGCCAGACATGTATCTGAATGCTTGAAGATAATCTTTATAAGTTAGATGATTTATAACAATTTTTTAAAAATCAATTACATTTTGAGACTGGATATCTGCTGACCAGACTCTTTCCATAATTACATGTATTTCACCAACTGTTTGGAAGATTGTGCAATCTTTTAATCCATCAAAGACAAATTGGACTATTATTACATGATGTATATTATATACGTATGGATAACTCTGATGTTTTCAATGGTTCATAAATTTGGGGACAGTTTAAATTGTCTGCAGGGCTTCTTGATACTGGAAACATTGGTGCACTTTTGAACCAAATCCAAATTCCATGTGTTTTAAAATTGTCTCACTGAGACCAATGGGGATACTCCAGAGAAAATGGTTTGAAGATCTATGTTCTCCAAAACAAAATTACTAGGCAGTAACTAATTAACAACGCAATCCTATGCATGTCTACTCAGAAGTAAGTCTCATTTAGTTCAATGGAACTTACCCCCAGGTAAGTGTCTATATAGGATTGCAGCCTAAGCTTAATAGGCAGGGTGACCAGATACAGTGGAGGAGAGAGTGCCTATACCTTTAACCATTGTAGAGAAAAGGGAATTTGGGCAGGTGCAGCTCAACATGGAAAGTTTTGAAAAGCCACACCTGCCCAAATTCCCTCTTCTCTACAAAAGTTAAAGGTATAGGCACTTGGTCTTCCATTGCATCTAGTCACCCTGTTAATAGGACATACCTCTTTGAGCAAACATGCTCAAAATTGCCTTGTCTTCCAGTGAACCATTTGGCCAAACTTTACTGTATCTTGGAGTTCCTGGACAAAGAGATCAACATTTAGAAAGTACCCTCACAATGGCACATCCACTTCAGACAGAGGGGAAGCAGCATCTTGCAACTTTAAGATGGTTCCTTCCTACATGCCAAAAATCCTCCAACAGTAGCACATTTCTGGTAAGATAGGATTACAGCCTATGTCTTACTGAACACAATGAACTTACTTCTAAGTAAAATAAACAGCACCATTTTCTATCCATCACTGATCTTACATTACAGAGTTGTTGGCAATCATATGCACCATTGCAAGAGATCTTCTGGTCTAAAAAACCAAAGGGGTTTGATGTCAGAGAACCAGAGAAAAAAGTGTGCCCACTGTATTTCCACCTTTACCCTGCCTTACGTGGTGTTCCACTGCCAGCTCAAACACACCAGTTGTGACCTCACACCAGTTCTGGGTTCCTTGCAACTGATACTATGTGAAGTTTCCTGTGTAGGTCAATGTACTCGTAGTTATGGCATATGGTTGACTAATGCTGTTGTGCTGTGTAGCCTGATCCTATGCATCTTTATTTAGAAATAAATTCCACTTAGTTCAATGGATCCTACTCACATGTAAGTATGCAAAGGATTGAGACATGAGGAAGTACAAAACATCAGCAGCAGCAGCAACAACAGGTCTGGTAGATGCTATGCAGTGGCATAGCTAGAGAGGATGCAAAGCACTGAGTTTTGCAGTCGACTGAATGTGTTGTGCAAGCAGCCCCTCCCCCTTCCCTTTGGAGATATTTTGGGTGGTGGGAGCAAAATGAGACATACAAAATTATGCAGGGGATGGCCAGAGTGGTAGGGAGATGCTCTTTACACTCTCACATAATACCAGAACCAGGGGACATCCACTAAAATTGAGTGTTGGGCGGGTTAGGACAGACAAAAGAAAATATTTCTTTACTCAGCGTGTGGTCGGTCTGTGGAACTCCTTGCCACAGGATGTGGTGCTGGCGTCTAGCCTAGACGCCTTTAAAAGGGAATTGGACAAGTTTCTGGAGGAAAAATCCATTATGGGGTACAAGCCATGATGTGTATGCGCAACCTCCTGATTTTAGAAATGGGTTATGTCAGAATGCCAGATGCAAGGGAGGGCACCAGGATGAGGTCTCTTGTTATCTGGTGTGCTCCCTGGGGCATTTGGTGGGCCGCTGTGAGATACAGGAAGCTGGACCAGATGGGCCTATGGCCTGATCCAGTGGGGCTGTTCTTATGTTCTTATGGAGGCGTATGCCTCTTTATAAATAGTACCCCTCTGCCTGGAATAGCTCCAAAGGGGAGGGGAGCCACTTGCACAGTGAGTTCAGGCACCTGAAAAACTTAATACTTTGCACCCCTTCTAGCTATACCACTGATGCTATGCTTCCTCAGGTATGGGAAGCTTATGGGTTGTGCTACCTGCTTACATTATATGATTTCTTTTTTTCTCCTTCACAACAGAACCACAGATTTTTCCTCAGTGCAAAGGCCCATTGAAGTCATTAATGAGAAGGCCTAGAGTTTTGCTTGAGCAGTAATTAAGACTCCAACTATATACTTTACAGAGATCAAAAGGCAACCAAAAAAGTACAAATGAAATTAGTGAAGGTGGAATGGAAATTCTCTTGTAAACAGCTTCATCTCCATTATGAGGACAGAATGCCATCTATCAGCATTTAAACATAAAGCAAGGTACACTGAGAAAAAGGAAACCCTTCGAATCGATTAGCCAGAATGGTATTTTTGATGTCAGTCTTCTGGGACTCAGTGTGTTTTTCATTATTTAAGCCATAAAACATTTCAAATTAAGGGAGTGGTTGTCATGGATGGGCTTATTATAAAGCACTAAAGTCCAGGGTTGAATTATATTATGATAACCACATATCCTAGAATAACCTTTTGCCATTATAATAAAAAAGAAGAAATCTTTATAGTGTGGGCAAAGTATGTATTTTTTGTGTTTGGAGAATTTAAACTGGCAGTTCAAATGTTTAATAGCAGTTCCAGCTGAGCACTGTGGTTTATGCGGATTAAACTGCCTACTTAGAATGACAATAAGACAACCAACTCAAAGTATCCTTCAGCCTAAGCAGTTTTTTTTAAAAAAAATCTAGTATAATGAAGAACAGATTGAAAAAAAGAGAGAGACACAAATCCATCCCGGCATCAGATTTTTCTTTCCAAATTATTTTTTTTCCCATTAAGACACAATATTAATTCTCATTTCATAAGAACTTTCAAGTTTATCACAGACAACAAAGCCATCCAAAAAGATGATGCTGTCAGAAGTGCGGAGGCAAACATCTGTAACTGTGCATGGCGTAATCTCTTTGCATGATCTCACAGCCACCAGTCTGGATGCAGACCCTGACACATGCTAGGAGATGATGTGCACTGACCTTAGTTTTTGGACCTGAAGAGTGACAATATCAATTCACTACAGAAAGAGAGCCCCAAATGCATTCTTCAGCATACTGTGAATGTGGTTTCTCAAGGGACAAATACATTAACAAATCAAATGCTGGTTCAAGTCTAGTGTTGTCCCTTCCCACTTACTTCTGTCACCGCCCCGCCCCCCGCCAGTTTCTTGTTGTTGCTGCTACCTCATCTTCCTTTGCCAAAAGTTAACAAAACATTCTCTTCAGCTGAATGCCCAAGTTGGATGTACCAGCACTGCACCAGGTTGCTGAGGGGCTAGGGCAGTGCTTACCAACCTTTAGGAGCCCACGGACCACTGAGGTAAACATTGGAATTGTCATGGACCACATGCAACCCCCTCCATCCCCACCACATACACAAAAAATACAATTCAATTTGGCAGCCCATTGGGGAGTGCTTGGCAAGACACTGGAAATGCCAGCTGTGGGGGGTCCATTCTCCGCCCTCTCCAGTGGTCCATGGGGAAGCATCTCACTGTTTGAGCACTCCTCGGCAGACTACCAAAAAGGGTAGAGAATGGACCATTCCACATTTGGCACTTCAGCAAGCACAGGACCACCAGAGAGGGCAAAGAACAGACTACATACAGTCACAGCCGACATTTCAGTGGACTGTGAGGAAGCGGTCACTTGGTGAGACACTGGAAGTGATCAGAGGTGATCATTTTTTTCCCCCCTTAGACCTCGGAGACACTTCTCAGTGTCTCATGGACCAGCTGTGGTCCCCGGACCACAGGTTGGGAACCACTGGGCTAGGGCAAAACCTTACACTAGACCAGGGGTGCTCAATAGGTGGATCGCGATCTACCGGTAGATCGCGAGGCAAAATGAGTAGATTGTGGAGTGCCAACCCCCCCCCTTCAGGTGCCTCTGGGAGGAAACGCTGGGAGTAAGGCCCATTGTATTCAATGGGGCTTACTCCCAGGTAAGTGTGGCTAGGATTGCAGCCTCACAGCCTAATCCTAGGCATGTCTACTCAGGAGTAAGTCCTGTTATACTCAGTGGGGCTCAAGGTACACCAACATACATTGTAAACATAAATGTTATATGTTATGATGGCGCGAACATTGTAAAAAAAACTCTGGTAGATCTCCGGGCCTTGCTGGGTTTCAAAGTAGCTCTCGAGCCAAAAAAAGTGTGAGCACCCCTGCACTAGACCCTGCACTTGAGACTCATCCATCTCTAACTGCACATTGTCACTGATACTGACAGTTCAGGCATTGGTCTAGCCACGTGGACCCTTTGACACACATGCCCACATGGACCCTCAGCCACTTTGCCCAACCTGAGAATCATCGATGCCATCCTTAGATGTGGCAAAGCACCCTCCTATATCAGGCATCCAGTAGCAGGACACTTTCTCTAGCTGGAAGAGGAGGAAGCAGCCACAGCAGTAAGAGGGAAGGAAAGGGGGAAGGACAAGTCAGGCAGTTTGTTAATTCCATTGAGAAGCCAGCAATAACCCTCTGTTGTGAATCTTTAAAAAAAAAAAATCTATTTTTGCCCTTTGACGATTAAATACTGATATCCATCTTGGAGCATGTTAAGATTGAATTTTCTACCACTCTCTTGAAAAAGGTATGTGCTTGGACTGTTTTTGCAAATAAAAAGAATAGATCCCCAAAGTAGCTTGACTTAGCACTACAAAGTCCAAGGATCACAAATGTACAAGCAACATGTAATGGTCAAATCCTATGACTACTGCACTGAGATCACAGGACCTAATACTGGCATGAGGGCACAGCTGTGCCCTTGGGTGAGAGTGCTTGCTCAGCCTCAACAGCCTGCTACAGGTTGTCCTCTCATGCGCATATAAAGTCATCCAATGTTCTAGTGAGAGAGAAAAAAATTGAGGATCCTTCCAGCAACTATATGGGCCTCTCTGGCAAAAGAGAAAGAAACAAAGGAGAGCGCTAGCGTTTTTCTAGTAAATGGAACAAGGGTAGGCAGGTGTACCTGCCTGCCAGCAGCCCATTTAGTTCAATAGGATGTACCTCCAAAACAGTATGTTAACACAGTGAAATGCAGTAAACTGGAACAGGTTCACACAATTTGTTTCTGCTTCACACAAGCAGTCACACTCACAACCCATAATTAGGTAAACGGATACGTGTAGAATTTTCATAATTGCAGTGGTTGGAAAATATACTTCTCTTTTTACCATTGCCCCTGCCTTGCACTCATCTCCCTCCCCAGAAGCTGGATTTATGTTTGTGACTGAGGTGGAACTGCGAGTGTGAATGCATTGAGCAAACGGATTCAGTGAGACAGTTGCCACTTTCAAGAAAATGTATTTAGGATTCAGGTTCCCAGGATGCACTTACCTCGCCATGCAGATTATCTCAGTTCAATGTGCAATATTGTTATTATTTTGGTTATTCACAGCTCACCTGTTGGTGGCTGGCATTTTCTAAATATCAAACCTTCCCCAAGGACCTAAGATATTTAGAGGTATTTATGAAAAGTGTATGTAGTTTTAAGTAGAGCTACTTTTCACAGCTCATATATGGCACTTCCATTTAGGCCTAAGGCTTGTAGGTATTTTTCCAAGTTTTTTTGGTATGTTTATTATTGTCATCACTTAATGTACTTTAGCTTAGTTACCATAGGGAAAGAGAACCACAATCCCAACCTGCTGGCACAGCCAGGCCGCTTGGCCTGCGCTGTATCCAGTGCAGGTTAGGAGGAGGACTGGAAGTCCATGTGGGATAAGGGAACATTCATTCCCTTACACTGGGCAAAACCCAAGTCTGCCCAATTGGGCTTCTCGGATGTGTGCCAGCAATATCACTGGCGCAAATCTGAGAAGCTCTCTGTAAAGCTGGCAGGCCCAGGAAGGGCATGAGGCTATGCCAGAGGCCTTCTCCTCCAATCCCACCTACCTCCCCACAATCTGCCCATTCACGCCCCTTCACCATCTCAGGAATGCCTACCCTCTTCCGGCTCCTGCACTGCTTTGTGCTTTACTCATGTCCCCTGGTGCCCAGGGGCTCGTATTCAGTGCCAGCAGGTCAGCACAAGCCTTCCAGCTGGCCCTGCTGGCTCACAAGTAGTCGCAAATGTGCTTTATGGCACATTTGCAACACTGTAGGCTGGCGCAGCAGCTGTTGTGTTGGTGGAGCCAGGGTTTAGGATTGCACCATCTGACTTATATGTTATGATTGTACCATTTTGGAATGGCTGAGCAATTTATTGTTTCTTAGAAGACTGCAAAAATGTGCATGATAATCATTGGATATTATTCTTATCAGCAACCAGACTACACAAAAGCTCTGTTTTTCTTATACTTTTTCAAATGTTTATAAAATCACATGTTTCAACACATAAATTTACCCCTTTTACTAACAAAGAATGGCACTGGATCTTTAAGGCCCAGGAACATTTGCTAATACATTTGCTAAAATGTGTATGCTGACCTTCCCCATGCTTGCTCTTGCATCTGTTGCCCATCTTTCGAACATCTGGGATGATGAATGTTCCACTAAACAGCATAATCGGTGGTTAGAACTGGAAGGAACTTCTTGTCTCCACAAGACTCCTAAAATATTGGAAACACGTCAGAGGCTCTACTGAAATTAACATATAAGGAAATTAAGAGAAGGAAAACAGCCGTCTGGCATGGTCGTTACTGAGGAGGTGGTTAACTCAAAACATTTTTAGAGCTCAGCATATTAATGATCATGGGAGCAAAAATGTAACAAGGTGGAGCCGTGCTCACAACATGGGAGCAAGCAAAGTAGCCGCACGTTGAAATTCCTAGCTTTGTTTCTCTTCATTCACTGGTGGTATCTCTCAAAGAATGGGTGTCCTTCTGTTTTCTCCTTCTCTAAACAGTATCGGATAACTAATAATGAAAAGGCTGGGTTGATGTAACATTCTGTTGATTATATGGAAGCACAATGTTACTGGGAACTATTCAAAAGCGAATGTTTGGCATTATATTACCAAAGAAATGCTAAAAGGACTTTCAATTTTAAAGAAACTGCTAATGGAAATCAGTTGTCCTTGAAAGAGGGACTCTATGATATACTGCTGTCTGTGTGTGGTGTGGGAACCGCTGAAAATGGGGAAGCAGATGCTGATCCCAATAATACCAACCAGGAGAACACATGCACATTGCCTGCAGAAACATGCACCGCATCCTTTTAGTTTCCCAGCTGAAGTGAATGCAAACTTCCTCTTTCCAGCCAGATAGGGTAAAAGAAGGGGTCTAATGAAGTGGTTCCCAATCTTTTTAGTGCTGGGACCCACTTTTCAAAATAACACTATAATAGGACCCACCTGGCTTTATGAGCCATAAATAAAGGTGTTTCGCTCTACCAGTCATTCAAATTTGTTTTTATCCTTTTTTGGTGTAGTGAGAGGGAACCACCTTCTGAAACATTTGAGTTCCTCATTCATGCATTCCACGTTCATCAGATCAGGACAATTCTGGTGGCCTTGCATTCCCCCTCACCTGGCCTTTGATAAGAGCCAAGGCACAGTTGCCTACACACAGGTAAACATGCATGTGTGGCTCAGTTTCACCTTCCATAAAGTTCAATGCGTTTTTCTTGTCAGCTAGGTGGGGGCAGACTTCCTTCTTAAGAGTTTGTTTGGGCCTGCATTCACTGGATCTGGAACATTCTGGTGGTGTTGTGCTCCCCTCACCATAAAGGCTGCTGTCTGATTTATGAATGCTGAGGGGTGAGGCTGTAATGGTGATTGGGCAGCAGTCCTCCAGCACCCCCCCCCCAAGTAGCAGCTTGTTTAATCCTTGATGCACATAGCCTCAACTGCCTTGCCAATTTCACGGCCCACCAAAAATTTGGGTCGCAACCGAATGGTGGGTCCCAACTCACAGTTTGGGAACCACTGGTGTAATGACAAGGCAGAGAAGATGCAGTGGCAAATGTTTGAGAGGTAAACCATGTGTGTTACAATAGGCACAAGGGCTATAAAAACTCTTTTTGGGGTACACTACACTGCCTTCTGAAACAACTGTACAAGGTGTAGTTTGACATGCCACTCCCAAGTTGGAATACTTGATCCGTCGTCTTTCTTTGGTGGATGAACAGATGATACACACCTTCTTGCAAATCATCTGAAACAGCAGCTTTTGCAATATCTCTATGGTTGCAGAAACTCAGTCTACACACATTCTTAGGGCAACAAGCCAAGCAAATAGAAGCCAAAAGTAATAGAAGGTGGAAAAAGTCTGCAACTAAAAAATATGTTGGACTGGATCTGCCCACTCAGGCACCCAACTATTAATTATAACACACACACACCACTTATTACCGTCATTATCTTACTTGACTAAGGGTTTAAAGGCCCAATCCTATTCTCCTGGAGCACCAGCGCTGAACTCCAGCACCAACACTGGGTGTCACAAATGTGCTATAAGGCACCCAGGGAGGATGGGCCATCAGTGCTGGAACTCAGCGCCAAGAGAAGACACCACAGGAGTACCTTGAGGTAAGTCGCACGGTCAGCCAGCATTGCGGATTTTGGGGGCAGAGGATGTGTTCTGGGATGGGGGAGGGTGGGACGGGGAGAGTAGCTGGTCCAGGAGGGGGGTGGGACCCATGGAGCCCTCCTCTGCCAGATCCTATCCTCCATGTCAGGCTGCAAAGCCCAACACAGAGGTTTTCCAGTCTGTGCCAGCAAAATAGCTGGTGCAGACTCAAGTAGCTTTCTAACATTTTCTCCTCTGACCAACATTTGAAATGAATGATGTAACTCAAAAATATGTTGCTTGAAAACAGGCATGAACATGCAATCAAGAAAGAACCTTTGTTATGTCCTGTAAATGGGAATCCTAGAAGCACCAGGAACAGACAATTATATTCAGCAGATGTGTTTCTGTGCTCCACATACAGCCAATGTATGAGGAGTGAAAGGCACTGTGCAACCTACCTATTACCACCTTGCACTAATGTGCTGGCCAGTTATGCCCTTGGTGTCCAATTTATAGTCAGGTTATGGAACTCTCTATCCTACAAAGCTCATATGTCTCTCTCCCTGATGGCATTTGCATAAGCCATGTAAAAGGAATGCTGTTCCAGTAACAGCCCAATCCTTACAGACTGTCCAGCGCCAATGCAGTTGCAAATAACCCCCAAAGTTGCAGAATAAATGTTCCCTTGCCTTGAGGAGGCCTCCATGACTGTCCCCCCCCCCACTGCAGGATGCACTGAGTAACCCATTGGCACAGCTGCATCAGTACGAGAAAATTAGTTAGTGATCACCCTCCTGTAACTCAACAAACACCTGCTTTGCAAGAAGAAGTTCCAAGTTCAGGTGCTGGTATCCAGGTAGAACTGGAAAATATCATTGTCGAAAACTCTGGAGAGGCACTGCCTGTCAGTGACTGAAAGCAATACTGAGCTAGATCAACCAATGATCGGTCTCAATTTAACATAACTTCCTATCTTCAGACTTTTTCTCCTTTCATTTAAAGGTTTAAGCCAAGAATGGGATGACTGGCTGGCCACACACCGGATGCAACTCAGCATCAAGAAAACCAAATACAGGAGTCAGACTCCAAACAGACAGCTTGATCATCAGCAGACCTCTGAACAAGGTCACCGAATTCCAGTACCTCAGCTCAGTCCTTCACAGCAATGGTGACTCCCTCCCCAACGCCCGGGCACAAGCCCAGCCTGCACGGCTCAAGTGGAGGCAAGTTTCCTGTGTCCTCTTCAATCGGCAAATGCCCACAGAACTCAAGGGGAAGATTTACAAAACCATTCTCTGTCCAGTCACCCAGTATGGCTCCGATTGTTGGCCAGCGTCTACCAAACATTAACAGGTCCTCCACGTTATGGAATGAAGATGCCCCACTGCTCCCTCAGTCTCACACAGTGGAACCGAGTCATGAATGAGGACATACGGCGACGAATGGGGGTTACGTCGATTGCCAACAAGATGTGCAAGGCAAAACTCCACTGATACGGTCATGTTATTTGGAGCAACGAGGTGAGCGTGGCAAAGATGGCATATCGGCTATCTCCAACTGGAGGCCATCTGTGAGAAAGACCAAAGAAGTGATGGTTTGACTGGTTGAAAGAAGACATGCAGGCATTCAACATCACTCCAGAAGACACGGACACCGCACCAATGCGGGAAATTCTAAGATGGAGAAGATTTAATATTTTAAGTCAGTGTTTCTCAAACTGTGTTCAGGACCTTCCAGGTGGATCATGAGCCAATTTCAGGTGGATCCTCATTCATTTCAATGTGTATTTTATTTTTAATATATTGAGTGCTCAATGCTACCATGGTATGCTACTGCATTTGAGGAAATGTTATAGATCTGTACTTTTAACAGGCTGCTATGTATATGCTTTTAACAATGATACTTAATGCGGTTTACTCCTGGGAAAGTCTGGATAGAATTGCAGAAGTTTGGGGAATTATTTTAAACAGAACAGCAACTGCTTGTGAGGAGGGTTCTTCTTTATTTTAAATAAATTTTTAAATGTATACTTATTGTAAACTTTTAGTTACATAATTTGATTTGATTTTGTCATATGGGGTGTTAAAAATTTTCCGGCTTGATGATGTCACTTCCGGCCATGACATCACTTCCAGGTTAATGACATCACTTCTGGTGGATCCCGAACCATACTGTATTGTGGCCACTCCTAAGCCATGTTCAAAGAGTTTACATAAGTGCGCCACAGTGCAGTCTATACTCAGATAATTAGTTACACCTTAGCAGATCTTTTTATCCCAAACTGAAAACATGCAAGCTTGTTATAAGCATAAAAGCCATGCGATTTTGCTCTCAACATTTACAATGAAACAAATGTAGAGGAAAGTGCCATGAGCGAAACCACCCTCCAAACCTGGTGGAGTCAAATCAATAGTGATTTTCTTCTCAATATGTACCACAGTTTCAGTGACGTTTGTAAAGTGAGTCTTAAAGAGAAGAAACCCTTGTATATATTATTAGGCAGAGTTCTCCCACACCCACATGAATTCATCCTTAATTATCTGCTGAAACTCATAAAAGAGAAACCACATCAGATCCTCCTTAGCGCATAACTCCTTATTAAATACAAAACCCCAAATACCACAAAACTTAAAAGAAAGCCAACAAAATGACACAATGGTAATGTACTGTGAATGTGAATGTTACAACATATGGAGCGCAAGTATATAAAACAGCAAGACTTGCAGATCTAAAATTAACACACTTCAGGCTCCTGCAGAGATCAGAGTGGACTTCAGACAGAACACACTGATTAAGCTAAGAGACTCTAATGAACACTGCGGACAAACAAACAAACAGTCTGCTCCTGCCATGCAGAAGAGCAAAAGTGCCTCCGCTTCATCTTACCCTGGTGTACAATCAAAGCCATTTCAGTGAAGGTTCACCAGCGAAGAAGCAAAAGGGTTCAAAATCTGGTCTGGAAATGTAAACGATAATTGCAATTAGCATGGAATGATAATGCAATTTCAAAATGAAAGGCAATGCTGCTATGTTATATATTATATGACTGCATCAATACAAGAGGGAACTCATGACCTTTTGTGGTGGCTGCAGGAAGAAGGGCAAACAGAAGGAAACCCTCTTTACTTCCCTTTAGCCAAACGTCTCCCTTTCTTTGCTTATCTAGTGTCACAGACGATGGGAATGAATGAAAACAAGGGTTCTCTGAACCCAAAGGACTCACAGTCGAAACCAAAAGAGAATGATTATTCCCTTACCCAGAGGGGACCTCCACAACTGCTCCTCCCCCCCCCCCAGGATGCCGGTTTTGAAGTTATCGCCCTGAATAGACTGAAGAGATGCAAGTTGGACAAGCAATTGAAACTGAAACGTCCGAACCCCGTGAAATGGTGTCCTCAGCAATCATTTGGTGTTGGTTTTTGTGGAAACTCAAGATCTTACATTAAAAATAAAGTATAAAAAATAAGTACACAGAAAGTAAAGCTATATTAGTCTTCAGGTAAAGTAACAGTATGATTAGAAATACATCACATATGGAGATATTGTACCCCTGAACCAATGCTTGAATTATTTAGGGCACCCTATCTTCCCTCCCAAGAGATCCACAAGCTCAACTCCCTGATTTCCCCTACCCCAGCTGTAGCTAAATCCTGCCCCCTAAACACAGCATCTAAGGGCACAATCCCTCACCATCTTTCTTCATGCAGCTGCCCTGATGAGGGTGTGCACAGCATGCACTGGTGGGGGAGTGGGGATCAGATGGCCTGGGAAAGGTAAGCAGAAATTTTTCTTACCTCCTGATAGGTCTCCTGGTCACCAACTAGTCTCCTTGGACACATGCCAGCTGTTTTGCTGGTATGTCAAAGGAGAGGCAGGGGTCATGTCAGGGTGGAAAACTGGAATTGCATGCTGCCACTGGGACCTCCAACCTGAATCGCCCATGAACCAGCCATGCCCTGCCCCTACCAGCAGGGCTTGAAAAACGGGCTGCTGACTTGCCACAAGTGTCACACCTTGAACTAAACTTCTTGTCAAGTATCTTCATTACTGTATTTCAAACTCAAAAAGAAAAAATGCCAATGACTCAAATCAACCTAAGCCATACGAACTGGTAAGCTTTCCGTTGTGGGCTCTGTTGGTATTCATCCTGTGTCCCTTGCGTGGTTTGACATGTTTCATGTGCCGTAGATGCATTGCCGTGCTTAAGTCACAGCAAGTTGGTAAAGGAGATTGACGCGCACCACAGAGTACACCTTCGCACAGAAAATGTAGATGAGGCCAGTTTTATATGGATTATTAGGAGGGCAGCTGCCTTCACAGTCGCTGCTATTCCTGCTGTTTCTGCAAAGATGCTGCTTCTGCCGGAGCTCAATTATGGTTCTTTTAGTGCATGTCCACTAGTCGTTAGCCTTTTAATGAGAGTCAGCAGAGTAACTAATCCTTGTGAAATATATTAGCTGCAGTTGGTTTGTTTTCTGGCTATACTCCTGTCTCCCTCATTATTTTCTCCGAGCTGCATTTGACTTTGCAAGCTTGGACAAAAAGTGGAGAAAGCAGCCGTGCAGGCGGGACTGTCAAGTGATCAAAGGGGAGCATTGTCCCTACTGGAGGGTGCTTGGATGAGTACACTTGGCATCCACACACTGGCAGAGCAAACTAACAGTGAGTAAAAAGGCTTTCCCACACCATTTGCTTCTCATCGGTTTCTGTTTGCAGATGATCCTGATGTCTGTCTCCTTTTCACCACACCCTGCTCACAGCTAGAGGTCATTGTTGACCTCCTGCCCTCTCTCTCTTTTATCTTGTCTCCTCCTTGGAGTTCATCTGGTCCCACTGCATAAACATGTCTGCTTCAAACCTTCAAAGCTTTCAGTCAATTTTTGTTTGGTTTTGCTATCTAATCAGGACTGTTGTTTTTTTTTCCACATTCCCCTCTATGAAAGGCAACCACTTCCAGGGAGGTTCAATGAACTGTGCTGGCCCGATGAACTCAATATCGGTGGGCAAACATTGTTCAAAGTCCAGTTCATGTAGATCACCCCTGTTGTTGGCATCCTTCAGTCTCGGAAGACTATAGTATCGCGCTCTGAATGATGGTTCTGGAACAGAGTGTCATCTCCAGTGCGTGAAGCCTGGGCAAAGTAGATATGGAGGACAAACTGTTACCCATGCAGCAAATCCCCCCTCTCCACGTCGCTGAAATGGTCCAATGGAAAGGCAGAGGCCAATACGATTGGTTCCAGCGGCATCGCAGGAGTTGCCAGAACGTGACTGTGTTCGGCCATGAACTGCCTCAGGGACTCCGGCTCCGGATTTTGCCTCGAGGTTGACTCCTGAAGCCTTTTCCATAACTGGATGTAGCCACAAGGCAGTGAAGGTTTGGGATCAGAATTTTCCTTCTCTCAGATGAGCTGCCTTCCCAGGCTAACAAGTCCCACCTACCCGGTGGCTGTTTAGTCGCCTCTTACGACAAGTACAGCCAAACTGAGGGCCTATTCTTATCCCCAGCCCCCAAGGGTCCACCCCTGTTAAGTGACTGCAAAACACAGGCATGTCAAGCCATCTGAATGCAATCTTCTATGGCCGTTTGGCAGTCACATGGAGAAATGATTATTTGTTCAACTGCATTGTCATTGCATTGCCACTCCTTCACGATCACTAGCTTAGGGCTGTTGCTCAGCGGTAGAAAAAATGCATGTCTTTCATGTCTCAGGTTCAACTTCCAGCAGAAGGCTGGGAAAGACCCCAGTCTGTAACCTGGAGAGCCACTCCCAATCCACAAAGGCAATACTGAGCTAGATTGACCAATGGTCTGACTCAGCTAAAGTCAGTTTAACCATTCCATCTGTTAAAACTTTGATTTGCTGAACCTCTGGTTGCAATAAGAACTACAAAGATGTTTCACCTTTCTAATGCTACAATTCCTTGAAGTGAAATGAGTTATGCTAATACAAGAGATCATTCTAGAGAGATAATAATACAAGCGGTAACTTGGTCCTATCCCTGGTCTTCAAAAGTTTCTGCATCAATCAATCTAATCTTAATACTGGACAGTTCTTCTTCCTCATGGCAGACTTACGCAGTTGGTATAATAAGGGTGTCTCTTTTTTTAACCCATGAAGTTGATATACTTTAATAGTGGTAATAGTGGTAATATCTCTTCTTAAGAATGCATGCCATTCTTCTACCCATTCTACCCTAAAGAACTCCCTGAGCCTGTGTTGAGTTTTTCTTCTTCCGATGATCAACAACAACCCAGCACATCCTTAAATAGAGATGTGGAAACCCTGGCCATGCCTCTGTTGATGTGGCTGCATTCTATAATGTGGTGAGGGATAGGATTGGGCAGTTAGTCTCATATCAAGTCTTAAGAATGCAATGGAGAAATTTAAAAACATTGAATGAATGATAGCCCTCAAAATTTGAATTACTTAGTTGTAATATGAATCTAGTGCAGATAAGATTGAGTTGAACATATACTTGCCTGCATTTTCAACCCATCAGTTCTAGTCCTGCCCTTCGGAGCTACAGAAGTAAGACCTTTTTTTACGTGACAACCTTTCAGATACATGGAGATGGTTATAGCCCCTCTTTATAATTTTCTCCTCTCCCAGCTAATCATCCCAAGCTCCTTTAATCATGTCTCATAGGTTTGATTTCCAGACCCCTCACTATCTTTGTTGCCCTTCTCTGAACCTGATCCAGCTTATCCATGTCTAGACCATTTCAAAAACTGGGAAAAGACAAATCTTTGCTGCGAAGTTCTTACATTCTTATATCTTTTCTTATTGATGGTGTCAGCAACTATCTTACTAAATGTGGTCCTGTCTAAAACAAGGAGCCTCTAAAAAAAAAGTGTCCATCACAGACATTTTTCATAAAATCACATGAAACAAAATTTGAGCTGACTCAGATTTTCTGGAAGTACACGTTGCAAGAAGAAAGAAGTGTGATTATTATAAACAGACATCCATATACTATTTACCCAGTTCTCTGTACAGAGTATAATATACCCCCAGCTGATAGAGTCTCAGTTCTGTTTTCTAATATATATTTGGACTTGGTCCCTGATGCAGCAGGATTGTCTATATAGAGGAATCATAGATCACATTTAACATGAATGATACTTTTGTGCATTTGGAACAACCAAGGTTGGAAAACAGAGACGAGATTGACAGAAAAAGGAATGAATATTTGCATTTCATACCCATATTCAGGTTTTCAGATTCACATGTGCAGATTCAAAATTTATATTCTGTAGATAGACTTGGCAGCTTTGTAAGTGTCTTCTCCAATTTGTCAAGTAAACATTCCATCCAGAGACATTTCTGTTATATGTGTTGCGAAGGTGCTGTATGTCTACAACTCTTCTTTCCCTATAGATTGGTGTGGCTGTAATTTATGCTAATGCTGGGATGAACACTCAGATTTGCTTTCAGAATGCTGTGAAACATTCTTCTAAGTCCATATACCAGGGATGGGAAAAAGTCATAACGGGGAGACTTTCCGAGTCACCCAGTTGCCCTGTCGCGACTCTAAAGGACTCGAGTCGAGTCGCCCCCTTTAAAAACCCAGCCGTGAAAAAACAGGGCTGCTGCCAGGGTGTGGGAGTACTCCTTTAATATTTCCCTGAAGTCTCATCCCACGTGCAAACAAGGCAGGAGAGTGTGAAAGAGACTGCATGAGAGCCAGGATAGAAGTGGCAAGAGGGAGGAGGGTCATGCACTGCAGCTGCGAGGCTGATCAGGCTGACCCAATCCTTGGCAGCTCTACTCAGAAGTAGTCCCACTGTAGCTGGTCATTCAATGAGGCTCCTTCCTCCCAAGTAACAATAGAGCTTACAGCAGCCATGACATGTGGTTGGCGTGATCACTACAGACTGCCTCCCGCCCTCTCTCTGGGCCTCTCCAGACAATCCAAGAACCCCTTGGACTCCTTCTCCTGCCCTCCCTCAGCCAAAGAAACTATCAGAACGCCCATCCTTTGTCCAATGATCATTAGTTCCTTCCTTCCTTCCTATCAGAGATGGGCGAAAAAGTTTTCTTCTACCTCCCACCCATGCAGAAGGAAAAGATTAACTTTTCCCTACCTCCTGCTGGAACCTCCTTGCTGCTTACCTGGTCTGGATGATGGCCCCATGAGACTTTTCACACCATGAAAACAGTAAGCAAGCACACTCAAACACAGGCAGAATCAAGTCTGCATGTGTGGGGATGAGTGCCAAGTCAGGAGCCCTTGACTTGACTCTTTTTCTGAGTCTTCCATGCACATGACTCACAAATCCACGAGTCAGTGAAGAGTGTGCATTTTCATGATTCGAGTCCAAGTCACCTGACACAAGTTCCCATCCCCACCATATACCATTTTTAAAAATTCTGTATTAAGTATGTTTGATTTAATAACTGAAATCCAGAGGGACAAGGAGTATAAAATAACTCTGGATGTGATCCTATGCTCACTTACCTGAGAGTAACAGCTCAATCCTATAGGGCTGGTTGCAAGATTGTAATGCTAGTTATGGTGTCACAAAGGCCCTGTGGCATCACAAAGAGCGGGCCACCAGCGGCTATTTTGGATCTGCCATCCAAACTGGCAGAAGAAGTGGCAGCCCACTCTTATACCTGGCTCCACAAGGTTGCATAGGTAAGCTGGCAGGGTGGGAGGAATGTGACAGGGGGGTTGGAGGAACAAGTCCTGAAGGGGAGCAGAAGGGTGAGTTTCCTGGCATGTGTGACCTGCACCAGAATGCTATCTGCTTCCTTGCCTTCCCACACACCTGCACTCTTTCCTCAGACTTGCACCAGCCAAGGAAGGAAGGACGTAGCAGGAATATAGTCATAAGTATTCCAATTTTACACACAAAGTCATTCAGATTTGCCTAGTCTGACTGTGGACTGACGAGGGATTGTGGACAAACTTGTTCCCAGTTCTCCCAGGCTACCTATCACCATTTTCTCTTCATTTTCTTCATATGCTATTGTATACACTGATGTTTTGTTGTGTTGCCTTGATCTTTTGTTCAAATACTTCTTCCCCCAGAACAATGAAATTAGAAATCAGAGGCAATGGATCTATAATATTGGTGCCTAGCTCAGAAGACTGTTTTGTATTCAACAAAAATCAAGTTAGATGTGATTAGAAATTATTGGACACAATATTCCAACTGGCACTGGTCACCTTGATAAATTATAGCTAAAACGCACACCTATAAATTGAATTATGTACAGTACTGCAACATTTATAATGCCATGATTTTTTGGTGTTTTTTTAGAGCTAGTCTTAGTGTAAATAACATTTAACTCAGAACTGATCTATTTTGAACATGTCTGAGGTAATTTAGTGGATTACATTCTAAGGATTTAATGTGCCTTAAAACCATATGCAACTGTGACGGTTACATTCAGGACTTCTGCAAAGTGGCCAGGCTATTGTTTTAGATGCTTAAGGCCATTAACAAGTTGATGACACTTTCATCAGCTGAAGTGGCAGGAAACCAAAGCCATTTTCATAATTTTCAGAACATTTATCTTCCAAAATATCTGCAAGATCAAGTTCCCTGTTGATGGGAAAGTTTTTTCAAGTTTTTTTTTTTTAAACTAAACTATCAACTTCAAGTCACTTAGAAATGGAAGCTACTTGTATTTTTAAAATGACTTTAAAAGAAAGATTACTCTAGAACTCCATTATTCATTCAACTCCAAGACCTGTGCCACCTGCCCAAAGCCAGGATGGTGTTGTGGTTCAGACTTAGACCTGGAATTTCCAGGTTCAAATCCATACTCAGCAATGAAGCTTCCTGTTGTGAGGACAAAAGGAGGGGAGAAACTAGGTACACCACCCTGAGCTCCTTGGAGGTTGGGCAGTATAAAAATGTGAAATTAATAAAATATAAATATATCTCCCAATAGTAAACAACACTGGAAAAGCTAAACACTGAGGAGACTGAACTATAAACCAGGCTGCCCCTGTTTAGATCTTGTCCCTTGCTGTGAACTCATTTGGAAGCCTTAGGCAAGTCACTCTCTCTCAGCTTCTGCTCCTCACCTACAATGCAGACATCATTACAAGGGCATCATTTCCTTCCAGAGGAGCTGTAAGCATCACATCAGAGGACCATTTCACTTGGTATTGTCTACACTAGCAGTTGTTCTTAAGTGTTTTGAACAGGCTCTTTTCTCTACCTGGAGACACCAGGGATTAAATCTGAGATCTTCTTCATTCAAAGCATGTGCTCTACCACTGAGCTACAGTTCCATACTCAAGAGAATGACTGCTATTCACTCCTGGTGGAATAATAAAACACTACTCTTAAGGAAAATGTTGTAGTGGTAGCAAAACTGCCTTTCACCCTTGGCAGTGTTGATCCTGTCTACATTGCTAGGGTGGCCAGGAGGGCAGCAATATGTCAGTGTACAGAGAGCATAGAGGCAGTTGTGAGACAATAATCCCATCCCCAGATGTTTGTAACGTAAAATAGAGGTATACTTACTACTCATATACCCTGCATGTCGCAATGGTGGGCATTTACAGATGAATAAAATTCTATAAGCGCTTTATCACAAAGAAATGGGGAATAAAGGCACAATATAATTTCCCATAATTTGCTGTCAAGTGTTTCACAAACAGAGGCGAACAAATGAGGCCCCCATTTTTGTAAATGTTTTTAACCTTTTGATAATTGCAGCCCACACTAAGTGATTTCTTATCTCTTAGCAACCAATTATTACCTTTCACCTTCTTTGATGTTGCAATGCCTGTGACATCTTACATATGTCACATCAGTCATGTTTTCAAGTCTGGGTATGAAATAGTTTTCTTGAAATCAAAGTATACTGTTCAACGACACTAGATTCACCTGAGAAAACAGGCCACTACTTTGTTTGACAGCTACGTGATTTTGGTCCATGATGACCTTTTTCTCCACAGCTTCTAAGATCCTGATCCAAAGATTAGCCTTCTCTGTTGTACATACATACACATGTACAGATGGAGCCTCCTTATTCGCAGATTATATTTACCTGCAGATCAGGTTCAATGCGGGTCCTCTAGACCCATGTTTACCCAGACTTGGCCCAACCTGCGCTCTCTAAAAGCTACTGGAGCTGTGCTTTGGTTGCCCCTGGAAGGTTTTCTGAAGCCTGCAAAGACCACGTGTGTCAACCTGTGACCTCTGCAGGCTTCAGAATGGCCGTTTTGACCCAAAAAGATGCAACTTCAATTTTCTTTGGAAAACATATTATTAATTACATATAATATTGCATATTTATAATGAAACCAAAATGTTTGCTTCACATTGGGGTGAGAGGTAGCTTCACCCTTTTTTCACCGTGTTGACTTTTCAACGTTAATGCTTTGCTAGGAGACAGCTATTAGACCTATAAAGACAACTTATGGGCACCCTTTTTGCAATTGCACATGCTGGATCATATCCCCTCATTTAAAAACCTCCCCACCCCTTTTCTGTCTTTTCACCCCTTTTCTTAAAACAACAGTAATAGAGGCCCAGCAGAGGTGTATACCGCAAAGAAAGAAGGGTTCCACTAAATCCAGGAGGGTGCCCGCATGGCTAACCAGCCAAGTTAGAGAGGCTGTGAAGGGCAAGGAAGCTTCCTTCCGTAAATGGAAGTCTTGCCCTAATGAGGAGAATAAAAAGGAACATAAACTGTGGCAAAAGAAATGTAAGAAGGTGATACTGGAGGCCAAGCGAGACTATGAGGAACACATGGCCAGCAACATTAAGGGGAATAATAAAAGCTTCTTCAAATATGTTAGAAGCAGGAAACCCACCAGAGAAGCGGTTGGCCCTCTGGATGGTGAGGGAGGGAAAGGGGAGATAAAAGGAGACTTAGAGATGGCAGAGAAATTAAATGAGTTCTTTGCATCTGTCTTCACGGCAGAAGACCTCGGGCAGATACCGCTGCCCAAACGGCCCCTCCTGACCGAGGAGTTAAGTCAGATAGAGGTTAAAAGAGAAGATGTTTCAGACCTCATTGATAAATTAAAGATCAATAAGTCACCGGGCCCTGATGGCATCCACCCAAGGGTTATTAAGGAATTGAAGAATGAAGTTGCAGATCTCTTGACTAAGGTATGCAACTTGTCCCTCAAAACGGCCATGGTGCCAGAAGATTGGAGGATAGCAAATGTCACGCCTATTTTTAAAAAGGGAAAGAGGGGGGACCCGGGAAACTATAGGCCGGTCAGCCTAACATCCATACCGGGTAAGATGGTGGAACGCCTCATCAAAGATAGGATCTCAAAACACATAGACGAACAGGCCTTGCTGAGGGAGAGTCAGCATGGCTTCTGTAAGGGTAAGTCTTGCCTCACGAACCTTATAGAATTCTTTGAAAAGGTCAACAGGCATGTGAATGCGGGAGAACCCATGGACATTATATATCTGGACTTTCAGAAGGCGTTTGACACGGTCCCTCACCAACGGCTACTGAAAAAACTCCACAGTCAGGGAATTAGAGGACAGGTCCTCTCGTGGATTGAGAACTGGTTGGAGGCCAGGAAGCAGAGAGTGGGTGTCAATGGGCAATTTTCACAATGGAGAGAGGTGAAAAGTGGTGTGCCCCAAGGATCTGTCCTGGGACCAGTGCTTTTCAACCTCTTCATAAATGACCTGGAGACAGGGTTAAGCAGTGAGGTGGCTAAGTTTTCAGACGACACCAAACTTTTCCGAGTGGTGAAGACCAGAAGTGATTGTGAGGAGCTCCAGAAGGATCTTTCCAGACTGGCAGAATGGGCAGCAAAATGGCAGATACGCTTCAATGTCAGTAAATGTAAAGTCATGCACATTGGGGCAAAAAATCAAAACTTTAGATATAGGCTGATGGGTTCTGAGCTGTCTGTGACAGATCAGGAGAGAGATCTTGGGGTGGTGGTGGACAGGTCGATGAAAGTGTCGACCCAATGTGCGGCGGCAGTGAAGAAGGCCAATTCTATGCTTGGGATCATTAGGAAGGGTATTGAGAACAAAATGGCTAGTATTATAATGCCGTTGTACAAATCTATGGTAAGGCCACACCTGGAGTATTGTGTCCAGTTCTGGTCGCCACATCTCAAAAAAGACGTAGTGGAAATGGAAAAGGTGCAAAAGAGAGTGACTAAGATGATTACGGGGCTGGGGCACCTTCCTTATGAGGAAAGGCTACGGCGTTTGGGCCTCTTCAGCCTAGAAAAGAGACGCCTGAGGGGGGACATGATTGAGACATACAAAATTATGCAGGGGATGGACAGAGTGGATAGGGAGATGCCCTTTACACTCTCACCTAATAACACCAGAACCAGGGGACATCCACTAAAATTGAGTGTTGGGCAGGTTAGGACAGACGAAAGAAAATATTTCTTTACTCAGCATGTGGTCGGTCTGTGGAACTCCTTGCCACAGGATGTGGTGCTGGCGTCTAGCCTAGACGCCTTTAAAAGAGGATTGGACAAGTTTCTGGAGGAAAAATCCATTATGGGGTACAAGCCATGATGTGTATGCGCAACCTCCTGATTTTAGAAATGGGTTATGTCAGAATGCCAGATGCAAGGGAGGGCACCAGGATGAGGTCTCTTGTTATCTGGTGTGCTCCCTGGGGCATTTGGTGGGCCGCTGTGAGATACAGGAAGCTGGACTAGATGGGCCTATGGTCTGATCCAGTGGGGCTGTTCTTATGTTCTTATGTTCTGTCCTTGATCATACACCAATAAAATGGTGGTAGAAACGCATAGGAAGCCTGAGGGCTTACATCAAGTTAAGCAGACATGTTTTTTTATTCACCTCCCATTTAGTTGAGTCTATTGAGAAAGGCAATGAATATATACTGTAGTAAAATAAATAAATTTGCCTCCAAGTTGCCCACCACCACCATGGCATGCAGCATGCACCCTTTTGGTGCGGCTGCATGTTATAGCATGGTGGGGGATAGGAATGGGCTCTTAGTATCTTCCATCAAGATCCAGTGATTGTAGCTGTAGCCATAGACTTATTTCTTTATTGGAAGAAACCTGTCCTGTTTTTAGTTTATGCTAGTGATAAAAATACCTGAAGATGAAGAATGTCCATTTTTGGTGGCCTAATGGGAAAATCTTAACATCTGTTGAATTATTGTCAATTCATAGTCCTACATAAATCTTTGGAATCTGTAGATCTTTAACGACAGTATGCAAACACTAAGAAAGAGAAGGAGGGAGGGAATGCACCTGCCCCAATTAAAAATGCCTTCCTTGTTCAAGTAATGTGGTACATAGTGTTCCTCTTAATTGATACTGATCTGGGACATGTCGTATCTGTGTTGTATTCCACAATTAGCCTTACAGATCTCTTTACTAGCTCTGCTCAGTGAATAACTTTGGTGAGTTAAAGCTTTAAAAAGTCATTCAGATGGGATTCGGGCATTATTCTTTAATGAGTACTAAAACTGAAGTCTACAGTAGAGGGGAGAAAGCAATACTAAAGCTAATCACACTCAGTGTCTCAAAGGGAGACTTCATTTGTGAATTTCCCAAAAGAAGGATGACACAGCTGTCATGGGTTCATGACTCCCCAAATGCATTTCTTTTTCTCTTCATTAATCTGTCACTAATTCAATCTATCATGCCTGTGTTATAATCATATCTTACATTTCTCTCCATTACAGTGGAACAAATTACAACATTCTTCATTTCAGAGAGGCTCTGCTATTATTTCTGCTGTCAATACCATCTTCATGTTAAGGTGTTTTTCTCTCCCTTAGATTAAGGGAAAGTGGAGGAGGATGATACAATGAAGCTCATCCCTGATGAGACAGAGGTGTGGATGTGAAGAGAGTGGCTGAGAGGACCCCAGAAACAGGAGCATAGGAAGCCGCCATATTGAGTCAGACTATCAGTCCATCAAGCCCTATAATGTCAACACTAACGGGAAGGAAACTGTCTCAGTTCTACCTGGAGATGCCAGGGATTGAACCTGGAGCCTTCTGTACACCAAGCACATGCTCTTCTGCTGAGCAATGATTCCCTAATGCAGCATTTCTCAACCAGTGGTCCTTGTACTATTGGTGGTGTTTGAGGTAGTTGCTGGTGGTATGCGTGGGACCCCCAGATTTCCAACAGGGGCACCATGCAAAGTGGTACGGCAGAGGACAGATGTTGAGAAATGCTGCCCTAATGGGATCCAGCAAGTTGCTGATGGGGAAAGATCTGGTTTTCAGCCTGGGGATTCCACTGAATGCAGCAACTCTCCTTCTGAATGGTTAGATGGCATCTGTGGCTACTTTTCATTCATTTTGCCAGTCTGCTTCTGGGAAGAAAAATCTTAGTACTTTCATCTACGCCTTGATTAGAATAATGCACTTTTTGTGGGATGCTCTTGAAAGGCATTTGGAAATGACAGTGATTCCAAAGGTATTGTATTGGCAACCTTCAGTCTCGAAAGACTATGGTATCGCGCTCTGAAAGGTGGTTCTGGAACAGCGTCTAGTGTGGCTGAAAAGGCCAATCCGGGAGTGACAATCCCTTCCACACCGGGAGCAAGTGCAGTCTGTCCCTGGTCTGTCTCCCTGGCTATGGGCCTTCCTTCTTTGCCTCTTTGCCTCAGACTGTTGGCAAAGTGTCTCTTCAAACTGGGAAAGGACATGCTGCACAGCCTGCCTCCAAGCAGGCCGCTCAGAGGCCAGGGTTTCCCACTTGTTGAGGTCCATTCCTAAGGCCTTCAGATCCCTCTTACAGATGTCCTTGTATCCCAGCTGTGGTCTACCTGTAGGGCGCTTCCCTTGCACGAGTTCACCATAGAGGAGATCCTTCCAAAGGTAGTCGCTATGTTTTTAATTGTGGAACATGTCATGCCAATGCTGAGAGTTCTGCATTTGTTCTGCAGACAGTTTCTAGGTACAATTTATAGTGTTAGCATTGACCTATAAAGCCCTTAAATGATCTAGGTTGGAACAGTGGTTCTGAAGGACCACCTTTTTATACATGCTGAGATCTTCTCTGGAAGCCTTGCTCCAGCTGCACATGAGGTTATCAAAGGTTAACAGGTTAGCAAAAGGTGCAGGACTTTATCAGTTGATGGGCTCTTCCTTTGCTGCAGTTTTATTCCAACTGTTTTGTTTGCTATTTTTTGTTATTTGATTGTTGCATTTTTTAATTCTTTTAAACAATTTTTGTGGATACTTTTTCGTAGAAAAGTAGGATGCAACTTTTTCAAAATAAATTCACCAAAGTCATACTCTGAGGGCTCAGAAATTACTAACATTCAGCTTGGAAGGACTATTTGCAGTCCAATTCTGAGTTTTCAAAACAGGAGGTTGCAGCCAAAAGTTGCATTGGCGCAGCCAGTGGGATCTGACATCATAAACTGCAGTCAGAATTTTGAGGGAAGTGACAAGCAGCTTCTGGTATGACCTGGGGATCTGTTGAAAAGGATGAAGTCAAAGATTCCATTGGGCATGCCCAAGAGCTGATCCTAGTGCATCCAGATCTTTTATAGCGACACCCAGGGGTTTGGCTAAATGAAACAATAGTGGGGGAGATGAGTCCCTCCACTCTGTTTTTGAGTTTTAATGGGTACCTGTATTCTGGGGTTATGAAATGTGCACTGTGTGCGGAGTTATGATTAGTTTTGGCTACATTTTACCCAATCTTCTGGGCAAAATCATAATCATCTTTTTTTAAAAAAAAAGCCCCATCAGATAGACATTTGAGATACCCAGCTAGGGTATGATTCCCATTCCCTTTATGCAGCTTTAATTGACAAGCTTCTAATATATTTATTATAGCTTACATTACTATTTTGCGAGTCAGAAAAATGGATCTGTATATCATTCTAAGAACCATCTAGTTCCATATATCAAACGGGTGCATTTGTTTCCTAGACATTTTGATTTTAGTCTATGGGTTACATCTCATACTCATTAGCGTCACATGTTTTAAAAAGATGACAACCTAATTCTTCCTATGCCTAATGCAAATTGCTGTGTAACAGTACAGCAGAACTTCAAAGAACTGGAAGCAATTTATCTATGTACAATGTCTACCCAGCTTTGCTTGAGTTAGTAAAGGCATCCTGCTGGCCACTGAACCCTTTTACTTTTCCAAAATGATAGCCAAAAGTAAATCTACTGGGAGCCACCAGAATAAGGCTTAGCAGCCCAGCAACCATATAAATCCTGTCTCGATGCAACATTTTTTTCCACTCTTTGCTTTGAGCTTTTAGTTGGATATAAGACAAACGTGCTTCCTCAGTTTGCACTTTTAAGCTGCAGGGTGCAATCCAAAGGCCCAGTTGGGCCAGCACAAATCCCTTGCACGCAGCCCAGAGGTGTTGCAAAAGTGCCAAAAGAGCCCCACCATGGGAGTGCCCCACCGCATAAGTGCCCCACTGTGGTAGGAGGCTGGCCAGCACACAGGCTTGCACTGGCCTCTCGAGCTCAAATTCAGTCTCGGGAGCACCAGCACTCAGTAGGTTTGCTGTGGCCTGTCTCAGCCAGCATAGGGGTCTGGAGAGGGCAGTCTGGGGTGTTCCAGAGTGGGGCAAGGGCAGGCCTGTGGGTGGACTGGGTCCAGGAGTGGAGCCAAGTTTCAGCACTTAGGCTAGATTCTAACCTCCTTCCCTGGAGGCCCTGCCTAGTGCTCTGCTTCTCAGAACTGTGCCACAACTCTAGGTGGTGCTGATCCTAGTAACCTCATTCGGGCCACTGCCACATTACTCGGGGGTAAGGGGAATTGATTCCCCTTGCTCCAGATTGCGCCACAGCCAGCCCCAACCCTCTGCTGGATACTGCGCAGGCCAACCAGCCTGCCTATTCCAACACAGATTAGGATTGGGCTATCAGCTACATAAATGTCCTCATGGGTTGTTCAATCATTACCTCTTGCCATCCATTTGTGAATATTTGTTGCCGATTCCTGCCACATCCACTGGATCAGGGAAGGAAGCAGAGGGGGCGGGAGTGGAGTAGGGGGCTGGGGTGGGGAGGGGCAAAACAGAGTGAGGAGGGAGACAGTGATGGCACACGCTGGATCCTATCCTCTCTGTTTTGAGCCTCCCTGCCCCTTCTCCTCAGACTTGTAGCAGCTACAGAGTTGGCACAGGTGCGAGAAGACCCACTGAGGTGCAGGAGGCTTACGGAGGGGCAAGGAGAAATTATTCCTCTTTCCCCTCTGAAACTTCTGGCTGCCCAATGGATACCATCCCCCTATTTTTTGGCATGTGTGCATTGGCGGAGGGGGGAAGGGGATAGGATTGGGCCCACAGTGTATTTTTAAGTACAGCCGTAAGTGTGCTATTTTACAAGAAGAAATAAATGAACCAATGGATGCTTTTGGAAAGTAAAGTTTAAGCACACACCTGTGATATTTTCAAACTTTGTTTTTTAATCCTGAAGCCTGGAGGGGACCCCCCTCCCCCAAATTCAGGGAAAGCTACCATTAATTAGCAGTTGGGATTTTAAGGCTATAGTTGAATTCAACAAAACTTCCATAAAACTGGAAAAAAGGGTTGTTGTTTTTTTTGGTTTTTTTTTTTTAAATAGGAACAGCTACTTACTTAGTCTATCTGCAGATTTGAATTGCTTAAAAAAGTTTATTTACTATCAACCACAGGCCAGCACAATGTTGTGGCACTCTCAGTGATCTGCTACCTCAGTGCAACAGCTTGTAGCACCACGTTGACAGAGATCAAAAGATCTGAGAGACATTCTAATCAGAAGTAACCAAAGATAATTATGAAGTTTCCAGAGCGCATAAGATCTGATAGAGTAGTGACACCTTCCTGTGGAAGCATTTGTATTTCCTCCACAAATATTGCAACCATTGGGAATAGGAATGGCTGACCAGTCAACTACCAGGGAGATATGCCCTCAGAGTTTTGCCCTCAGAAGGGGTACTGTGTCTCTAGTTATATAAGGGAAAGACTCTGGGGCAATCAAATGATGCTAAACATCTCATTAGAACTACTGTCTTTGTTTTTTCCCCAGCTGGGTAGGACCAAATCAAGGTCAGGACCATGTACATAAGGGAGAAGTATTAAATCTGCATTTAATCAATCTATGTGTAACTTCATGCAGAATGCAATGAAACAAAACACATTGAAATATCTGTGTTCTAACAAAAGGTACAGCCAAAAAACCAGTGGGGGCAGGGTGATGGTACATCACCACGCCCACCACCTGGGGCGTTGCACCGCCCACTGCATGGGGTGACACACTGGCCTCCTGCAACGGGTGACGCGAATCCTAGTGACGCCACTGCAGAGAAGGAAGTCTCTCCCTCCAAGCTAATGAATGTATTGACCCCTATGGAAAGCGAAACGAAGCTTCATGTCTGCATTTACTCATGAGTAAGCAAACATGCCTTGGCTGGTGTTAAAGGTCAGGCAAAGGGGAATACATGGCCACCAGAATTTTCCTCATCCTATCAATGTAGAGTCAACAAATGCTCCAGATGGCAGACCCCCCCCCCCCACTAAAAAGAATAAAAACAGAGGCTTCAGCTAGTAAGATGAATTTTTTCCCCTTTTTTAGACTTGTAAAGCAAGGTGGGTCCTTATAGGCCAAATCTCCCCCACCCCAGCCTAATTTCCTTTCCTCATCACTCTGGGGTTTTAATGCTGTTTAGAGGCAAGCTTTGAAGATCAATCTAGCCCACACAAAAAACATGTTGGATTTAAAACTGATTTCATCCCAAGATAACACTGAACTAGTTTAAAAAGAAGAACTTAAACTGAACTGGGCATTGGGTAGAACTAAAAAAATTTACTGATTTTTTTAGGGGGAGGGGGTTGTGGTTATTGCAGGCAGGCTACAGAGATAATTCAGTTAGTGGAACAGGGCTGGCTTCCCAATCTCATCTCCCCTTATTTAATTATTTGTTCTACTTTAATTATTCACAATTATTTAGTTTAATTTGCTTGATGACATCACTTCTTGTGGGTCCCAGATAGACTGTCGTTGTAAAAACTGGGTCCTGATCTAAAACGTTTGAGAACCACTGCCTTAGAAGTGGTGGAGCTCTTGCTTTGTATACAGAAGGTCCAAGGTCGAGTTCCTGACACCTCCTCTTAAAAGGGTGTCAGAAGGTTGGGAAAATTTTCTGCATGAGATCTTCAAGAGCTGGTGTAAGTGGGAGCAGACAAGACCTGTCTCCCGTCTGCCCTGCACATCCTTGCTGCCCATAGCCCCAGCTGCCCCTGCGCATTTCTCTGGCACCTTCACATCTAACTTATCCTCTTCACTACTTTTTCTTTCCTCTGCCATCTTTTTCCTGTTCTGCTATTTCAAAAGACACAGAGGAGCTGGGAGAAGATTCCAGAGTAGGAAGGCTAGAAAAGATCATCTCCCAAGTTCTATTTCCATCCTCCATTTTTTTTTTCAACACAAATGGCCCCTGCAAACGAGAAGGAATGTGCTGATCCCTGGAGAAGGGGAAAAATGCATCCCTTTTAAATCACAGTTTAAAAAACGGCTTTTTACTGTTGTAGAGAGACAGTCATGCAAGTGATTACAGGTATAACCTAATTATCCACAGATTTTTCTATCTCAATCTGATAAGCAGTACCCTTTAAATTAAAGGAAAACAGTCCTTTAACAGTAGCCTCATTAATGTAAGAGAGGGTAGCTGGCTGACAATCCATCAATTGTTCTCTCTCCAGGCACAAGGCAAACCCCTCCCTTCCCCCTGAGCACGTGAAGGCTAAATGGTAGTGATTATCAGCTCCATTCTTTCCCCCTCACTGTGGCTCCTGCTGCCTCCTAGTGAAGCTTAAGCTCCTGGGGAGAGACTGATTGCCTCTGTGTACATTTCAAAAGGTCCGCAAGGCTGTTTTTAACTCACTGGAAAGAAGTGACTTTGTTTTTTAAATTGATTTGCTTTAGTGTGTTTTTTGCTATCCAAAAGTTCTGGGAATGGAACCCTCACGAATAATGAGACTCAACCTGTATTAATTATTATTAAATTTAAAACTATGTTACATATAATTTATTAATTACAAGAAGGCTATGTGCTGCTTGTAAGGGCCTGCTCACAGGGAAAAAGAGGACATTTAAGTCCTTTTCCAGGACATGGCTATAAACAAGGACATGTCCTGGAAAAAGGACGTTTGGTCACCTTGCATGGGATCAACCAATGTAGGTTGTCTTCTCCAGGCTCCTTGGAAAAAGAGTGAGCTATGAAGGTGGCAAATAAGTAAACCTCATCATATTATTGCAACAGTTCTATAATGTTGCATTTTCATGGTAGTCAGTCTCTGGCTTATTTAGAAGTGCTCTGCAATGTGGATGTTTGATGCTATTTCCTCCGAATTGCTCACACACCAGTTCTTTATCATCTTTGATATCACATTTTTTTTCCCTATTGGGAGCCACATCTTCCAGAGAGAACCTTTTATACCATTCCAAAGAGATCACTGCACACTTTGAATGAACAGATTCCAAAGAGTTCATTTCAACACTTGAATCTAAAATATTTGTAGCACGTTAATGTTCAGGTTCAACCATATTGAACTCATTGTGGGAAGTGGTTTGGATTCTTGGAAAAAGAAAATCTCCATACTCAGACAAAGAGATATATGCTCTGTGGTGGGAGGAACCTTAAAGGATAATGTTCTTTCCAACAAACTGTAAAGATAAGATTCTTTCCAGCTACTCACAATTCTAATTAAACTATGGGGTGCATTATAGATGATGTATTGAGTCTGAATACCAAAAGTGGAATGCAAAATAGGCAGCAAATTAATTAGTCATTACCTGGTTTCCATATCACAAGGGAAACTCTGTTCTTCAAGTTATCATTTCTGACATGTCAGCCTTGTGTTTGCAGAAGGTATCACTGTGGGCCATGTTACTGAATAACAGGTGAGACCTACAAGATGACAATTAGATAGGTAAGCTTGAGATCTCCCTTCCTACATAATAAAGGCAGGCAATTCCTTAAGGGGGAGGGAAGCTCAGGAAATAAGGTTGTGGCTTTCAAGCATAAAATCCATGAGCAACACAGACCCTGTCCTTACAGACAAATAACTCTGTGAATGATGCTCTATCCATCACGACAGAGCTTGAATTCTTAAATGCATGCACTACAATTGCTGTAAAACAGGTACAAACCCTTTTAGATAGATTAAACCAATGGCTACATCTGGATTTTGCAGTATTTACGTGGCATTTGTAGATGGTTAACCATTTCCATACCCTCCACATTGCCTATTCAATAATGATGCCTAAACGTTACAACATGTTCCATTATTCATAGAAGGTGTTGCTTTGCATTGCATTTGCATCCAGTACCTACTAGCATGTCTCTTTGGCTTGTAAAATATTCTTATGAATAATTACTAAAAGTATTTGTATTCAGCTCTTCAACAAAAGTTCACACATACAGAGAAAAATAATGTAAGCCCAAAGAGGTAGGTAGCCCAGTCCTATGCAGGCTTCTGCAGGCAGGACAGGCACATGTGAAGTCACTAACATGCCATAAAGCATAGAGGCCAGTGAGTCAGTGGAGAGGCCTGCATTGGCAGGCCTTTACCAATGCTGCAGCTGTGCCCACTGACTGGGGTAAGTACTAGCGGGGAAATGGGGGAAGGGTGGAACTGAATGGGGAGTGGGGGTTTGGGGATGGGGAAGGTGGGGAGGAAGGTGGTTCAGGCCCAGGACGGGGGTGGTTATGGCAGCAGAGGCTGCCACCAAGTCCCATCTTCCCTCCCACGCCTAAACGCCCTACATGGGGCTACTCAAATCTGTGCCAGCGATTGAGCTGGGGCAGATCTGAGTAAACCCATAGGAGCTGCTGGGGGACAACATGGGGTAAGGAACTGAGCAGCTGATGTTTCCTTGGTGCAGAAATGGCATCCATTTCTGCACCACTGTACCATGGGACGGGGCGGCCCCAATAGGATTGGGCTGTCACAATGTAAACATACCCAAAAGAGGCACTATCAAACAACCACTAGAAAAATCCCTTATGTTGGAGTGGATGACAGTTCCTCTCACTAAATAGAAGAAAATCAGGACTGAAGTGTCCACTTTTGACAAATGTTGTTTTAGCATCTGAAAGTAAGTTACACTTTTCAGGAAGAAATTCTAAGAAATCCTACCAAGTGGGAGCACATTTTCCTTTAAAAAGAATATGTTCAAAGTTTTCAGTTAATCATTTACATTTTCTAAGGTACGTCTTCAAAGGAGTGCTTCATAATTTATTTACACTACTAGAGTTGGAAAATGAACCCATTAACAACCCCTAGACATGAAGAATGGCTCCCTGTTTTTATCATATCTTAGGTGGTTTCCCATTCAATCTTGCCTGAGCCTACTAATCACGGTACCAGACACTCTATGTGACCTGCACATTTGTCACTCCAGAACTGTTCCACAGTGACTTTTTTATACCTGCATTTTTATTCATTTCCATTTATAACACTATTTACAATTACAGAACAAACATTGCAGTAAACAATGTTACAATATTTTACAATCATCTGAAACATGATTCATCGTAATTCATTCAACATCATATGGTACATTCATTGTCCTAATCTAGATCTTGTTTATTCAGAGGTCTTGCATATGAAACTTCCTTGTACTGATTTAGACTGTTGTATTATCTACTCCAATTGGCAATGGCTGTCAACCTCAGACAGCCTGCTGCCTAAGAACCAAGGGCAGGATCAGGTGTCAAAAACTAGCCGAGGGCCATCACCCATCAGAGGATTCATGCAGTCAGGCTGATGCCCTGAACTGCTCATGTGCCCAGTACCGATTATCTACTATAGACCTCCCTCTTCTTTGATGGGGAGGATGGTAGGAGCCACCACTCATTGTCTATTGCCAGTAAGCTTTGGCCCAGGGCCTCCAGTAACCTGCTGCCAGCACGGCTGGGAGGTTCTACTTGGAAACATGTGCTATACAACTAAATGCATAGGCTACGCCTTCTCAATTCTATCAGTCTTTGTGGCCTAATGCTTTGAGGCAGCATTAAGATTCAAACTCATAGTGGTTCTTTCTTGAACTGGTGGTTTGAGGGATGTCAGATGAGGCTGCATCCTACCCAGAAGCCAGCTTTGCATCAATTGGCTTCCCCTTAATTTCAGAGAGGACTGCTCCAGAACAAATCTCTCCACTGAAATGAATGGGAACTCCCTGCGAGTGCATCAGAGTTGCTGCATCTGCAGAAATCACTGAGATAACAGCAACTTACTTAATGGACCTCCCTTGTCATGTATTGTTGGACCTCCCTGGTCATGTCCTGTGTAACAAGAACTAATTAACAACGGAGCAAAGAGCATCTGGGCCAACAGTGGTCCCATCCAGACCTCTTGCTAAACACTTTTTAAAATGCAGTGAGAAGTGGGGGTTATTGATTTATTTCACAGAGCTGGTAGAAATGTTGACCCGAATTGCAAAGTAATAAGCACTTCCTGTCACCGAACATGTGTACATGTCTGACCCCTTTTGTTTCAAAACAGCGTCCTTCCCATTTGGAAAGGGTGAGGAACAGCTCCTTCCTTTTTGCTTGGAGTTTCTAAAAGCCACTAAGAAGAGTAGTAATTTGGATTGTAAGCCAAAAAGGGGAAAAGAAAAGGCTAAACAATTTGACTACTCTGGCCCTCACTGCTCCATTTATGTTAATCATGGTTGCTCAGTCAGTAGTCTTCAATCCAGTGAGGGGCTGGTAGCATCTTGGGTCTCATACAGCATACTACCCTTTTTCACCTTCTGTCCTTTTGCTTACCATCTACCTGTTGAAGAGGCTTGTTGAACTCAAACACTTGCTATTGATATTCCACTTGGTTGTGCCTAATAAAGGCATGACCTTACCGTGCATTATAGATTTTTTTTTCTTCCAATGGACAAATATATCAACCGTCAATTCAGTGAATACTATCTGGTTTGAAAGCTATCATTCAATATTGCACAACCAGAGAGAGGGATGGGGATAGGGACATTAGAGATTACCACAAAGACTTAGGCTGCAGGTACCACACTTCCAGACAAAAAGGGACCTTGCCTGTCCCAGTTTTGAAAGATGAAGATGTCTGTTTGCCCCTAAAACGACATAGCCAAATTTGGTTCACAAAGGAAAAACAACCCACTCAATACATTATTATTTAAACAGAAAACAGCTTTCGATCCATGTAGTGTGAATCTCATGTGAATGAGCAGTCTTTATTCTATGAGCAAGTTACAAATCTGACCAGTTAATATAGCAAAAGAAAAGACAAGGCTCTGTGCGAGGGGACTCACATCTAAGGAGGAAAAAAAACATGCAAAAAAGACATCAGCAGACAGTCACTGGAAAAGAGGTTCTGCTGGGTTGGATAGAGACAATTGCTCTCCCACTTCTAAATACAAGAGAATCTCCCCTAGAAGGTGCCTCGTGCAGCCCAATCCTATAGAGAGCCTATGGGCCCAATCTTATCCAACTTTTCAGCACTGATGCAGTTGTTGCAATGGGGCATGCGATGCATCCTGTGGTAGAGGGGCAGTCACTGAGGCCTCCTCAAGGTAAGGGAACATTTCTTTCCTTAATTCAGAGTTGCACAGTGGCTGCATTGGTGTTGAAAAGTTGGGTAGGGTTGGGCCCTATAGCAGTAGATCTCCTGATTTGCTGCTGTAAGTTATCTAATGGAAGCACAACTGTTGTGTACATTGGAGCTGCAGGTAAAAACAGCCATCCATCACCCGCCATAAATGGGTCCAGCCTGCATTGGAGCAGCTAAGGTGTCAGTGGGGGAGAGGGTGGATGGGTCATGGATGGCTCAGGAGGAGAGCCAGAGGAGATGTACCCTGGTGGCAGCAGTGTGTGCTGTGATGCTATCCTTGTTTTCCAGGCCAACATGCCCCCTGCCTCTCCTTGGACTTACGCCAGCAAAATAGCTGGCATAGATCCAAGGAGAACCATTGGTGTACAGGTGGCCTACCAAGAGGTAAGTAAGAAAATTTTACTTACCTCTCCCAGGCCATCTGGAACCCCACCACCACCACCACCATTGCATGCAGAACATGTTCTGTCAGTGTGGTTGCATGGTTGAAGATGGCAGTGGGTAGGATGGGGCTTGGTCTTTCAGACACATTGCCAGAAACAGCTCCATTTCTGATGGAGTTAAATGAACGTATTATCAAGACATCATCAACTGCTGATTTGAACAACATATGACCATATCAATTTCACCACAATGTATGGGAATCTGCATTGCACAGTATCCCACGTAAGTCTGAGACCCCTTTTGGAGATTCTGTAAAGGCCATGACCTTATCCTATGCTCTTGGTACCCTGATGAACCTGTTAAAATGAAAGACAAATTGCACTTCACAGTATGTCATTACTACAGAAAACCATGTATAATTTTCTATATCTCAGCCAATGCGTCCTATTGAGGCTACAACCCTATTTTCAGCGCAAAGATGTCAAAAGAAATCCAGGCTGTGATTTTATTGTCTTCCTGGCTCTTTGTCCATAAAAACTGTTTGATACTGGCAGGTCAGTGGTGTTAATAACATATTCTGAAAAACGGCATGGCTTACTTTAGTCTGAATTAATAGTCGCATATTCACATTAACATCGACCTCATCAAATTACAAGATAAGTCATTTTTCTTCTCTGTCTCCTGCCATTGTTGAAGCCAAAGCTCATACATCGGGGTGGGGGGGGAGAGAGAAAAGCTCCTCATGACACTTTATATGTGCAGCAGGGAAGATAGGCAGACCATGACTTCTAAACTGTCCTTCACATTAGGGAACTGAATGAACAGTTCTGTCTGTGCTCACCGGAGTCTGTGAGTTCATTTCTCCCGTAACAGCATCACAACGATGGCTCCGGTTCTGAGGGATGACAATCCAAGTGCAAATGACATGACTGAACAAAGGTGGGCTTTTAACAAAAAAAAATTTAAAGAAATACCAAACCTTGATTAGCTAGTTCTCAGTAGCAAGGATTTTTTCTCTCCTCTTTTTTAACAGTACACCTTTGATTTTATATATATATATATATATATATATATATATATATATATATATATAGAGAGAGAGAGAGAGAGAGAGAGAGAGAGAGAGAGAGAGAGAGAGAGAGAGAGAATTCCTGGCAAGAGAATGAAGTATTCAGAAAAGGAAAGAGTTCTAATTGGTTGGCTCTCTTTCAAGGTCACTGTACTTTTTTTTTTTTTTTTAAGAAAGCACATATTTATCCATTTCTGTAGTGATTTACAGAGTTCTTCCCTTATGAGGAAAGGCTACAGCATTTGGGGCTCTTCAGTCTAGAACAGGGGTGCCCAAACCCAGGCCTGGGGGCCATTTGCAGCCCTCAGGGACCCCCAATCCAGCCCACAGGGAGCCCTCAGTCTCCAACAAGCCTTTGGCCCACCAGAGACTTGCTGGAGCCTGTAGTGGTCTGATCTGACTGTACTTAGTGCAAGGGCCAACTGCTCAACCTCTCAGGTGAGCTGCAAACCGAAGGCTCCCTCTGTTGCTTGCTGTTTCACGTCTGTGAAGCAGCAGTGGCAGCAAAGGGAAGGCTGGTCTTGCTTTGCGCAAGGCCTTTTATAGGCTTTGAGCTATCATGAGACCTTTATTCATTCATATAAGTTCCATCTCGAATTATTCATTTATGTAAATGTATGTAAAGTTATTCAAATTTTAAATTTGAATTAATTTTTTTTTACCTGACCCCCAACACACTGTCAGAGAGATGATGTGGCCCTTCAGTCAAAAAGTTTGGACACTCCTGATCTAGGAAAAAGGCACCTGAGGAGGGACATGATTGAGACATACAAAATTGTGCAAGGTATGGATAAAGTGGATAAAGGAATGTTCTTTTCCTTCTCACACAACACCAGAACCAGGGGACATCCACTAAAATTGAGTGTTAGAAGAGTTAGAACAGACAGAAGAAAATATTTCTCTACCCAGCATGTAATTAGTCTGTGGAACTCCTTGCCACAGGATGTGGTGATGGCATCTGGCCTAGACACCTTTAAAAGGGGATTGGACAGATTTCTGGAGGGAAAGTCTATCACGTGTTACAAGCCACGTTGTATGTGCAACCTCCTGATTTTAGAAGTAGGCTATCTCAGAATGCCAGACGCAAGAGAGTGGCGCCAGGATGCAGGTCTCTTGTGGTCTTGCGTATTCCCTGAGCATCTGAGAGATACAGGAAGTTGGACTAGATGGGCCTTTGGCCGGATCCAGCAAGGCTCTTCTATGTTCCTATGTTCTTACAGTTTAAACTGAACCAAGCAAATAACTGATTAGAAAAATGAAGGGGGGGGGGGAATTAAAGAACCCAAGCGACATTTCTCTCTGGCTATGCAATTTACATTCAGTCCAATCAGAATATTTAGAGTTTATAATTCAAATTTACTTTGAAAGAAAACGCTGTACTTTCAACCCAAAATTACCAGTCTGTTTGACCCTTGGGAACTCTCTAGTTACTGAAACTTGTTTTTGGAACAGTTTTCTTAAAGAAAAGGTAGGCTGAAGGTTACTTCAGGTCACTGTTCTGATAGTGATCAAAAGTCACTACTGGTCTTTTCTGCCCCTTCCTTCTGCCTTGGTGGTTTGAATTTTGTGTGTGTGTGTCCTCCCTGATTCCTAGAAATCCAGGTTCAAAACCCAATCCAGCCTTGTTGACATGTACAAGCTTTCGTTTTTTAACCTTCTCTTCTTGAAACTCAGTAGAAGGGGTCTCTTTTCTTATTTAATTTTAAAATTGCATAAAGGGAATGTGAGCAGGATGAAAACCATGATGGGGGCAAATTACTAAACTCCCTGACCTTTTTCATGGCTTCACATGGTTCACACCCTTTAGGTTTCTAACGTAAGCTAAGCCCAAATGGGGCAAGTTACAAAATTAGCAGCCTGATCTGACCAAATCGCTACATTGGCAGAACTCGTATTCCACCAGAGTGCGCTGTCGCAAAGTGCCATAAAGCTTATAACTGGCACCCGCCAGTTCACATGGAGAGGAGGTAGGGGAAGGATGGGGAGGAAGGGAACAGGATGGGAAAGAGTTGCAATGGCGATGGGGCAGGGCAGATCAAGCCCAGGAGGGCATGCACTTTATTCCTATCTTGGGCCCAATCCACAAGCATGGATCAGTTCAGATTTGTGCCAAGTTTGGGTCCAGGTTGACCCAAAGCCGCTGCAGAGGTTTATTCAGGAGCAAGGAAACAAATGTCCCATTACCCCAAGGAGACCTTCAGTACCTAAATCCCCGTCCCCCCAATGCAGCATGGCCAGTACTGGTGCCGCTGCATTGCCGCACATGATTTTGGTTAGGATTGAACTGTAAGTGCATGTGTAACTGGACCCTAAGCTTTTTTTTCATTTTTTATCTTTGCAGATGTAGCTGTTGGCTTGATTTTCCCCACCCAAGTTTGTTTGTGTCTCTGCTATTTTTTCTATTCTGCTTTTGTAAGGGGTGTCTTACCAATTGCTTGATACATTATTTTTTTTTAATTGATTGTTAATATTACATTTTATTGTTGTGAGCCACCTTTCAGGATGAAAGTTGGAGTACAAATGCTTTGATAAATAAAATAATAATAATAATAAACATATTAAAAACAGGTAAAACATACCATTAGTATATTATCATTGGTATATTACAGCCTTGCTGGAAAAAAAATCATCTGTACCAACCAGCAGAAGAACTCCAAGGATGGAGACAATCATGCCCTTGCAAGGAGAGAATTCCACAGCCTGGACATTCCACAGCCTGGACACAGCAGAGAAGACTCTTTCCTGGGACCCAACCAGTCAGACATCTGGCATTGATGCAACACACAAAAAGGCCTTCCCAGAGATCTTAACTGATACTTCATTTGGTTTAGTCAATATTAGTCAATATGGGATCTCCACATGCATAAATGAGAGCATACATGGCACTCCCATCATATTTTACACAACAAGGTCTTCACAAGAGCATGAACAGTACGTATAAACAAAAGTTTTAAAAAAAACGCACAGTTGATTCACCAAAGCAAAGAGTTCAGAAATAATATCTCATTTAACTTTTATGCTTATAGACTGGAAAATGCCTCTAACAGAACTCCAGACCGGTGAATTTGACTAATGAATTAGAAATTCACATTCAGTGATCTCATTGGAGCTCATGCTGTGGAGAGCCTTTCCTAAGTGCCATTTGTAACCTCTGCTAAAATATAATTTGCCTTCATTTGAAACGCCGTGTTTTCTATATACGGCAAACGGCCAGTTCACCCCTTTAATTATTGCAGCTTACGGGAAAGGTGCACATTTATGGAGAGTGTTAAACACCTGTTTGTGTCTTCTTGCTTTTAAGGGATGATTTTTCATTCTATTACCTTCAGATCTTGTACGAAGATGGCAAGTATCACTTGGGTTCCAACTTTTACATGGCTTTTGAATTCTCATCTCTTTTACTTTTGCCTGCAGCTAAGTGGATGCAGTTTAAAAAAAAAGAAGAAAAGGAGCCTCTTGGATGATAAACCAAGTGTTTTATTCACCCCCTGTGCTGTTCTCTATGCTGAACGAAATACACAGCTGTAGTTCTGCTTTACCATGTGTATTTTGCTGGTTAAAAGTGGATCAGAAGCCAACAACAGCTTCACATCCTGGAAAACGAAGTTTCTCAGATGGTTATGACTCTCCAGCTCTTAAACCATTAGATACTGAGTGTGTCATACAGATGGCGCATTCATTCCCTGTGGAGTGATGTTGCTGTCAGAAGCACTGTACCAGATGTACAACCAAGGAGCACAAGTGCTCGTGGCTGGAATAAAAATTCCAGGAAGAAGCAACAAACACGATAAAAAAAAACATTAAATGGATCCATTTTTAGCAACGTTGTGAGCAGTCTTCCTCTGTTGCAATTAAAATGCTTAATCAGTGTTTAATATTTGATTGATATATGCAAGTGCACATGCGTTTTGGTATATTAATGCAAAATAATTAAGTCAAGGGACATTACATGCAGAGGGTTTTTCTTCTCCATCTTTCACAACACTAGACCCAGGAGTCACCCAATGAAATAGACTGGTGGGAGATTTGGGGTAGACAAAAGGAAGTGCTTTTTCTTGCAGCCCATAATTAACCTATGGAATTCAGGACCAAAAGATGTCATGGTGGTTACTAGCTTAGATGGCTTGTAAAAGGGATTAGACAAATGCAGGGAGGACAACTCTATCAATGGTTCCCGCTAAACGTGACATGCTACCTACAGCTCTTCAGTGGAAGTGTGCCTCTGAATACAAGTTGCAAGGGAGTAGCAGTGAAAGAAGGAAGGCAACCGTGTTGACTTCATGTCCTGCATCTGGTGGGCCACAGCATGGAACAAGGATGTTGTATAAGATTGACCTGATCTAGCAGAGCTCTTTGTATTGCGTCTTCTTATATTCTTATGTAATGAACATGTTGCTGTTGGTGTATATCTGTGCAGAACATTGAGTAACACAAGACGATTCTTCAGGGAGAAGGAGAAGCCACTTAGGAATACACAAAGCAAAATTGATACAATGGATTCCTTACCATGCTCTTTCTCAGTCCCATCAGATTCACACTGTGGTTTCTTCATGGACTCCCCCACAGGGATGAACTGCAACAGTAAATAAACAGCTGCCATTAATGTGTAGGTCAGCTCTTGATCTCACTGTTATTTCAGCAGCTAGATAAATAATTGTGCAGGAAAATTGTAAAACCTACACTAGCACCTCTCTAGATAATATTAAATATACTTCCTTGCTTGTGATACTTGCTGCTAGGGTGCTGAAAACTGAAAGCATGGAAAATTCACACAGCAAATTATATTTGGAATTAAGAAAAGTTAGCTGCTTTCATTATGTTATAATGGTCTCTTATTGTGAGTTCCATTGTCTTCAATGAAAGACAAAGGATGAATATGAAAATATAGTAACTACTTGGGTTCCTATTACAAGGGGGGGGCAAAGGACATTTGTGCACACATTGGTGTTCTCTCACTCAGATAATTTTATTGAATGGTATGGTACAACTAAAATAAATACAAATATTATTAAGAATATTTATATACTGCTTTTCAACAACAACAACAAAGTTCACAACACAGTTCTGTGATTTTGATATGTGACTCAATCCAATCCATGCTGGGGCTTTATAGTCACAAAAGCCCTCTTGCTATAACAGCAATCTTCTTGAGCAGTTTAGCAGGGAGATATGTGGGGGGCAGCAAGGAAACATTACTAAATCTCCTGCTATCTTTTCTAAGAAGATGATACAGGCCAGTTTACTAAGTTGTAAAGAACACTTTTGTGTATAGAGCTGTGAAAACTGGGCCAAGGAGATAAGCCACGCGTGTGGGCAACATGTACTGTTATGAATGCAATATAGTGAATGAGCCTGGCATTTGGGCTTGTTTTAAAGTCAGTGCCCAACTAGCATGCCTGAGATTTGACAAAAGAGCGAAGGATTGTCACAGCCCAATCCAATGGGGCTGAGACGAGACCAGGAAGGAGAGTGGATCATGCTCAGGAGAGGGGTGGATTTGGCAACAGTGGCACACACTGGATCCTGACCCCCTTCCCAAGACTGATCCACCTGCCCTGGTCATTGCAGACTTGCACCAGTGATTTAACTGGCACAGGTCCGAGTTGACCCACAGCGGCCTTTGGGAATTATCCCAGGGCAAGGGAATTAATGTTTCTTATCCCAAGGAGGTCTTCAGTGGCCAAAAATCCCCAAAAAGATACAGTGGAACCACACCAGTGCCACTGCATTGCCATGTGGACATTTAGGGTACAATCCTAACCAACTTTCCAGCACTGGCATAGCTGTGCCAGTGGGGCATGTGCTGTATCCTACAGTTGGGAAGGGGGGATAGACTTGGAGGCCTCCTCAAGGTAAGGCAAGGTTTGTTCCCTTACCTCAGAGTTGCATTGCCTTTATGTTAGTGCTGGAAAGTTGGTTAGGATTGCAGCCCCAGTTAATCTTGATCTGAAATAGAGGCAGGCAGATGGACTGCATGGATACTCAAAGAGACCGAGTTAACAGTTGAAGTACTCTAAGGATAAAGGAATGACTCCTTGGAAAACAAGTCTGTTGAGCAGACTTACTTTCATGTGCTACGATCAGAATTATAGTGGGGAAAGTAGGCGATAGGGATATGTATCTCACATGTCCAAGATGAAATTTACATAATTTATGAGAAATGAGAAATGAATGCTATGATGAGACTATAATGAGCCTGTGAGGAAATAATTGTTTTACCACTCATGCAGTTGGAATCCCACTCTTTAAATTGACCCTTGCCACTCATTCCAGATAGCAGTGGCAAACAGTAATTTTACTGACAATGAAACTGTCAACCAGAAAGGAGCATTTGTGAATGTGCTTGACATCTTAATCCAGCAGTTTATGGAGCTGCTTTAAAAAGATATTAATGACTTCGACTGTAGTATCCAAAGAACATCCACAAACTTGTTCCTCATGACAAAAGAAAATATGAAGGCCATGTTGGCACATGTCAAAGTTCCACCAGATCCAGCGGAGAAAATGAAGAACAGAAAAACATGGACTCAGGCAGGCATTATTTTGCCACGCAGATAGTAAGAAGAATGGCAACATCTGTGAACATATACATCATATTTAAGCTTATAGCACCTCCTGATTAGAAAGGTCCAGATTATGATGGGTAAATTTCTGCCCTCCATTCCTGTGATTCAGAATGGGCTTGAGTAAAATTTATTTGCAAATGCATTCCTAGTAAATCTCTTCCCACTCATGCCCATCCCAAAGTGTGCACTTCCAGTGGGCATTTGGTGTGGGGGCCATAGCAAGCAGGCTTCTTTCTTCACAGAGCCCGTCATCATTCATATTCATGAGTCAAGGGCACAGACTGTTCTATCCAGCTTGTAATTGTCCTTTGATCCTTGTCACTCTTTGCTTCCCTTTGAGATTTTGGCATCTGGAGATATATGTCCCATTTCCATGTTTTTTGGCGGGAGGGGGCTGACGGAGGCCACCCAGTGAATTTGCCCTCTTAACTGTGTCCCTTCCCTATGACTGCCTCCATTTTTTCCGCCTGCTCTGAGGGTGTGAAGCCCCACTGCAGCCCTCCCACCCCCGATCAGGCCAGCACTTTATCAAATCAACTCCAACAACCATTAAAAAGAACTGTGTGCAAAGGAAATAGGAAAGTGAGGAAAACGTTCACCTTCTCCCCAGACTGAAGAGCCATCGGGGCTTAGGCCAAGTTTGCTTAGTAGGGATATGAACTTGCTTAATCAAATCTAGACTCAGTATTAAGGCTACAGTGGTTCTGGCTACCATGTGACACAGCCCATTCCTAAAAGCCCAGACTGCTAGAGGAATGTGTGTTCTGCTAGTGGAAGTGCCAGCCTCCAGGTGGAATGCGTGTTCTGGCAGCAGAACATCTAGCATTTGGTGCACACAACAAGGTGCACACAACAAGGCTGGTGCACATAATGAGACTGCCAGCACAGGTCCTGCTGGCAGCATGAGTTAGCCAGCAGTGGGGCAGAGAATGGGAGGAATGGGGGATGGAGGAGGAGGTCTGTTGAATCGAGGAGGGAGGGGGCAGCTACTGGTGGCACTTGCGTAAAAAGGGAGGTTTTGTTCCTTCCATGGCTTCATCCACATACTGGAGAAAGAATGTTTGCTTCCTTTAACAAGAAACTCTTCCCTGAGCCCATTTGGTCACCCCTGCGGGACATTTCCCAGGAGTTAATGAACTGCACACTACATACTACACACTTAAATAATCTTCTATGCCTCTTGGGAACCCAAGCTAGTGGGGAAAAAAAACAAAAAACATTTACTTTTCATACTTCATTTGTGTGCTCCCTATGATGCTTAGAAGTTTGCGTTTCCTAAAGCAAAATTCAAATCTAGATCCTTCTCATCATGTAGCAACCGTCATCAAGGCATGCAACACCAGCCATGAGAAATTTTAGTGACCACTCACGCGCAAGGTTACAAGCAAGTATCTGAAATGTTAAAAATTATATTTCCCGCATGTAAGCAAACAGATACAAGCCTGTATATATAGCTGAATGTTTCAGAGAAAGGTATGGTATTTGTTGCCGAAAGGAAATTTCTCCTGAGATCACATATGGTAACTATTTTGACATACAGAACTGTTTTAATGCAGCATTAAGCAGATTAGTGGTCATGTAAGCAGTGATGAGCCATTATTTATATTGCCTTAAAAAGAGTAAGCATGATCCATTAGTCTTTATTCTACTATGTTCCCATCAACGTTTATGGAAAGGAATCCTTCTAAGGAAGGCATACGTAAATGGAACATGGAATAAGACAGGAGTGTCAAACATAAGGCCCGGGGTCTGGATGCAGCCCGTTGAAGCTTTTTATCCAGCCCTCAGGCTCTCTGCTGCTGATCAGTGCTGAGGTGTTACTGCTATAAGGACAGCCCAAATGAAAATTGGGTTCTCCCATATCTTGAAATATGATCAAGATTTGTGTATTTTCTCTTCTGTCATTTGCAGCTAATGAATTTCGAAGTGAAAAAGTGCTTATTTTTGGTTATGACCTGATTAATGACATCATTTCCTGCCTAATGACATCACTTCAGGCCCTCAGCCGGCAACATGAATGCTGTTGGTATGAAATGGATTTGACACCCCTGGAATAAGATATAGGCAATGAGATTATAGATTCAATTCTAATTATGAAATCTGCAGTCTTGACACAGTTCTATATTATACATTTGGCAGATAAGCCAAAGAAGATGATTTTCTTTTGACTTAACTGTTGGGCCTTTCAGTGCACCTGTGTGCAAAGCTTTGAGGCAATTCTTTCTCCACCCAATGGTCCAAAATTTTAATGTGGGAAAATGGAATGCTCAGTTCATTGACAAAAATCATTTATCATCTAGTATTCACTGGCAAATTGCATAATTAGGAAATATCAATAGGATTATCAGTCACTGAGATCTAGAAATTCATGCTCCTTACCAATTTGTTCTGGTTACCTGCCTGCTGTACTTTTCCCTTGATTTATATTCTGCAAAATAGACTTCCAGGATTTGCTTCTCATGCCTATGCATACCTCACTAACATTACAGAAAGAAATCAATATCACTGGGACACAGGTTTTCAAATTGGGCCAGTTCAAATTACCAAGCACATGATTAGGAGCATGAGTGCTCATGTTTCACTCCGCCTTCTATTTGCATAATTGCACAGGGGATATCAATCCAATCTGGCCCCCTCAAATGCAATTTAAATACTATTTTAATGCAGCACTTAAATCATATGGGATGGGATGTTTTGGCTAGTCTATCCATCCATGCAATTATGCAAACAAAATGGCATGCAGGAAAAGGAGTGGGACATGTATGCTTGTGTCCTTAATTGCATGCCAGACACATGTCATCAAAGGTAGCACAGGCTTACAAAATTGAGGGTCAGAAAAGTTTTTCCCAAACTTTATGGTGGTTTGATATGAATTTGGGGTGCCAAAAATGGCATCCGTTTTGTCCTATCACGTCTAGTTTTGGAGATATAGTATAGCCTCATTAGTGAATGGTTCAAGCAGCTTCCCATGAGGAAGCCATGGTGTAGGCTTCCTCATGAGCAAGCTGCTTGAACCATTCACTGATGAGGCTATACTATATCTCCAAAACTAGACGTGATAGGGCAAAATGGATGCCATTTTTGGAATCGGCACCCCAAATATACCCAGGAATTTGTGTAATGTTTAAGGAAGCAAAATGTGTGTTGGCCTGTGTAGCCTACTGTGTTCCAAAACAAAAAACAAAAAAAACAACAACCTGGGATTCCTGAGAAGCAAAGTTGCCACTGATGTTTTGAAATATGAAGCAAATCTGGAATTCCTCCATGGGTGAAACCTCTGAAAGAATGTTGAGGGATGTGTACGAATTTTGACAAGATTTTCTAGAGTTGTGCCTGCAATTACAAGATAAAAGGTTTGTCAGAGTTGCTTTTGGTTTTGATTTTTTTGGAAATAACAACTGAGTTTTGGGGCCCCTTAAAGTATAACAAATATATTGCACCAGCAATACCATGAAACAACAGATTTCATCTGTGACAATTTTATGTAAAGCTCAAATGTATATAAAGCAAGGGTGGCCCAGGCTACCTGAATCCTAAGCCCATTTTTCATCTGCCTCCAATTCAGCCACCCATCCTTTAATACCCACCAGTGTATGCACACCCCCAATGCATGCACACCTCCAATGTGCGCCATCAATGATTTACCCGCCTGCCTGTGACCTGATCCGCATGATATAATAAACAAAAGTGTGGTTCACAGGTCTCAAAAAATAAATCAGAGAGCAATCAACAATTCTGAGAGCAAAATTATGTCAAGATCCTGATTGCTTGATTGCTTGCCTGAAATTTTGACTGAACTGGAAATTTAAACAAAGCATTCAGAATAATAATAGAAAACTTTGAAACAAACACCTAACTTTACCTGCGATTTATTATAGATACTTGATCCTTGGTACACCCAAGCCAGGGTGCTTCAATAAGCCCCACCTGAAAGAAATGGGATCAGGGAAATGGAAATCTCCTTTTCCTGTTATCTCCACATTTGTATGCAATACTCATCTCAGCTTAAAGCACGTTAAACTGATTAACTATGTTTATTGACATAATAGTTTGTAGGCTTGGACACATGTTGAGAAATATTATCTAACTTATTAATAGGACTTAGGACTTGTGAGCTGTCATAAATGCTTACAAAGGAAAAGCATTGCAATTTGCTTTTCCATTACTTTAGCAGTATGCTAAATCCTACACTTTCACTCATAAAATGGTACCTGTTTACCTAGAAGCTGTTAGGTTTTAACTGTGAAAATAAAAATAAAATAGAAATAAAACAATATTAAGGCAAGTAGATACTATTAAATCCCAGATTTAGCTTTGAAAAGGCAGACCTTTCAATTCCTCTTTCCCTTCTTTAATAACAATTCATCGTATAAAGGTTTTAAAAGTAGTTATTCGTCTAAGCAGATTTGAGCCCCCCATATTATATATGAACCTTAAGCCTGACTAGATTTTTCAATTTGCAATGCAAAGGCTTCAGACAGACATTATTAATAGAATGATCTTCTTCATGAGTTACACCCACTGCTTTGGATCCAAAGTAGAGCTGATCTGAAACACCTCTCCCCATCCCAACTATTTTCTGTGCCTTCAAAAATGGGGAAGCCTTCAGCACACATTCTACTACTTGGGGGCAATATTTTCTCGAGTGAAAGTGCTCTTGAAGTTCTGATGGAGTTGTTATGGAGCTCCTGAAGCTCTGTTGAAATTGTGGTAGCCAATTTCATTTTCCCAAGATGCCTTGTTCCAAGCAGGAATTTAAAAAAATCTCCAATCAGACTGGTACCCCACTGGGAGACCACCATTAATGGTAATGGAAGTACATATAAAAACAAAATGGAACCTGAAATGCATTGCATTTTATAGAGGTTTGTCAGCCCAAGGATTGGTCTCTCATGTGCAGCCTTTTGTGATAGTGGAAGCAAGCTTTGCTGTTGCAAAATGGCTGATGATGGACCATTCAGCACTCTAACAGCAGCCATTTTGGAACTGCTGCCATGCAAGGCGGTGATGCTCCCAGGCCATTGTCAGAGCTGCCTACATCTGTCAGAGGTAAGGCAGCAGTGGGGTGGGGAAGGAGAAAAACAGAACAGGGAGGGAGTTGTAACAGGGGGGGCTGAATCCAATGGCAATGGAACATGCTAGATCCTATCCCCCTTTTCTGCACCTCCCCACTCCCTTTCTTTCAGGTGCAATTTCAGACTTGCACCTGAAATTTCACTGGCGCAGGTCCAATGACATCTAATGTGGTCCAGGAAGACGTAAGGAGGAGATGTAAGGGCTTTCACCTCCAAAGCCTTCTGATCTGCCCTCCCTTCCTGTATAAAGTATGCCCGTTGTTGGTGCAGCTGCACCAATGGGGAGGAAGGGTAGGATTGGGTCCTGTGTGTGTCTATTCACACAGAGGGAATAGAGCAGACAGAGATATCCACACAACCTAGGCCAGTGTTTCTCAACTAGTGGTACTCATACCACTGGCGGTACTTGAGCTGGTGCCTGGTGGTATTTGCTGAACCCCCAGACCCCTGCCACCTGGCAGCAGACCAGCAATTGAACTCGACAAGCAGCAATAGGAGGCTTAGCTCAGCAGGCAGAGCTCCAGCATGCACTTTTCATGCACTCAAAAAAGCCCTGAGCCTCTTACTGGTGTTTGTCAGATTACATCACACCTCCCAATCCAGAAGTAACTGGTGATGGCATTCAGTGGTACTTCCAATAGGTTGACATGGTTTGGGACAATAAATGGTTCCAAGACAGGCCAGAAGAACACAAGGTGTTTCTGCCAGGAAAAAAAAAATAATGTCATTGACATAGTGATTCCTTTACCACAGGAAGACTCTCTCAGCAAAAGAGGAAAACTGGGTGAAGATGAGAGAAGAGTGGAACAAGAGAAGCCTTAGTTGGAATCCTAACCTCATTGTGGCTTGTCCCCAACCATAGCATGTGCTTAGATATGCTGTCTAGCATTTCCATGTTAGTGCTTAGAGAACCCCTGATGACTTATAGGGTAGGATGACTTTCCCCACTTCCTTTGTCTTTGTGCTCAAAGCTATGATGTACAACAGGATTTTAACGCAGCCAACCTCAGGAGCCACCTGGGGTGTATAAGGGCCAAATTATCTATTATTTGGGCAGGAGGTCTGGTCTAGAGGGTAGAGCCTCCGTCTGCCTGAAGATAACATCCACAAGGTCGCCAGTTCGAGGCCACCGGCACCGTGCGACCTTGGAGCAGCTGACAAGCTGAAGCCGAGCAATTCCATCTGCTCTGAGCGTGGGAGGATGGAGGCCAGAATGTGAAGCCAGATCGGAATGAAACACCTTGAATGTAGTCGTTCTTGAAAGAAAGAACCTTCTTTGAAATGGTAAAAATCCCTATTTAATAGGGATTTAATAAAAAAAGCCTGCCTATGTAAACCGCCTTGAATAAAGTCTTGAATAAAGACCAAGAAAGGCGGTATATAAATACCTATTATTATTATTATTATTATTATTATTATTATTATTATTATTATTATTATTATATGGAGCTATGTGTGGCTTTTTTTAAAAAACCAAAAGTGGCCTCCAAGTCTGAAAATGGCAGGGAAGAAACCAATGCTTAATGTTTTCTCTTCCAGACATGTTCCCACTCAGAGTAGCCTCCTTTGCTTTTTGATGCACAGGAGGAAATCTATACCATCTTAGGTGTAATTTGTACTCAGTTCAAGAAATAAAAATCAGAAAAGAAAATATTAACATACAAATGACTGTCTGGTGTACAAAGCCTTCTGCCTTGTATAGCAATGGTTCGTCTATCATAGCACAACTTTGTTACTTATTTAAAACATCTGAACTTGCATTTCAGGACAATATATTCACGGTGACCTACAAAAAACGTTTAAAGCAGCAGGTAAGCCAAAACTGTTTCCAGCAGTTCCCTGCATGACATCTTAAAAGAAGATTAAAAAAAAATTAAAAATCAGGAAAACAAGATTGGCTTTAACTAGTGCCTGATGATCATCATGTGTGGAAACAGGTGAACACTTAGGAAGCATTCCTAAAGCTGAAGAACCACGGCCATGAAGGCCCTAATCCCTGAAAGCCACAGACCTAACAAGTTGTTGGACCAAAATTTCCCCATTTCCAGGGCCAAATTAAATAGGACAGTGGCAGATCTGTGTGCTTCAATATGAATTGGACCAGTCATGTATACAACCACAAATGGGGATTCTTGGGTAAGAAAGGAAGGATTCTTTCATAGTTTACCTTCCTATAGTTCCCAATAGTTCCATGTCTTACCTTCCTATGTTTCTTCCTTCCAAGTACATTTGTCCCAGTCAAGGCCACTTGACCTGAGGCCTTCTTCTCATACATGCCCAGTGGAGTGGGAAGTGTTTGTATATGCTAAACGTACCTGCACGACTTTTACATTTGAATTTTTCCTCTGGTGACTTTGCAACTGTTTTCTTCTTGCTGAATAAATTTTGATTCCTTTTTCTACTTCATGTTGCAGGACCAGGATAAGGATGTCATGCTGGCCATTGAGGGCAGGGCTTGATCAGATTCCTTGTTTTGGACATTTAGCATTTCTTAACCTTACACATTACATCTAGACCCTAATGGGTTCTTTGCTACTGAATTCCTTGACAATTATTGAGTGTCAGAAAGGCATGTTTTAGTCAAATATTTTCAGTAAATGCAAGGTACTAAATGAGAAAAGGTATCCTGAATTCCTCTCCAGTGTGCAAATGTTGTGCCGTTTCTTACTCTCCAACATCCGTTACAGCAATGGCATCCTTTAAAATTTACTATTTCTTCAGCAACTTCCCAAAAAAGGGTACAATGCTCACAGATAAGATAATTCTTTAAAAATGTATCTGCACTATAACACGAGTCTAAGAGAAAACACTTTGCCTCTATATAAATATTTTCCCCCTCTTAATGCTGCTTGTTGTTGCATTATACCAAGTTTAGGCCATTGGTTCATTTAGTTTAATGTCTATAAGGACATGCAAAGACTTTCCACTTGCTTCCGCTTAATCAGCCTCAGCACCACTGTGTCTTGGATTGTAGCCATACTAATGTTAGAATTTGACTTATACTGATTCGGTCCACTGGTCCATCTCTAGGTTAATGTTGTCAATACAGACTGTCAGAGGATCTCCAGGATTTCAGACAGAAATTTTCCTCTGCCCTTCCTGGAGGTAGCAGGGCTTAAACCTAGGACCCTCTGCACTCAAAACACTTGCTCTACCACTGAGTCAAAGCCCTTCCAAGAGTATATTACTAATGAGTATTATTATTTATAACTTCTGCTTCGCTTCCAGGGCACAAGCAGGAACCAGGAATAGTCAATGCAATTAGGAAGAAAGCTACAGTAGAACCTCCAAAGTTGACCACCTCTCTATAATGACCACCTTCTTAAGTTGACCTAATTTTCACAATATGGACAGACACTGCATATACACTATGGGAGACCAACCTCTCTATACTGACCACCTCCGTAAGTTGTATCTTGACCACTTCAACCATTGCACAGAGTATTAATTTACCCTCCATAAGTTGCCCATGAATGCGATATTGTGGGCCTGTGTTTTGTCTGGTTTGTCCCATCTTGGAAAAGCAGGAAGCCACATGACAATCTCTTCCCTACACCTGCTAGCACGTGTGCGAAAGGGTTTTATAGGTGGGCACACTGCACATAGCCAACAGACCTGCACTGGTTGCCAATTGTACCTGGACATGTACCAGGTTGTGAGGGACATGAGGTTGCTTGTGCATAGTGAAGCCACTGTCCTTTCACTTTGGTTCCCATCACCAGTGCATTACTTTACACTTATATTGAAACACAACTGCTATTTTGCTGCCTATTCTCCCGGTTTGGAGAGATCCTTCTGGAGCACTTCACAATCCCTTCTGGTCTTCACCACTCAGAAAAGTTTAGTGTCATTCACAAACTTGTCCACCTCCCTGCTTATCCCTGTTTCCAGGTCATTTATGAAGATGTTGAAAAGCACCAGTCCCAGGACAGAGCCTTGAGGTACTCCACTTTCCACCTCTCTCCACTTTTTTGGTCAATTGCCCATTGACATCCTCTCTCTGTTTCCTGGTCCCCAACCAGTTCCCAATCCATGAGAGGACCTGTCCTCTTATTCCCTGATTGTGGAGTTTTCTCAACAGCTTTTAGTGAGGGATCGTATTAAACACCTTCTGACATTTAGTGAATCTGAGGAGACCCAGAGGACACCAGGCAGCCTAAGTAAAAAAGTGTTGCTTTTTTTTTTAACTGTTGGGGCTATGTAACATGCTACATGCTGTGGGCTGGGAAGGGGTAGCATTGGTCTGCCTGTTTGCTATGAAACCAAGTATGTTTTTTTTAACTTACAATTTTTTTTAAGCTTATGAATTTTCAGGGGTTTTTTTCAACACTGATTGTGGGCTGTTTATTCTCTGTCTCTTGATATAGATATAGATGATTTAAATAGTAAGCATCACAAGAGGACCAATTCTAACTGATATTTGCAATAAAACTTTTTAAAAATCCAGTCTAAATAATAACTTGGCCTTACGTTTGTTATCCTGGGAGCTAAACATGATAATATTTAAATGCCTTTTTTGTGTGTATGTTGACCAATTCCTCCAGTCCCTTGGGTGGTCAACTTTAAGAGGTTCTACTGTATTTGTGGTTCGCAAAGTACTTACGGTAATGCTCACTGTCTTATTCATCTGTCCGTCCTTGTGAGACGGACAATTGTGGTTATAATTTTAGAGATGGTTTTATAAACCAAAGAAAGAGAGAATAAAAAAAGACATTTTCAACCCATGTCACCAGTTTGTCCTCAATGGTCCTAAGTCCAGGAACTCTTCCTCTTTGATGCTGAGATGTCTCCTGTCTTCCAAAGAAACAAGAGCATTTCCTTTTGGGAAAAGGGACTACTGGGAGATGGCTGGGTGACTGAGGGCCAAATCCTATCCAACTTTCCAGCGCTGGTGCAGCTGTGCCATTGGGGCATGTGCTGCAACCTGAGGTAGGGGAGCAATCACAGAGGCCTCCTCCAGGTATGGGAATGTTTGTTTCCTTTCCTCGGGGCTGCACTGCTGCAGCACCAGCACTGGAAAGTTGGACAGGATTGGGACCTAAGAGAAGTAGTGCCTAGTGTGCCTATACTCCTTCCTGCTCCTTGCTTTCCATTTAGTGGGCCAACAGCTGAATGGGGAAAAACCTTGGTAGTTTGGATCCACAAACTTGGTAGTTGGTATCCACTGCCATCATACCAGGCATAAAGGTGGGAGGCATCTGGAAAACCCCTCTACCAGGAAAGTACTGAAACTTTCCAGGAATTCTTATTAATAATTAAAGCCATAGTGGTTTCTGCTGGGCAAAAAGATGTGACAATTCACTGAATTACCTGTGAGCATGGGCAAGGCAGACAGAGGGTCAGAATGTAACTAGTTGACTAGAAACCTAAACAAAAAAGGAAAAGTTCATCAATACAAGCAGGCTAATGGAAAATGCCTAAACCTGGCTAGAAAGCACAAAGAAATTTTTTCAGCAGATGGATGCAGTAACCATTTAACACTCAGCAGTGTTTTGAGCTGGGATGCTGCTCAAAACTCTCAGCCCATAATTCCCCCCCCCCCCACACACACACACTAAACTTGGGGCAGTTTGCTAGACCCTAGCTTAAGTTACTTACATTGTTCATGAAGCCCCAATCCTTGCAAATGGGCTCTGAGCTCCCTATGAATGGGTCAGTCAGGGTCACTTTAGTCAAAGGGTGACCCACAGAATGGGTCACTTCCTGTGGGCTGGGAAATATATAACTTTACTTTGATGATGTCATCACACTACCTGATTAGAGGATTGGAACCCACCTGCCTCCCCCATCCCACCCCTTTGACCTAGTTAGACAGTTCTGGCTACCCCATCGCTAAGCACATACCAATCCTGGAGAAGGGTAGCCACTGCCAGATAGGAAAAGAAGCCCAATCCATAAACCATGTGCTCTCCCTCTAGTAATGGAGCTCACACAGAAAAACACCTTCAAATGGATGACTCAGAAGCTTTCAGCTGTATTTACACAGGGGCTGGGGGGAGGGGTGTTAAATATGTCCAAAAATTACAGAAAAATAGGTTAAAAAAAATAGGGGGAAGAATCAGGGCACTCATCACATTACCCTACACATTTCCTACTGAAATATTACCCCCAATCTTGTCCAATCTGCAACAAAGACCCTGGAATCCACTAACTCAGAGGTCCCAAAACCAGGTGGTGCAGCTGCATGGGGTGATGTGGTAAATGCACAGGGGCATTGCGGGATGATTGCTGCCCAGTAGCAAGCAGCAAATGCAGCATTGAAGACCGCAGAGCAGAGACTCAGCTCGGCAGGCAACATTCCATACACAAGCTTTCCACTACACGGAAAAGAGCACCTTCGCACCCCAAGCTTCATACCTCCATTTTCAGAGTTGCATTGGCTGCTTGCAACCTGGAAGTGATTGGTGGTGACGTCATCACCACTAATGTCTGGCTGCCGAGCTCCACACCAGCACAGAGGGTGTCACAGCGGAGATAGGTTTGGGGTCCACTGCCATATCTTGTCACCTCATATGTCCTTTGGGAAGCATTTTTAATCTCCCAATCAGATGCACAATTCTTTACCATCAACAAATGTAGCTGGTGGTAACCAGTCTCTCCTTGTTATTCAAATCACTTGTCACCCCGCCACAGCAGTAGACAATAGATTCAGCTACAATGCTGAATGCTCAGCATCAGAATACTTGTTGCATTGTCTTTCCATAGAATGTACTTCTCACTCAGACCTGAAACTCAAGCATATGAGTGGCTTTTTTATTATATTAAAATGTGAAAACGTTTTGCTCCTTTCTGAATTATTTTGTCATGGTTTTGCTTTCTCTCAGAAAGCTTTCTTCTATTTATACCTTTCTTCTTTTAAAATGCAACTTCCTTTTGATCTGGCATACATGGGATACCAACAGATATCTCAGAGGATTAATTTGTCTTTCTTTCTGGTGTAAAGCTTTGACTGTTCATCATTTTGAATGATTACCATACGTGAGATACGAAAGAGGGAGAGAAGGCAAATTGAAAGGCAAGAATGTTGACCAAAATGCCTACCACAAAATGCCATGTCTCCTTAAAGTGCGTTATGATTGACATATGAAAACTGAAGAATGGGAAAAGGTGCGGGTTTTAGTTATTGTAGACCCCACTACACATGCTTAAAAAAAAAAAAAAAAAGACCCAGAAAGTGAAAAACAAGTTGCAGATTTTTAAGAAATCATTTCTGACACATGGTAACCTGGAAACCAAATGCACACCAATCTTTCCCAGAAGGGGCAATTATTGCCAGTAAATTGGACTACTTCCAGTTTAAATGTCTCCTTGAAATTTTGAGGCCTTAAAAAAGAGAGGAGCTCATAATCTGTGCATATCTCCAGTAGAAATTGCACTGAAATTCCATGACAAGGAGAAACTATCTGCTTGGCAGCGTTAACGCTGAAAATGGTGATCATAGTGGTTAATTATTATAAACTCATTATAGAGCAGATATTACTTCCAGATATTGCTTCAAAATAGCTCAGGGCTAGTTCTGACATTACAATTTCTATGCTTCCATTTTGAGAACATAATACAGAATTGAATAAAACCTGGAAACAGCCGCCTATGTATCCTGTTGAGCTCCTGGATCAATGGCATAATGTGTGTGTGTGTGTGTGTGTGTGTGTGTGTGTGTGTGTGTGTGTGTGTGTGTGAATTTTACAGTTTGAGGATCTCATACTATGCTCTCATTTTGCTTACAGGGACTCACCCTATTAATGTTTAGGGCAGTGGATCCCAATCTTTACTCATAGCTACCTGCATGAAGCGTTAGATGTGACAAATACAATGAGAGGATCCCACCATGTGGAAGTTGCTTGCCTGGTCCGTCATTGTCTGATCTACATTGGAGTGGGGGAACCAATTAAAAGCCCAATCCTAACCTGGTCTGGCCCAGAGCATGCAAAGGCACTGGCACAGACAGGGACCAGACATCAATGGAGAAGTAAGTGAAAAACTTGTTTACTTACCTATTCGTTTACTTACTTAAAACCTGTTTACTTACCTTACTTACCTATTGGGGACAAGGGCACTGCCTTGTCCCCCACAGGCTTACTTGTATCTTAACAGGTTTTTAGGCTGGCATAAATCTGAGTGTGCCCAAGGGGGTGTGTTCTGCCTGGGTTGGAAGTATAGAACATCAGTGCCATTGCTGCATCCAGTATCCCAGTTCACCCTCACCCCCAGGGAATCCTGATCCTTGCTCTGATCCTTCCCCTGAACTCCCCAGAATAACCCCTCCACCAACTTTCCTGTTCTAGTGGGGGCTCTGGAGGTCAACAGTGTATGTGCATGGCTGCTGGTGGCCCTAGCCCTTGCACAATTGCAGTGGCTGCTGCACCAGTAGCCCAGGCCTTGTGCTGATGGAATATGAGTTCCATCAGCGCAAGACCTGGATATGACTGGGCTGTAAATAAAATGAAGCTGACCCCCAATAATGTGCTTTATCTTAGGGGTTTAGAACTTTGTTCCTTCTCTGCTTAGATTATATGCATTTAAATAAGAAGTTCTACCTCCTTTCCAACCAACATTGTGTCAGTGGCACACATTTATTTTTATACCTTGGCCAACTTTCACTTTTCCCATGGAGTTAACTCCTGCTTACTGGTTAAGAGGCACTTTTTCAAGTGGGTGCTCCTCTTTTATTTAGCAGGGGGAGAGCAACTGGCCCACCTCACCCCAGCAGTGTCTTTTCTAGTGGCTATCTGCTGGTGTTGCATCTTTTTAGATTGTGAGCCCTTTTGGGACAGGGAGCCATTAGCTATTTGATTTTCTCTGTAAACCGCTTTGTGAACTTTTTGTTGAAAAGCGGTATATAAATACTGTTGTTGTTGTTGTTGTTGTTGAGTTGATGGGATGAACACAAATGCACATGACTGCTAGCAAAAACAAACCCATCAAAAAGCTTTCTGCTGTAGATCATTTAGGGGATATAGTGGATAAGATTAAATTTCCTTTAATTTCTCATTCAAAATGGCAGGAAATAGTTTCCTTGAACAATTTTAGTTCTTGTCACCTATAATATAGACAGGCCAGTGCCTGCTGTATAGAATCAAATACACTATTTAATTTCATGGTATAGACTGCCTGATTTATTTGGAACTTTGGTGGGGGCAATGGTTTGCTTTTGTTCTCGAAAAGTTCCTGAGCTACTACCAGAAGAATCTGAGTTCTAAGCTTGTCTCCAGGGTGCATTTGCAAATAACTGAGTAGGCTGATTGGAATGCATCTATGTCACTGCTACCTGCCAGGAGCACTGTAGCCTTAGAAACAATGTTTAGTTGATGCTGTGGGGTCATTTCCAGATGTACATCTAAATGACAGCTTACCTTGCCAAACAGCTTTGGCATTCCCAGGCGGTATGTAGATTTCACTGCAGGTAGCAAGTACTTTGTTTTCAGTGAGTCCCTTGATGCCAAGTCTTATTCCCATAATTCTCCTTGAAATATTTCCAGTGGTGCTCCTTGTCCATCACAAGTGATCCTTAAATAAAAATGCCATTGTACTTGTGAAATTCTTTAGCGTCTCAGAATGTAAGAAATAGATCCAGCCTAGATATTAGCGATAATGACTATTATACATCCTGGACATGAAAGGGGAAAAAACATTAGGATAAATTACATATTAAGAGTTGTTTGACTCCTCTTGTACGGATGAAATATCTCTCCACAGCTATTCTGTTCCTGCTACCTCTGCACAGAGCTGACGTTATTAAACAGTAGGGGTTTCTCCATATGTAGGGAAAGCAATGCAGCTAAGAGTTAGCGAATGACTAAAGAAGTGAAATTTATATAGGATTGAATTTATCCCTACAGTAGGCTGGCCCAAATCTTTCAAAGACTGCAGAGAATCTGCTCTCATCATACACTACATTTTCTCAAGGCCTGACCTATTGCTGTCTTATATGAGAGGTTCTTGAGGATAGCAGGGCACAGAAATCTAGTCAGTAACTCACGATCACCTTGATCTAGCTAAGCAGATTCCTAAGCATGACATCCTGACACTACATATATTGCTTGCTGAACTGAGAATTGCAGGTATAAAGTGAAAATGCATTAAGAGGGGCATTCAAATGCACACCTGAGCATGGATATAGTCTACCCACACTGCACTGCTTTGACTGGGATCTGCATTCTGATGTTCTATGCGTCCCATCACATTCTTGGCTGAGTACCCAAAGCTTATTAACACCATTCCCAATTCTGAATTCTTTTCCCTGTAAACTGTTTTGTGAACTTTTCTGTTGAAAAGCAGTAAATATATATATAGAGAGAGTCTCCATCATCATCACCACCACAAAACTGCCTTGTGTGGGTTGGGCAGTGGCAGCATTAAATACGAGCCGAGTTGTGAGATGGATGAAAAATTATAGCCTTCATGGCACTGCAGACGTTGACAGATCTTTGCAACCCACATTCTCGTCTTTTCAATTTTATTCTGTAAACCGGGTCCTAATTGTAATCTATTGCAAGTTATCATTAAAAAAGCAGCTTCCTATAATGTTCAGGAAGGACAGTATAATTTGCTCAGTTCTTAAGAAGGACCCAAATCTTTTCCTCATTGTGTCATTATTCACGATTATCCAGGTCCACTTGGAGCTCACTTTGTTAGATTACTGTTTGAGTCAGTTTTGGATTCATCCAGTCATGTGGATTGCACCAACTGCATGGATCTTTCCTTCTTGATTATCATGCAGCCTTCTGGTAAGGTGGCAATCATGCAACAAAGATCAGTGCAATCACTGTGCCCATTCGGCTTCAGCATACCCTCATATTCTGCAGCTGTATGGGACAGTGGTTCTTGTGTGTGTACATGCACATACAGGGATTAGGGATGAATCTCTGAATAAAAAACGGGATGAGGATCAGGTGCAAAACACAACCCACAGATTGCCTAGTATGAGGTGGAAGAATCTTGAACTGTTCCACTTCAGATTGCAGGAGTATTTGAGAATACTGCCCTGTATTTGAGAATACTGCCCTATAAAGCTTAGTGCAGTCCTCTTCCTGATTTGCTGGCTTACTACTTACAGGGTGTCTTTTGCAAGGGAGAGGATTCAGAAATATGATTTCCCAACTGCAGTCTGAAGTGGAACAGTACAGAATTCTTCCCACCTCAGCTTTCCATCATCTCATGGAAGATGGGCTGCTCACTCTCTGTTATTAGATTATGGTCTCTCAGAACGTATGTGTGCCAGGGAGAATGCATTTTGTTGTGTGTTTTTGTACCTCAACATCTGTGCATCTTATGCCAAGAAACTTGAGCATAAGAGATCCTTAAAAACCCAAAGGTTTTTTTGTTTTTTTTAATCAGTTGCTGAATGTATGAAAACCTTTGGGGTTTTAAGGATATAGGATGAGTTGCTATCTCGCCTGTTCCAGCAAGTGTCCATCTAGATCTTCATTCGGCTCAGGCATTTTCTGACATTCCTTGCTGCGTTGTGTAACGAAATTTCTGCTCTCCATCCTTAACTTTCTAATCTTACTCTCAGTGCCAGTGATGCTCAGTTGAAACAACCGGACTTTGTATAGGTCAGTACTAGCAAAGTAATTTGCAGAGGCCGCTGCACATAACAGGTGTTAATAAATTACATTTACACAGAAAAGGATGGCTAGGCAATGCTTCATTCTGCATCATTCACGAACCACTTTCAAAGACTGAGATATCCTGTAGCACAGCAGAATTTCTGGGAGAGTAAGCAGGCAGGCACGGAAATGCAGTTGAACCACTATAACAGCTAAGAAGTTCAAGACAACAACAAAGAAAACGAGGAAACTGTCCTGTACACTACACATTAGGTGTTTGTAGTACTTTTGTAGGCAGGCAGGTTTTAATGCTCCCTAACAATCATTTAAAGTTCTGTTGTCAAAGTTATGGTTCCAGCCTGACATCTGGAGTGGGCCCCCCTGCCCCTCACTTTCTATGCCACTGTGGGGGGCTCCTCCCTGCAGTTTGGAATCCTTAATGATCTGTCCAAATTGTGTGGAGAGGGCCCATGGCACACAGATGTGGAAAAGAGGGCCACCCAGGTGTGTGACTAGGAGCCACAATGCTGCTTCATCCTCATGCATTCACTGCACGCCTGGAGTAAATTCTGAACATGGCTTCTGTCATATGCAGATCTGTGTTTAATGTCTGTAATTAGTTGATCTGTTGCCAACATAACCTTAGTTCAACATAACCTGATAGGAATCTAGGCATCATGAATTTAGGAATTTGGGAGTCACCTGGGCTGCAAGTACTGTTGCAAGGTTGCCCCAGGTTCAGGTGGTGCCTTACATTTTACAATCTATGGATCAAAACACTGTTGTTATGCTTTGATGACTCATGCAGTAAACCACTTTGTAACTCTAAAACATTATGTTGTTTAGTAAAATTGTGAGATATACAAATCTGTAAGGAATATCTGGTTTCTACTTCATTTTCTAGTCCGCAAATGAAATCCTTTGAATAAACCATACCATACCAAGGCTGCAATCTTACACACCCTGTACTCAACATTGGGAGGGGGGGAGTGTACTAGATAAATGCAATGTTGATTTAATTGCAAAGGATTCCTGCAAGAAAAGTAGGACATTTGTTCTAGTAGCCAGGGATAAGATCAGGCTTTAGCCAGTGTGGTACAAGAAACTTTTTATCCTGTTGGAGCTAAACCACAAGATGAGGTTGTTGGACCTTCTTTTGACACATTGCTTTGCAGCAGAAGATGGTATATTTTGCTGGTAACGTCTAAGCATGTTACGTATTTCAGGTTTAATGGAAACCATTTATCATGTGGTCTTGGTGCATGTTTGAACAAATGAAGGGCTTGAAATTAGGTGAAGGCCTGAAACATGATGGTACAACATCAGATTTAATGACATCCACATTTCCCTGAAGTGAACTTTACCTTGTTTACACAACAGGTTTATTGAGGTTTCATGGACCATCACCAACACCTGTTTCAGTGAGAGGAAGGCTAGACTTCAATGAAGAAGTTGCTATTACATTCACTTACATTTCCCTAAGAAGACAAAGCCACAGACCAGCCTTAGGGCAATTTGGTCAAATCGGGCCCCACACTTTGGAGGTGCCTCATATGTTGCTGATGCCACCGCCCACTCTGTAACATGGAATCATTCGTCCAATACGCAGAGAGCAGAGCATTGTGTGGGCCTCTTGCCCACCCCTATGTCCGAATGGCCCAAAATTACCACATCGCCACCACATATTGCTGGGTGCCATGCTTCATAAACAGCACAATCAGAACTCAGCTTGTTGCAGTTTTTCATCACCGTGGCTTCTTGGTGTGTGGGAAGCCCCATGGGGGGTGGGTGGGGTGTCCTGCAAAAATGTTCTACTGGGCTCTGCTGCTCCTGAAGCTGGCCTTGCAAAGCCATAATACTCTATGTTAGTACATTATGTAATCTTGTGCTGGTACTCTGGCTGTACTGTAGTCAGGGCCAATGTGGCAGGCTCCACAACCTCCGCCAGAGTGTCGTGCAGTCTGCTTATTGCCTCCAGAGGTAATTAACTGGCCATAAACCCATTCAGCCACTTAACACCTCTCAGGCTTCTCCTGTTTCAGTTGCCAACTGATCTACAATCAGAAGAGCTTCCAAACCTGATAGTCAGGTCAATTGAGCCATGCTCCAACCTGAGCCTCCCTGACTCCACCTGAACCCAGGAGCAGGTCTCCGTTACTAGGGTCTCCAGTTCACATACCAACCCACGAACCATGGATTAGATCCCACAACCAAGTCCCTTTGTTCCATCAGTCCAATAATCCAGTCAGCTGTAATAGATAGGATTTCTTGAACAGAAAGTTAAAGAAATAGTTATACAGACTGGTACTGTATCAGTCATAGATTTCAGAATTTAGATTAGAGCAGATTGTTACAATACAACACTCGGCAATAATATAACAATAAAGAGCTAACTCCTAATTCTAACTATCTCTGGTCAGAATTAGGTCTTTGGTGTAAGACCAAATTCTTACACTTTCAAGGTTCCAGTCCAACCCATCCTTGCTGCAGTCAAGGCGAGTCCATCTTGTCAAAATGGTCAACGCTCAGCCCCCCCCCCCTTGGCCAGAGATGAATAATGACAAAGGAAAGCTACTTCCTTCTACCTTTATAGGTCTCCTGACCCATCCACCAATTAGAACTTGGATCCAGACAGACATTTTAGGTGTGGCTGTGCCACAGGCCTTCTCCCTCATGGTGGACTCTCCCCCCCCCAACCTGAAAAGTTCACAGCTGCACCTTGTTGTAATTCAAGCAGGCTTGGAGCCAATTTACCAGCCTGATACCTTATCTGAAGGCCCTGTGAAGTGGCCGCCTCCACAGTTCTCTCAGACCTGGTATGTGCTAATGAGCACTCTTGGTTGCAGCTGCTCCTTGTAACTCAGGCCTAGCAACGTGGCCAAAGGCAGAGACTTTCCTTGCTCTGATTTTTACCCTGTCAACCCAATGTTAACTTTTCTGTCACCGCCAGTTCAAGGCATCCTTTCGCCTAAGACAGCAGGCCAAATGATGCCCCCTTACCCAATAATGTGTCAACCTCCGCTCCTCTCACTCTTCAATGCTCTGGCTCAGCAGTTTCCTCCTCTCCACATTTCCTTTTTCTCTCTGTTCTACTCTTCCTTTTCTACTCTAGGGAGTAGGAAGAGCAGCAGCAGCAGTGGAGGCAATGGCTTTGCAGGTGAACAGAGGTGAGGGCTCCCCCCACACACACACCAAGCTGTAGCTAAAGTGATTGCTTCAGTTGTCCTTATAGATGAGCCAAGCCAGCCCTGACTATCATTTTGGTCTCTAGGAGAATGACAGGTGACATTCCCCATCAAACTAAGAGACTTGTAGCAAATAGACCTTTAGCAAACTGGAGACCTAGTTGCAAGCTTATTTGGCTTGATACAGAAGGGGTTGACTGAGCAATCTATATAAATGGAAACATTTGAGCGTCTTAAAAAAAAACACTTTTTTATATTGTCAATTTTTTTTATTGTATTTTTTCTGTTCTTTTGATTTGCTAGATTAGAAAAAGAGGAAGGGAACCAGTTGCATAGCCAAAGGGTGGGCAGAGTGATAAATATTGCAGGCGTCGCAATGTGCCACGTAAACATCCCCTCCTACTCACCGTCAGAGCCATTGGGGCAGCAATTGCAACCTGCAGGCACCTGTTGCTACTGAAGGGAACAGAGCAAAAGAAGAAGAGTGCAGGATAAAAGAAGAGAGGAAGGAGGAGAGCAGTGGCGTAGCTAGAGGGAGTGCAAAACTTCATGCTTTGCAACCCCCCTCTAGCTACACCACTGGAGGAGAATGTCAGGTGAGAGTACTAGAAACCCCCCGCCTCTCCTACACACACACCCTTCTGCTCTGTTCTCTTCTTTCTTTTTGAATGTAGGAAACAGGAGAAGGAAGGGTCTTGGCTGGCACACAGCTAAATGGGGGTGACATTTGGTGTGTTGATTCATGTGATGGGGAAACTTGGGACAGCCCTGCACAGAAAAGAACATATTAGCATAATTAGTTGTACAGTTTGCTACTTATTAACTAGGGCATTGGTGCCTTTTCTTCTTGGAGTCTGAACTAGCCGGCCATCTGTATTGTTTGTTGATCTCTAGCTTAATTAGGCTTTGGTTGCTTTCTTCCAAATACTCAGCATCCATCAGTTGTGTTACCTTTTTAAAATTTGATCAGTGCTGGTTTGATACCTTTCATATGAACTAGGACAACAGTTATGTGGGGGTGACACTTAAGTGAAGTCAGCATTGTTACACCTTAGTGGAATTGAACCAATGTGTGAGTGCAATATGTTGTGTAATAAATGAAAGAATACAGTTTTATGAGATGCTTTGATAGTTGTGCTGTGATATAAATATATCATGTAATAGGGTGACAGACTTTATTGCCTCCCATAAAGATTTAGGGCCTGCTCCAGTGAACATCCTGTTGGCTGTATAAATTAATGTTGAGTCATCCTAGTGAGAAGACTCATGGCCCAATCCAAATAAGGGCCTGCTCCTGACTCAAAGCTGTAAATCATCATAAGTCAATCTACACTTCTCAACGCCAACCCCAATGGGTTGAAACAGCTGAATTACACTGTCCACCCCACAGCAGACACACTTTGTAGTAGAGACCTTACAACCCAAGCCCAAGGGGTCACCAGTCAACCACCACACTGTAGCAAGCAGTTGCACCAGAGGAGGCTTAGGGTAGAGGGAAGTGATTGGATAGCCAATAGGGGGGAAGCAATTAAAAAAATACCTTTTTGCACTCTGTAGGCTGCCTAATGGCCTATAGGTCTCCTCAGACCTATAGCAGCTATATAGCTGGTGCAAGTCTGAGGAGAGCCAGGGGTGGTGTGGGCAGAAAAATGGGGGATAAGATCTGGTGTGCGCAATTGCATCAGGATCCACCCCACCCTCCCCTGACACACCTCTAGTTCTTCCTAAACATGCCCCATTACCCCCTCCCTGGCCACGACTCACCCCCACCACCAACCAACAGGTGATGGCAAAGCCTTCCAGAGCTGCTACCACATGTGCCTCTTGCCATTTGTAGCAGTGGTTCAACAGCACATGACAGCGGCCCAGGTTTTGCACCATCATAAAGGATCTCACACTGCCGAAACACTAGTTCTGGCAATGGAAGACCCCAGTAGGATTGGGCCTAAGTCTTCTTCAGCTGTAAATTGCATGTGTTTGATGTGTCTTGTAGAGTCTGTGGGTCGCCTCACGTCTGGCTTTTGTAATCAAGTTTTTATTTTTACTGACATATACTTTTAGTTCCTATTTTCTACTTCTGATACATTGTTGTCTGGGTTGCTTTGGCACTGGCATTTTCTTCCAAGCCACACCACTGGGTTGCCAAGCTCTGCTCCTTGCTCCTTGCCCCTCCCCCCATGCACCACCAGCATTTTACCCTGTGAGAACTGAATGCCTTCCTTGCCTCCGTTCATGCTGAGAATGTGTTTAAGGGTCAAAGTGTCAAATGGCACAACAGTTGATAAATAACAAGGTACATAAATCAAGGCTGCAGTCCTATCCACACTTTCCTAGAAGTAAGCCCTCTTGAATAAAATGTGATTTACTTCTGAGTAGACATGAATAGGCTTGTGCCTAAGACTCCCAACTACGACTTCTCAGGTAGTAGGTCCCATTGAACATAATTGTTCATACCTTTGAATGAACATGTTTAGAGTTGACTGAAGGCTGACACAGGTCCATTGACTACTTATTAATAGAGCTAGGGTACTCCAAAAACATTTGTTATCCACCTGAAATTATCAGACTATATTAGAACATCAAGAGTCACACAACAGCCCCGTAAACTCTGGTTGTCTCTTGGTTCCACAAAATAGCCACACAGGTCTCCAGTAACTGGACAGAACATTGTCCTGATTTATTTTTCAGTGCAGCGATTCCAAATAACAGCCACAACATTTCTTTCATTCATAATTATTCCAGAGGACAATCTGGTTTACAGAAACAAAATGGTATTGTACTACGTCCAGATGAGAAAAGAGGGAATTGCACTAAATGACAGCTGGACTGTGGCTCAATATTGAGATTCTCAAAGGCCAGCAGAAGATGATTCCAGCTTATTAAAGGAAACTAAATTACATCTTGCGGACAAACCATATGGAGGGCGAGACAAATCCTGATTGGACAATGAAAATCCTGTCACTTGGCTATGCTAACAGGGATGTCATTCAGTGTGTATGCTGGAAGCATTCATTATGCTAATTTGGAGAAGTAGATGAAGGGAGCCATCCCTGATGCATTTCTCTTTGCAGACAGGTGTGACAATGGGAAACCTTATCAGGCAAGCGGTACCGCTTTAGAGGATGCTTTCGAGAAGAGAGAGGAAGGCATTACGGGCAACAAAATGGTAATTTAAGAGGTAATTTGATTTTGTGAACTCTGCCTGACTTTTGAAACTCCACATGAAATTTTGATGAGTGTCCGCGGCTAATCTGGAAGGGTGGGAGGTCAGGCAGGGAGCTTCTCGACGCTCTTTCTACTTGCAGACTCAAGGTACATTCAGTCGAGGTGTGTGTTTCTCATTGAATCGGAACTTAATACCTAAAATAAAGTTCTGTGCTGTGCATGTTAACATTTGTCAACTTTCATTTGTCATCCGTTTATGCACAAGCGATCTGAAGGAAGCTGTTCCGTGAGCATCTATTTCCTCAATACTTTTGGGTTTTTTATGAAGAGAAAAGGGGAGACAGGAGCATTGAGGGGGGGAAGTAATAAAAAGACTTTCAAGCTAAATGACGACAGGATGGGAGAAGAAGCCAGGCCACAAAAGTTAATGCAAAAAATGAAAGAGAGATGATGACTAAGCACAGCATGAGTTTGTTCAAGGTTTTTTTTTTCAAAAGAGGAGGTGAATTCAATCATCAAAGGAGAACCTCTTCTCAGTAAGCGTTCCAGCGAGTCTTCCTCAGCAGAAGGATGTTTGATAATTGCTCAAGGCTTTCTTCCAGAGCGAACATAGCTTTTAAAAAAAAATGAACCCCCCCCCCAAAAAAAAATAATAAAAGGGATAGTATTATAAAGTTAAACATAATATTATGCTTCACATGACTTGCTACTAAAATACATGAAAGAACTTGTTTAATACTGTTGTTTGTAGCTCCTCATGCCATTTGGAGAAAAACTAACTACAAGCGAAGTACCTTCTCACTGTTTTCCTGCACTACCAAGATAAGCTTACAGCCCAATACTGTACTGATGTTGCCCCCTGGCTGGCCCATAATGTTGCTCCCTAAAACCACAGGCATAGCAGGAGACAGGTGAAGAACCTGCTTCCCTCCAAGGCCCGATCCACCCACCCATCTCCTCCTGATCTCCAGGCCCGATCAGCCCACCCATTTCCTCCCCACTTGGCTTTTCCGCACCCCATTCACCCCAGACTTACCTGCTCTGGTGGGCCTCCATCGCTCCATCAGCATGTGTAGGAAGGCTCCAGTCTTCCCACTGCTGTACCAGCTCCCTGCACTGCCACTTTTACAGTGCTTTTTTGGAACAAAAAGCATATTCTAGCAGTGGTGGAACATGTGATCTGCCAGTGCTTCCTTTCAATAGGATTGGGCTGTAAGGGCCCCATCTTATCCCCTGCCAGTCCATAGCATAGAGCACAACTGACAGAGCAGATGCTGCATGCTGTCCCGTTTGCATACTTCTGGCTGGCTGTGAATGGGTCTCCTTGGACCTACACCAGCAATTTTACTGGTGTAAGTCCAAGGAGAGGTAGGAGACATGCCAGGCCAGGCCAGGAAAACAGGAATAGGATCCTGGTGTGAGCTGCTGCCACTGATATCCACCCTCATCTGCCCCCTGAATGACGTTAGTTGCTGCAGCCTGGTATCCATGAGCTGCTGCCAAGCACTCTGGATTCTGGGCACCTGAGGAGGGACATGATTGAGACATACAAAATTATGCAAGGGATGGATAGAGTGGATAGAAAGATGCTCCTTTCCTTCTCACATAACACCAGAACCAGGGGACATCCACTAAAATTGAGTGTTGGGAGAGTTAGGACAGACAAAAGAAAATATTTCTTTACCCAGCATGTAGTTAGTCGGTGGAACTCCTTGCCACAGGAAGTAGTGATGGCATCTTGCCTAGATGCCTTTAAGAGGGGATCGGACAAATTTCTGGAGGAAAATTTCATCACGGGTTACAAGTCATGGTAGGTATGTGCAAGCTCCTGGTTTTAGAGGTAGGCTACCTCAAAGTGCCAGATGCAGGGGAGGGCACCAGGTCTCAGGTTGTGTCTTGTTGTCTTGTGTGCTCCCTGAAGCATTTGGTGGGCCATTGTGAGATACAGGAAGCTGGACTAGATGGGCCTTTGGTCTGATCCAGTGGGGCGCTTCTTATGTTCTTATGGGCATTCGTGCCAGTGGCCCCGAAGTGCATGGCAGCAGCGTGCCTTTTGTGATGCCACAGTGTAACGTATGGTGGTGAACCTGGAATTCTGGCACCAGATCCTGGAGTTCTGTCACCATAAATGCCTTATAACATTCAGTCATAAGGAAACTTAGGATACAACCCATTGTCTTTTTTGCAAATTAATTTTTCTTTTCATGGTCTCTCTTTGCCTCAACAGCTAATGAACTGGGCATACTGAACACTAACACCTGACCTTATCTTCCTGAAATCCGTAGCATTTTAGGTGCACACAAAGCACTCTGTGATCCCGTATCTCTTAATTAAAACAAATGTATGCTGCAACATAAAAAGAACCTTTCTAGATAGGTCATATGTACAAGACATAAAAAACATTCCTTTCCTTCCTTTCATTTGGGCAAGAAAATCATTACTGCACACAGTGTTTTCTGCCCAGTTTATTTGGATAGAAAATTGCATTTTTATTATAAATTCTTTAAGTGTTAAACTGCACAGAAGCACATAGTTTGCTGCCTTTGATTTTGACTGAAACCTTCTGAATGTTTCCACCTTTGTTTGAGAAAGATATAATTTACAAGAGCCTTTTTTTTTACATAATAGCAAAAGCTGGATTAATATTTCACTAATTATACTCTGAACTGGAGGAAAATAAGCATGCCAAGCTAGCATTAACAAATTCAAACATCATTACTTTGAACTGAAAGCGTCATAAAACTGTGACTTGTGTATAATTAAAATAAAGCTCCTTCACCCCAGTCTCAGCAGAGTTTGGGAATTCTTGCACTGAATTTTCAAGCAGCTGGTGAGGGGGAAAAAAAAAGTGCAGTCGATTTGAAATGCCAAAGAATGATGATGTTCAAGTCAAAAGTGGAAACCATGCAAATTTCTGTGCCCAAATTTCTGTGTCCCAGGTAAAAATGAATATTTTATGACACCTCACCTCATGATTAAACATACTTTTGCATGTGGAGAAAGAAAAAACAACAACATCATTGCGGCTTTGGGTGAGTTTTTTGCAAATTTGTTATGATCATATATTGAATACAATTTCAAATATATTCTATCTGTGGACACTTGTATCTTCTCTTCCACTACAGTTATTTTCTGAGTTCTTCCCAGCAGATAATTTCATAAGAGAGAGATGCGAGAGTCCACAATCTTAGACTGGAAATTCCAGTTCCAGCCATTTTCAACCACTGTGCCACAGCACATTGGTGTGCCGTGAATGGTCTCCAGGTGTGCCGTGGGAAATTGGGAGAGGAACATTTCTTAGTAAGAAATCTCCTTTGGTAGATGTGAGCCCCCCATTGGCAGCACAGTGTGCCTTGTCACTCATTTAAAAAAAACAAAAAAAAACCGATGGTGTGCCTTAACCATTTTAGTGCCTTGCCAGTGTGCCATGGGATGCCCCATTCACTAATTTCACATGTATAGAGACTGGTTCTGGTTACTCAGTGATGATGGAAAGGTACACTGTATATGCTCAGAAGATCATCTTTCATTATTTTTATATGTCCTAAGGCTAAAAACCAAAAGCAGAAATGGGTTCCAGAACTGAGTCCGATCTCAAACTATTCCGACCTCATCCACACAGGCTATAAATCTATCTTCCTGCCTTATCCCTCATGTGCCTATCTAATACAGATTCTAAGATAGCTGGGTAGAAGCTGTAACTCTATTCCAGTATTCTTAAAGAATACTGTAAGAAAACTGTATCCAGGTACAGTGAGTTCATATGGAAGCATACTGCCTATGACTGCAATCTTCAACCACCTCCCTTCATGCACGCTGCATTTGCCTGAGAGCTGGCTTTGGGCCCAGGGCAAGATACCTAATTAGGACCCCCTTTATTTATTTTGTAATAAATGTGCTTTGTACTATATAGTTTATTTTGTCATGGCCAGGGCACTGTGGATTTTGCCCTCCCCACCCCACTCTCCTCAGGCCAGGTCTGTTGTTGTCTCTCTCAGTTTAGGAACCCACCTCAATTTGGGGTGGAGTTGAGGCTAGTAATGTTTCTGTGGCAGATTTTATATGTTTATGTATGTTAATAGATTGTGGGTGCAATCCTAACCCACTTTCCAACACTGGCATAGCTGTGCCAGTGGGGCATGTGCTGTATCCTGCAGTTGAGGGGCAGTCACGGTGGCCTCCTCAAGGTAAGGCAATGCTTGTTCCCTTACCTTGGAGCCGCATTGCCCTTATGTCAGTGCTGGAAAGTGGGTTAGGATTGCGCCCTAAGGTCCCATATTACCCATACCTTGTCTATGCTTATTGGGAGTACATGAGCAATAAATACTTCCTGGAACAAAAATGTTTCTAACCTAAGAGGGGCCATCAAGCTAAATAAGGACAGACTTACCACGAGGTTGCATAAACCTTTGTTTCACAGAGCAGATTTTGGGTAGCGCTTGAGTGTCAACAGTATTTAATCTATTACTTGTGATTGTGGGTAGAGATGCTGGCTGGATTTTCTGTCTTCATGCCAAATGTCTTAGTCTGGTTCTGAATCTTAAACATCGTGTTCTGAATGCACATCTACTAATATAATCAGCCCTTTTTTTAATGGGCAATGGAATGTCAAAAGATTAAGACAGTAAGATGGGGAAAATACCAGCATAAAAAATAAGCAATGTCTTCTAGATAAGAGATACAGCATTAAACTGGTTGGGGCAGTTTATTTTTTTATTAACCGTATCAGTTCAGTTTGCAACTACCCGACTGTAAAGGTAAAGCTGTGGATTACCAGGTAAGAAGCCTCAAGTTAGGGGATGATTGTGATCCGCTGGGTAGGACAGTTCCACGTCAGATCTAATCCATGTCTTTGGACTACATCGTGCAAAAAGCAACATGCCAAGATTAAATCATATACTACTTCAAGCCGGTGAAGTAATGTGCTACCCAATCAATCTAGACACCTGAATCTCATTTTCGGAATGCCAAAGGTTCTTTCAGTGATGGATCTCATGGCTTGATGTACTGCATTATAACTCTCCTCCGAGAGAACGGAGGGATTAGCAACAGGATTCATGAACCATGCCCTTAAGGAATGTCTCTTGCAGCACAAAAGTACAGTATTTGTATGGAGCACTGCCCCCGATAGTAATTCAGATAATGATGATAATGATGACAAATAATGCAATTATGCCCTATACTTAGCCTCACTGAAACAATCAGTTCTAATGCTCAAGTGCCAGCTTATACCTCTTAAGAATGCCACAGTCATTTCATGGGTTTCCTGGGACTCTCTCTCTCTCTCTCTCTCTCTCTCTCTCTCTCTCTCTCTCGTAAAAAATAATATTGCATGCTTATATGAGCTAGATCCCCTTTTGTGTTCCTGAAGGCCTCCTCTGCATGCAAGAGGCCCAAACGAATGTGCTTAATAAACCTGACTCTATTGAAACAATTTTACAGCTGTCATCACTGTGCTGTCTGGAGTGTTTATGATGGATCCATTCCATGAACCTCACCAAATATTCCAGAGGATCCCTGAACAGTTCCAGTTTTGTGGTAGGCTGGACAGCCAGGGACCACTCAAGGGAAGCACGTTTGCATGTTGTCTGAAGCATTAAAACATCAAGAGATCTTAGGCATAAGAACTCAAGAAGAGTCCAACAGGACTGGATTGCAGTTCCCACTTGTCAAGCATTCTGTTCCCAGTCCAGGCCAGCTAGGAACCCAGGAAAGCTTCCAAGTCAGACGAAGAAAAGGTAAGGGCCTGTATTCACTGCCGTCCAGTTAGCCTCCATTATGTGAAGGGCCTACAGTGACTCATCATTATGATGAATGATTTGTATCCCTTTTGAAAATCTTATTCTTAAGAGTCACATATGTCTTCTGCAACTGCATCTGCAGTTTTCACCATGATTTCTTTCCCAGCAAACCCAACCACAATCATCTGCACATAACCACTTTCCTTCCCTCAGTTGTAGTTCGATAATGCGCTTCCCCTGCCTCTACCAACCTTGTCTGTTGCCCAATGCATCCGACTGCCACACTGCTACAAGTGAACGGCTCTTCCCCTTCCTAGAGTCATGTAGTTTGGAGAAAGAAGGGTGGAGAAATAGGAGCATTTTATATCTACCTGGAAATTTGTTTCTTTTACCTCCATCTAGTCATTTTCTTGAATTCTGCAGTAGCCAGACTATTGCCTAGGAATTGTGTGCAGCTCCAAAGTTCAACTACATCTGATGCAAAATGGATGTTCTTTCCTTAATGCCATAGTATTTCCCTTATCCATAGCTCATGGAATAGCTGTTCACAATCCTGTGTCGAGGGTAAGAATTAGCTGCTTTTAGGACAAAGCAGCTAATAAAGCATGCAGAGATTTTCCCAACTCTGTATTCAAATGCACTCCAAATGAGCCCTGACTTGCAATGAATTTATGGTCCCCTCCCCAACTTTGCAGCACTCTTATTCCTTCTTGGTTTTCTTGGCTACTGTACTCCTGAAATCAAATCACTGATAAGACAATAAATTTGGTGTGAGGAAGGGTTGAGTTTGGGGAGGGGCATAACAGCCCAATCCTATCCCCCTGCCATGCTATGGCATGTAGTTCCACCAATGAGGTATGCGCTGCAACAAAGACCTGGGAGAGATCTTCTCTCCTACATCTCTAAGGGCCTCCTGATGGTCTATGGGTCTTCTTGGGTCTTCCTGAACCTACACCAGCTACATAATGTTGTAAGTTCATGGAAAGAAAAGGGGATGGTCCAGTCAAGGAAGAGAGGAGAGAATCCTCATGTAAGCTGCTGCTGCCAGGATCCACCCCTCCCTCCCCCTGCCCCCCGATTCATCCAAAAACTAACCCACCCTCCCAGCCCATGACATCCCCCCCCCCACCGGCAACTTACTGAGAGCAGTGCAGCCTGGTGTCACCGGCACTTTGTGGGGACAGCTTGAGTGACCCAAAAGCTTAGCGATCTTTGTGCTGTCGCTGGGCCTTTTATGACAGCAGAATGCTTGTTCCTCTGTCACAAAAGGCCCACAGGATGTGGTCAATAGTTACAGCATGCAGAACATGTGCTCTATGACGAAACTATGACCTCCCCCCAAACACAACTCTCCACACCAAATTTGACGTCCTAAGTAGATAGTTCTCGTAGTTTCTAAGTAGATCATTGGAGAGAACTTGAGTGTAAGTTGTTAAAATATGCAGAGGGAATAAAATCCAGGGCAAAGCATATGGGCACATGGATCCATACATTTTACGTTAATAAATATTAACAAGTGTTTCGGATACACCTTGAGTGCAGGTCTGCTTGTAGAGGGTCAAACTATTTATTTATAAAATGTCTGAATTGCCTGTCCAAACAGCTTGGGGCACTTAAATCTACATACGATGACTTCATAATCAATATAATAAATTTAATATTCAGTTCCTGAAGAGCCAGAAGTCGATTAGGGAACTGGAGGCACATTTTCCACTATTGCAATAATGTAGCCCTCGGCAGAGTTGCAGCTAGTATGAATTTGTTCTAACCTGTTGACAAACTCTGATAGCATCACAAGCCACATCATCTGAAAAAAAAAGTACATCCCTGCTCATCCATTACTAATATCAGTCCAAAAATGAGACAGCAAAGACAGCACAAAATAATCCAAAACATCTAACTGGAGACAGACAACTACAAAGTATAGTTGGCAGGCATACAGAATAATGTGTGATGTCAACAAAATCCTGTCATCCCAAGTAAACAGTTAGGACTGGCATCAAATTGGAGCCAAGGGAACTAGCCTTTGCTTGCTGTGATACAACCAATCCAATCTCCAAACCGATTAAAGAGGTTTTTAAAAAATCATAAGACTGAAGAGACAAGCAAGCAATGGTCAGGGAGATAAGAACTAAATCAATCATGGGAAATATCTCTAAGCTGGAAAGTAGACTTCAGCAGACACACTTCTAGTCCGAGATATAGTGTTAGATTCTTCTTCTTCTTCTTCTTTTTTTAATGTACCACATCTTTCCATTCCCAAAATGGCCCACTCTGCTAACAGCAATGAAAACAAGCATCACTTTTCTGCCTGAACAAGAACAATCTCAAATCAGTATGTTAAATGGAGTCTCACATTATAGAATGGATAGATGTGGGTGTATGTCTAAGAAAGGATTTAAAAGGCTAATAAAAAAATTAAAAAGAGCAAAGATACGGAAATGTCTTTTCAGCTTGAATTCTTTTCTCAAGATCTGACTCTCTCTGCTCACTTTCTATATTCTACTCACTATGGTAGACAATATCAGAAATGAAACATAATAGCATTGCATTATTTATCAGGCAGGTTACCTACACAATTATTCAGGAATAATGTTTAAATAACTTTACCTTTGATGGGCAGAGCGAGCAAGCAAGAACTGAAGGCTAGAAGATTAATATTGATTTTTGGTAAATTTCACTAATAGTAGCCGGCTTACTTTTATTTCTGTGCATTTGTAACTATTTCATTTGGTTGGTCTCCTGTATTAACTGTGATATGGTTGTGATGGTTGTAACTCAATGCAACAGTTAAGTATTTGTCTGATTTCAGCTACCCCATCACACCTATCCTTGCTGAGCAAAATATGTTGACTACAATGAGATTCATGCTTAAACTTAAGCTATAATTTTGTGCTTAGATTGCCATCACTCTCTGGGACTTACAACTGAGCGGAAAATGGACTTGCCTTCTCCTGATTGGAGAAAGGAGATAAGAGAGGAAGGCCAGATGCTGAGTGACAGACCAAATCTGTTGCATAATGTTATCAGCTACGCAACAGAGACTATTATTAAATCAATTGGTTTTATCAATGTGCTTTCTTCTCCCTCTTCTCTTTTGATTTACAGGTGTATGATGTTCAAATTTATTTATTTATTTATTTATTTATTTATTTATTCAGTCAGTCAGTCAGTCAGTCAGTTAGTTACAGCCCAATCTTATCCAATTTTCCAATGCCAGTGCAGCTGTACCAGTGCGGTGTGCACTGCATCCTGTGGTGGGGAGGTAGTCATAGAGGCCTCCTCAAGGTATGGGAACATTTGATCCCTTACTTTGGGGCTGCGCTGCAGCTGCACCGGTGCTGAAAAGTTGAATAGGATTGGGCCCTTAGTTAGTTAGTTAGTTAGTTAGTTAGTTAGTTAGTTAGTTAGTTAGTTAGTTAGTTAGTTAGTTAGTTAGTTAGTTAGTTAAAAGATTTCTACCCCATCTTTCCTCTGCTGAAGCAGATGCCCAAGGAGGCTTACAATTTGTAGTTAAAAAAAAATATACAGTATAAAAATGATAAATAAAATCACAAAAAAAAAATAATACCAATTGGAGGAGGGCGAAACTATTTACACTCAAGGAAGCATACAACCCATCACCCAAATGCCGAACAAAACAAAAATGTTTTGAGCCCTTACTGAAACGCCATGAGGGAGGGGGTTGATCTTAATACCCCCAGTAGGGAGTTCCATAATTGTGGCACCACTACCAAGAAGGCTTGCCCCCATGCTGCCGTCCCCCTGGCTTGGGAGAAAGGTGGCACTTGCAGGAAAGCCCCCTCAGATGACCTAAGAGGGCGGGCCGAAATATGTGAGAGAAGATAACCTGATAACCTGGCCACAAACTGTGAAGGGCTTTAAAGATCATGCCGGCACCTTGAATTGGGCCCAGAAGTGAATGGGCAGCCAGTGCAGTTGCCAAAACAGCGATCTGACAGTATCAAACTGCCTAGTTCCAGGAAACACCCTGATTGCCACATTCTGCAACAGCTGCAGCTTCTGAATAATCTTCAAGGGAAGCCACATATAGAGTGTGTTACAGTAATGCAATCTTGAAGCCACTAGAGCATGGATCACTGCGCTCAGGTTCAATCGACTCAAGTATTATTCAAATATCATTCTTTGTGTCCAAAATTCCACACTGTGTTGTCACATTATTATTTTTAGTATGTGCAGGTTTTGGCTGACTGAAAAATATGTTTGTTACCACATGAATGGACTTCAAGAAATGTATCAAGCTGGAAAATCACTTACAAAATTAGAATGCATTTTGTCTGTGTGTTTTGGCAGACACCCCAATTCTACTACTATTTGTTTAACTTCCATGGCACAAATAGATTTGCATCACAGTTGCCCAACTGGCATTCGTCAAATAAACACACCCATGGAAGGAATGGAAATCACTGTACAAATCCACAGTAAGCACCACCCAAAGTTCTGCTGAAATCAAGCACAATCCATTCTATGGCTGAGAAGTAAACTGAAGATGTATGGTCACAAATCAAGCCTGCAGTTGCATGCCTGCCGTAGGCTGACCTGGGGCAAATAATCCGAGCGCCAGCCTCTAGGGCCCCGCAGAAGCTTCTCTGAGGTTCCCAACGGAGGTGGAAACTGTGCTTCCAGTTTGCCGGAAGCACAGTTTATAGCGCCGGGGAACCTCACAGAGGTTTCCCTGGTGTGGGAAGAGGTTGCGCGAGTTTCCGTCAGTAAGTAGTGGGGGTACATGGGGGGGGATTTCTGCCCAAGAGATGCAGCGACAGCCCAGGGGGGCACCGTCGTGGAGCTTTGCCCTGGGTGCAGGGCTGCGGTGGTCTACAGCTGCAAGCCTGTTCTTATTAGAAACCTGTGCCTGGTATATTTAAAAGGATGCTAAAATCACTATTCAGGGTTCAGTTACTACAACTACAACAAGAGAACCTACTGCCTGAGGATCTGAGCAGCTGAGCCCATGGAGTCACTCCCAAAGTGTTTTCCAGCAGCTCATCCCAAGCCATCATCCACAGCAGACACTAACAGCCCAATCCAACCTCAGGTCAAGCCCCCAGCCACCCCTACAGCGCTACTTGGATCTGCACAAGAGATTTCGCTGGCACAAATCCAAGTAGCCCACGTAAGGCTGCCAGTCCTAGGAGTGGGGATTAGGATTCAGCCTGTGCTACCATAGCCAATCTCACCCCCTGGCATAATTCACCTCCTGTACCTCCCTCCCCCATCCAAAAACACCCCCTCCCATATCCATTCCACCCTCTCACCATCCACTCCCACCCCCTGTGCTGGGCTTCCTGGACAGGTGTGATCTTACCCCGTCTGGGGTTGAATCTGACTTTTGGGAGCCAGTTTGGGACTCTGAGCTGGCCCAGTTGACTCCCAAGTCAGCACTAACATGCTTTATGGCACATTCACAACACTTGGAAGTCCATATAGCAGGCCTGCGCAGGACAAGGTATGATCTGGATTTTACTAAGTTTTACTAAAGTTTTATAAGTTTTATTAAACACAGTGGGCTTATTCAGAGTAAAATTAATAACACCATTCACAAACTCCTCTACCAATAGCATAGTGAGGGAATTCTCATGCTATTGCATGAATAGTGTGAAGGGGATACTGAACTTAGTATAGCATTAACATTATCAAAATGTTCTTTATAAGACCTGAGAAAGCCTTTACAAAAATTAGGTTAAACATTTTGTGTCAAAATTGAGCTAAATTTTGTGAGAAAATGAGAATCTCTAAATGTTGGGTTAATACAAATTTAATCACTTCAAGTTCAAATATCAGGTTCAGATATAAATGAAGATTATTAAGGAAATTTAAAAGCCTGAGTATAAATGGATATTGTTAATACACATTGATTTGTAGAAATTCATATGTTACGGAAGGTAAGTAGAAGCAGCTTGTATGTTTGATGTAGTACAACATTGTTCTTGGAGGAAAAAAAAAACCAGCTTAATTGTCAAGAGGAGTCAACAAATGAATTGGCAATGAACTGAACTGGTTCTCTGAGCCAGGTTTCCTTCCCGAAGAGGAAAAGAATGAGTCTATTTATTCAACCTCTTTGAGGAGAGCCAAGCAAATAAGATGCAAGATAGTAATCTGATACTTCAGGATTTCAAAACAGACATAGGAAGTAATATATTATTGTCCTAAATAAATATCTCTCAGTAGTATCTGGCCAGATGTGCCAACAGTCTGCAGAATCTTCCCATGGATAGTGAAGATTATTACTTACATACACATACATAAGGTAGAAGAAGATGGATTTCAAATTTGTTATACCCAAGCCACGGGACATTAATTTTGGCCTCCATCCACAGCTGTACATTGTTGTGTAGTATAGCAGGGTACTGCACAGATGTTCTCCAATGCACTCATGCCTTACAAACACAGTGATTTGTGCAGCCGGAAGCTATGCAGCCCTTCTGCTGAGAAGTTCAGTTCCAACAGCCCTAGGGAAGGAGCTGCAAGCCATGTTTTCCATAGCTAAGGATCTGCTTCTCGAAATGAACTGCTGTCGCCAATAAGCAGGAGCAACTGGTGCAACCCAGTCATGTGAATGACTATAGCGCTTACTTGGTGCAGTGGGCTGAGGAAGGCAGAAAACTGGTAGACTACCTTGCATCCCACATTTCCTGCCACCTCTCTCAGCCTGCCTCCTGCCTGGCCATGCCACTTAGCCTCTACCCCATCCTCTTGTTCAGGGGTGCCCAAACCCCGGCCCTGGGGCCACTTGCGGCCCTCGAGGCCTCTCAATGTGGCCCTCAGGGAGCCCCCAGTTTCCAATGAGCCTCTGGCCCTCTGGAGATTTGTTGGAGCCCACACTGGCCCGACACAGCGTGAGGGCGACTGTTTGACCTCTCGCGTGACCTGTGGGACAAGGGCTCCCTCCACTGCTTGTTGTTTCATGTCTGTGATGCAGTAGTGACAGCAAAGGAAAGGCCAACCTTGCTTTGTACAAGGCCTTTTATAGGCCTTGAGCTATTGCAAGACCTTCATTCATTCATATAAGTTCTTTAATATATTCATTTATGTAAACTTATGTAAATTTATTCAAATTTTAAATGTAAATTAATTCTTTTTTCGCCTGGCCCCCGACACAGTGTCAGAGAGACGATGTGGCCCTACTGCCAAAAACTTTGGACACCCCTGCTCTTGTTGTTTGTTTTTCTTGGAAAGTAAACAAGACGATGGGATGACAGTTTACTTTTTCCTCCAATTCCACTGCTGAGAATGATGGCTGCCAAATGGGAGGAGAAGGTAGTGGACACTACAGTCCTGTTCCCGGTAGTGTTCTTGGATGACAACTCATTCCAAAGATGAATGCCCCTTCTTCATCTCTTCTCCCACTGAAGCTTGCCCAAAGCACACTGGTGCAGGCATGATCTTTCCCATACTGGCAAGTTTTAAAGTGTGCTTCAGGAGTGGAGGTAAAGAGAAGGCAATAGTGATGAAAAACATGGTGGGGCAACAGAATTGGAATCTCTTGATGTTCAGCTGGGCCTGAGAAGTAGTGGCAGTCAATAAGTTCTACCACTATGAGTAGTGGTAGTTGTTAGCACAGACAGCATACAAAGATTATAAAAACAACAATGAATGTATATTGTAATGTATATTGTAAATGTATATTTACAAACTCACGACTGGGAGAATACACTGCTTCTTGTGATTGCTTTATCAAGAAGTATCTGCAGTCACAACTCTTAGGAAGGGCTATTAGTTGTTTCATAGAGGTTACCAAGAAATGCACTCAGGCATAAAACCACAAAATAATATAATGAAGAAATAGGTGGGGTTTATGCCATAAAAGACCATGGAGGCCCAAGTCCTAGTCCCCATCTGATTTCGGATCGGTTTGATAAGTAGGCTATCTCTGACATATCAGATGCAAGGGAGTGGCAACAGGATACAAGCATCTTGTGTGCTCCCTCTTGTGGGCCACTGTGAGATACAGGAAGCTGAAACAGATGCACCTTGGCCTGATGTTCAGAACAGAACACCTCTTCTGATGTTCTTATGTTCTGCTGAAGCTGTCTTCTGATATATTTCTGATAGGTCTAAAAAGTGTTAGTATACCGTTTAGTCATGAAGCACCAGTAACTCAGCATTTATGTAAGAAGCTACCTTATACAGAGTCAGACCATTGGTCTGTGTATTTTGTTTTGTTTACTACAATGACAACAAATTGATCAGAGGTGGTTTTCCGGGGTTTCAGATATGTCTCACTTAGCTCTACCTGGAATGGCACAGATTCAGCCTAGTCATTCTCTATGTTAGTCATATGCTCTGCCACTAAGCTACAGATCCTCTCCAGTTAGACTCTCAGTCTAACTTACCAATCCAAGTTGGTATGGGGCTAAATGAGGTGATGGTTGTAATGCATTTTGTGCCCAAAACAGTGATCATCACCACCACCACCACCGCTATGCCCCTGTAGAGCTGAGGCCAATGGCCACATGGCTGTTACCCCTCTCAGTTCATCTCTTCTTAATGCAGAGAGTGGTTTGTGTGCACACATATGCTCATACAACACTTGCCTCACAATTTTCTTCAAAGTATTTCAAAAATATTAATGAATCTATGTTCATAACACCAAGATCTCATTCCTGATTATACATAGTTTACTTTCCCCAGGTCTCAAAAAATCTCACTACATTCTTTCTTTCCTATACAACCTCAGGGAAATGCCCTAGTCTTTTATTTTAACATACCATCAGCTTCAACATCAAAAAGGTTAGAACATAAATTAGTGTTCCTGCAAAAAGAATTACTTGTTTCTTCTGCAGTAGAGTTAAATTGGATTTAAGCGTCAACCCTTCATATATAATGCATCCCATGTCCCCTCCCCCACCACACGCGCTCTAAATTTAATTAAAATAACTGAAATGAAACTAGAGATAATTTGTTTTTTAAATAGACTGCCACATGCTCCATTTACATAAAACCCATTAGTTTGCATTAAATACAAATTAGCTGCTGATATGAATTAAATCACGTATAAATAGTTGAGAATAGCCTCAATTCTGCACATTTTAATTAATATAACAGTTAACCAGATTTATTTGTAAGGTAATCAAGACTCTTACTCATTCATTCTTCAGCACAATAGGGCAGACAATGAAGGGCAGCCCTGAAACATTTGGCAGTTTCAACAGCCACAACAGAAGCCCAGAATCCTAATGGTTCCTGTAATTTACAAAGAAACATGGAGTGTTTCTTCGAGAGAAAGTGAGTCACGACTAAGTCCCAATGCACTTGCTGCCTTTTGAACTGGCAGCAATTATGAACTGTCTGGTGCAGTGACCAGCAGAAGGTTACTCCAGAGCTATTAGTGTCTCTGATCAAGATATAGTCATTCCTGAACCTTCTGCTGATCACCCGACCCTTGCCCACCTTGCTGGTTTGAATGTTTTTTTCTTGTTTTTCCCCGGCTTCAGGGAAGCTAGTTCCAAATCCCAGCCCAGATTTGTTTGGAACATGGGCCTAATGATGAGCAAAGTGCCTAGAGTTTTGCTTATATATTTTTTTTTTTAAAAAAAGAAGCTCCATTTTTTATTGTACAACCATTATTGTGCAAACAGCTATTTGACTCTGCCTCTCCAAGCCACCATTCTGAAACATAGTCTACTTCCTTCAACCTCTTTTTCAAACTGATCGCTCCCAAGGTTCTGGCAAAAGAACCTGTGTAGCTGTAGAAGCCTATAGCATATCTGCCCCTGGTCTAGGGCCCAATCCTATCCAACTTCCCAGGGCCAGTGCAGTGGCTTTAGTGGGATGTGAGCAGAGGTGTAGCTAGGTCATTTGACACCCAGGGCCCATAAATTTTTGTTGGGCACAGGATCAGACTGCACATTTTAACCAAACGGTGGGTTACCCAGAGCAAAAGTGTTCACTCAGCTTCAGCTGGCGCGCCAACGGAGACCAAACTTGAGCCATTCGGACTTGGCCACAGTGATCCCCGCTTTAGTAACTACAAGACTGGACTGCTGTAATGAGGTCTATGTGGGGCTACCCTGTACAACCATCCAGAAACTGCAGTTAGTGCAGAACGCGGCAGCTCGGGTGGTGACAGGGACCAGACAAGATGTCTTTGGTGGACCAGTGCTTCAGCAGCTACACTGGCTGTTACCAAAAGGGCTGTTTTGTTTAGGGGAATTATTCCACTGCCCTTATTGGAACATCAGGACCTTAGGCTGGAGAACAAGATGGCATAATGCAGAGAAATTCCCTTTTGCTTAAAGAGGAGACTGAGAGAAAGATAACTTTCAATAAAAGATTATGGTTTTATTACAAAAGAACAGAGGTAGAAATAATGCACAAGGAGAAATGATATAGGTATGTTTCTTGGTCCTAGTGATTGAATACACCTAGCTTTCCTAGCTTTCCACCTAGTGTACCTAGCTTTCATGGTGGTTGCATGTGAAGAGTATTGGGTGTATCCGAGGAAAACAGACAAGGAAGGAGGTTGTAGGGAAGACTTTTAGGGATCCCTGCGCTGCCTACCCCAGCTGCCTACCCCAGCAAAGGACCCTCTGACACAACACAACTGTGTTGGGCCTTGGAGAGAGAGAGCAAGAAAGAGAGAGCAAGACCTCTCTTATACGGGGTTGGGAGGCAGTGCCTACCTGCTGAGCTGGAAGGTAGCTTGTTTACTGGTTGCTCAACTAAATGCTGTATGCTTGGGGTACTGCTTTCATATGTATAAGTTTGAATGGGGATCAGGATGTAGGTATCAGTTATTAGCAAAATTCAATCAGGGGTTGATGGCTGGCTTCCTCAAAAGGGGAACTTAACAAGTACTGTGTGGAAAAAATACAGAATGTAAGTACAATACAATGAATCAGAAACGAAATTTCAACACCAAAATCATGGAAGGCAGTTCAAGTTTGCATACAGTACTGTAGGAGATACTTAAACAGTGATTGGATTAAGACACAAGAATTCCTACCATAAGGTGTGACTATGGGGGAGGGGGAGGGTTGTGTAACAATGAGCTTGTGGCTTGACCAAAGTCCTGGAAATGTGGCTGTATGCTGGGAGAATAGTTTAGCTTGCATGATATTATAGTCCATAATAGCATAACCAGGTATAGAAAAAGATCAGAACTAAAAGACAAAAAGGGGGGATTTTCACATAACACGGCTGCCCATCTGCTTCCGGTCCCAGTTATTATTATTATTATTATTATTATTATTATTATTATTATTATTATTATTATTATTATTATTATATCACTTTTCAACAAAAGTTCACAAAGCGGTTTACAGAGAAAAATCAAATAATTAATGGTTCCCTATCCCAAAAGGGCTCACAATCTAAAAGATGCAAAATACCAGCAGACAGCCACTAGAAAAGACACTGCTGGGGTGAGGAGGGCCAGTTACTAGTTCTAACCTTTAAGACCCTCCTCTATGATCTGGGTCCGGGCTCTTTCCATCCGTTCCAGCCCACCCTCTTAGGTCATCTGAGGAGGCTCTTCTACAAGCTCGGGCTCTGTCTCAAGTGAGAGGGGTGGCGGTTCGAGGGCAGGCCTTGTCTGTAGCTTTCCATGCCACATATCTAGATGCCAGTCTGGCACGATGAATTGTTTCTCCCAGAAACCATACACACAAAACGGACATGAGGGCAGAGTTATCTGAAGAAGCATGGCACTCAGTGCAGCCATGGTGGGTCCCACCACTTGCGTCATACCTGCACACCAATCACTTCTGGGGTGCACACATTTCTTCCAGTGCTGTTTCTCACAGAAGCTCCAGCAGGATCTTGGGAAGTCTGAAGGCAAATGGGGCCTTGGGGGGCACAGCAAAGCCAGCAGGCAGTTGCAGGAGAGCAGGGGTTGATGGTGTGCTCCCTCACTGGCAGTGGCATAGCTAGGTCATTTGACATCCAGGGCCCATAAATTTTTGTCACCCCATAAGACATCATTCATTCATTCATTCATTCATTCACATTTTTATACCACCCATCCTCTAAGCAGCTCAGGATTTGAAATGAATAATAAAGGCCAGAAAATAAATGCAGTGAATATTTCCCCACAAGCAATGGATGAAATTCTGCATCAAATGGTATATATAACATGATGGTATTATTCCTGAAAGCCATGATTTCCAGAATTTTGGTTACTAGGGTGTCACCCCACCCCCCCACCCCCCCGGATGTCTCATTGGCCTGTTTTGAGTTAAGGTAGTGGTTCTCAAACTTTTAACACTGAGACTCACTTTTAAGAATGACAATCTGTCCAGGACCCACTGGAAGTGATATCATGGCTGGAAGTGACATCATCAAGCACAATAAAATAAATAATTATAAATAATTAAATTAAAGAAAAACAAATAATTAAATAAGGGGAAGCCAGCCCTGTTCCACCAAGTGAATTTTCTCTGTAGCCTGCCTGCAAGAACATCCCCACACACAAAAATATCAGTGAAATTTTCAGCCCTCCCCAGTGCACAGTTCAGTGTAAATTCTTATATTTCAAGCACATCACTATCTGCACCCACCTGACTTTACAAGTCTAGAAACAAATAAAATGAAACTTACTAGCTGAAGCCTGTTTTATTTTTTGGGGGGGAGGGTGCTGTCTTCTGGAGCATTTGTTGAGTTCCATTTTCATCAGATTGGGACCATGCAGCCAGCCTTGCATTCCCCTTTGTCTGACTTGACCAGGAGCCAAGGCATGTTTGCTGACTTGACCAGGAGCCAAGGCAGGTGAGTAAATGCGACCCTGTGGCTTACTTTCGCTTTCCATAGGGCTCAATACATTCATCTGCTTGAAGGGAGGGACTTCTTTCTTGGGTGTTTTTTGGGGGCTGCTTTCATTGGATAGAAACCATTCTGGTGTCATTGGATTCCTGTCAGCCTGCGCTTTCCGACTAACTATGGCAAGTTCACCTATTCACGAGTAAACGCGCAATATGGCTCAGTTTCATTTGCCATAGGGTTCCATGAGTTTTTGTGTTTCTGGTTTTTGGGCCGTAACTTTTGATGGAAAGGAGATGTTTCAATCTGGTTTTCTGCATTGCTTTCCACTGGAAATTCAACATCTAATGGTTTATAGCATGATGGGGTTGTTCCAAATCTCTGTGATGTTAGCAATGTTGGGGCATTTGTAGTGTCACCCCCCAAAGAGTGGTACCTAGGGCAGACAACCGCCCAGCTCCCCGCTAGCTACGCCACTGGATGTGAGCAGGCTCTTTTAGTGAGGAGGTAGTCAGATGCCTCCTCAAGATAAGGGAACATTTGTTCCCTTATCTCTGGGCTGCATTGCGGCTGCACCAGCGCTGGAAAGTTGGATAGGATTGGGCCGCTAGCCATCCATTGCTTGAGTGGGGGAAAAAAAGGAGTCTCTTACAAACACAGTATAATCTAATAGGTATTCAATTATGTTGTTTTCATTATTTAAAAAAAAAATACAGTTGGCAAGCACTAATGCTTAAAGGTATATTTCCTTCCATTCCTGCCCAGAGATTTCAACTTTCAGAACTGTAATTGTATAAGAAAATAATAAATGAAAAGCATGAATCATATTTCTGCATGCTTTTGTTTACTTAAAAAAAAAAATCATACTTACTCCTTACTGCCTCCAGAAGTACCTTTTTCCTTCTCAAATATATATTTAATGTAAACTAAGAGCAGAATTCCTGAAATATGACAAATCCATAAAAAAAGGAAGTACCATTTTCCAGCATTTTGAAGGACTCAGAAGGCCTTCTGGGGACAGGGGAGGTTGCAGGCAACCTCCCCAGCCCCCCAAATGCCAAAAAAGCCACTTCTGGTTTTCACCCTAGGGCAGGCTCCCTGGCCCTTAAAAGACCTTTGAAGACCTTGAAAACAAGCCTGAAAATGGGTCCAGAAAAAGATTAAAGAATGGCAGCAGGGGAAAAGGCTACAGCATCATTTGCCCACCCCCAGCGTTAGAACTCAAGTAATTCACACATGTTTATGATGGTATGTAGCTGTGCCTGATCCCAAACCCTGGACTACTGCCCCACCATGTATACTCCCTGGACATCTGGGGAAGCTCCACGGCTCAGTGGCAGAGCGTATGTTTTACATACATAAAGGTTCAATATGATCTGTTGTCATAGGCCCTGTACAGAATTGAGCCAACAGTCTTTGGTATGACACGGCTCTGTGGATGTTATTCATTAGTCTGTATGTAGTTTGTTGCAGCTTATTGAGATTTCCCTATAATAAAGGTCCTTGTGGAAATCTGGAACAACTACGACTGACCCAACTATGAGGCCCACTGAAGTGATTGCCTCAGGCAGCAGATTGGCAAAATGCACCCACCATCGTCTGCCCACCTGCCCCCATCATTATGTAAGTGGGGGCAGTATCTGGCACACCATCTCAGGTGCCAGGAGGTCTTGAGCCAGCCCTGGGAACAGCTATTAAAAAGAAATGCTTTCATGCCATTTCTTAAAGTTTGGTTTGCTTCTCCTTACAAGCCCAGTGGCTGCGCCCATCTCCTAGCTGCCTTTCAGAGCAACTTCTCTTCCTTCTCACTGGACCACAGTGGCAAAGATATCTGAAACCAATTGTTTAAAATAATTTGCAGCTTATACTTGTGTCTGCTGAAATGAGGTGCAGTTCGTGAAAAGGTGCAAAAGAGAGCAACTAAGATGATTATGGGGCTGGGGCACCTTCCTTATGAGGAAAGGCTACAGCATTTGGGCCTCTTCAGCCTAGAAAAGAGACGCCTGAGGGGGGACATGATTGAGACATACAAAATTATGCAGGGGATGAACAGAGTGGATAGGGAGATGCTCTTTACACTCTCACATAACACCAGAACCAGGGGACATCCACTAAAATTGAGTGTTGGGTGGGTTAGGACAGACAAAAGAAAATATTTCTTTACTCAGCATGTGGTCGGTCTGTGGAACTCCTTGCCACAGGATGTGGTGCTGGCGTCTAGCCTAGACGCCTTTAAAAGGGGATTGGACGAGTTTCTGGAGGAAAAATCCATTATGGGTTACAAGCCATGATGTGTATGCACAACCTCCTGATTTTAGAAATGGGTTAAGTCAGAATGCCAGATGTAGGGGAGGGCACCAGGATGAGGTCTCTTGTTATCTGGTGTGCTCCCTGGGGCATTTGGTGGGCCGCTGTGAGATACAGGAAGCTGGACTAGATGGGCCTATGGCCTGATCCAGTGGGGCTGTTCTTATGTTCTTATGTGAAACACATTTTCAAAGTGTTGGAACGTTCTTTATGTGCTAATATTTCTCCTAAATGATCGCGCACTTCATTGTTCATGTCGTCACAGATCTCAAGTTCTGGAAAAAGGTTCAGCCAAAACCACAGGAAATTGGCTCTTAGAGAATATGGAAATTATGACTAATTCCATCTCTTGCAGTTCTGGCTCCAGTCGTTCCTCCAACTTGTTCACTCATTACGCTGCCTACTCCTGCCTTAGAGATTGTTAGTGGCCTTTCCTATTCACTTTCTTCACTTGTTGTTTCTTCACTTGTTGTTGCTTCACTTGTTGTTATCTGCCATTGTGATTCAAACTGCAAAGGAATCCATCACTACCTCTTCTCAGTGACAAATGTGTGCTCAAGTAAGGCCATTGCTTTTCATTAATCATGGCTATGATGGCTGCAAAGCGTCACTGTGGGTGCGGGTAGGCATTTTACTTTTCTTGGCCTTTCCCACAGCAATATAGAGTCAAAATCCAGGTTTCAACTTTTTAAAACTGATTTTTATTTTAAAATTTTTCTATCCTGCCTTTGTTTCCCCAATGATAACAATGATAACAATCCAAGATGGCTCTCCCCATTGCATGTGACTTTATTCATTTGCAGGAGTCAGCTGAAGCCCCTTCATTCTGAAGGTATCCATGATCATTATTTTCTTGTAGGACATGTCAGTGGAGCCACCACATTAACCACACTCTACAGACAACCTGACTTTACTTGTTAGTTGGGAAAGGATTAATTTTCAGAGGATCAGTGGCGAACCTCAGGAAGGCCTCAGGAAGCTTCCCCAACGCAAACTGCAGTCATGCGAGACTCTGTGAGCCTCAGGTGACTGTGGTGGGATTTGCGCGCACGGGGGTGGCAGCTTCTCATGGCGGGGGCGCCATCTCGGACCTTTGCCCCGGGGCACGAGGCTGGAGAGGTTCGCCACAGCAGAAGATCTGCCATCAATGCAGAGGGTAGACCCGAGAGCATTCCGTTCCTTCCAGATTCATCCTTCTGTGATTACCCAACATTTTAAAAAATTGTTACAATTTTTAAAAAGAATTCCATTACAGACAAAAGTGTCAGTTAAGTCTCAATCAAATTGGGTAATGTCCATTCAAAAGACCACTGTGCATTCGAATCTCAGTGTTGAATCTTTGAATAAGCACTTAGGACTGAACACGTACTCCCTGATACTGCTTTTTCATGCCATGACCCCCCAAAATAAATAAATAATGAGACCCACCACTGATCCCAACCCCCTTCCAGGTTCCGACCAGCCTGCCACCATTGCCTCCCATCCCCGCTCCTGCCTGCCCCCATTTTCCCCTACCTTTTGTGTCTTTACAACAGCAACCTGAGTAGGGCCAGCCTTAGGAGCTGTGGGGTAAAATAGTAAGAAGAAGTTGTGCAGGATTATATCAATATCTCAGTTTTGATGGCAGTACCCACAGGTTGAAGAACACAGTGATACTGGATTAAGAATAGCACATGGCACAAAAAAAGAGAGATTATGAGCGCTTTCAGCTTTGTTTGGTGGGATGGGAGGCTATCATACTCCATCCCTCATCCCCTTCTCTTGTTATCAAGGGGGACTGGATTCATTTCCTTCCGCCCTTTGTAAACATGGATTAAAGCTGAAAGCTCTAATACTGTTGAGAAGTAAGGCATCAGGCCAAAAGTCATTGTTGGGCAGCTGTGGAAGGCAAGGCCTTAGAAGGGTCTGCTGCTAATCCCCAAACCACCTCTATGCCCAAAGCGTTCGTATGGTGGTGGCAAGACTCTCTCAGGGTCCTCCAAGGGAGGAGGGCAGTTTGCCAAGGAAAACCTGAAGCCTGAGCCAGATCTCTTTGATACACAGAGGCTCATGTAAACCCACTGCAGCCTCTCAAGAGTGGGGCAAATGGGGGAAACCATGATCAGTTACATCATATCCTGAGAGAAATACATTTTAGAAATGTATTTAGGGGCTTTATAACAATTGTAAGTACAAAACAGGCAAAAATACACCTGAATAACGTTGTGTTTCCAAGTGAACGCTTACGTGACAAGTAAATAATTAAAAACAAACACACATCTGTGGCCCTAACGTACGATTCATTATGGCCTACGCTATTATAGAGTCTTTGAAAAAGCTGCGAAAAATGCATTATCACAACAGAAAAGTGTAAGATTTCCCTGACGTTTTTCTGTGCTAGCCCCAGATTTGAATAATATTCTTTCGCTATGATTAATATGATGTCGGGGTACATGGCAAATGGTATGTGATGGAACAAGGAGAATTTTGCAACGGAGAATTGGACTCTAAAGCCAGGAAATATTAGCGCTGTTATATCTTTGGCAGCACCGACAGCCAGTGAAGTGGCACTAATATAAAAATCTTACAACTGCTACAGGTTTTGTACATGAAACAAAGTCAAGGTTGCAGCTGTTCTCAATGATTCATATAATTCAGCTACTGCTCTTCTAGCCACTGGATAGAATAAATCCCAGGCTGGCTAGACAGTGCTTGTCAAGTCATTGGCGACTACGTTTCCTATCCTGAACGTTCAGAGTACAACTTACAAGACATCAAATCCCTTCAACACTCAGAAAATGTTAATGAATGGAAGTTGGGGTTTTGCTTTGCCAATGCAAGGGCCTGTTTTGAGTCTGACCTCGTAAACATTAAGAGGGTCTCAGAAGAACTGAGCAAAAGTTCTCCAATGCTTCCCCCCCCAACAAACCTATAGATCAAGGATGTTCTTCGCTATATAGAGGGAGAATCCATGCTCATGGTGGCTGGGTCAAACCCCTCCACATGCCCAACGGCCATGCATACAATAGAATATTTTTACAGGATCTATGCAAGTAGCCAGTTTTGTGCAACTTGTACCATGGGGATAATACAAAATGAAAGCGCCCAGAGCACTCGCAGCGGAGCCCACTTTACCCCAGCCGGGGGGCGCGGCTTGGCACGTGTGGGCACAAGGTTTGCTGTGTGGCGGCAGGGAAGGCTGCTCCAGGCTTCCCCATGGTCAGAGGAGGACTGCTGCAGTCCAGAGGCATCCCTGCTTCACCCCAGCCAAGGAGGGGGACGAGCGGTCAGACACACGCGGGACATGCGGCTGGATGCATGACTGCTCAGCTGTGATAGAGGCTGCTCTGAGCTTCCCCGTTCTCAGAGCGCCTGCAGGCGGGTCTGCTGCACCTTGGCCAGTCGAGGGAGGCGCAGGACTGAGGCACGAATGTTACGTGAAAAGCCCCTTTTTCCTTAGTTGTGATTTTATATCTGGTTATGTTAGTAAAACATCATGCAGACCACCCTCCTCCCAGCACACTTTTCCAAAAAACCCTGGTCAAGCTACAAGCTCATGGATTACACAACCTCCCCTTCAATGTGGACAGTATACTCCTTGTATTGTTTAACCCAATCACTGTTTATGCAAAAGTGTCTCCTGATCCAATCAGTGTTATGCAAACACATTAAACCTCAACACACAGGTCACAATCAGGTCAAGTCACCTCCACTTCCCTGAGGTTATATGCATCTTAAATCCACCTCCCGGATCATACATTGTAGGAAGAAGTCTGACATAGTAAATTGTTGTTTAAGTACCTCCTATTCATTGTATTGTTTAACTCAATCACTGCTTAAGTACCGTATGCAGATTTGAACTGCCTTCCTGGTTTACTGCATGTTGTAAGTGCCCCCTCCCCAGGAAGCCAGCCATTGCTTGATAACTGACTTACTGATCATTCATGTTTTACATATTCCAAGTACCCCACTGTGTGTAGTAAGCAAGTACATCCAGGCCAGTTCCAGGTCAGCAAAAACCCTTTTAAGAGAGAGGGCTGGCACATGCTCGCTCTCTCTGACTCTCCCCCCCCAAGGCAGAAGGTCCTCCTCCCAGGACTCTCTCTCCCCCCCCCCCATCCAACTGCTCTACAAGAAAGGTAACTATATCGCATCTGGAACTCATTCCTTTCTCCCCCCCCCTTTTCCTCCCCTTCTCTCCCCATCTTTAGTTAGCAACTGGGATTAGCAGATCAGGGACCCCTAAAATCCTTCCCTACAATCTTTCCCTTTTCTAATCTTCTCGGATGCACCAAATACTTTTCACACGCAACCACCATAAAGCTAGGTACACTGGATGCAAGTACTAGGACCAAGACTCATCATTTTTCCACGTGCATTATGTTTACCTGTGTGCTTTTGTAATAAAAATATAATCTTTTATTGAAAGTTATCTTTCTCTCAGTTTCCTCATTAACCTAAAGGGAATTTCTCTGCATTATGCCGTCTTGTTATCCAGCCTATGGTCCTGCAGTTTCCAATAAGGGCAGTGTAATTATTCCCCTATACAAAAAAGCCCTTTTTGGTAACACAAAAGGGCGCCAAGTTTAAAAGGTGGTGGCTGCTCTGCCTGGGAGGCAGGCAGCCAGAGAAAGCAGCCAGGCAGGCAGGAGCCTGCTGGACTAGCCAGGCAGGGAGCTACCTGGATGTTGGGTCTGGAGAGTAGGTGGGGGAGGCAGGAGGTAGCGTAGTTAGGATAAGACTAAAGGAGACCCCCCTTGTATTCTCCAGTGGGGAGTCAGCAGAGCTGATCCAACTCTGTCCTGCTTGCCGAAAGGCTAAGGCCAGACTGGGAAGTCCAGGCAGCCCCTCTCCTCAGGAAGTTCTAAACTCTGGCCTGCCCACCTGAGAGGGAGGAGCTACCCATCAGGAAGGCTAACCTGTACATGGAGATCTCACTGAGAAGGGGGATTCATGGTAAGTACAAATCTCCCTTTTCCAGCAGTGTTTGAATTTGGAGCCTCAAACTCCATTTGATTTTTGGAGAGCCATTAACATATTGGAGCAGGTTAGGCTCAGCCTGATCAATTAAAGGAGGGGGCAATTATTCATTAAAAGTGTGGCCTTCCTGACAAGGAATGTTCCCCACACAATAGCCGCAGAGGGGTGGCGTAGCATTAGAAATATATTATGTTTTTTCCTCAGATCATCCAAAAGATACCTCCATTGGGGTGTTGTGTTTTTATTTAAATGTAATCATTAATTAACAGCTAGCCCATTAATCAATTAGATTGTCATTGGCCAGTTGGCTGACCTTTTTTATCCATCATCATAAATGAAAGAAGGAGGAAGAATGTTTTGCTGTTAAGAACAGGGATTTCAGAAGACAATTTTTAATCTCCTATTTTGGGGGTAATATTTTTTGGTAACTCATGTCACATTTGAGAATGTCAGTCATATCAGTGTCATGTTCCATTATGATTTATCTAACAGATGACTGACAGATTTAAGATGCATCACAGTGATGGAAGGAAAAAAGAAATAAAGGATGATAGGAAGTGGATACTTAAAATTTACGAAGAACATGCATAAAGGAAAATCATACATTTTTCAGTGCCTTTTAAAGTTATAAGTACAACCCAGAATGAAGCACAAATGAAGTGAACTCCCACAAAATGTCCATTGCTTCTCCAAAAATACATGATTAATCTTTTTCTCTCTCTCTCTCTCTCTCTCTCTATCATGCCTCCTTTTGTATCCAGCTTGTCTACCTGTACTTCAGGCTTGAGTGTGCTTGGTTTTTGTCTTTTTTGACTAAAGGAAAATCATGCAGTCCATCAAATTTCAGAGAAAGTTTCAATTACAATTAGCGTTCTAGAGCAGAAACCACCAGAATTATTGTTTCATACATGTGTATGCAGAAAAGAAAATCCCACTGCGTTTGTGGAATATTCTTCAAAGTACAGTCGTCTGCATAGGATTTCAGCCTTGCAAAACAAATGTTTGTAGGGGAGTAAGTATAGAGCAGGGGTGCTCACACTTTTTTGGCTCGAGAGCTACTTTGAGACCCAGCAAGGCCCGGAGATCTACCAGAGTTTTTTTTACAATGTTCGCGCCATCATAACATATAACATTTATGTGTACAATGTATGTTGGTGTACCTTGAGCCCCACTGAGTATAAGAGGGCTTACTCCTGAGTAGACATGCCTAGGATTAGGCTGTGAGGCTGCAATCCTAGCCACACTTACCTAGGAGTAAGCCCCATTGAGTACAATGGGCCTTACTCCCGGCGTTTCCTCCCAGAAGCACCTGAAGGGGGGGGTCGGCACTCCGCGATCTACTCATTTTGCCTCGCGATCTACCGGTAGATCGCGATCCACCTATTGAGCACCCCTGGTATAGAGAATCAATGAAAAAAGAGAGAGAAGGAATTCTCTCGCCCAGTGGTTTGCATACATTTAGCACCAGGACCCACTTTTTAGAATGAGAATCTGTCAGGACCCGCCATAAGTGATGTCATGACCAGAAGTGACATCATCAAGCAGGAAAATTTTTCACAATTCTAGGCTGCAATTCTACCCACACTTACCCAGGAGTAAGTTCCATTAACTATCATTGTTAAAAGAATTTACATAGTAGTTTTTTAAAAGTACAGGCCTGTAGTATTTTCCCAATGCAGTCACATACCATGGGAGCATCAAGTCTAATATATTAAAAATAAAATATTGAAATGAATGGGGACTGACCTGAAATTGGCTCACCACCCACCTAGTGAGTCCCAACCCACAGTTTGAGAAACACTGCTCTAAGCCTTAAAGCTGTTCTCAACATTGAAGCCCCCTGCAGAAGCAGGGTGGCAAAGGCACCAAGAATGAACAGTTCTCCTGAATGAAAGAAGGGTTTGAAAGACCAAACAAGAGCTCTGAAGCAAGTCCAGGAGCCAGGCAGCGGCCTTGGCTGTCCCAAGGGAGGGAAGCAGTGCAAGAGAGCCAGAGCTGCTTGGCGAGGGAGAAAGGGTGCTTTGCAAGGTGGTCCACAAAGGATGCTGGTGCAGCAGCTTCACTGTGGGGAAAAAAGCAGGCGGATTAAAAAAAGAAAGGGGCAGGGGTTACCCATCCTGGGTGCTGACTTGGCAGGGCGGATTGCAGTGAGAATGGAGAAGGATTCACGCAGCATCAGCTGGTCAAACACACAAATGCTACAACAGCAAAGCAGATGGGAGAGTGAGGGACCAAACGTGAAGATGCCTGGGGTCCTGTGACCCAGCTTGTGACACCTTCATCTCTCATAGGATTTAATGGGCTCTTTTTGTGGGATTTGCTCATCAAATCCCTTTATGACTTGAGGGCCCTTCATGGTCTGGCCTTGGTCCTAAATGGCTGTTCCCATTCTTCTTGCACCTGGCTGAGGGTGTGCTAGTTAGCTCAGGAGGCCAGTTACTTCAATATATGACACTTTGATTGAATATGACCATTGAGTTGGTGCAGTGGCGTCACTAGGGTTCACGTCACCCAATGCAGGATGCCAGCACGTCACCCCCCATGCAGTGGGCGGGGCAGCAGCCCAGGTGGTGGGCATCGTGAGGTACCATCACTTTTTAGTGGGGGGGGGGGCTCAAGGCTGCCTTCTGGAGCATTTGTTGAGCTCCAGGCGGAGCGTAATCACTCTGCTTTTACTTTCACTGCTGCGGAGAGCCCTGCCAAAGGTCGCACTGGGCTCCCCACACCCCGGGGAGGCTGCAGGAGGCTTGGGTAAGTGAACCCAAGCCCCTGCAGCCCCCTGAGTGGCGTGATCCCGGGGATCGCGCTGCTGCCTTCCACCCTTCCCTGCTGCCCCCCTGCCCCCCCAAGCACTTACAGTGGCTCCAACTCTCTATGAGAGTTTGAAAACCACTGCCTTAGCCTGTGGATCTGAGGCCTTTTGTAGTCCTGCTTTCTAGAACCATGCTACTGGTCTGTGTCATCCTTTCTTAGCAGGCACCCAGCCCCACATACACATAAGCACATGTGTGTTCTTCCACCTGCTTCAAAGAAAAAGACAACAGCACACTGTAAAAATAAGAACATAAGAACATAAGAACAGCCCCACTGGATCAGGCCATAGGCCCATCTAGTCCAGCTTCCTGTATCTCTCAGCGGCCCACCAAATGCCCCAGGGAGCACACCAGATAACAAGAGACCTCATCCTGGTGCCCTCCCCTGCATCTGGCATTCTGACATAACCCATTTCTAAAATCAGGAGGTTGCGCATACACATCATGGCTTGTACCCCATAATGGATTTTTCCTCCAGAAACTCGTCCAATCCCCTTTTAAAGGCGTCTAGGCTAGACGCCAGCACCTGCCCAAAATCACCAAAGAGGGTGCAGTTTAATATGGAGCACTCCCCATCTTAATACATTATTCCTACAGAATTTGTGAGAAGGACAAGCAGGTATGTGAAAGGACATAATTTAAGGGAGAGCCTATCTCATTTGAAGTACATTAGGGTCAAATATTTAATGACAGCTTCTGACCTGCTGTCCTTTTCCCCCTGAGAATCTAATCATTCCTCCTTTACTGACTCGATGCCCTTCAGGCACCGATATCTGGTGTCAGTTTTTCCTTGCTCTTTTGAGATGAGTAGAGCGAGATGGCTCAGTTGTCAGAGAGACAGAGCATCTGACATCATCACTGAGCGATGTGGCCTGCCTCATCCTATGCATAGTAGAGTGGAACAAAAGAGAAATAATGAGCTGCTAGTTAGGGAAAAGGACCAGAAGGAACCTTTCACTTGTATGATTGGGTTTCTTTTTAAAAATTTCAAGACTGCATCTGCATTTTTAAAAAATATAAGCACCTGCCCTTTCTGATAATCTTGTATTAGCAGGATATCAGATACCAACATAGCTTGGGTATTCCAGTACAACTAAGAGCACTATCCTACCCTGCGCTGGAACAGGCATGCCAAGAGGCTTGCGCTGTATCCAGCGCAGGAAAGGGGCCAGAATCAGCTCAGCCAGAGGCAAGGGGAAACTTTTCCCCTTACCCCTGGGCAAGGTGCCCCAGCCCCTATGGGTCTCCTTAGACCCATGCCACCTCTGGAGGTCGCGCAAGTCCAAGGAGAGCAGAGCAGCTTCAAGCCGCTCCAAACTCCCCGGGAAAGGAGGTTGGGATCCGGCATAACTGCCAGATCCCAGTCCTGCCTCCCCCTCCCTGCCTGCCCACCCCCTGGGATTCACCACCGCCTGGTCTCCCCCCACCCAGGAATGCCTCCCTCCTCCCCACCCACCCCAGAGCCTTGCGCTAGCCCAGCTGGGCCGATGCAAGGCTCGCTGTGCAAGGCAGCATGGAGGCTGGATTCAGTCTCCATGTGCCGGCACACCTCTGTGAGCCTCAAGTGCGACTTGCTCATGAGAAGGCGCAAATGTGCTTGACGTGCAAACATGCTTTACGTGCAAACGTGCTTAGGATTGCACTGCATGAGCCTGTTTCCTTCATGATGGCTAGTTTGTCCTCTCTTCTATTAGTGGTGGCCCCTAGTGCCTAGCTCATCTGGCCTGTTTGCCATGAACAGGAGTTTCAGCTTTGTTAACCTTCAGTTTCCCTAAGGGTTGAGTGATGGTATGTAAAACTCAGTGTTAACAGAGATAAGCTTATCACTTGCTTGCTAAAACCAGGCCTTGTGAAGGAAAATGCTCAGGTGTTAGCACTTGGGCAGCCTAATTCTAACTAAAGTCCCACACTGCAATGCAGTGATGCCGGTGCAAGCTTTGCTGCATCCCAGTAGCATTCCTGGGGGGGGGGGTGTACAGCACTAAATTCAAAAGTCAGTGGTGTCACTAGGCTTTGCATTACCAGGCCCAGGAGGCCAGTGCTTCACCCCCATGATGGACTTCGTCCTATGCAGTGGGCGGGGCAGAAGGTGGACGTGATGATGTACCATTGCCTTGCTCCACTGCTTTTTTGGCTATACCATTTGATAGAACACATATTTCAACATGGCCTTTTTCATTGCATTCTGCTGTAAGTTGCACAATGAATGGAATATAACCTGATGGTATTATTCCTACAAACCACAATTTTCGTGATTTTGGTCACTAGCGCACTTCACTCCCCCTGCGCGCGTCACCTGGTGTGGCCCGTACCCCTCACATCTCCCTAGCAATGCCAATGGCAGAAGTGTCTCCTCTGCTTTTCTGTCACTGCCTGGAATGGCTTCCAAGGTGAGGGGGGCTGCTTTCATGGCGCATTGAGCTGCCCTGCAAAACCTAGCAGTGTGCTCCGCCCCCGGGAATGTGACTGGTGCATCCTGCAGGGGAATTTCAGCTGCTGGAGGTCTCCTTGGAGTTAAGGGACCAGCAGCTGCTATGGGGCTATCCAGGCAAGATACAAAACACCTGGTGCAAGTCTGAGCTGTCTCATGTTGGGAACTCAGGCCTGGAAAGGGAGATCGGATATAGCCGAAGCCAGTACTGCCGGTCCTGCCCGCCTCCCAGGCCTGACCCATCCTCTACCCTCCTCCTTGCCCTTCCCCTTCCCCAACACAGGGAATTGTGTTGCTTTCACTCTGCCCCCCCCCCACATCAACCCACAGAGAGCCTACCTGCTCCAGTGCACACAGGCTTTCCAGCTCCAGGATCCTCTGCACAGCAGGATGCTTATGGCATGTTTAAGACAATGTGTGCACTCTTCCCACCAGCAGTAGCCAGCTTAGAATTATGCCATAGAAAACCACATCAACTCAGAAAAGATGTTCCCAACTTATTACAAGTATTTAAGGCATCAGGATAATTTCTTGTGCAATGACGCTAATGCTGGGTTCTTGGCAACCTGAAGCTTAATGGGCAGCAACTACAACATGTTTTGGCTACTCAGACCTTGTCAGAGATGGCTGATAGACAATTGCTGAGGGAGAGTAGACCTACTCATTTTGCAGAAGATGCTCAGAGGTGATTGCCACAGTTCCTTCCATGTGCAATGTGTGAGGAAAATGAGAACTTCCCTTTCACAACAGAAGCCTTCTCCACCATCAGTAGACACCATGCCTGAGCATTTATTCTGTTTAATCATCTAGCTGTAACAGTAGTTGCACTGGCTCCAAGCTTTAATCCTCATCTGTTTGGAGCTAGCTGCACCATGTGAGCTTCTGGTTATCTCAGCTGTCATCCCTTACTGTGAACCACCCTGGTGTGTCTGCTACAGTTATCTCATGCCTGATTCCCTTTGCAGCCCTGTACATGTCAGTTACAGATGGAACAAGGTACCTGCTCCCCACATACAAGCACTACACATCCATGACAAAGGCTATAATGTGAGAATGATTCAATTCAAGACAGGCACGTATCAATAATTCCAGAAACAGTTACTCTACAGAGAGCAGGTTGCCTTTCCCAGGACTGTCAGCAAACAACTTCCTTCTCTAAAGCATTTATAAAAACTCATTTGCACATGAATCCAGTGATGGGAATCAATGCAAGGATCACCCTGTGACTGAAAGCATGTGGAATGAATGGGTGCCTTAGAGTAAGAATGGCTTGGCTGACAACTCAGAGTAGCTATTTAAAGAACCCCCCTCCCCTCCGTTTATGCCCACACAGCAGTCAGGTCAAAGTTGCTGTCAAGATAAATGCAGAATTTTAGGCATTTGTCCTACCTTTAAATAATGCTGCCATTAAATCTTCAAATAACCTATTGAACAGGGTACCCACAGCCTTGATTTGGTGCTGTCAGAACTAACCGCACAAAATACACACTGTTTGGAAACTGTGATCACGACTGTTCTTTTTAATCCTTCCCTAGAAGTTTACTGGTTAGTAAGTTCCCTTAATTTAAAGTATAGCCTAACACTATTCTAAAATTACAATGCCTCACTTTAAAAGCAATATAGAAGCAGACAAAATGTAAAATAATAGCCATTCATACAGGAATCCATCACACAATATGGAAGGCTCCTGATATGGGTACCTGCAACAGGGATTGGCAGTCAATCACATGCTCCCTGCAGCATAGACTCGTATCAAGCCAGTATTGGTTCCCCTCCCTTTTTAGGTTTGTGTGTGTACATCTCAAAAGACCAATTTATTGCCAGTTTATTTCAGCAGCAGCTTTCATAGCTGTGCTTTGCTGTTACTACCTGAATGGCTCCAAGGGTGAGTGGAGGGGCGAATGAGTCCAGGCTCCCAACTGCTGACAGCTTATTGCACTTACTTACCATTTTGTACCCCTCTAGCTATGCTACAGGTTATGGTAGTGACAAGGGCAGTTCTTGGACTGTTTAGTGGAAGATCATGTGGGGTACAGGGTGGGCAGGTGGTGGCTTGGGGATGAGAGGGGTTGGATCTTGGTAGTACCAAGATCCTTATGCTTCTTTGGATACAATCCCAGTACTTTTCAGTAATGGTTATTTGAACATTTTTCCTCACTAATATGCTGAGAATTGCTGCCACACTGATGTTATTTTAACTTTGGAATGAAACAGATAAAGCCCTCTTAAAATGAAGTAAAGGATAGGTGCTAAGTAGGCAACCATTAGAAAGGAATGTTAATCTTTCTCAATTGGAAATGATCCTAACTTCTAGGCCAACTTTGTTAATTAGAGTGCCGTTTAATCTTGCATAAGGATATAATTGACCATCCACTACCTGGGTTGGATTCATTTCACAACAATTCAAGAAATAAAATGGGTTTAAATTCTATGAACTTAATTTCTTTCCAAAAAAAGAGAGAGGGGGGAAAAAAAAAGAGGATATTTTGGTTAAGGCCGGTTTTCAGCTGAACAGTTCATCAGTCCATAATTACAGTCATTAATATAGCAGCCAGCTTTATACTGGAATGTGATTGATAACAAAATGCAACTTGGTAATGTTTTCCATTAACGGGCACTAATTGCATTGTAACTGCTGTTCAACAACCAAGTGAGTGTACCCTATGACACTGTTGTGCCAAGCTGCTCTGTAACCCAAGCAGCTTTTCAAGTGCTGATAACATGAAGGCAGAGCCAGCATATGTAGTCAGCGTATGCAAAGTGTGGAGAATGAGTTCATCACAGAAGACCCACACTGGAGATGTGTTATGAACTGCTGATAACCCTAATTTTTTTTAAACTTGTTTGTGATTAATGTGATTTGTATGCTATCTTAATGAAAATCATGGATTTCAGATAATAGCTGGTATGTTACCGTTATGCTATAAAATTTCCCCTGAAATTGCTTACGTTATTCTTTGCTAGTAATGCTTCTAGACAACGCCACTGCTTAAAATGTATGTGGTGTCAACTATACATTAAGAACCTATAAAGAAAACGGACCTTTCTTTCTTTCATTAATTACAATACACATTGAAAGAAAGAAAGAAAGAAAGAAAGAAAGAAAGAAAGAAAGAAAGAAAGAAAGAAAGAAAGGTCCTTTCTTTATCGGTTCTTAATGTATGGTTGGCACCGCATACATTTTATTTTATTTTTAATATATTAGACGATGTTTCTTTTTCTTTATTTTTAATAATTTTTTTAACTTATACTTATTGTAATCTTTTAATTTACTTATTTATTTAATTAAATTAGGTTTTGTCATGTGTGAGGGGGGTGCTAAAATTTGATTTTTTTTTTTTGTACGGATGGGGGGTGCTTTGTGCCTGTGGGTGTCAGATGTCTTAGCTATACCACTGAGAAAGGTTTCTGCTTTGAGAGAATCTCTGTAGACGTGGCAAGGGATTGTGAAGACAGGACTGGCTAAGACCTCTTTATGACTGAGGTGATGCAACAAAATCCAGCACACCAGCTGCCACCTCCATCACTCCTTTCCCCTTTTCTTCAAACCAAGAAAGAAGAGGGGAATGGAACAAAAGACAAAGTGTATCTCTAACCCTGTAACTCACCACTAACCCACTTCTTCACATTTCCTTTCAAATCCAAGGATTGAGAGGAGGAGGAACAGTGGAGCGGGTGAGTGGACAGAGATGGGTGCCCCCCTGATCCACAGCATCACGTGAGACAACCACCTGACAAGGTCTCATGGGCATCCCAGTGTGAAAAATAATGTGTGTGACCACATAAATTAATCATATGAATTAGATTAATTGGATTGATTAGATTGAGATTGGGGTTACTTTGTAAATTTGTTCCAGAGAGGTAGCTGAGCTATGGCCCAATGATCCACCAGTTTAAGCTATGCAGCTGCATTACCAGAGTGCATTCTGCAGGCTTCAGAGGGGCAGAAGGGGGGCTTTCTCAGTAATGTAGCTGGGCTGGTTGGTGCTGGGGGTCAGGTGACACGATGACGCCCCCCATGTTATCGCGTCACTCCCCATGCCTGCACTGTCATCTCCCTCTTCCATGCATGCATAGCCATGATCCTGGAAATGGCTCCATTTGAGCCATATGAGGTTTGATTTTGTACCACCCAGCTCAGGTAATAGCTGACACTCCCCCAGGGTAGATGACAGAAAATCACCACTTCGCTGCCAGGGGTCAATGTACCCCCCTGCCTCAGTTTAGCTATGCCACTGGGCTTTCTTGCCCCTCCTCCCATTGCAGCCCTTGTGCCCCCCCCCCAATCCATGCTTGAGGATTAGGGAACCCTCAGGAACAGGATGACATGAGACATGGGGGGGGGGCTGCAGAAGAAAGAATCTGCCAAAATCAGGAAGAAATATCTTGCAATAGTAGTATTCCCAGTGACACAAGATACCCCATTTCGTCTCCTTGTTCCACCTGCCGTCTTGGTTCCATGAATCTCCCAACCCTCAGCAGTGACTTTGCAGGGCAGTGGACTCAGGGGGCTATAGCAGAGACAGGGAAGAAAGCGTCCTCCTGCAGCAAGCTGCTCCTGGTTCGTCGGATTGAATCCAGTGTTATAAACTGATTATCAGCCATCACCACATACAAATAATACAGCACGATTCAAGGCTTTCCATCCATTTCCTCTCTTTCTTTCCTTTCTGTACAACTATAATTATAAATTTCAGTGCAAGTTACTGAATGACACACATTACAAAGGCAAGGGACAATATGTCAAGGACAACAACAGTCAGAAGGTCCAAAGTTCTTCTTCCTTCCGCACAATCTCTCTCCGCCTTCAATTTAAAAGTGCTAGAAGCAACAAACAGAATAACTCTTAATTCAGTCCTGTGACATGAAAGACGAAGATAGCTTTGTAACATGATGTTAGGACACACAAAGCTCCTTTAGCTATGCATCTCTTCCAGGGCCGTGGTCAGATTGTCATCATTTGTGGTGTGTGGAATGAGGGTCAAATCCTATCCAGTTTTCCAGTGTTGGTGCAGCTGGCACAATGGGGCATGTGCTGCATCCTGTGGTGGGGGGGGCATTCTCCAGATAAGCCTGGGATCATGTTGCTGCCTTCCCCCCACCCCTTAAGGGGGCAAAGTCCAGAGCCCTCAGGCTGGGGCGATGTCCCAGTTTGAGAACCACTGATGTAAGGACATGTTTGTTCCCTTTTCTCAGGGCTGCATTGCTACACCACCAGCACTGGAAAGCTGGATCAGATTGGGCCCTGAGTTGGCTGTCTTCCTATGCACTAAGTACTGTATATCATTGTGTTTTGAATTAATAGATATTATTTTAAAGTGCACATTATCCCAGCACAAGGGGGGGGCAGGTCCTAATTGTGGATATAAAGGCAATTTAGGTTGCAAATCAATACACATTTATTTGAGAGTAAATCCCATTTAACATTGTGGGACTTAGTTCCAAGTAGACATGCATAGGCTTGCACTGTATGGCTGCAATCTTGAAAACTGTTGACCTCAATGAGATTTACTTCTGAGTAGACACGCATAAGAGCATGCTGTAACACTGCTATATCCATGTCATTCTGCACCACTCTTTTCCACCTCTTTTCCAGTTACTCAGGTGCAGATACAATGTCCCAAATCCCAATCCAACACTGGGCTTATGTTTATGGATCTCATGATCCGTCAGTGTAAGCATCACTCAGGCAGTGCAAAAGCTGCACTTCTGTTGTGTGCTTTGGGGTTGCCAGACCAAATAGTCTAAGGTCCCATGCACCAGCAGCTCCCAGATTCCTTGCTGGAGTAGGTAAGGGGGTGGTGGGGGTCTGGGAGTGGTTCAGGGAAGGATCAGAGCAGGGACTGGGCCAAACTGGGGTGGTTTGGGGGAAGGAGGATCTCAGTGACAATGGCATATACCAAGTTCCTGTCCCCCTTTTCCCAGCCTTGAGGCTCCTCAGAGTTATGCCAGCTAAATAGCTGGCACAGTTCTAAGGAGATCCATTGGAAGCCTGAGGTCCATGAGAAGGTATTAAAAATAGTTCTGCTTACCTCTCCTATGCCATCTAATCACCACCACCACCACCATAGCATGCAGAGCACACTTTTTCGGTGGTGCTACCATTCTGGCTGTGATTTCCCAGCACAGAATGGCAACTCACAATATTGGGTTTATACAAGGACACTTGGGTTCAATCCTGTTTAGCTGCTGAGTTCTTTGTCAGAGGATGGAATTGGACTATTAGAGACATGCCATTCAACATTTGTAGTGTCTCATTGTTCTTCTTGGCTGGATTCATTTCTGGTGTTCCTCAGTGTCTTGGCAGCTGGAAAAAAGATGGGCTTCATTCACACCTGCACTTTTTGGCATGGCTACTGCGAACATATTGTCAGGCTACTTCAGAATACTGTTGCCTTTTGTTGAATGCGTCCTAAACAAGCAGCATCTTCTTTTCCTTCCTATTTTGTTTGTTTTTAAATTCCCACAGAGAGGAAAGAGGACATTTAAATGTTTCATAAGTCCTGCGTGTTTCAGAGCCTAGCATAGCTGAACATGAATATCACAAATTAGACTCTGGAAAATTCTCAAAACCAATGTTCTGTCAAAAAATAGAGACACTGAAGAGTTGGACCAGCAGTAAAATACTGCCTAAATTTTTATATTTTTACGACATTCTTTTAAATGTGTTTTCAGTGTGCAACAGCTTCTGGTTTTTGCCTGTTTCTAAACAGCACCTTGCAGAGGGTTGATTCCAAATGAATGCTTAGGCGTCATAGAAATAATAGAAATTGTCGCTATTGGCCTTTAGAATCCGGAAAATGCCACAACTCTAATTTGTAGCTGAATTCACAACTTGAATCGTACAGATGAGGAATATATGAGTTGTCATCCTAGAATAAAATATTATGGAAAAAAAACCTTGATTCGCTGACAAACTGAATAGCTTTCATTCTTAGTGTCAACCCTTTTCAGGCTGCAGAAGAAGAAGAGTCATCAAAGGCCAAGGATAGATTACTGAATATTAATACTTTGAGGACTGTCCAAATGACTTTGGGCCCAATCCTATGCAGTGCACACTGGCTCACCACCCCTGTTTGCCTTGGGCCCAATCCTATGCAGTGCATGCTGGCTCACCACCACCATTTGTGGACCTCAGTGCCGGTGGAGGGCCAGAGCTAGCTCAGCACTGGCAAGCACCAGTGGAGTACCAGTGGTCCGCCACTTGGAAGCCACGCAGACCACCAGGCAGCAGAGAGGTAAGTGGGGGAGTGGGGGGAGGTGGGGAGAAGGCGTTCTGGGGGGAGGCGGAGGGAGGGTGGGGAGAAGGCAGGGAGAAGGCATGCTGGGGGAGGGAGCCGGGTGGGAGGGAGGGAGGAATGGTGGAGCGAAGCTCCTCTGGATCCTGAGCCTCCATATCGGGCCACCAGCCTGACATGGAGGCTCTTAATTCTATGCTGACCCTTGGGTTGCTGTAGAATCAAGTAGCCCCATTGTGGGGCTGCTCGCCTTACCTGGGGGGATGGGACAAAAGCCCCCTTCTCCGGAGGAGCTGCCAGCACTGCCCGTTGAGTGCACAGGATGCAGCAGCAGCAGCAAATTTTGGCACCGCTGAAGCCCAGAGCACCAGGCATCTCAGGATTGAGCTGTCTGAGAATAATCATTCAGTACTAATCAGCACCATGAACATATCTGTAGCCACAAGAGTGACACATATCTAAAGGAAATTTATCAGCATCTTTTAGGAAGGCACAACCCAAGAATGCTGTTCCGTCCACATACATATATGGACAGGGCTAACTTGCTAGGCTCCCCTCTGCACACATGATGGTTTGACATGACCAGGTGTGGTCATGCTCAGACAAGCATATATGCCTTTAAGGAGCCTACAGGAAGACCAGAAGGAGACTCAAGCTGTAACTGCCTCCTCAAGGTCAACAGCTACAGTTGATAATCTGGGCAGGAATTACTGCAAACACATTCATACACTAACAATCAATAAACATGGCCATTAACATGATGGCCAAGATCTGTGTCACATGTGCATATTATGGGTACTGGTGCAAACATCTTTGGTATAGGTCATGCTGCCTCTGGGATTTGGGAACTATCAGTTATGTTCTCTGTGGGCCCCATTAATTTGCAAGAAATGGGACATTCAAATGGAATCCTTTCATGTCACCTCTAAGCTTCTTCATGAGAAGAGAGGGTGGTGGTGCTATTGGGGTGACAGGCTACATACAGATCTCTGTCAAATTCTCTGGTGAATCCTTGTCACCATGCACTGGAATTGACCATGTATAGCAGCTATTTTCATCCACTGTGCCGTGGCACACTGGTGTGCCGCCAGTGGTCCACAGGTGTGCCACAGGAATTTGGGGGAAGGTCACTTATTAATAGGGCCAATGGGAGATGTGAGCCCCCCACTGGCAGCATGGTGTACCTTGTCAATTGTCAAAAACCTGGTGGTGTGCCTTGACCATTTTAGTGCCTTGTCAGTATGCTGTGAGATGAAAAAGGTTGAAAATCACTGATGTATAGACTTAAAAATTATTGCAGTGGTAACTAGCACCACCGAGCCATAAATGCTTCCCACTAGCAGGAACTTGTGGCAGTTTTAGCAGAAAAAAATGGATGATGACAGAAGCTGTATAAGCATCATCTCTTGATGTACAATAGAACCAGTTATGGTCAATCCATTCAAGAAATTGGTGTCTGTTCTTTCCTTAAAAGGCTTTCATGTGGCTTACAGATTCCACCAAAACAGTATCACATACCATACAGCTTTAAAACAATAAAACTAGAATAAAAATATTCAAACAGCAGTAAAATGACAAAGTAAAAAAAAGAAAATAACCATTTTTTAAAACTGCTAATACAATTATGACAAACAGGACAAACTAGTATGGAGTTTAAAAGAGAGTAATGGCGATCAGCCATGCAAACATGTCTGAGAAGGGAGTTTCATGATTGGCCTGATGCCACCACATGATCTTCCGAGTAGCCACTTGCAGACTTCTGAAGATTATGTCACCCAAGAAGAGTTTTCACAGATTATTTTAGTACAGTGGTTCCCAAACTGTTTAATACCAGAACCCACACTCTATCAGGACCCACCTAGATTTATGAGACAAAGGGCACAATCCTAACCAACTTTCCAGCCCTGAAGTAAGGGCAGTGTATCTCCAAGATAAGGGAACAAACATTCCCTTACCTTGAGAAGGTTTCTGTGATTGCCACCCAACTGCAGGATGCAGCACATGCCCCATTGGCACAGCTGTAACAATGCAGGAAAGTCGGTTAGGATTTGGGCCAAAAAGAGTTTCACTTTACCAGCTGCTCGCCTCTTTTTATCCTTTTTACTATGGTGGGGAGGACCACCTTCTGGAACATTTGTTGACCTCCATGTTCATCAGATCAGGACCATTCTGGTGACCTTGCATTCCCCTTTGCCTAGTCTTTGATAAGAGCTGAGGCTCATTTGCCTACTCATGAGTAAATGTGCACATGTGGCTCAGTCTTGCTTTCCATAGGGTTTTTCCTTGTCCGCTATCAGCTTGTCAGTTTCATGATCCACCAAAAATTGGGTCACAACCTATTGGTGGATCCCGAACCACAGTTTGAGAATTGCTATCTTAGTTGATTAGAAGGTTCATTCAGGAGACCCATGGAAAGTTCAAAATAGGGCAGAAGGGATGGAAAGTTACAGCATAAAGGCTTGTTAGGAATAAGGCACTACAGGCTTCAACTGGTGAGACCATTTGCCTGAGGCTCTGAAAAGCCTCCAATTTAGAGATCCCAAATGTCTCAGTTGCATGGAAGAGACCACAGCATGAAGTCAACTTTGGAGAATCAGTTAATTAGTGGTTTAAGGAAAAGAGCCAGGGTTTTCTGTGTAAGTTGGTCAGTCTTGTCTTAGTATGAGATAGAATCAATAAATTCATACAAAGCTCTGCCCCCATTGTAGAAGTCAGGTGTGAAATCTTGCAAAAACAAGCTATTATGCAATATTCTTCTCATTGAAAATATAGGCTCCTCAAGCATGAGGAAGATGTCAATGAATTTTCTTCCCATTCATTTGTATAATGCTCTTTTAAATGCATCTAGGCTAGTGGTCATCACCACATCGTGACCATGGAATCCATGGACTATTTACTTTTGTCTGTTAGGAATCTCCTACTAATCAGTTCATTGGGAGGTAAATAGAATGCCAAATACAGAAGAGTGGCAGTGAGATGTAAATATCTTGTGATCTTGTGTGCTCCCCAAGGCATCTGGTGAGCTTCTGTGAGGTACAGGAAGCTGGACTATATGGGCACTGGGCCTGATCCAGCAGGGTTCTTATGTTCTTATGAATGAGTTCAATTTCTAGTGTTACAGAAGGAGAAAAACTTCTCTCTATCCACCTTTACACAACACATTCCTTGTTACATCGCTGTAAACAGGATGATATGAGTTGAAATGTCGTGGGGGTTGGAATGAAGGCTGTAACTCAGGTGGAAGCACTGAATGATCTTTAGACCCTTTCTAGGTCAACAATCTGATAATTCTTTGTGAATGTCAGAGCTCATATCAGTGATAAAATATTATAAGGAGATTATTCTTGATGAACCAGCTAATAAACAACATGGCCTTTGGGGGGCTTGATCTGTGCTAGGTTCTGAGCATCAGAATATAGACACAGCCAAGCCTTTAAGCCTTGAATATGCTGAAATAAAAGTTCTCAACAGGGTAAAAGTCTTCAGCCACGGTGCTCAGCATCACGGACACAGACTTTTCCTCAAGTTATGTTTTGTTTTTGTCATGAGAAAGAGGCCCATCAGAGGTGTCACTGGAAGCGCCCTCACAGAACTGGAAGGAAAGTCACATTCACTCGCTGTTTGACACCTCTGCAGAAAGGATAAAATGTTACAGCTTTCTGAAATGTGATCTGCTGAAATCTAATTAAATATTGGCTATTCAAATTACAGAGATGGCCAGGCAAAAGCCCCCTAGGCTGAACTGGCAAAACTCACACACTTACTATTTTAACTATTGGCCTCATGATGGAAAGCAAACCTGAAAGCTGCCAGTTTAGATATTTCTATTTAATGAGTGAATTTTAACAGAGTCACTAGAAAGACAGGAGGGCAAGAAAAGGAAGCAGTTTCATAAAAGCTGCTGTTTTGAGCCATTCTTTTTTTTTTTTTTCCTCCTTCACCAATCTGCATTCTTAAACGTTTTAAATTAACGTTAATTGCTATTTTAAAATTGCTTGGAATTAACAGTGTTCCATCTTTTATATTTTCTTCATCCCACATATGTTAAGGGCAAAGCAGTTGGTTACAGTAAGAAGGGGAGGGAGGATGGACAAGTGAGTTTTCCATCTGTCACACAATACCTGACAAATATGAAGTTGTGCTTTAAAACCATTCATTTATAGGAAGCAAAGCAAAATGGAGATTGTTGTGGCTGCTCTTTCACCGACATTAATGTGATTCAGATGCTATTCTGGCAACAAAATGTCACCTGGGAGTAATTCTTAGTGGTATGTCCTAAAAAGCTCAAATTAACAGTTCCATATTTCGTCTTAAAACCATATTGCTGGCTGAGATCAAAAGATAAACCTTAATTGGCAATGTTTATGCTTAAATGACTTCTGACTTGAGAGTTTAGAGGTGAAAAAGATTCCAAGCTAATTAGTTGTGTATTCAATTAGAATAAGAGTTCTGTTTTGGATTTAGATACAATATAGCATCCAAATAAAATTAGAAATTCCTAATTAACCTATGACTTTTTTTTAGTATTTCTGTTAATTTAGACTTTTTAAATATTTGCCCTGACATTTCTTGGTTTTCATTGTCAGCTAAATGCCTCAATTATTTTCTTGTGCCATTTTGCAGCTGGATTGTGAACATGCAAAAACAGAGAACACAGAGAGCTGAAACAGATGAGTAGATGCCCTGTGTCATATATCTGTTTTTGGGTTGCTCCATTTCAAGCTGCAGAAATAGGGTGGTTCGAATCTCCTGGTTCAGAAATCCTCGATGCAGGTGCTGGACTATCGGCTTGCACTGAATGGGGTTGCACTCCCCCTGAAAGAGCAGGTTCGCAGCTTGGGGGTCCACCTGGACTCGCAGCTGTTCCTGGATTCCCAGTTGGCGGCTGTGGCTAGGTGGGCCTTCACTCAGCTTCGGCTGGTGCGCCAGCTGTGGCCGTACTTGGATTGTGCAGACCTGGCCACGGTGATCCATGCCACGGTGACATCAAGGTTGGATTATTGTAACGCGCTCTATGTGGGGCTGCCCTTGAAGACGGTTCAGAAACTGCAACTAGTGCAGAATGCGGCGGCCCATGTAGTTACTGGAGGTAGGCAGTTTGACTCTGTCAGTCCACTTCTCCGGCGGCTGCATTGGCTGCCCATTCGTTTCCGGGCCCAATTCAATGTGCTGGTTTCAACCTTTAAAGCCCTATACTGCTCTGGGCCAGGGTATCTTAGAGATCACCTACTCCCGTACAATCCGGCTCGTCCTCTTAGGTCACCAGAGAAGGCCTTTTTACAAGTGCCGCCGCTTAGGGAGGTACGTGGGGTGGCAGCAAGAAATAGGGCCTTCTCAGAAGTGGCACCAACACTATGCAATTCTCTTCCCCTTGACTTAAGAATGGTTCCCTCTCTTGAGACTTTTCGGCGAGGCCTGGACCCTTCTATTTAGACAGGCCTTCTGAGTTCTTGGCCTTTTTAACATCTTTTCAAAATCTTTTAATATCTTTTTAAATACCTGATTACAGGCCTGATTCTTTTATGATTTGCTGCTCTTTGCTCTTACCATACTACTTTTTATCTGACTACTGTTTTTATGATATGTTAATATGCTTTTATCTGTTTTTAAATTATGTTTTTAATTTGTTTTAACCTTGTTGTAAGCCACCTTGAGTCCCTCCGGGGAGAAAGGCGGGGTAGAAATAAAGTTAACAATAACAATAATAGGGTGGAGATCAAGGCAGGGTAATTGGTAGACTGAGTCTGGGAAGGGGGCACCACTGATATTCTGTCCCCCTTCCCGGTCTCAATCTGCTTTCCTGGGTCCTCTTAGACTTGCAACAGCTGTATAGTTGGGACAGGTCCAAGTAGAACCACTCAGGTAGCGAGGATTTAAACCTTACCCAGAGGAGACCTTCAGGGGCCTGAAATGTCCCAACAGGATACTATATGTGCCCATCAGCATTGGTGCAGTAGTGTAGCTAGAAGGGGCGCAAAGCACTAATTTTGCACAGTGCCTCACCAAGATGTACAAAAGGCCCCTCCCCCTCCCCAAACTGAGGTTTGCTCTAGCAGCCCAGAATGACTCCAAAGGAGAGGGGGAGGTGCCGCTTGCATGCTGGGGTGAATCACCATGCAAAACTTAGTGCTTTGCACCCCCTTCCAGCTATGCTACAGAATTGATGCAACACCACATGGGTAGGTACTTTGAATTGGGCTGTGAAACAAAATGTCAATTCACATTTCAACCTTTTTCAGGATCATGTTATTAAGAGCCCAATCCTGAGCTCCCCTGGTGCCGCCGCATCCTGCGCACCCACGGCAGCCGCGGGCAGCACATCCGAGAAGAAGACTTTCGTCCCCTTCCCCTGGGTAAAGGGAGTAGTTCCGCAATGGGTAGAAAGGTAAGAGCCTTCGTGTCAGGCACCAAACCTGAGCAGGGGCTCAGGATCCATTGGAGCATTGATCCACTGGTCCCACCTCCCTCCCTCCCCGGCACTCCTCCCCCCACCCTCCTGCTGCCTCCCAGCTCCCCATCGCACCTCCTCCCCACCCTCTCCCTGCCCTCCACCCTCCTTCCCCCTCCCTGGAATGCCTCCTCCCTGCCCCTGCTTTCCACTCCACTGCTTGATGGTCCATACGACTGCTATGTTGCGGAGGCCGGGCGCCCGCCCAGCACTAGCCCAGTGCTGGACAAGCAAGGGTGCTTGCCCGGCATTAGAGATTGCAAGCATGCCTTATGGCACATTTGCGACAGTGCATGCTGGTGGTAAGCCAGCCGTCAAGTTCAGGATTGGGCTCTTAGTCATTACCAGGACTTTTTTTGTAATGGAATGCACCGGAACGGCGTTCCGGCACCTTTTTTTCCCCTCCTCCTGGCCCCAACCTTTTTCCCCCTCCTCCTGGCCCCCACCTTCCCCCCTCCTCCTGGCCCCCACCTTTTTTTCCCTCCCTGCGCTGCCCAGCACTGCTGGCTAGGGAGGGATTCGAACCTCCAACCCTCCTCCTGGCCCCCACCTTTTTTCCCTCCCTGCGCCACCCAGCACTGCTGGCTAAGGAGGGATTCAAACCTCCAACCTTGTGCTCCACAGCCCAGCACTCTTTCCATTGGGCTATAGGAAAGCCTAGAGTTACAGTGTTCAGAACTAATATATAAGGTCCTGAGCCCAGCTGGTGGCCATCAGTGCCTCAAGTATTAGTTCCAAACACTTTGAGCCTAAGACTTCCAATGGCTCAGTTACTAAAGTGCTGGTCTGTGGAGCCAGAGGTTGGGGGTTCAAATCCCTGTAAGGAATAATTTTTTTTCCTTTTTTTTTTTTAGGTGGGGAGGTAAATAAATAAAAGATTACACTTGTTAATCTTAAACTTGTTCTTGTAAGTGGGTTCCTGCACCTTTTATTTTTTTTTTTTTACAAAAAAAGCACTGCCCCTGCCTCACCGCACTCAGCTCTTGCCTGAGCCCAGCCCGCCTTTCCTCTCCCCGCGCTCTGCTTCCCCACGCTCAGCTACCAAGCCGGTGAGGGTGTGGGGACATGTGCTGAGGAGGAGGACGACGACGACGAGGGACAGCAAGCCAGGGAGACGGGTTGCAGCACCCAGGTACTGGCTTGGCAAGAGGAGGGGAGAAGGAAGCTGGCTGGTGCAGCCCCTGCACCTGAGACAGCCTAGGCATGTCTACTGAGAAGTAAGTCCCCTTGTGTTCAGTGGGGCTTACTCCCAGGAAAATGTGGATGGGATTGCAGCCCAAGCCTATGCAGGTCTACTCAGAAGTAAGTCCCCTTGTGTTCAGTGGGGCTTACTCCCAGGAAAATGTGGATGGGATTGCAGCCTAAGCCTATGCAGGTCTACTCAGAAGCAAGTAATTCATTCATTTTTATAGTTATTAATATAAGGCTTGGCTGATCTAAATTAATTAAGCAAAAATTATTACTAATAATTTAGTAGCTTTGTAATGTCATCAACAGGAGATTTAGGTTTTTAACTATAAATGGGGAAGCTTAAGTGTCCTTGCTGCATTATAACAACACTTAGGAAATATGTATTCTTCTGTGCAGTAGGTCAGATCATTGTTGTCTATTAATTTTTGGTTTTTTTAGACTATATTTAATAATCACTATTATTATAATGGGGAATGGGGACATAGTACACAGGGGAAAGGGGGGAACCACAAAAGATGGGTTAATGAATTGATTAAGTTATGAAGTTATGAATCAAAAATCATGTGGTCACACACCCTCTATTGGTTCAAGATGAGTTGTAAAATAGATTATATTCCGGCATTATATAATTTATCTATTTTACAATTCATCTTTTGTGTTTATTCTTCTGCTCCCCCCTTGTGTGCTTATATTGCGCATTCATTGTTATCTGATCACATATTTCTCTTTTTTTTGCACCAATCATGTTCCAATGTCTTGAGCCAACAGAGGGTATGTGACCACATAATTTTTGATCCATAACTTGTTTATTAATCAATTCATTAACCCATCTTTTGTGCCCCCTCTCCCCTATGTGCCAATTGATTTGGGTTCAAACAAATCTGTAGAGTGATGTAATGTAATCATTTTTTTATATTTTGCCTTCATCAATTGTTTTAACCAATATTTATTAAATGTTTTAAAAGTTTTAATTAATTTTTTTGGTTGTTACATATTTGCAAATACATGCAACAAGCCGTGATATAATCCTTGGTGTGTGCTCCAGAGGTGGTCCGTCTCTTTTTGTTTTTCTCTCTTGAAGATCTCCCCTCATTTTCTAGTTCTTAAGTAGTTGGGGAATGGGGATTTAAAGAGAGAGAAATGAGATGAATAAATAAATAAATATATAAATAAATATATTAAAAATAAATAAATAAATAAAAGATTAACAAGTCGTGAGTTCCTGCACCTTTTTTTTTCTTTTTTTTTACAAAAAAAGCACTGGTCATTACTGTATTAGTACCTTAGCCAAGGCAGGGGAAGAAGAGTGAAAGCTTTTTAGAAAGGAACAAGAGAGAGAGAGAGAGATTAAAAATGCAAATATCTACCTGTATGTGAAGTCTTGCAGAGGTTCAGAGTTCCATGCAGCATTTGGAGACCTAGCCTGGAACACTGACCAACAGAAATGGCATTGCTACAGGGAGGTCAGGAGGGTACATTGCCTCAGGTACCATGCTGTGGGGGGATGTTTTAGAGGTCTCCGAAAGGCATGGCCAGTTTTCACTGAAAACAGAAGTGCTTTTTGGAGGCCTCTAAAACACACCCTTAAGGCGTGGTACCCAGGGCCTCTAAGATATCACATGGGAGTGTTAAACATTGTGGGGGGGGTGTTGTAGGGTTATGGGGGTGTTAAATATTTTTGTGCCCCCCGTGCCAGATGGCTTCGATATGCCACTGACCAACAGTGAGTCCTTGATACATGTGCCTGCTTATCCCTGTGCTATCCTAGATTTGAAGAATTCAAATGCAGATGCTTGAGTATATTTCACCCAAGAGCTTGTCACAATGACAATGGCATGAATTCCTGATCACAGCCAGGGATTTTGAGATCTCATTTCCACCTCCCTGGCTTCATGACAGGTTTAGATGGCTTGTTGCAGGCTGGGTTCAAGACAGAGATTTTGGCTTGACCTGGATCTTAGAAAAAAAAAAGCAGTGTCCATATTATTATCCATTGAGGTGCATAGGTGATTTAAGAAACAGAGTTCAGAAATGCATTGGATAGTAACAACATTTCTCTATGTATGTATGCTGTTATCACTGAACCACAGAAGTGGTCTTGTTATATCTATTGCCTGTAGTTGCAATCAAATAATTGGAGAAGAAGGAAATGGAACATTTTTCTTCTTGAACTGCTATTTCCCCTCTTCGTCTATACATTTGTCATTCAAACAGGGCAAGTATTACCGGAGAACTGGCTGGACTCAACTGGAGTGTGGGCAGGTGCTGTACAGTCTTCAGCATGTCACTCTGGCAAAGCATCTCAGTTCCGCGATTCAGTAGCCTCCCTCACACACAACCACAGTCCAAAATTTGTTGGAATTGGTAGGTATTTTTTAATTGACATCAGTCAGTTTGGCTATTGCCTATCAGTTTCTGGCTTATATTGATAAGGTATTGCCCAGAGCTCAATAATTTGCCAAAATATGTGTCAGTTTTATGATGTAGATTAATGAGAAGCAGGATGAGATTCCGAGTTGTTTTCATCTTGAATGGTGCAAAAGAAAATTACAAGTCACATTAGGAAGGCTTCCAAAGCAGCTCACTATTCCAGGCACCTACACAAGCAATTCCTCACCCCCTTCCAAATTCCTTCTGATTCCTCCTATAAATCAGATACTTGTGCTTTGCAAGGCAATAATGCTTAGCATTTATATTGTACTTGAGAATGCAAAGTGCCTTACCTGTGTTATCTTGATGAAATTTTTACAACAACCCTGTAAGGTCAATGAAGATTATCCCCATATTGTAGTGGATGCTGAGAAGGAATGGCTTGACCCAGGTAATCATGACTTGGATGAGATTGGAACTGGAATGTCCTGATTTGCAGGCCAGCCTCTTACCTACTATACTTTACTTGACCAGCTCAAAGTGGGAAAAGGAAGCATCAGAAGTGACATTCCTGTGGGCAGGAATTCTTATCATTGAAGTTTATCAATTCATTTTCATTGGAATTTTTCATCAGGCCACAGCACACATTTTGGGACCCACTGCCACAAGTCCTCAACTGATTTTATGCCCGCTCAACTGGATTTGTGCTCCAGATTCTGAAGTATCATAACCCATAATACCCTAGTAAACCAGGAAGAAGATTCGATAAGAAGATCTGGCAGAGGATACAGGGCTGACAGCTCCCATCAGCTTCCCAATCCAGGAACCAAAGCCAATGACAGACAACCTAATGAGACTGGTGTGAATATCCCCTTTAGAGTTCTGAAAACCAGCAAAATTCATTAATCTGCAGGAAGAAATCATCCTTACCATCCAAAGCTGTAAAGTCGTAGAGTCTTTGAAATGTAAATCTTAACTAAGTCAAACTATGTCATTCAGATACATTCCCACGGTGAATAATTATTCCAGTGTAGATCCTGCTACATGGAATCCCGAGTTCAAAATACCACAGTGCTTTCTGAATAGCTGGACCTCAGCACCAGATCCAAGAGCATCTCCATCAGCTCAACTAATGAATCTGTTAGGTGGCAGAGTAGGAAGTACACCAACCCCACCAGTGTTCGCCCACCCCCCCAGCCCGATCCCAGAATAAGCTGCTGTCATTGCTGATCTTTCACCTTTCCTCCTTGATGTCCTCAGAATTTTTCCAGAAAATTTCAGTTTTATTTGGAACACTCTACATAGAAGCTCCTTGGGAAGTGCCAGTTTTGCAGTGAACAAGATTTCCCTATCTTGTATGGCCTTGGCATAAAAACAGCTGTTGGTTCAATAAAAGGCTGTAGTGCTGATGGATGTTAACAAAAGATCTTATCGCTTCTGGAGATAAGTGCAAGGCCATTCCTGCATGAGAAAAGCAACCGGTTTGTTTGTTTGCAGGATAAGACTCCATTGCAAAGGTCTCTGTGCTTCCCCCCCACGTCTTTTCTCCCTCTCCATTTTCCCACTTTTTTTAAAGGCCATTTGGGGGGGGGGAATAAAAGAAAAGAAAACATCATGGAACAAAATTAAATTATTTTGAAAACTAATCTTATTAATAACAGCATGACATAGGAAATCAATTTGCAGTCCCGTAATGAACTGTGATGTTGTGAGCAAGGGCTGCTGATGAGTAAAGACATGAGAACCAAGATGAAAATGTTCCGATCCTAACTACTCGGGAAAGTCATCTCATTAAAAAATGAAAATCCTCCAGTTAGACACACTGGATATCAAACATAAATGTCCTGAAGCAAAGTATTTCACACCTCTCAATTTCTGCCAGGACTACGCAATGTCCATTTCACTGGGTTCCTTGCTGTCTGGGACAAAAATTACTGAAGGACGTTCATTATGAACAAACGGTTGTACGCTGCCTTTGCTTATTCCATTCCAATTACTTTCTGTATACTTGTAATTAAAGACAGTCTGGGTCTCCATGTCAGCCTTGACTTGTAGTGATCAATACTATGGTTCAACAAAAGGAAAGGAGATGATCTCCATCATTAGCGATGTTTGCTTGTAGTTGTACAAATGAGATTAGAAACAACATGCATCGCAAGCTGAGACATGACATTTTCCCAATAAGCGTTTTTCATTATTTTGAAGTGTGCATAAAAAGTCCTGCCACACCAAATCTTCTTGCTTGGTACCATATGTCATTTAAGATTTGAGTTCCTCTAGTACTCAAGCAACCTGACGTTAAATGTGCTCTTTGTAAGAAATGATCATTGTATTAACATAATGGGATTTACGTGGCAAGCAAGCCAGGGCTTTTAAAAGATCATACAGGGCCATGTTTTCTCATTTATAGACAAGGTCAATGAAATGTCCAATAGGGTGAGTGGATTTTGCAAAGGAACAAGAGAAGAGCTTTTCCTTTGTACACTAGCATTTGGTCCTGTCTTTTAGTGGCGTGTTATAAAGTATACACGTGTCATTGGAAATGCAAATTCACACGAAGGCGACAAAGTCACATATACAATAATATACCTACATTCTAAGCATCACAGCTTAGGAACATCACACACACATGGGGGGGGAGGAAGGGAGGGAATAATGCATGTATTATTATGTCTGCAGCACTGTTTGGTTCCTTCTGTCACTGAATTATTATCTATTTATAAATCTATTCCAATATGGTTTAATGGTAAATTAAACCAATATGGTTTAATGGTAAAATTTACCAATATGGTAAATTTATGGTTCCAAAATTTATAAACCAATATGGTAATTTCATATGGGTAGTTTCTTTACCCAGCATGCAAGTTGATTTATCAAACATGTAATTAAACGGTGGAACTTCTTGCCACAGGATGTTGTGAAGGCACCTGGCCTAGATGCCTTTAAAAGGGGATTGGACAGATTTATGGAGGGAAAGTTTATCACAGGTTCCAAGCTATGACAACTATATGCAACCTCTGAGTTTTAACCTATCTCTGAATGCCAGGTGCAAGGGAGTGGCAATATGATATAGGTATCATGTTGTCATGAGTGCTCTCTGGGGCATCCAGTGGTCCCTCTGTGAGATACAAATGAGGTGACCTGAAGAGATTAGTTGGACCTTTGGCCTGATGCAGCAGGGCTGTTCTCAAATGGAGAAAAAGCTAAACTTTGAACTTTTTAAATGACTACAAATGCAGATTACTATCTCATAGTTTTTTCCATTTTGATATCTGCAGTTAATTTTACTAATACAGCATTATACAATGTAATTTCTGTTTCCATCCCTGTCTCATTCACACACAAACAAAACAACTTAATTTCAGAATGTTAGACTTTTTCAACAGATTTTCACCATAATTCCCTTCAATGATTATGACTCTGAAACAAGTTTTGGGGTGTTTCAATAACTAGATATATGCCCTTCTCCCTCCCCTGACAAAATTTGGAAAAATGTTGCCAGTGAATTGTCACCTGGCCATCGCTAATTACAAAATACAAACCTTCAAAATGATGTTCCGGGTTCCAAAATTGCCATCAAAATCCCTCTTGGATGCAGGAGAATAGTGTTACATACAAGGAATGTGCATTTAATTTGGGGGGGGGGGGTGTCACAGAAGCTGCTCTAGAGAGAACCCTAAACAAGGCAAGGCTGCTCTGAAGCACTCTGAACCAAAGCAAAGCCATTGGAAGATTGGTTAATTCATTTAGCAATCTTCCTTGCAGGTTTTTAATTTTTTTTCCCCGTCTGACTACTTGGAGTCTTATATGGAAGGGAGAAATAGTGGGAGAGAAATATGCCTCTCTCTCCTAGGAAACAGAATGCTGGACTAGTGAGCCTTTGGCCTGAAACATGGCTTTTCTTAGGGGAAGGAGAGGAAGGTTGGGCCAAGGACAAATGTAACTGACAGCCCTGAGCTGTCAGTGAGGCACACAATGGCTGAATGAAAGCTGCAGATTGATCCTTCAGTTCATTCATTTTTTCAATCAATGTGATTTTTAAGAAAGACCTATGGAAATGAAGAAACATATAGGCATTGGACTGTTTTCCCCACCCTGTGTGAGTTTTCTCTTGGAGTGAATGTTCCCAGGAGAATTTGGTGTGGTCTTAAATCAGTACATTCCTTCCTATTCTAAATTAGGAAATTGTTTGCAAATCATCCATTCCGCTCCAACAAAATTACTTGTTTCTTATAGGGGTGATCCATTTCATTCAGAATAATAAATAAACTTGCAGTGTATTGAATTTTTTTCCATTGAAATTGTAAGAGGGACTGTTGGAGATACAGCTTTTGTAAGGGTGGAAATTTAGATCATTAATATAAATGCAGTAAATAATTAGAACTTTTTGGCTTCGCTCTTGCTACACTGTTAGAGATACTTTAGTAGTTCTTTTTCTTTTCTATTTTTCTTTTTTGTTGTTTTTATGTATTTTTACATAATTTTTGTATCAATGTTATTGTTTGTTTATTGTTTTTCTTTTTATATCCAAAAAGGGTATCTTGCTTCACCTTCTTGTAAGGCTAATCCCCAAGTTTCTTTGATATCCAAAAGATGTGGATCAATAATCCAATTCAATTCAATACCAATATCAATTCAAATCAATGAGTCTTAAAGAGATCTCTAGCTATAACAAAAATGAATTGTTCCAGCAATTAAAAAGTCAACCAAGTCTTATTTTCTTGCTTCACCTTCTTATAAGGCTAATCCCCAAGTTTTATAATCCCATGGTTTTATATCCAAAAAGTATAAATCAGTGTTCCAATTAAAAAAGAAAAAACTACTTCAAGCCCATACCAGTGTCAAAATGCTCCAGCAGATAAAGAGTAATCCAAGTCTTATATTCAAAAGGGGTGGATCAATTCAAGTCAATAACACTGTCAAATCAAGTTAGTATCTCTTTATATACTCAATCCTGAATCCAACTTCAAGCCTCTTGTAACGACAGGCCTGAATCCAATTCCAAGCCTATTGCAACGAAAGCGAAAGTAAAATTATTTCAGCTGTTAAAAGTTAGTTGTTTATTCCTTTTCCATGCATACCATTACAACAGGGTGATCTTTTATCTTCCCTTATTTATTTTGTCTTATCTTTTGCCTTTTCTTCCAATCACCCTTATTACAAAAAAAAAAAAAAAAAAAAAAAAGCCCAGCAGGGGCTTCTTTAAATCCAAGTTTGTTGTTTTCCCCTCTGGGTGGTTGCAAGCCAACATAACATAAATAATCTTAAAGTTATCTTTCCCTCCTTCCAACCGCTTGATTGCAATTCTTTTATAGCCTTTTAAAGAACTGATTACTCACGGTTTAAAACCTTTGTTCGCTCTCATGTTGTATCTAGTGGGCCGTGGGGGGGGGAGTCACCAGCTATCCGAAACTCTCCAACATGGCGACCGGGATGCGATGTGATCCAGCATAGAGCAAAATCGGGATATCTCTGAAACTGCCGTTTCTAGAGATAGTCCCAGTTCACGCTCTCAGCCTTCGTTCCTTCTTCTTTGCAATGAAGAGTTCCTCATTATTGAGGTCCTCTGGAAAACAGATCTATTTAGCAGTTTCCCCCCCCCCCCGGAGTCCTCCCAGGTTCCCTGCTACTGCACTGAGTGTTAACTCCGCCTCCTATTGTTTTTCTTTTTAATATCATTATAAATAAAATAAATATACATGTACCAAAAATTTTTCCATTGAAATCAAAGGGAAACAAAAAATGAACCCAAATTGAAACAAAGGAACCATCCAAACTGTACACAAAGTAAAGCAATTGTTGACGCAGTGCTGGGGTGAAAAGGGACAATGACCCTCCCTCTGTTGAATATAAGAGGAACACCACTTTAAAAAGTGCAGCTTGCTCAATTGGTAAGCGATAGGGCATATCTACTAACATTAAAGCACTGAAGCAGGGGAGCTCCATATTTTGAACTTCTCAGGTAAAATGCTTGCAATCTTACTGAACCAAACTTACTTTTTTCAAGCAACCCTCTACTCAATGGAGACACAGAAGAAGCTGCAGAACTGTACCTGCCCTACATCAGAGTACCAGTGGATTTTCTCTCTCCGAGCCGAAGTGACAGACACAAGTAAATTCAGCTGTAGAGAACATGTTGTTAGGAAGATGATGTTTCTGACTTCTGCACACACCCCATAGTTTTCCAAAATGAAATACCACATTTTGTTTATTTGAAGAAATGGAAAACTATCAGAAAAACAATTGTATTTGCTTTTTCCATTTAAATAGGAACTAAAATGCTCCTATGGTTTTACGGAGTCTTTTCTTATACTGGCAGAGGAATATAATATATAATTTCATTTTGAAATGAACACATTGGTTTCTTTTTCTAACAGGCTTCTTAAACTTCCATGCCTTGCAATCATTGCAATCACAGTGAAAGTCTCCTGCAGAGCTTCAAGTGGCTTCGGTATATACCATTACACACTTTCATAAGCAAGTGTCACTTCCTTTTGCATTCGGGTCTCCAGAATAATTTGGATTCAACTTTACAGGCAGAAGTAAATTTGTTATTGAACAAGACTGCAAATAGCAAAGCGGATTTAGGGGCACAAGAAAATGGGTCATGTATACCTTGCTTGTCACTTCTACTGAGCACCTTCAGTTGATTGGTGCAAATATAGGCAGTCCTTTTGTGACATGAAATAAGGCATAGAAACAGGTAGCTGCAGTACTGGAGAGTTGTGAGGAAATTGAAGTGGGAGAGTGAATTTTCCAACATGTCAGTAATGAGATATAGTTTCACCTATTTCAACCAGGCACAGGCAGAAAGCTATTCTCAGTGTTACAAAATTGTATGTGAGTTGGGGATGGATCATTAGGTCATATAGTATATGAGTTGCCTGTATACAGTCAATTCTCATTATCCGCTGGGGTTAGGTTAGGAAAACCTGGTGGATACTGAATCAGCAAACACAGAATCATTGATCCTATGGGATCAATGGGGCTAGGGGGGGGGGCATAGTTAACCTGGTCAAGAATGCCTGCAGTGGATAGCTTCAGGATGGCTGCAGATAGCTTTAGAATGACCATGGACAACTTCAAAATAGCCACTGGGAATAGCGTCAGGATGACTTGTTTTGCCAAATTCTGAGGCCAAGCTCTGCTTAGAGAACCTATGCCCACTTTAAGCTAATTAGCTCCCCTGTGTTCTCCAACAGTGGCCATATTTCTGCCCTGCAGCACTACTGGACCCCACCACCAGGGCAGCTCCCCTATTCAAACTTCAGAGGTCCTCCTTCCTCCCTTCTCCTGCCAGCAGCTCCTCACACCACTACAGCAGCACCTTGGTCTCAGCAGGTCTTGGGCATGGCAGCCATACAGCAATCTCAGTATCTCCAACAGTCTCTGTTCCAAAGTCCATTCACTCATCTGTCTTTTAGTCAGTTAATCCATCTGCAGTTCCAGTAGTCCATCAGCCATTAGTTTCCCCAAGTCCATTAATCCAGCCTCAAGCTTTCCTCCTTCTACAAACCCTTCCTGCATCAGGTGCTCCTTATATCCCTAGAAACCTCATTGCCTCTAGTGGCTGCAGCTGTGCAACACACCCTCTGCTGAAATCCCAGGCCTTAACCCTTAAAGGGGTCACTTCTGACACCACATCCTATCTCCTCGAGGCATCTTGCGCATTTCCATTACATAGCTGCAGAAATTACATAGCTTCAAAATGGCCATGGATGCAGCAAATTACCATGGGTAGCCGAGAACAGGCAGCAGATGACACAACCTGAGTAACACTCTTGTTCCTGCAGATATTGAATCTGCAGGAATGGAGTGCACAGATAGCAAGAATTGACTGTACCTTGTTTTTGGAAGAACAACAAGCAAGTCCACAATCACACTGAGAGCTCCATCTCCTCATTTTTTCCTTGCCTGGCCTTCTTGCCCAACCAGCAAGAAGGAGAAGAAGGCAGAGCCATGTTATCCAATTCTGAACACTTATACAAGCAAGCAATCAGAATGGGACCACCCTGCAGCTGCTTCACTCACAGCAATGGTACTGGAGGAAGAGGTGTGCTGCCACTGACCCAAACTTCACCCTGCTTGCTCTCAACAAGTGAGAAGACAATCAAAAAGAAGATTGAAATGGCTGTGTGGGTGGAGGGCCAGAGGGAGTCAGCAGGCAGATACAGGATGCAGGACACTCCTTGTTAGTTCCCCAGTCCCCGCACAACTCGCTGCTCAGAGTGGCTACTTCAGCCATAGAGCTGGTCCTCTATGCTTTCTGTCATCGTGCTGTTGAACAACCTGTTCCATTTAAAGATGTCCTACCACTGTGCAAGAAAACAATGCACAAGGGAGGAGGGCTGAAGGTTGATGAACCAAAGGGAGTCGAACAAGAGCCACAGGAAACAGTAGTCTATCCTCTAGTTTCTTAATCCTCTGGGGGAAGAGCCACAGGCAAAGAGCCCTTTGGCTCTTGCCCTTTGACTTGTACCAAAGGCTTCGCCTTTGGCACACCAGAGGCCTGGTGTACCTGTGGGGGAGAGGAAGGACAGTCAACTTCTCCCTGCATAGCAACAACAGTCACACTCTTCCCCCAGATGTTTCCAACCGAGAGCCTGCTGCTCCCTATTCAGCACTCTCCCCCCTCTGCCAGAGGCCTGATGTACCTGAAGGGTAGAAAAGCAACATTGCCTTCCTTGTGTTTTTGACTACAAGTCTTTTGGATACAGGTAGCTAGGTTGGCAGGCTATTAAAAACTGAATGATCAAACCTGGATCTTAGTCACTGACTTTTCAATGCACTGTGGCCAGGGTGCCCATGCCCTTTCATTCTCAGATGGCGAATTAGCATCCAGATGCAGAGCAGAGGTGGAAAATAAACCAGGAGTTTTAGCTGGCACTGATCAACTTCATTTTCCGTTCTGACCTAGTTGCTTTCCTCTCTACCCACCTTCAGAACTGGTGCCTTGTGTGTGTTCTCAGAGTCAATGGAAAACGATTGTCAAAAGAGGAAGCTGAGGCTCTCCCCCATGTCTTAAACTGATCAGAAGAGGAAGCCCAGAGACCTCTTGTATTGCCCTCGTCTTTATTATGGAGCATGGGAACATTTTGTATGTTAATTGGACCTTCAGACAGGATGGGGCCACTATGAAGGTACAGTCACAGAAGTTGAACAGAGCTACATCTCCGGCAGAATGTACACCATGCACCACCAGCTTGCCTTGCCCGTCCTATGATCTGTTTAATAAAAGCCTTTTTCATCTGCTACTGCTCAATACCAACAGGTCCAATTAAGATACAAGTTAAATCAACCAAAGTGTAGCTATTGCCCTGGTTCTCATCCTGACTTTTCTGGTCCTCATTTCTTGTGTTGCCACACTGCAAGAAAAAAAAAAAAAGGAACTCCAGCTGCTTGGCTATGCCTGAGAGAAATTTTACTTTGACTGTGTAAATGCATTTCTGTTAGTAATTTCCTGACTATTTCAGTGAATAATTTCACTTATGTGTCAGCCTCAGCAGGATGGAGATATTCTGAGAAAGGGCTCAGAGAGTGAGTTCCTCTTGAGCTAATGAGAAACCACTGTTTCACCTTTCTAGACAAAAATCAGTGCGGCGATTATTATTATTATTTTTTAAAAAAGAAATTGCCACCGAAAAGCATGAACAGAGGCATTTTGTTAATTTGGGCAGCTAATGAATATTTAACACTAAATGTTTTGCCTGGCTGTTGTGCAAAGGGCTGCCTTCGAGAAGGTCCTGTGATTAAATGGCAGCCGATAGCATTTGAATTGGTTTTTTGGAAAGCTTCATTTCCATTTTTCAAAATGTTACAGAGGAAGCATTAGATCTGTTCCCTGACCTTTTAGGTAATATATTGTAGTTCAGAATGAAATGTAGCACAAGACGCAATAACTCGCTTTCCGGTACTAGCAATTGCAGTTACTTCACTTTGTTTTTCTTGACCATATTGTACAAGTACAAGCATATGTTGTAAGAGATTATATTATAACAGCCACAGCACACAGGTGTCCACACCTTATCGGTGTGGGCACTCAGCAGGTGCTCAGCCATGCTGACCCCTGGAGCCAGGCTGCATCAGGAACCATACAATTACCTAGGCAGAGCACCTGCAGAAAGAGATTAACGGGCCACTGAGTAAAATCAGAGATAGCTGGTTACTATGGGTGATCTGGGACATGTGTATCATGTGCGCAAAAGGGAAATCAAAACATGGATGCAAGGATCTTTGTGCAAGTGGCTTGCAGTACACCTCAGTAGAACTTGGTATTAAATAAGGACAAGAGGGACCAGGAGTTTGGTGGGAAGGGAAATCCAGAATAAAATGCAATAAGCCAGCAGCACATACCTACAGTTAAACCCTAAGCAGCATTGGTTGTAGGTAAAATAGGAGTGGGGGGGGGCGAGAAGGGGAAAACTGAGTGTCTTCCAGAAGAAGGGTGTGTGAAAATGAAAATGGGAGAAGGAGAGAAGAAAGAAAAAGACCGTGAACAGAGAGGCATTGCAATCTAGGGAAGGGATTGAGTGGAATTGGTAAGGGGAAACACTGAGACCAAGGCACAGTTGTGCCATTTATGGTCCAGTTTATCTCAAAGCCAGGAAGCTTTCAGGATTGTGGCCTTGTTTGTAGGTTTGAGTAGGGTGGCAAAGCAAAGTATGGCTGCTTGTGGACAAAGAGGCTTTTCGCAGACCAGCAAGTGAAGGGAGTTGCACTGAGAAACTCAACCAAAGTTTTAGCTTTCCCCTAGAGGCTTGCAGGCTCTGGTGTTCTTCTCTGACATAAATTCAGCACACATAAATACATGCACGCACATACATGTTAGGCAACATGAGTCTGGGCAAACTAGAGGTCATCAGGCAGGAATACCCTCCCAGCCACTAAAGGGAGTTGGGGGGCACTTTGCTCCATATCTGCACACATGGCAAGATGGGAAAGTGGTGTCCTTTCATTGGAGGAGGCACAGAATGGGTGGTGGCTATGCAGCCTTCAGATCTGCTCCTACCACTTGACACCTTGGTATTTATTGGGCAGCAGATGTGTCAAAGACTGATGAGAACCAGGGAGCATTGGGCTTGGACTGTGGCCTAGGGCAATACTGTTAGGGCATTGATAAGGACAGCAATGATAGCCCCATTGGCAAGCAGGCGAACTTGGAGGTTATGCACCAACCAGGAGGCGGCAAGTCGTTCGGCCCCCATTAGTGAATCTGAAGGGGGAAGGTGAAAAGCACATAACTGAATTTCTGATCTGTAGTGTGGTTGGCTATTGGTTGGGTGTGTTGCCTATGGGAAAGTTTCCTAGTGGGGCCCCTCTATCTGACAATTTACGGCAGTGGTTCCCAAACTGGTGGGTTGTGCCCCACCAGCCAGGGAAGCACTTATCCCTACCCCTTTAAGGGATGGGGAAGGGTGAAAACAGAAACTGGGAAGGCAGTTTCCAGGACTGCTCTGCTGCTGGGAATGGGAGGGTTTAATTTTACTTACCTGCAGCCAGTGCAGCAGTTCTGGGAGGTCCAGGAAGCTCTCCACAGTGCTCACTGAACCTGCATAAGTCTAACAAAGAAAGATAAAGGGCTCTTCTGGGTTTTGTGACTAAGAGGAAGTGCCATTTTTTTCCTTTTTAAGACTTTTGCAGGCACATTTAGATTCCCCAGACCCCCTAGGGTTGCAGCACTGGCTGCAGGTAAGTAAAAAAAATACCCTCCCATTCCTGATGATCCTTTCTTCTCTCCTGCAATCCTTGCCCCTCCCCCCACACTTCCAGTGCTCCTAATTCCCTTGCTGATGTTTTGGAAGCACTGATTTAGGGTTTTAACATAGCCATGTGCGAAGCTAGGTGTGGCTGGCTTTTAACAAAAAAGTTGGGCATTTCAGAATATCACAGGGACGTTAGAGTGAAGTATTTGTTAAGGGAGTGTTCATTAGCACCAGGTCATAGGTGTCCAGTCCCCCGCCCTGTGCAGATATCGCTGACGCTTTTGGTGAGCTTTGCTTATCACATCACCAAGTGGTTCTCTTTCAAATGGCAGTGCTCATGGCCTTCTTCAGGGCATTTTTATCCAATGAGCTACTAAGAAGGAGTAATTTTCAGAGTGAGCATTGCAAAAGAAAGACCTTTTCACAGATGGTGGGACAGCAATCATTACATCTGATCAGAGGGGCCAGGGAGCATATGGTAAACTGAAGAAGTACTGTGTTTCCTGAAGAGCATTTCACCATGAGAGAAGGCATGATGTTTTCGGCATCAACATAGGAGTCCATGAACCCAGTATCAATTTAAGACAGTCTTTGTTTGTTAGCAAAGAGGTGTGGTTGTCTAAAAAAGGGGGTATCTGATAGAAGAGCCAAGCTGTCTCTTCCCTCCACACTAAAAGGGGGATGGAGCATTGGGATAGTTAGAACCCACTGCACTCTATTTGTTGGATCAGGCCAGCTAAAGTAATTCTGGTGCTCAAATTCTGGTGCACCTCCCCCAGGTCTTTTTTTTTTTGTGCACAGTAGCATGCATGCCTCAGCCATCTCCCATGACTACTGCCTCTGCAATCCACCTCTTCTTCAAAACTGGCTGAACAGGAAGGACTCTGGGAGTTTCCAGGATCATCCCTTTCCAGTCCGATTGGAAGAAGTGGTGGAAGTAATCTACCCCCAAATGCTCCTCTCACTTGCCCTGCAAGAAGAACAAGTGAGAAGAAGATGGAGCAGTGACAAGATACAGAGACTGAACAGGTGGCAGGCGGGCACAGGGTGCAAGTACCTCCAACCAGTTGGTTGCCTCATCCAGCCCCCTACTCAAAACAGCCCATTCACCCTGTCTCATTGTGGACCAGTAATTTGTTGGATAGTCAATAAAGTGTGGCCCACTTGTAATCTCAACTGTTTCTGTTTTGTTAGGATACCTGGGGAAAAGATACAGCAGGTTGACACAATGCATTAGAGCTGGATATTGAAAAAGGCTAAGGAAGGGAGAAAGAAATCAGGAGCAGAACAAGGACAAAGAACTGGATCCAGAGAAAAGGGCAAAAAACAAATTGCAGCATAGTGAACAATAAGCAGGAAAATCATATGTGGCACAGGACATGTGCTTGTGGCAATGAGCTTGAGGCATCTTGAAAGAGGGTTCCTTCAGTGGCTGGAGACAGTCATTTACACAGTGCATTCTTAAGCCTGGAAGGCCCCTGGTTTGACAATGAATTGCCTCCCAGTTAGACTTCTTACAGATGGGTTGCATTTAGGTAGGGTTTTAGGCTCAGTGACTCAGAAATTGGCAGGGATGATGCCACATGAGCATTAACTTTAATGCAGGCGGTTAAATGGAGGATGTGATATGTCAGTACGGCCTTATGCTGATAGCTGGTGAAATGGAATCTCATGAATTGGCACCAATGAAAACACTGTAATTGTAGCTGGCCATAGGAAAAAACAAAAATAAAGGGATTTTTCATCTATATTTGGACCAGTCCTAAGATTTATTGCCTTTTGTGTCTGTGTGTCTTTTTTTTATCAACGCTTCCCGAAACAATTTGCAAAGTTTCAAAGCACAAGAGATCATGCAGGAAGAACTGTTTGAATTGGAATACATTTTGGCCAAGCTTAATTTGCTCAAATAATGTGAATATAAAGCAAACTTCAGCTGTTTACAAATATATTTCATTCACAGACTGCTGCAGTCAAACGATACCAAAATGATTAGTGAACCCAACGGCTGTGACTCAAAGCTTTGAGTGAATGTTGGCCACTAGAGCACTTAATGACTGGCAGATGCTCAAGACTAATTGCACACACTCCCTGCTACAATTAAATCCGACCATCCTCCAGAACTAAAAATGGACACAAATTGCATCCTGACGGAGACGAAGCACAAAAATAATGCAAGGGGGTTGACAGATGCAAAATGACTGGTGTGTTCATGGTTTATTTAAAGAGAGAGAGAGAGAGAGAGAGAGAGAGAGAGAGAGAGAGAGAGAGAGAGAGAGAGAACACTGTGTGTGATATTGGATTGTAGACAGGCATGTGCATCTCTTCAGTCAGACACATGTTGCACCCAGGGCTTTAATGAATCAGAACAGTGTTCATGGATGTGTTGCAAACTTCCAGCTGCTTTGCTTCTTCAGTACAGAATAACAGTCCAATCCTATGGTGGCTGACTGTACAGCACTGCCAAAACAGCCATCGCTGTATCATGTAGGGCAAATGAGCCAGCTGAAGATCTTCTTAGGATAAGGGAACATTGGTTCCTTTATCTTGTGTCATGACCAGGTAGCCCCTATGGGCTACTCAGTCCTGCACCTGCTCAATTGCTGGTGCAGATTTGAGTAGCCTATACAAGGCTTTCAGGTGCATGAGAGGGAATAGGATTTGGCGGCAGCCTCTGCCACTGGCCTGCCCCCTCCTGGGCCTCAACTGCCCTGGGTCACCCTCTCTCCACCCAGTTTCAACCCTGCCCTCCCCACCATTCAGCAGCCTACTTACCACTTTGGGCTCCTACTGGCCATCCAAATGGTACAGAATCACAGCTCTGATTGTTGCTGGCATCTCTGTTGGCACCTTTTTGTTCCCGACCACCTTAATGTGCTATGCCTTATGGCACATTTGTGGTAGCCATTGCTGGGGCAGCATGCTAAGTCAAGAACCAGGCTCCACGGAAACACAACACTTGAAGGAACTCAGTGGAACCAAATAATAGGGTTGCAGCCCTTATAATTAAGATATTTTCAGAAAGATGCTTTCCAGTACAGCAGATGCAACATCCATTGGCTAAGATCTGTAGATGTCGAAGTGGCCATTTTCCTGGTAGTCTCCTATAAATGTGTTGCTGAGACCACCTCCCCCTATCTTGAAGATCGAGCTGGCTCCATTATGGAACTTTGTGAATAAAATGTCCAGAAAGCCAGAGATCACACTTAGAGATTTCTTCACTTAGCACAGAAGCAGCCTTGGCCACCTAGGAAAGAGCCTCCGTGAGTCTTAGGTTAATGCTTTGCACTACTCCTGTGGAGAGGGAGGCAAGTAAAACAATATAGCAGTAGTTCCTATAGCAGTAGTTCCAAACTGTGAGCTGTAGCTCCCTGGGGAGCTGTGGAAACCAGACAGGGGAGCCACAGAATCCTCGTAAAAATCCCATTGCTCCATACAATGTGTAGGAATGTAGCTCTAATGGGGAACCACAACTAGTGGTGTAGCAAGCCCCATGTCCTGGAAAATTTTTTTAAATGTCCTTCTTTTCCTGTAAGCAGGTCCCTATGGGCAGCACATAGCCTTCTTGTAATTAATAAATTATATGTAATACAGTTTTAAATTAATAATAAGTAATATACTGTTACCCTGCACATGCCCAATCTTGTCTGATCTTGGAAGCTAAGCAGGGTCAGGCCAGGTTAGTACTTGGATGGGAGACTACCTGGGAATACCGGGTGCTGTAGGCTTATACCATCGTCAAGAGACTGAAGGTTGCCAACCAATACAGTGTTTAAATTAACCACATGAAATCAATGGATGAATGTTTTTAACTTTAATTTTGTCATGTCCTACATTTTTCTTGGATGTTCTACATTTTGGGGTGCCTTGTCATCTTCTGCAGTTATGACATCTGTTCACTCTGGTTGTGTGGTGGTTCAGCAACATCTCTGAACACTCAGTGATGACATCAGAGCAAATGTCCATGTTGCTGAGCTCTGAAGTGTGTGGAACGTGGCTTCAAGCAGCATTGCCATGTGACCACACAGCTTAGAGGAACAGTGTACGCGTTGTCATGAAAAATACCAGTTCATTAAGATGGAATTATCCCTGTTCCAGGGCTAGTACCATATATCCATTTCCTTGACTTAGGTGCCAAAAACTGCAGGTTCTTCCAGGTGGCAAGGAACATAGGAATTTGCCTGTTGAGCCACCTCTCACAGTATGGTCATCACTGACTGGCAGCAGTTATGCCGGATCCTAACCCCGTTCCCAGGTAGCCTGGGGCAATCCAGGGCTGCTCAGATTTGCGCCATCTCCTGAGGTGGCGCAGATTCAAGTAGCCCCATTGCGACTGCAGTGACTGTCCCCAGGGTAAGGGGTCCCGGGCTCAGCCTTGCCCCTGGCTGAGCCTCTGGCTGCCTGAAACCTGTGCTAGATACAGCACAGGCGCATCGGCCTGCCTGTTCCAGCATAAATTGGGTTGTAAGTCATACTGAATGCAATGGGCATACTTCTGAGTAAAGTAAGTAACACTGTTTTCAGACACCTGTATCAATATGTCATACTAGTCATACAGATCTAGATTTTTCTGTCCTGGTCTTTCCAGTAAAATGTAAGCAGTAAATAGTTGCACGATCAGAAGAAAGCTAGTGTGTGTTGCTGTTCTCACATATCTAATGAAGGATTCACATGTGCAGCTTTTAGACAACAGTAGCACGGTGGAAAAGCAGCTCCCACAGATGATAGTGTGAAATGTAAAGATGTAGAAACATAAACCTGCTACCACAGAAAAAGGGACTCCGGGCCTAAAGGTATTCTGTAACTGCATGAACTGGATGCATTTAAATCACACTGGACATTTGAAGTTTGAGCCTTCTAGCAGCCCAATCCTTCTAGCAGCCCGAAAATGGCTGCCGCCGCATCCTGCACACTTCAGGCAGCCACCGGCAGCACCTCAGGAGAAGGGAACTTTGTTCCCCTTCCCCCGGGTAACAGCAGTCGCCCCACAATAGGGTTACTCGATTCACGAATCAAGAGCCTCTGTGTAAGGCGGTGAGCCCTTCATGGAGGCTTTGGATCCATGCTCCACCGGTCCTGTCTGTCTCCCTCCCCGTTCCCTCCCCCAAGAACACCTCCCCCACTCTCTCCCCACCTCCCCAACACACCTGTTCCCTACCCTCTGCCCACCCTCTGCTGGCTTCCCCCCTCCCCAGAATGCCTCCTCCCAGCCTCTCCCCATGCCCCCACTTTTTTCTGTGTGACTGCCGAGCAACAGAGGTCGGGCACCCGCCCGGCAGTAGCCTGGGGCCAGCCAGCACTGGGCTACCACTGGCACTCGCCTGGAGGTATGACCTGCAAACGTGCCTTATGGCACTTTTGCGACAGTGCGCGCCGGCGGTGACACGGCACGCCAAGCCCAGGATTGGGTTCCAAATGAGTCCCAAGGGAAGGCTGCATTATATAAACACGAAGCCTCCACATAAACTCTTGCACTTAAGGACTTCAGCAGCACCGTACAATGTATAATGTATGCCACCACACTGCTAAGGCTTCTTCTACCTGCAGGCTGGTGATCAGATGGTATTTACCATCTCACTTCACTAGGCTATAGCAGCAGGCCTCTTCATCTGAAGTCACAAGGAATTTTGCTTTCTAAATTCAATGGCTTTGAATTGAGAGAACCAGGAAGCGGTAGTGAATTGAATAATGCACACAGAGTGGACGAAGATACCTTCATGGTGGACTCCCATGCACCCACTTCTACCCTCATTGTCTAGTGTGGGCCATAATATAATTTCTGATGATGGTCCTAAACAACTGAACAAGTCTGGACAGCTTGAATGTATTAAACAGTTTCCTCAGTGTCTGATTATGGGAAGAAAGGTGACAGAAAAAAGCAGCAAAGATTAGAGAAAAGATGTCATGTTCATGCATTATAAACATTATATGCATTACAAACACTACTCCCGTGTATCCCACCCTTCCATCCCATTAAGGGACCATCAGGGTGGCTAACAATTTATTAACCTCAATTTATATCAAATTAAATACTGCCACAAGATAATCAGGACACATGAAAATAATTAAAAAATTAATATCAGAGCAGATAATCAAAGACTGAGAGCAGGAAAAATCAGCAGAAAGCAAAGTGGAACAAGTGGATTTTCATCACTAGCTTAAAGGCAAACACTGGCTGCCCCTCAACCAAGAAGGACCTATTCCACCTCTGCATGCTGTGAGACAGGGAGTAGGATCTCTGATGATGAACACAGTGGATGTGCAAGGTTATGTGGGAGAAGGTGGTCCTTCTGGTATGAAGGACCATGTATGGTTCTAAAGGTCATGACCATCCCCTTGGGCCCAGAAACTCAGTATATACCAGTGAAGATGTTAAGCACAGAAGTTATGCAGTCAGACTAACAGTTCCCAGAAAGAATTGGTTGCCATACTCTGAACCAGTTGAGTTAAAGTAAACAGAGCAAGCAGCAGAAAACAGCTGTAGAACCACATAACCAAAGTGACATAGGATGAAGAGAACTCCACAGCGGCTACTAGACTTGGGAGTTGCTTTTGACACCTATGGCAGCTTCTCTCCTGAAACAAACAGAAATTGTGGGAGAACTGATTCAGATCAGGACTTTAGTAGGGACAATAGATTAGCATTCTGCCCAACATTCCATATACACAACAAAGATCAAACGTGTGCACCTGTGGGCAGAAATGGGTTAAATTCCCCTTCCCATTATCTGATACCAATCTAGATAGGGTGCCAGTGTTGGCACATAACTCAGACAAAATCTGCAGGCCTGAATAAGGCAGGGCCAAAATGTATTCCAAGTAAGCCTATGTGTAAAGTGCTGAGTCATCAAGACAAAGGATCCACAATGCACTGCAATGTAAGTGTATGTGGCTGATGCAATCACTTGGCTGATGCATCCACAAGGATGGGTCATGCATCACAAGATAGGGTGAGGTAAGAGGATGATGCAATACCAATCCTGATTGGCTCACAGGTCCTTATAAGGAAGACTGTGAGAGCCCTCATTTGTGGGTCATTCGTGGTTGTGGAAAGTCGTGTGTGGTGTGTTATTTGCTGTATCCTCTTTGCTGCAAGTGACTTCACTGTGCTGCTTCATCTGTCTTACTGCTGCTGCTGTAAATATTTGTAAATACAGACTTATTGGTGGTGGACATCTGCCATGTCTGTGTATTCTCTACTGAGTTACAAGCTCCGACCTTGAAGCCGCATTGTGCTACTCTGCCTAGTAAGGAGAAACTCCCTCCTCGACATAGGGGGCACAACTGCTACTTCTAGTTGGCAACCTTCAGTCTCGAAAGAATATGGTATCGCGCTCTGAAAGGTGGTTCTGGAACAGCGTCTAGTGTGGCTGAAAAGGCCGATTCGGGAGTGACAATCCCTTCCACACTGGGAGCAAGTGCAGTCTGTCCCTGGCCTGTCTCCCTGGCTATGGGCCTTCCTTCTTTGCCTCTTAGCCTCAGACTGTTGGCCAAGTGTCTCTTCAAACTGGGAAAGGCCATGTTGCACAGCCTGCCTCCAAGCGGGCTGCTCAGAGGCCAGGGTTTCCCACTTGTTGAGGTCCACTCCTAAGGCCTTCAGATCCCTCTTGCAGATGTCCTTGTATCGCAGCTGTGGTCTACCTGTAGGGCGCTTTCCTTGCACAAGTTCTCCATAGAGGAGATCCTTTGGGATCCGGCCATCATCCATTCTCACGACATGACCGAGCCAACGCAGGCGTCTCTGTTTCAGTAGTGCATACATGCTAGGGATTCCAGCACGTTCCAGGACTGTGTTGTTTGGAACTTTGTCCTGCCAGGTGATGCCGAGAATACGTCGGAGGCAGTGCATGTGGAAAGCATTCAGTTTCCTCTCCTGTTGTGAGTGAAGAGTCCATGACTCGCTGCAGTACAGAAGTGTACTCAGGATGCAAGCTCTGTAGACCTGGATCTTGGTATGTTCCGTCAGCTTCTTGTTGGACCAGACTCTCTTTGTGAGTCTGGAAAACGTGGTAGCTGCTTTACCGATGCGTTTGTTTAGCTCGGTATCGAGAGAAAGAGTGTAAGCAAAGAACAACCAAGGAAGATCAAACTATGTGTTGAAAATCATGTCTATTTTGGACAGATTATGAAAAAATCACCTTATGAAAACAGATAATTGTTTGTCTCAAGCCCACAATCCAGACACAACAGTTCTTGGAAGTCAGCTCTGTCAAAACTTATAGGATTCAATTCTAAGAAATGTATTCAGGGCTGAGTAATCAATGTATGGTACAGCTGCAACCATGGGCTTAAGCACGTTTACCTTTGCACTGGATTGTGGTCAATGTGGCCAACACTGCTGAAGCAAATCTCATGCAGTTAGTGTGCAGGACAGCAGAGTTTAGAGTTTAATGCTACAACTATTGCATATGAGAATCTGAAAAGTGCCCCATAAATATGCATGTGTCCGAAATGATATATTCCACTGCGTTTTTGGTACCATCTAATCTCCAGTTATCCTCAATAAACACCATGGAGATCCTATTGGCAACTAATAAGATTGTGAATGTCAAGTCTTCTCTGATAAATCATATGTAAAATGTAAAATGAAAGTCCATAGGAAGCTAACTGGATTCACAGTTAAACTAATGTTCAGCAAAGCGGAACTTAGAGAGTCTGAATTAGTCAGTTTATCAGAATCACAGCAGTGATGGAATTAGATCATTAAACCAATGCATTTCTGTCAGGAGAAATTCATATCCCAATAATCCACAGGAAAGGGAAAGAATACTGACAACATCATTGAGCATGTTTTAGGGCTACCCAAACCTTTAAAGTATGTATCATTTGGGCAACACTGATAACTCTTATAAAATGATCTTGTTAGTCAACATCGCAAGCATTTTTTCTGTTGCATTGCTTCACAAATTGAAAATTGACACATACCTGCAAAGGACAAAAGAATTCATTAAATTTGGCATTGTTTTCCCAGAGCCGTGAATGCAATATAATGAGGTTCACATTCTCCCACCCCCCCTTCCCACCCCCCACCAGCCACACCCATTCCCTCTCTCTCACACACACACCAGGGTATCTCCCTCCCTTTATCTTGTAATTATGGTTTTAGCATACACAGAAACACTCTTTTACCTGTAATTTTGTGTGTGTGTGTGCATGCTTTTTTTTTAGTGTTAATTGTAGTAGGTGCAGTTGTTAACCAGCTACAGACTAGAAGTTTGTAAGTAGGAAAGCTAAAGGCGAGGAGAGGGCTGCAGCTTGGCCTCAACCAGAAGGTCAACTTCAGGAAATTGAAAGCACCACACCAAGGATGCTGCAGGCAATTCTCCAAGCTTCCAGGAAAAGAAACCAGCAGGATAAATGATTCAATGGCAGGCTTGTAAATACCACGTGAAATATATTCAAAAAAATTTGAGACATAAAAGTAAGTAAAATTATATTTCTAAAAATGGAAAATTATGGCATCAGAGTTCCCATTAAAAATAGCAATCGCTTTTTTCTAGAAGTTTCTTTTAAAGCATGCAGGTTTAACGCTGTGGACATGATGGTACAGCTCTGCTTTTGTAAAACTCATGCTGACAAGAGCAAAGAATGAAATGAGAACAGACAATGTCATTTGCATTACAATCAATGCCTTTTAAACTATTACACTTGCATATACATGACACTAGTCGCTGGGGAGTTAACAGCCCTCTTAAACTTCCTTGGGATCTCATTTCCACCAGTATCTTTAAGAGTCTTGAGAACTGATTCCATATTCTCTACAATATATTACTGGTTTGTAAATGAGGATGACTGGTGGCAGTCACTGATGCAGTCACAGGAAGCAGATGGCGCCCCATGCCCATCAGCCTCTTTGCTTCCCCTCAGCATCTGTCACCAGCTATCAAGGAGAATATCCAGAAGGAGATGTTTGTGGACAGCTTTAGTTTATTGCAGTATTCTTCAACCCATGGGTTGTGTCCACCACAGGGTCTCAATGCCTCATATGGGGGGGGGGAGGTCACAAGGGCTGGGAGGGAAGCATACCAGCATGTCCCAAAGTATCAGCAGGGAGCCAATCAATGAGGAGATGCCACCTTTGCCCTGCTAGAGCATGACCCCACCTCCAGCAGTGGGAAGTGCTTGGTTGGTGCAACACATGCTCGTTAGCAGTACTGAAGCTAGCACGTCCATCCTCTCAGTGAGCTGCCAGAAGATAGAGATACAAAATGTAATGGAATAAGACTGAGGGCGCAATCCTAACCCCTTATGTCAGTGCTCTCCAGCACTGGTATAGTGGTGCCAATGAGACGTGTACTGCATCCTGAAGTTGGGTGGCACTCAGGGAGGCCTCCTCAAAGTAAGAGAATGTTTGTTCCCTTACCTCAGAGCTGCATTGCTCTTATGTCAGTGCTGGAAAGCACTGACATAAGGGGTTAGGATTGTGCCCTAAAAGTAACTAAATGCAAGTATCTATAACTGATCACATATTCATCCCCTGCTCACCTATGCCTCAATTTCCTTGCCTTTCCTTAGTTGTTTCCCTTGTGTCTGTTTAGACCAGGGGTGTCCAAACATTTTGGCACGAGGGCCACATCATCTCTTTGACACTGTGTCGGGGGCTGGAAAAAAAATTAATTTACATTTAAAATTTGAATAAATTTACATAAATGAATTTATTAGAGATGAAACTTATATGAATGAATGAAGGTCATGCAGTAGCTCCAGGCCTATAAAAGACCTTGCACAAAGCAAGGCCAGCCTTTCCTTCACTGCCACTGCTTCATTGCAGACGTGAAACAGCAAGTAGTGGAGCAAGCCCTCATCCCACAGATCAGGTGAGAGTTCAAACAGTCATCCTCATGCTGAGAGAAGTTGCATTGGGCCAGTATGGGCTCCAGCAAGTCTCCAGAGGGCCAGAAGCTCATTGGAGACTGGGAGCTCCCCGAGGGCCAGATTGGGAGCCCCTGAGGGCCACAAGTGGCCCCCGGGCTGGGGTTTGGGCACCCCTGGTTTAGACTGTAAGGCCCTCAGGACAGCGATCTGTCTTCTCATTCTTTGTAAAGCACCATGTGAACTGAACAGTAACAATAAGACATTTTACTACTGGGAATGGGACCTTTTTACCTGAAGCCAGCCTCTTAAGAACATACAGCACTCCAGCATTCAGCAAACCAAGATACTTCGACAGAATGCAAGTGCTAGGATTTTTCTCTTCGACACATTTCAGCAATCTTGGTTGGAGGGAGATGCACCAGTCTGATCACACGTGGTAGCCACCACAACTTCTTTCTTATATGCAGCTATTCAGTCTATTAGTGCACTCTATGGGTGCACTGCACACCTCTCTCGTTGTGTGTCCTTCTGCGATGTATAAGAATTATCTGAAATTCCAAAAGAGGCCCATACAGGTGGGGGCATAAATGCATTTTTTTCATGTAGGGCGGTTTAATGTTTCAATTCATTTCAGTCATGTTGATAATTCGGGACTCTTCAGAAGACAAGAGAAAGCAGCCTGTATATATCCTTTTACTTAGATAAACTTTGATTCATCTGCCCGGAGTTCCTCATATGCATTTCAAACCAGCTTTCATGACTGGACACGTTAATAATAATGTGGTCATTTGTATTCAAGCTCCAGCTAGCTCACCTTTAGGGACACTTTGTCTCAAAGACTTGATTCATTATTAGTCTAGCTAACAAGGTTCCAGTTTCTCAACATCAGTCCCCTATTTAGCACCAATTTGTAGTATCACAATCTTTGCTTAACCTTGGCTGCAGAGACATTTTCTGGATTCTCTTTCAGACAGAAAAGCTACACTCAATCTTCAGAGCTTCTTGGTATCAGAAAAGGCACAGTGTGACTGACACGCACACACACACTGACCCTTTTGGTCAGGGTCAGGATTCAGGGAGCCCTTCAGGCTATATCTGCTGGTAGGTTCCTGAAACAGGGAAGAGAGTGTTTTTGATTTATTTTTTTTAACATATACTTTATTTTATAAAACAATCTAAAAATGTGAGTATTTAGATAAATGCTATATCAAAAGATAAAGAAAGCCACCCTGTATTTCTGTTTCATTAAATAAAATAGTGACACCCATTGAAAGGTGAAGCCTGTCTCGCCTAAAATCAACAAATACTAGCAGTGCCTCCTGGGGCGGGTGTCACCCCCTGCACTGCACAACACCCCTGTACTCACTGGAAGCAATGCATGGCACCCAGAAGTGGTTCAGCAATGATGCAATGATGTCATCACATGCACCACCAAATTGCTTCCGGGGCAGCTATTTCTGGCCGTTTGGAGCCTCGGGGTGGGAGGGCATATCCACCACCAAACACAGCACAGGCCTCCACTCGGTGACACACCCATCATCTCCACATGGCACATCACCTGGGGTGGACTATCATTGTTAAAAGCATATATATAGTAGCCTGTTAAAAGTACGGTTGTGTAACATTTCCTCAACTGTCACATACCATAGTAACATCAAGTCTAATATATTAAAAATAAAATATTGAAATGAATTAAGACCCAGCTGATATTGGCTTGTGACCCACCTAGTGGATCCCAACCCACAGTTTGAGAAATACTGCTATATAATATTCCATGAGGATACAGGGACAGGATATGAATCAATAAGGCATTGATTGTTCACTGCTTAGCTCTACATCAAATAGTGTTTATCTTCCAAGAAATGTGTACATAGAATCTAATTTTATTCTTCAGAATATCACTGTCATGCAGAACTATAGCTGGCATGGTCAGAGAACTCGAGTGTATTTCAGAGTGAGTGCAAAGGCTATGCTGATGTGGCTTGAGTTAGCACTGCCTACCCAGCAACAATTTGAAAGGGAGTGAGAGAGAAAAAAAGCAACAACTGAAGGTAATTTTTTTCCCCATCAATGCCCATGCCATGGAATAAAATAATACATACTGACCTCCAATGTTTCTAATAGGGTAGAGAGGAATTGACATTAGAAGCCACACCATTGCTTAGTTCTCTATTCTTCCAGAAAAAATAACTTCAAGAATGTCCATATAACATGATAGAAAAATTGAGAGTCTGTCTAACTTCTTGGAAGAGTTTTATAACCCACAATGGCGCAAAAAAAAAAAAAAAAAAAAAACACACACACACACACACCAAAAAAACACCCCAAACATATATGCAGGCTTATAGATTGGCTCAAGATTTTTATAAACCACACCAAAAAAAAAAAAATGCTTTCAAGCCTTTATGAGCTTACTCATTACACCACAAAATCCCTAAGTAAATCATGGGCCATGAAATCATTTTGTGAAAACAACTTGTGAAAGGCTATAATAATCTTGAAACTCTGTATGAATTCCAGCCATTGCTAAATTTAATTTAGCGATAATTTAGTGGTAATCTAAATATTGCATTTTCCCATTATTAGGTTACATTTCTTCTGAAGTTGAGAGCTATGAAAATTCCTTACATGTCACAAAATCAGATAGGCAGGAACCCAATGTGGTAGGTTTGGCAGGTTTTTAAATTCATATTTAGATTTCAGATGAAGAACTGGAAGTATCACTGTCTTCATATATGTGCTTATATGTATGCCAACAGCCCATGATAGCATTATGAAATATACACAGAAGCTATAATATAAATTCATTGTATTCAGGGAGACTTTAGCCTTTTTATTTCAGCAGAATTGGAGTAGCAGCCACACACACATTATTGCCACAACGAAGTATAATGACCGTGCTTATTAAGATCTTTTGTTGCATGAAAGATGAGACAAATTAGAAACATCTGTAGGAGAACAGCCAATGGAAATTATATGAGCAACACTGATCACTGGTGTTCCTGGAGGGCAGGCAAAAAGCAAAAGCTTTCACAGCCACAGGCAGGGGGAGGGGCCACTTTACACCAACATTCAGGAAGCTGCAACACTTAACATTTTGCCCCCCCCCAAACACCAGTGACACTGATCTTACACAAAGATTCTCATACCTTGATTTACAAGTTCTGTTTCAAATTGATTAATCATCCCTCTGAAATGAGCTCTATAGGATAGCATTCATGATAAAAGTCCACTGTAAGAAAAAGCAGCTTTTTCACACATATTAGAGGGGGGAAAATACAAGATTGCTTCTCACTGCAGAATCAGCTTAGGGCCTGATCCTACCCAAATTTCCAGCACTGGTGCGGCCACAGTGCAGCCCCAAGGTAAGACAACAAATGTTCCCATACCTTAAGGGGGTCTCTGTGACTGCCTCCCCCATCACAGGATGCAGTGCATGCCACACTGGCATGGCTGCACAGGCACTGGAAAACTGGATAGGATTGGGCCCACAGTCCTCTTGCACTGAGAAGAGATGGGGAGTTGAGATGCACTATCGGATTCCTTGTAAGAGTCTATGACACAGAACCCCATACTAGCTGCCTGCTGAGTTTTCTGTAGAAATTTTGGCAGGTTTTTTTTTGCTACTCAACTTATGTAAATAACATCCATCAAGTATATATACTGCGTAGACCTGTAAATAGGAAATAAGATCTACGTGAGAGTACGAATATGGGCAGGAAAGGAAATGTTTCTGTAGAGTAATATCCTTTACTGATATTCAGTCCAATCCTATCTAAATCTCTGCACGGTGATGCAGCAGTGTTGGTCTGGATACTTCTGTATCCCACAGAGGATTTTCAGCTGCTGAAGGTCTCGGGGCAAGGAGACATTTTCACCTTCCCATGGGGTAAGCCCCAACAGCTGCTATGGGTCAACTTAGAACTACACCAACACAATTGCTGGCACAAGTACGCACTGACTGGGAAGGCAGATTGGGCACAGGAAGGGGGCTGGGATTCAGTATGTGCCACTGCCGTCAATCCCGACCCCTCCCAGCCCTGATTTGCCTCCTCCCCGCCCTGTCACCACCTTGTTCTGCCCATGTCTGCCTCGTTCAACCCTTCCCTGTCTCCTTCAAAGCCCCTGCATGGGCTTACCTGCTCCCAAACTGGCGAGGGAGGGAAGGTATATTCAGTAGGTTTCATGCATTAACAATTGGTCACTGTGTTTAATAAAGTAGCACAAGTTAAAGCCAATTGCAATCTGGTGTCTTTGCTAGGGGGTTTGAGCGTAAATAGAATGCTAGATGCAGGGAGGTGACAGCGAGATGCAAGTATCTTGTGGTCTTGTGTGTGCTCGCTGAGGCATCTGGTGGGCCACTGTGAGATATAGGAAACTGGACTAGATAGGCCCAGGGTCTGATCCAGCAGGGCTCTATGTTCCAGCAAGTCTTCAGGGCTCTACGGGTATGCAGGAGGCCACTCTGGCCTCCACACTAGTGGGCTTGCAATGTAAAGCAGCCTATGCTGGCACAGAGTTAGTTACACTGGCAGGGGAGAGGGATAGAATTGGGCTGATTGAATCCTATCATTTGAAAGGTGGAGCTATGTTAGTCTATAGCAGCAAAGAAGTCAAAAGGCACAACCAGCAAAAGTTAGGCATATACAAATCTCATCTAAAAGAGGTATATTTAGCAGGTAATTGGGTAAGAGGCACTTTTTCAAGTGGGTGCTCCTCTTTTTAGCAGGGGGAGAGTAACTGGCCCACCTCACCCTAGCAGTGTCTTTTCTAATGGCTGTCTGCTGGTGTCCTTTTTGCATCTTTTTAGTTTGTGAGCCCTTTTGGGACAGGAAGCCATTAGTTATTTGATTTTTCTCTGTAAACCGCTTTGTGGACTTTTAGTTGAAAAGCGGTATATAAATACTGTTAATAATAATTAATAATAATGTTTAATGTTATATTCTTTCATTAACAATGGAATTTATGCTACAGAAGTGTGTGGCACCTGATATACTAATTCGTGTGCATATGTTCATCACTTATCACCTGGCGAGTCTTATTCGAACGTATCTTAATGGGCATTGAGTGATACAAATGTTGTGCCTACAGTGATCAATCTGTGATGGCTGATGTGTGATTGCAAGTCATTAGTGTTGCTGCAATGTGCTGGTTATGTGTGTCAGACTCTGAATCCATGCATCATTAATTGTAATTTTAATTAAGTGTAACAATTTTGCCACATTTTCTGGGGGCTTGGGGGGATTAAATTATACCTGTCCAAACTTCTCAATACTTTCAAAGGGAGAAGACTCGGCAGGGTGCTGTGCCATCTACATCCAAGCTCTGTAGACGTGTCACAACAAACCTAGTCTTGTTCAAACAAGTCTCCAGCACAGTGGTTCTCACCCTTTTCAGCCCGGGGCCCACTTCTGAGAATGACAATCTGTCTGGGACCCACCAGAAGTGATGTCATCAACCTGGAAGTGACATCACTGTGATATCAGAGCCGGAAGTTATTTCATCAAACAGGAAGTGACATCACTGTTCTTACCTAGGAACTCAAACTGTAAATGACAAGAGAAAATATTCCAGCTCAGAAGCTTCTTCCAATTCTCCCCCCCCCCGCTATCATTGTTCCATACCAGAAGTAAGCCCTTCTTACTGCCCATTGTGTTAAGTTGGGAACATCATTTAATGTAGCTTTGTGATATTCTCCAAAAAGAAAGGTCCTTAAGTCTTATTACTCACTACCTGGAACTAGCCTGGGTCATGGTGCTTTGGAGACAAGGATGCCAGCAGGTGAAATGGCGTTTGGGCGTGCTAGGGCAATGTGGAAGTCAGGGCTCCCGAGTTAGCAAAATTAATGACATGCTTCTGTGCTCTGAAAAGGTCTGCTGTTTATATTTAAAAAGCAATTATCCATTTCTACTGAATATCTTAATGCTTCCAGGAATAAATATGAAAGTTTAACAACCTGCATCTGTAAAACCACCACCAAGAAGTAGGAAGTTTGAAACATATGCCAGAACTGTCAGCTGGCAACAATAAAGCAAAATTGGTGAAGACCATGGCAGAGCTGTAATTCTCTGAAGACTGAACCAGAGATACAAGCAAGAAGTGAGCCTTGTGGGCTTTGAAATCACTCAGCTGCCAGGACAGCCACCACCATTCCCATCATCAGTAATGCACCCCATTTCACAAATTACCCTGAAGATTCCAAATGCTTCTCTGCCACATACACTGACTTTACCTTCAGTTAATTTCACATACAAACCTAAAGATAACCAAAATCATGGAACTGGAAGGGACATAAGAGGTCATCTAGTCCACCCCCCTGTCTGTAGCTTCTCAGACATATGCTCAGTGCTTACTTTCAGCCCATTTCACACACAACCCCAATGATAACCAAAATCATGGAATTACCTAGAAGGTCATCTAGTCCAACCCCCGTCTCTTGCTTCTCAGACATACGTTCAGTGCAGAATTGATGACCAAGGCACTCGGAGAGATGTATCATATCTGTCTGACTACTTTTAATGGTGTGCATCAGAGAAGTGTGGGGCAGGGCCAAGGAACATCCCCCTCACAGCTGGAAAGATAGGGATGTCCTACTTTTCTCCCAGCTGCTGAAAGGAGCCAAACATTGGGGTAGCTATATTGGGAGCGCTCGCTTGTCCTGGCCTCTCCACACTCCCTCTTGCCTGGCTGAGTGCGTGGCAGTAGAGTGTGGGCTGTGAAGCCACCACCCATGGTCCCCCCTCCAGGGCACTTTTCCACTCCCCCTCTCGCCTGGCTGAGCACATGGCAGCAGAGTGTGGGCACTGAAGCCTCCGCCGCTGCCACCCATGGTCCCCACTCCAGGGCCCTTTTCTACTCTCCCTCTTGCCTGCCTAAGGTTAAAGGGAGCCAAACAGAGGAGTCCTGCATACCCCCAAGAATGAGGGAGCACTCACCTGAAAATCTGCATGCTCAACTCTCCTCTCCCCTCCTTTGAATGGGGCTGGGCAGCAGCACACTCACAGAGGAAAAGTGGCATGCTGCCTGCCCTGCGCATGTGCAAGCCACTCTTTCTGTTCGTTTACTCTGTGCCTGGAAGCCTAAAATAGCCCCCCAATGGTCTGTTTGCCCTTTTTAAAAATGGTTTCTCCTGGGTCTACTTGCCCTTTTTCAAGATGGCGGCCTCCATCTTATTGTGACCCACCAGAAATCCCACAGTTTGGGAACCTCTGCTCTAGCACATTCTTTCAAAAAATTATTTCCAAGAATCATGTCACCAGGAAACTAGCATTACAATGAAACTTCAAGATAAGTTGCACAATTGCTATTTTAACCTTTCAGCTTCTAAGTGCCCAATCCTATCTTCTGACACCTCCACCAATGAAGCCATACCCAAAAGGCAGGAACTTTATCCAGTAGGGCCAAGAGCAAACCAACCCAAGAGCAAACAGGAGGTAAGTATAAAACATTTATATTTACCAACTGGTAATCTCTAGAGTATTTACCAACTGGTAATCTCTGCCTATGGGTCTCCTCAGAGACCCATGGATTCTCTGCCTATGGGTTTCCTATGGATTTCATCAATTGCAGGTTCCAAACCTGTGGTTGGATCCCACTGAAGTCCTTCCTTGTGCTGATTGGTTCTGGGAAGCTTTCTGAGGCCTGCATAACTGCATGCTGCCTCTATGGGCTTCAGAATGCCGGCCGGAGTGAACTTCCTCTGTTTCCAGGTGGTATTCTGAGGCCCACAGAGGCTGCACGAGGCCTCTGAGAGCTTCAGAAGGACTGCAGACATGTTCCAGATATGTTGAAGGGTTCAGGTGGCCCAAAACTCAGGTGGATTCAAACAATTGTGGATTTTGGTATCCACAGGAGTTCTGGGAACGGAACTCCCATGGATAACAAGGGCTGTCCTGTATTTCCTAGATCTCAAACTCCTTTCATTCTTGCAAACTTTCAGACAAGATATACACACACAAATTACACAGGTGCCAATAAATACAAACAGTGACAGCTCATTATTAACTGAGATTCTGATAGCTAATCTTTCATAGGCTGGCTTTTGTATAATTTGAAATGCCTACCCCAAAGGCAGAATGTTGTGGGATAGAAACAAATATTTCAGAAGAAAGACAACTTCATGTATGAAGAACTACACAGGATGTTGGCAGCATTTTCTCTCCCCCCCCCCCCCCCCCGCTGCTTTCTTGAATAGGATTTATGTGGTGAAAGCAAGATGCAGTGCTTTGAAATGTAAGGGACATGCATTTTTGCACCTTCTCTACACCTCCTGTCAGTGTGAAATAATGTGAATCGAATTTCATGAAGGAGACAATTGTTGGCGTTGATATTATGAAAAATAATTTACAACTCAGTATGATCCGCTAGGCTTGGACTCTGTTGTAGGAACTTGGAATTTCAGAATTGTCACCAAGACTACTGACAGTTGGGAAAAGAGTCATTTCCAAATAGGCCACCAAGTGTGGCACAGACAGCACAGTGGTCTCTGAAGAACACAATGTTCAATCATAGGATACTCCATTTAGTGCACCATTCCTCGATGAATTGTTTAGACCTGAGGTATTCAATCTGTGTGTCCGACTAGTCTCCAGGGGGATTGCCAGGCATCTCAGGCAGAGAGGCTGGGCTGGGCTGCTCTGCTCAGCTGCATGTGCTGCCTCCTGACTTGCTGCTTTTTTGCAGCTGTGAATGAGGTGGGTGGGGCAGTGTGAGGCTGGGAGGGCTGTGAAACATGGTGGAGGAAGGTGGGAGAGGCGGCTGGCTGGGCAGGCAGAGGTGCTGCATCTGTTCTGCCAAATATCTCAACTACCTGCTAATGCCCGCTTTTTGGCTAATTAACAACCCCTTTCTCAAGAACACATCTGTGGTGTGCAAAGGAATAAACACAGAACTTCTTATCTATAGCAATTAACAAGAGTGTATTGCTACAAACACATACACTCCCTGCAAGTCCTCTTGTCCAGAGGCTTTCCCTCCCCAAAACTCCACTTAACTTAGTGGGTAGAGGTCTTAAGCCTCCAGTCGAAGTCCAATCCAGTCTCCAAAGCACAGTCCAGTCTTCCCTGTCCAGTCTTCTGCAGTAGAGTTCCTCCTCTCCAGTAGTGTTCTCTCCAGCAGAGTGTCTCCTCCAGCAGGGTCCTGGCAGTCCTCTCTTCTGTGTCCTCCAGCAGAGTTCTGGCAGTCCCCTTCTCCCAGTGTGGGTCTGTCCGGGTTTCCCTCTGGGTCAGCGTCCCGCTTCTGGCTCTGGGTCAGGGTCCTCCCTCTGGTCAGCATCCTGCTCCTCGCTCTGGGTCAGGGTCTAGCTTCCAGCTGGGTCAGTGTCCTGCTCTTAGTTCTAGGTCATGGTAGCTCTGTCTCCTTCCAAAGCTGCCTTTTATCCTTGGATGTATCATGATCCAAATGCAGCTCAGCTGTGAGCTACCTCATTAGCTCCAAATTAGGCTCGGGTGAGCCATCCCTTCAGTCCATGTCCATTCAAAGTCCCATCAAGGTCAAATGAAGCTCAGGTGTCCATCCAGGTCTCAATTGGCCTTGATTGATTACAGCTGTGGAGCCAGCCCTGCCCTTCCCAGAGCTGTCAAACAGCTGTCAAAACAGGGAATCTCTGTCAACACCACATCATCCACCTGATGATCTTCTGATCTTCCATTACAGCATCTCATCATGGAGCTCTCTCCATGTGCAAGCTCGCCCCAAGGACTACATTTCCCAGTGTGCCCCTTACCCTGGGCATCCTGGGATTGGTCAAGGCTGCTTGGGAAGGAAGGAACCAGCCAGCTCCTAGTGGGGTGGGGTTGTCCAAATGCCCCAGCCTGCATCCCTCCGTCTTGCCTGGGGGGAACAGGGGTGGCATCTGCATGTTGGGTGTGTGAGTGAGAGCAGCCCCCATCTACTTTGGGGTGAGTTGTAATCTTGCTGGGTGTGGCTGCAATCCTTTCCACACTTTCCTGGGGGTAAGCCCCATTGACTCAACTGGGGCTTACTTCTGAGTAGACATACATAGGCGTGGGGTCTGTGTCAGTTTAACCCAGGATCCTCACGTTTCTCTTTTTCCTTCCCCTTCCAAAAAGAAAAAAAGCCACTCTTGATGGCTTTGTTTCCAAAAATTGATTAAAAATAAAAATCCCCATTCCTTTTTAGCCATTCCCCTTTTTCCTCCTGCCTCCTTTTGGGGGTGGGGGGTGGGATACTCTGTTGGCTGCTATTGTAAGACATATTGTAGCTAGGTCTACTCAGAAGTAAGTCCTATTGTGTTGAATGGGACTTACTCCCAGGAAAGTGGGGTTAGGATTGCCTCCAAACAGTCTCTGGGTCTCAGTTTGCATCAGTTTGCAATCAGCAGATACACACAAAACAAAGTCTTCCCCTCCTGTAAATTCATTACTTCCCCCTCCCTTTCCAAAATCCTCCAGATGTGCTGCTAACAAACTCAGGGCACAATCCTAACCAGGTCTACTCAGAAGTAAGTCCTATTTTGTTCAATGGGGCTTACTCTCAGATAAGTGTGGTTAGGATTGCAGCCTCAGAGTGCTGGCAGCCTTGTTTCTAGTGTATAATTATAATACCTTCATCCCCATTTTTGGGGTAACTGAGGTGAGGTGTTGTAATGGGGAGGCGTGGCCAATGGCTACAAGGATCAGGTGAGGCACAAGCCAGAAAAGTTTGAGAACCACTGGTTTAGACTGTTGCTTACCTCTCTCACACCTAAACTCATGCTCAAATAATGGAGACTTTTAACAGTGCAGCTTTGAGCACATTTAACTCCGTGTAAAACAAACAGAGTTGGACTTTCTGTGGAGTAGTGCTGGAGAATGGATAAGTGATCTTTGTGCTTTAAACAATTCTTGCCTCATGAATGATGACCATGCTTTACTCTGAATGTTGTTTGACTAATTGCTATTCTGTTCAGAAGGAAAATGACAACTAATAGCTCAAGTTTCTGTTATCATCAGCTAATGAAATTCACCATGTAAGGCTCTTCTTCAAACACTTACTGTATTTTCCCTGTGTACCTGTTGTACTTGGTGTCCCTGTGTATACACAAGTAAGGCTTCTCATGTTGCTGTCATAGTTCTAAAGTGCTGAGGCAGTGCTGAGGCATCTCTGCTTTGACATGACAGTGTTGTGTACATCAGTGATGCATATCACCTCTCTCACTCTTAAATTATTATGCATCAAGTCTCCATAAATGGGATAGCCACGAAAAAATCCTTGCCTTTCTGACGAACTATGGCAAGTTTGCCTACTTGTGAGTAAATGTGCGATATGGCTCAGTTTCATTTTCCAAAGGGTTCCATGCATTTTTTTGTTTCTGGTTTTTTGGCCATAACTTTTGATGGAAAGGAGATACTTCAATCTGGTTTTCTGCATTGCATTCTGCTGGAAATTCCACATCGAACGGTGTATAGTATGATGGGATATTCCGAACCTCTGCGATGTTAGCAATGTTGGGGCATTTGTGGTGTCACCCCCCAAGGGTGGTACCCAGGGCGGACCATCCCCCACCCCCGCTAGCTACGCCACTGGATGGTACATCACCACGCCCACCACCTAGGGTGTTGCCCTGCCCACTGCATGGGGGGTGATGCACTGGCATCCCGTGCCGGGTGACGCAAACCCTAGTGACACCACTGGGTGGTGATGACATGATATGTATATATGCTGCCTCCAGGTCCAGCTGTTGTATCCCTCTGAATACCAGTTGCAAGGGAGAGATGAGAGAGAGAGGGAGCGAGAGAAACATGTCTATCCTATGTGAGAGAGAAGTGATTGGTCGGCCACTGTGGGAAATAGAGTGCTGGACAAGATGGATCTTTGGCCTGATCCAGCTGGGATGTTCTTATGCTCTGATGCATGGACAGGGAAGAGCTGTGTGCACTTACTCCATCCACTACATGCAATCCTCTGAAGCTGCTCATTGTGTTACCTATGTTGGATTGGGCTGTTGTATGGAACTCATTATGATAGTGGAAGAGACTTCCTCTGTTGTAAAAAGGCTGCCGCAAAACAATGGACCCCGTCACACCCACAGGCCCAGGAAAGGCAGGAATGTGGGCAAAATTGGGTGGGGAGGGGAGAGGAACAGGGAGGTGGTGGGAGGGGGTGTTTGTAGAGGCAGTGGTGTGCAAAAAATCCTATCCTCTCCTTTTTGAAGCTCCCCACCCTGTTCCTCTCTTTGGACATATGCTTCCAACAAGGTGGCATGTCTGAGGAGACCCATAGGCAGAGTCTCCAGTTGGTAATCTCTGCCTATGGCTCCATTGAATATGGAAAAGCAGTGTAGAGCAAGAGAGTCATCCAGGAAGAATGGGGAATAGACTGAACAACATCAATTATGTCAGTCATCCTTGTCGTCATGTCAATCACAATCATTTCATTGACTTTGTTGTGCAAACAGCTTTGAGAATGTTATCAATGAAAAGCAAGATATATGTATAAAGCAGCTTGGACTTCTGCTTTTTGCTATTTTATTGCTGCTTTGATGCTCTTTGCTGCAGGTTATTTATTGCCATGCTGCTCTTTGTTTTTATGTCTTAAGTCTGTTGTGTGATGTTTTGATGATGAGTTTCTTGCAGCTTCTGATGGTTTCACAGCTGTTTATTGTTTTTATATGCGGCGGAGGCTGTTATAATATTTAATTTATATATTTTTTAATGATGAGGTTGTATATTAATATATTTTGTTAACCGTCTTGGCTGCCCACAGTGTGGGGAAATGGCATGGTGTTAATGCATTAAGTAAAAAATACATATAAAATATGATGATGATGATGATTCCCCCTAGTTTCTTCTGTTGCTGCAGGAAGTACCAGAAGGAAGAGAGAGAACAAGTCTGGTTAAGGGAGGCCCTCATTCCTGGAGAAGACTGACATCCATTTCCTATGCTGTCATTTCAATACACTATTGATGTTTTGGGCTTGTCACAACAAGAATGAGCAGGAAAAGAAATTCATTTAATCAATACATTATAATTTTATGTATTTATCAAGACATTTGTATCCCACCTTTCTGTCTCCTCAGCTGACCTCCAGGTGCCTCATATTTGTTTTCCATTGCACTATATAGTTCCTTCCCCTTCTTCTCCCCTCAATGGCAGTTGGTAGACCCCTGTGAGAGAGGAGGGACACAGTTAGCTTTTAAAGGCACAGCAGGCGATGCCATTAAAAAAATGGAGTAAAAACTGTATGCAGTCAATTTTATGCTGACACTATAGTGTTAAGTTTTCTTAATGCCAACATAACTTATAAGTTTCCTTATCCTGCACAGACACTTTAAATGGAAATCCAAAATCTTATTTTTAACATGCAGTCACATTTAGGGGATACTTCACAGTGTGGACACTGTCAGTGGCGTCACCCAATGTGGGACGCCAGCTTATCATCCCTATGATGGACCTCCTCCCATGTAGTGAGTGGGGTAACCGCCTGGACGGTGGGCATGGTGATGTACCATTGTCCCACCTCTCTTTTAAACAAGAGAGGTGTTTGGCTATAATTTTAAATTATAAAATTTAAAAATTTTATATATTTTATAAATATAAAATATATTTTATATTTATAAAATTTGGTATAAATTTGGCTATAATTTATGATAGATATTTCAACATGGTTTGTTTCATTGCATTCTGCATGAAATTATATATCGAGTGATATATAACATGATGGTATTATTTGAAAAAATAAATAATTTGATTTTAAAAATGTTGGCCAGTGCTGATGTCAACCCCCTGTGCATGTCACCCAGTGCAGCCTGTACCCCTACACACCCCTCAGTGATGCCACTGGGCACCATGGATATTTATGCAGGGATACTTACCATGTTCAGCAGAGCCCTCCTTCACTCAGCATGCATGCAAGCAGCACCCCATGCATTATGGAGAATGGGAGATCTGTGCAACCTCCTACATACCTCCCATATTTTAGAACCAGGATGGTATGTTCTGGTGTTGAACTCAGACCTGGAAGATACAGGTTCAAATCTCCATTGAGCCATGTAGCTTCCTGGTGACCTTCTCTCTCTCTCTCTCTCTCTTCACAGGGTTGTTGTGAGAATAAAAGGAGGGAAAGACCCACCCTGAGCACCTTGGAGGAAGGGTGATATAAAAATATGAAAATAAATGCATGCGCGATTCTAGCCTTCCTTCTCATGCTCATGCCCCAAGTTCAGAAAGAAACACACAATGAGGCAGATTCAGACCTTCCATTTGCTGTCATGCTAACAGGCATGCCAAGGGGGAGAGCAGGGAGACAGGGCACTGTCAAGAAGTGTCTTTGCACAGAGGCATTGCACTGGCATTGGGAAGGATAATTCCCATAGGGATCACCTGTCACAGCAATTGTAAATTCATTCTACCTTGTAGATGTCCTCTATGCAAATAGAGAAGAACAGTGTTGTCCCAAAACGCATATGATTATTTTTAATGAAAGATAAAATTGTAATTACAACATTTAAAAGTTTTTGTCTTTCCATCATTATAACTTATTTTGTTCCATTGAGAAGCAATGTCAATGCAGGAGCCTCTCTGTGTAGCCTCTCTGAAAGTTTCAATTAGAATGGTTTCATTAAATATGTTCAGACCATTAAGCTGTTCAATTTTGCATTAAAATCATTAGTATCTTAAATGTAGCAAGAAAGATGTTTGGCAAATAGTGATGGATATAGATGTAAAGCTATGATAAATATAGATTTTTTTTTCCTTTTGTGAAATATAGTAGTATGTATACTTATACATTAACAGCTGAAGTATGACTTAACTCTATTATTAAACAAAAATCGAAGCAAAGCAAAAAAAGTTAATTGCATAACCTAGGAAGTCACAATAGACAAAACACCATTCCCACTACACACCTCATTGGCTGAATGCATAATTGTCTTGGTTATATAACCGGAAAAAGAAAAAGAAAAGAAAAAAATGTTTGTGTTTACTTCTGAGACCATTCTGAAGAATTATGCAATCACAGGAGTGCAAGAGGGCCCAAGCACTTCCTCCAGTCCACCACCACCATCACCGATATCCACTGTCTCCTCCCTCTGTCTCCAGCACCTACATTACTCAATAGGTTTCAATCCTGAGTCCATGTATTTAGTGTTGAACTCCGTGAGGAGTTCAGAGAACCCCTAGATCAGATCTCACAATCATCCAAGCTCCAGATAGGGACCCCCAGTCTAGTCGCTGGTGTATTTGATCCTACCCTGTTCAGCAACTGTGCAGGTCCAGCAGGAGCCTCAAGTGGTTCAGGGGTTAGAACTAGGGTAGAAGGTCACCAGCTGAGTCTCATTGAGCTCAAGTGGGCTCAATTACAACAGGCTAGGCAGCAGAGTAGGGAGAAAGGTCCAGGCGGGTGGAGACATGGCTTTCATGGTCCTTTGCCTGACTGGGATCCTGCACCTCTGTTTTGGGCAATGCTTACGAAGAGCCCTGGACCTCTTTTTAGTGGATCAACCACCTTTACCAGGGCTCATCTCACTTGCAGAATGGAAGAAGGCACATTCTGAACTAGTCCCTGGGAGGCCAGTGGTTCTACCCCTCAGCAGATGCCCCACCTATTGGTGTATAAACTGCAGCACACAAAGATGTTCTGTGTAACTTGTGCTGGGAGGACTAACCAAGCAAGAACTGATCCTCCTCCAGCACAGCATAGAGACTTGAGGGAGACTGTCCACCCAAGTTCCAGATAGGATGGTCTACAATAACATCTTCTGTTAGCAGCATGCTTGTCTAAGCCTCTCTCTTTGCATGTCCAGGCCAGAAGAGTGCCCAGGGCAGCTCCCTGAGCACATCCAACAACTTTTACGTGGAGCTTACACTTCCTGGGTTGAGTGGGCAATCTGGGAACTGCTACAAACTCACAAAACAGATTAATAATTCTGCTAGCATTCCTCTTGCACTGCTACCTAGCAGACTTCCTGGCTGAGCTGATGGAGGTAGTTTCAGACTTTGAGAGCAGGTCCCTAGATTTTCATTTCAATATCTATACCAAGTCTCATAAGAACATAAGAACAGGATCAGGCCATAGGTCCATCTAGTCCAGCTTCCTGCATCTCACAGTGGCCCACCAAATGCCTCAGGGAGCACACAAGACAACAAGAGACCTGCATCCTGGTGCCCTCCCTTGCATCTGGCATTCTGAGGTAGCCCACTTCTAAAATCAGGAGGTTGCACATACATATCATGGCTTGTAACTCGTGATGGACTTTTCCTCTAGAAATGTGTCTGATCCCCTTTTAAAGGCATCCAGTCCAGATGCCATCGCCACATCCTGCAGCAAGGTGTTCACAGACTAACTACATGCTAAGTAAAGAAATATTTTCTTTTGTCTTTCCCAACCCTCCCAACACTCAGTTTTAGCGGATGTCCCCTGATGCTAGAGTTATGTGAGAGGGGAGACAGAATCTCTCTATCCACTCTATCCATCCTCTGTATAATTTTGTATGTCTCAATCACATCCCCCCTCAGGTGCCTTTTTTCTAGACTGAAGAGCCCCAAACACCGCAGCCTTTCCTCATAAGGAAGATGCCCCATCCCAGTAATCATTTTAGTCATTCTTTTTTGCACCTTTTCCATTTCCAGGATATCCTTTTGGAGATGTGGTGACCAGAACTGGTAAATAGCTCAAAACAATGTGCCTGACGCAGCAGTGGCTCTGGGAAAGCAAACCACACAGTCACTGGCATCGCTAGGGGGGTGTGGGCCTCACCTGGTGACGCGTGGGGGGTGATGTGCCCCGGGGGGAGGACGCGCTAACATTGCAGCTTCAGGAGCTATCCTCCCATCATGCCATACACCGTTGGATGCAGAATGCCCAGCAAAGTACAATGCAGAAAAACAGAATTGAAATCACTCCTTTCATTCAAAAGTTATGGCCAAAAAACCAGAAAGAAAAAATGAATGGATCCCTATGGAAAGTGAAAGTGAGCCATATCACTTGTTTACTCATGAGTAGGCAAAATTGCCATAGTCTGTCAGAAAGGGTGTGCTGAGAGGAATCCAACGACACCAGAATGGTCCCGATCCAATGAATGCAGCCCCCCCAAAACACCCGAGAAGGTCCCTCCCTCCCAGTTGCGAGTCTGAGCCTGAAACCATGTTTACTCGCGAGTAAACACAAAAGGGAGAAGGAGGTCCCTCCCTCCCTCCCAGCTGCAGTCTATTGAGCCCTATGGAAAGCGAAGCAGCCTCACGTCATGTTTACTTATGAGTAGGCAGACCTGCTTTGGCTGGTGGTCAGGCCAGGCAAAGCGGAATGTGAGGACACTAGTATGGTCCAGATCCGATGGAGCTGGAGTGCAAGAAATGCTCCAGAAGGCAGCCTCCCCCCCCCCCACTAAAAAGGTCAACTGGTAAGGGGAAAGTTTTTTATTTTGCACTTGCAAAGCCAGGTGGGTCTTTATTCTGATATGCTTGAAGTAGTAGAAGAACTTTAAACTGGGTACTGGAGAAGGCTGGAAATCTCACTGATTCTTTTTGGGGGTTGTTATTGCAGGCAGACTACAGAGTAAGTTCCATTGACCACTATGGGACTTACTTCTGAGTAGACATGCATAGGCTTGAGCTCACAGGCTGCAATCCTACCCACACTTTCCTGAGAGTAAGCCCCATTGACCACTATGGGACTTACTTCAGAGTAGATTCACTTGGTGGAACAGGACTGGCTCCCCCTCATTTAATTATTTCTTTTCTTTTAATTTAATTATTTATAATTATTTTAATTTGCTTGATGATGTCACTTCTGGCCATGACATCACTTCCAATGAGTCCTGGACAGATTGTCATCCTAAAAAGTGGGTCCCAGTGCTAAACGTCTGAGAACTGCTGCAATAAGTTGTTAGTAAGTTGACACAGGGGTGTGTGTGTGTGTGTGTGACTCTACAAGTTTTCAAAATCACTAAAATCAGAATTTGGAGGAATAAAACCATCATGTTATATATCAATCAATGCGTAATTTCATGCAGAATGCAATGAAACAAACCACATTGAAATATCTGTGTTTTAACAAAAGGTACAGCCAAAAAACCAGTGGGGGCGGGACAATAGTACATCACCATGCCCACCACCTGGGGCGTTGCCCTGACCACTGCATGAGGTGACACGCAGGCCTCCTGCACTGGGTGAAGCAAATTCTAGTGACGCCGCTGCACACAGTGAGATGGTACATACAAGTTCTTTGCATGAATGAGTCTTGACCATCCAGACGCAACTCTAGGTGATCTCTGCATATGAGCTATATTGTCAGGGGCAGAGCTCTTCAAAAGGAAATGTTGCAAGCAGAGTGAAATAGAATTGATACATACTAACCAAGGCTATTTTTTCACGGATGAGGCTATACCAGTTTTAATTACACCTGCACAGTTTACACTATGATGAACATTCCAGTGGTATGCTTAACAAATACATATAGAGGTATGATGCACGCACCATCTACTTTCACAGCAATTAAAACAGTTATTAAAGAGAAACAATTTTAACAGCATAGGTAATTAAGTAAGGTCATGTACTGCCTTAGCACTTTAAAAGTTCCTATTAACTAATAATCCATCAAATCCTCAGCACGGCTCATGAATGAAATATTCAACCAAGTTCCCAATATAAATACTCCAGCAATCAAAAAGAGATTAATGGAAGTAATCTGCAATGTGTGCTGTGGAGGTTTTATCATTGCCAGCTGAGACTCTTCTGCATTTGGCTGTGTACAACTGTCCTCCTGTGCTTGTGTACACATCAGCTTTGCAACACAAAACAATAGCCGGAGAAGGGGCTTGTGTCTTGTTTGTGGACATATCCATCAAGCATTCATAGAAAGGTCATCCGTACTTGTAAAAAATAAAAGTCTTATATCACTTCAGCACACAAGGAACTGCATTATTCATGCTTCCCGACTTTAAAGGTGCGGCGTTCCATGCAACGTGTCCATTCATCATGCTCTTAAAAGTCTCTTTCTCAAGCCTTGCAGAATACTGAATGTTTACTTGTAAACATCTTAATTTTTCCCACACACTCAAAAATCCATAATACTTGACAGAGTATTCTCACATCCAGGCTCACATGTTTATGGCGCTCATCTAGATGCAACGCCTATACATAAGAGAAGTTCTAAGGATTTATGCCAAGGATCATGCTGGGAAATTTATATAACCTCGCTATGAAGGTCTAAGCAAAGAGAGGAGACTAATATTCTCAACACCCTCATTTGAAATAATACGTATATGCCTGACTACATATCTGGACAAAGGCAGGAGTGGTCCAAGACCTTGCCCAAGACCCACCCGAAGTAGGATGCCAAATGGTCCCCCCTCACCCAATAGTATAAACTGCCACTGCTATCATTGCTTTTCCTTCTGATCCCTGGCTTCAAAAAGGAAGATGGAAACAGAGGAAGTGTGAAGGAGAAGAGAATAGTGGGTTGCAGCAAAGGAGACACTCTACTCCTCTGTACTCCTCTTCGCTATACTTCTGCTCTGTTCCCACCTTTTCTGAGGCAGGAAGCAATGGGAAGAGGAGCAGAGGAGGTTGACAAATGAATAGAGAGGCAGGCACCCTTGCCAATCCATTGCCTGAGGTGGCTGCCTCAATCAGCTTCAGGTGTGAACTGCCCCTTGGCAAAAAAAACCACAACATATTAACTACAAAGTGAAACTTATCTGAAATTATAAGGCCCATAAGGAGTGGTGCAAATTCAAAATAATCATGAATGTATTTATTTAATTAATTAATTAATTAATTAAAAGCCATTTGATTTGATTTGAAATAGCTTTGTTTAAAGTCGTGCTCCCGCCCCCCCAGGATGTAGTTCTCTCCTATACCGGTACAGACAGTGAACCACACCAGGGGAGGTAAGTTGGCAGGGGGGCATTTCATAGGCATGGAAGGAATGTTTCTGGCTGGATCTGGGGCAGGGTTTGCGGAGTGGGCTGGAGGGAGTGGGCCTCAGGAGTAAATGCATTCACCTAATCCTATCTTCTCCTTTTCCAACCTGTACCCTTTCTCTTCTCAGACTTACACAAGCTATATAGCTAGCATAGGTCAGGGGATACCCATAGGCCAGAGGTGTCAAACTTGTTTCATACCGAGAGCCGAATTGCATTCATGATGCCTGTTGCGGGCCGGAAGTGATGTCATTAGGCAGGAATTGATGTCATTAAACAGGTCATAATAAAAAATAAGCACCTTTTTCTTACTTATGAACTCATTAGCCGCACACAACAGAAGAGAAAATACACAAATCTTGATCATATGTCAAGATAAGAAACAGCCCAATTTTCACATGGGCTGTCCTTTCAGCAGCAACACCGTAGCACTGCTCAGCAGCTGAGAGCCTGAGGGCTGGATAAAAAGCTTCTCCGGGCCGCATCTGGCCCCCGGGCCTTAAGTTTGACACCCCTGCCATAGGCCATTGGGGGGATGTCTATGCAGAGATAAGGAAAGAGTATTTATCCTTATCTCTTGCAGGCCTCCTGATCACCCTCCCCCCCCCCGCACACATATCAAAGCATACAGCTCACACCTCCATGGCACAGCTACATTGGCACTAATGGTGGGAGATCAGACAAGAGCTCTTTATCATGAGCTGACTTTATCACAATTTACATCACTGGGAGTAAATCCTATAGAACAGAATAGGATTTACTTCTGAGTAAACCTAGATAGGCTTGGGCTATAAAAGACCATAGCTCAGCAGCTAAGCACATGTTTTGCATGCAGAATGTCCCAGATGCATCCTATACAACATGACAAGTGATAGCTAGGATAGAGACAGAGTTGGGCTTTGAAAAGACATATACCCACACTCCACATCTGCCAATGATGTATTACGTGAACTTGGGAAGCTAGTACTGTATATTTTGGCCTCAGTTTGCCCTCTCTAGATATAGGAAATTGTGACTGACCTCACAAGTAATGATGTTTTGTGAAGCCGAGTATTATTAAGTTTGTAAAACACTTTGGAAATTAAAATGTGATAAAAATTATTAACAGTTTAAGAGTAAATTCCTCTTACTGAGAATCTTGGTAGAGAAGGTAGTGATAACTAGGAAGAGTTAACTGGCGGATCCCAGAACATAAGAATGTTTTTGCTTTCTCATCCCCAGTAGAAAATCTGTACACAAATATCATTAATCTGTGGTTGTGCAAAGATAGACCTGGCACCTACTGTGGCTGGACTCTGTGACATCCTGAGAGTATGGATGACACTTGGCATGAAAGGAATGCTGGTGATGTAATCTTGGAATGATACATCATCATGCATTACAACAAACAGATTCAGATAGCTATCCCCTTGGCATTAGACCAATTCCGTGATATATGAAAACATCTGTGTTGATAAATACAGAGGGCACAATAGGAAAAATCACAACACAAATAGCAGCGACTGTAGGTGTTCACTGGCTGGGAAAGTCGTTATAGACGTTGACAAAATGGTTATTGTATAACTAAGGAAGCAAATAACTAAGGAAGCACTGTGCTCATGTACCTACATGCTCCTTTCTAATGGCGCTTAGCACATTTTCAGAACTAAGCAGAAGCATGCACCTTACAATATCTTTATACATGTAATATTGAATGTGCCATATTTACAAACTCAATGTTTCTGACATAGTATGTGGACAGCTGAAGCTGTGCTTAGGTAGGTTGTTTGGAAAGTTTGTTCCTCCACATGCCTTAGGAGCCTCAGCGCTCTTCCCTCCTTGCCCTTGATGACAGCAACAGCCATTTCAGAAGCTTCATCACTGCTAAAAAAAATAATCAAACTGGTTATTCTTTGCAGTCCAGAAGATTACTTGCTGAACGAGAAAGGGGGGGAAAGCAATTTTTCTGTGGAGTTCAACTGGTGGAATAAAACTGCCTTTGAGAAACATTATATATACACACATGACATATTATATTATAAAACTTTACCAGAAAGGGAAAAGCAGCATCATATATAGATGTAACAGTCTTAAACACAAACGGTTTGTGCTGCTTTCTTTAATAACTATGAGAAAGTAGTGGACCTATTTGTTGATAATTATTGACTAAGTCAAAATTATATTGACTAAGACCAAATGCAATGCTTACAGCAGAATCAAGCATCATCAAGGTCATGCTGGTTGAGAAGTTACCCAAGTTAAAATCCTGAAGACCCCTTTGAGCGTATTCTCATGATGTCATGTACTGATTATTGAATTAAGTCCTTCTTCTTCTTCTTGCAATCAGTAACAGAGATTAAAATCACCAGTCTTTATTTTTAGGAATGTTCTCAAGATCACGTAACCACAGGCTAATTACACCTTTACATTCTTCAGCACCACCTTTATTCACATTATCAGGGGGATTTCTCTTTCTTTTAACATTTACAAAAACAGACTCTCTTGTTTCTGTATTAATCTGCATCTTTTATTTGAGATGAATTTGCTATGTCTTAAAAATGACAACTGAAGAGCAAGATCACCACTCTACTTTTTTTTTTTTTTAATGTCAAGAGCATTGCTTAAGGCTCTTCTCAACATCACTAGAAGTGTGAAAAGGAGCATGGAACAGGAAGCTTTTCAAAAAAAGAGCTGCTTCATTCTTGCTGCAAAGTTGTCTTTGCTGTTCTGGTGTAATAGTAGCTGTGCTGTCCATTTTGAACTTAATTCACGTTTCAACTTAGTAGCAACCAGCAGAAGGATGGACACCTTGAGCATGTGGGTTGTGCTGATCCATGGTCTGAATGAACTCTCACAAAGCACAATATCTGGAAACAATGAATGCTACGTACTTTACTCTGAAGGCAAATTTACAGTTTTTTCATAAACATTTACATAGTTAGCAATGGGTGGTATTCCAAGTGGGGGGAGGGCAGGGAAGGGGAGGAACCCGGACAGGAGGGGAGTGGGACCAGCAAAGCTCTGCTGGATCCTGAACTCCATGTCAGGTCAGAGTCTCTCGAGTCTGTGCCAGCAAAATAGCCGGCATAGTCTTGAGAAGCCCCATTGCAGGGCTTGGGGCTTTCCCAGGGGGAATGGGATGAAAGTCCCCTTCCCCCAAGGAAGTTTGAGCCCAGCCTATTTAGCACTACACATATTTACCTTTGCAAGGTGAAGTGTGTGACATTCAAGAAGTAACACAGCATCAGCCTGAATCATAAAGCCAGGATGCCTGCAAAATGTAGTTTTGAATGCCCTGCTCATTCAAATAATTGAGCCAAGGAGACTGGTTGATTCCTGGGCTGACCTCCTGAGCAGATGGCTGGGGTCATTTGTATTGAACCACAGACTGAAGGAAAGACATGGGTAGCCCAAACCTAAAGCCCGCAGCTCCGCTGGGTGCAGGAGCACCAAAACAGCAGCTATTGCATCCAAGTTTCTTGGGAGGAGAAACTCCAATGTAGTGGGGAACAACTACAGCCCAGCCCACCTCCCTTTCAGAAAGCACAAGAGAATGGGAACAACTGACTCAGCAAGATCATCCTAGTTGCATAGGGCAGAATCCAGAAGTAACCTTCATATTCCACCCTCAGGCAGGCAGGAGTTGCCAGCATCTGCATCACTTTATGGAGTCAGCACAGCTGCTACCTGAATGGCAAGAAAGGGCAGAGCTAGCAGCTGTGAGTGAGCAGTTAACCAGGGCTGCCCTTGCCATTCAGAAAGCATGCTTTTAATTAAACAGACATGCACAGGGCTCATTTGCAGCACACAGTCCACATTCTCTTTCCAGTTCCTCCTCATGGTGGGACACACAGGGTCCCACAAACAACCACATGGAAAACATGCTCACCTCGGTCATCTGTTAAAAGGCCTTGTGAAGGCAGAAATTGAGTCCTCTTGTCACTACTCCTCAATCACTAAATTCCACTGATTTACTGGAGAAAAACCCTAGGAGGTGGATTTTGACAAACCTTCAACCATAGCATATTGATCACAGTGCTTCTCATGATATTAAAGGACTGTGAGCATTCCTCAATTAATGCTGGGCAGCTTTAATCATGTAATCTCAATTGGGTAGTCTTTCAAGTCCTTTTTTTTTATCTCACTGCATCATTCTGATCTGTTTCCTGACCTGGGGGTCTGGAGTGTTCACTATTATCAGCCAATTAGTCCTTCTAGCTTCTGGCTCACTGAAGACAGCGTCACTATATTTCTTCACTCTTGACAGTTTCAATTCCTTAACCTCTAAATTCCCCTTGATATATGACTCTGTGCCTTACCCTTTATTTCAGTATTCCAGCATACCCAATGGCCCTGCATTCTGAAATTGGCCATCTACAGTAGTCACAATGAGGGTGTAATTTTCTTCTTGACAGCCAGGTTTTTAATGCCAACCATTTGTTGCTAATTTATCATAAGCACATAAGCGGATTGAATTTGTTAGTTAATATATGATGCATGTATTTTATAATGTGTTCCTAGATATACATTGTGTCACCCTTTCAACCTGGAGTGATTACTGTTTGGAACACAGTCATTTGGACTCACTACAGATCCTTCATACAGGCATCCATCAGCATAAGATTACATCACGGAATGGATAGCTGGTGGCCTACGAGTCATGTCTAGCCTTTCCCTGGGTTTTTTGTGGTTTGCCTCTCTCCTTCACCTAACCCAGTGATTTTCAACCTTTTTTTTCTCTCACGGCACACTGACAAGGTATTAAAATTGTCAAGGAACACCATCAGTTTTTTTGACAATAGACAAGGCACATCATGCTGTTGGTGAGCGGGGCTATCATCCTCCAATAAATGAACCTGCCCCAAACTCCTACGGCACACCTGCAGACCACTGGTGGCACACCAGTGTGCCACAACACAGTGGTTGAAAATGGCTGACCTAACCCCATGCAAGCTGACCTAACCCCATGCAGGCAACCCCAGAGCAGGTGGTTTGAACTATATCCTCTTCCAGGTATCACCACAAAAGTACCAGTAGCAGAGGGAGTCTGGAAAATGGCATGGTCAGAGGAACCAGGCTTCCAACAGTTTACAAGTGAGATAGAACCCACAGGAGGCCAGGACCACAGACTGTGCCAAGGCTAAGCCACATCAGATACATCAAACAAGACAGAGTTAGAACTTGTTCCAACAGAGCTGTGAAGCAGACTGAAGTTTTAAGTACCTGCTGAGGAATACCATGTGGCTAACTCCACTACTTCTCCTTGCAAGCCTGCTGCAGTTTACAGGGCACTCAACTAGATCTCTGCCATTGATTCCAGTGGCATGCAGGGGACTGGGATGTGGTTCCCTTGTATGTGTAGACCCTACTCCTCTAGGGAGCTGAAGGATTGAAAATGGGCTGCTATTATGTAAGGCAGAAACCCACAATTCTGCAAAGAACCAGTAGGCCTCAGGCAGCAAAAAATCTCCAAAGGACGTCAGAGCTAGCCTAGATATCATTCTTGATAAGCCTACAATGTATTATTTCAGGTGTGAGGGGTTTCCATACTGATCATAAAGGCGGGTTGTGTGTTTAATATTGTGGTATACTTTTTGTAGTTCATTTGGGGTGTGTTTGTTTGTGTATGTGGCCAAACCTTGACAGGCCTAAAGCTGAAAAGTTGGCCACCCCTGCCCTAGAGGCTGTTGCCTGGTTTATAAATGCCAAGATGTGTGGCTATAATGGTTATTGGGCAGCAGTGCGCTCCCCCCCCCCCGTAGCAGCTTGTTTAACCTTTTGTGTACGTAGTCTAATCTGCCCTAATAGTTTCATGAACCACCAAAAATTGGGTCACAACCCAGTGGTGGGTCCTGGATACACCATTTGAGGACTGCTGATCTAATCCATCTTCAATAAAAGCAGCACATTCTACATATGTCCCAGGCCAGAATATGGCCCTGCTCAAGTCTTACTTTCACTCTTCACCACATATGGAAACTACAAGTTAAGCCATTGTATGACCTACGTGGGCTGTTCACTGGTTCAGGTGCAATAAACAGTGGGCAGCCCACTGCCATTGTTCCATAGCAGTAGGGATGATGTGCAAGTGAAAAAATAGGGCAGAGCAGAGAAAAGCATTGGGGCTGTTTTAAGTGGTTAGAGCTTTCAGACATGTTGAGCACAGCAATTCCTACTTACGTCAAAGCCTTTGGAACCATCACTGTTAAGCTCACGTCTACCCAAGCAATCCCACTGATTTCTTTACTAATGCACTTGTCTTTCTGTTTACACAGGCAATAACTGTGCCATAATTTGATTCATTGGGGAACTTTTACTAAACAAAGCCTAATGCTTTCAGTAAATAATGACACAGAATAAATTAGCAGAGGGAATTTTAGATACACTTGAGGACCTTGCTACCTAGGAAAAACGTAACTGAAATCTAGGACACTAACAATTACAGTAATTAAAGTCGCACTTAAGCCGCTGTGTATGACAACAAAGTGGAAAGCTTGGGATTCTGGCTGGGTATTTTTGCAAATCCATTTTGTCTGCCCCCCACTCCTCTTCTTAATGAAAAGCATTATTAGACGTTTTCCAAGCATTTTTCTATTTTCTTTAGAAATCTCTCCTTTGAGAAGCCCAAATGCTTCTTGTATGCTCCTGCACTTTAATTGAAAAATATAAAATAGACAATTATGTCTTTAGGCAAACATCCTGTTTTCAGACCAAAACATCTCCATTTTCATTTTTAAAAACAAAAAACCCGCCAGTAAATTGTGTGAATGCCAAACATAACTGGCGTACCACCAATGTAAGAAACAACATACATTTTAATGCCACAGAATTAGATGCCACCAGTGCAAGTCCTCCTTGCTCATAAACAAGTAAATATCAGTCATATAGTCATGCAATCTCCAAAAGAATGGGGAGCCTACGAGTATTTTAAAAAACAGGTAACAAAGAGGGGGCCATTGAAAATTTCTCCCGCAGCAGAATGAGCTAGCGCAAAGTCTGTGGTCCTAGGGAGACTCAAGCCTCTTTCAAATGTGGTAGGATGTGGGGGAAGAGGAATCACATGTATTATTTAAGACAAAAAAATGGAGAACATTTCAAACCAGGAATTGCTGTGGGAAGCAAAAGGAGGTTGCAGATACAGAAACTGTAATTTAAATAGCCGCAATGTGTATTGATGGGTAAATACACCCTATGGAGAGGTGAACCAACAGTATCACTAGTAAGCCGATCCTGGGAGAGTACTAGAAGCAGTGCATTTTTCTAAAGCAACTTCCTTGGCGGAAGTTGCTTCACAGCCTTTTAACAGACTTCCTGTGTTTCACAGGGCAAAATGGAATAACACAATTCTGGGCATTTGTGTGCATATCTAGGATTTCAGCCTAAGGCCATGGGATTGGGCTCTTACGCATCTAATAAAGTTGCCCTCCAGCACAATCCTAACCTCATGCCATCGGAATTAATGTTCTGATGATGGGGAGCACTTTATGGTCATCACAGAAAGCCAACTGGCAGACCACAGAGCCACACACTACCAGCCTGCCAGCAGAGAGGTTGGAGCAGCCTCTCTTGGAGCAAAAGCAGGAGAAGCCCGCAGATGAAAGGTAAGTCAACAGGGGAGATGGGACAAGGTTTGAGATGGCAGAATGGGGGCTGGGGCAACATCGGGGGTGGGGGAGGGTGGATCAGCTCTGGGAAGGGGGTGGGTTCAGCTGCAGCAGTGTCTATAAGTCCAAGCCGCCTTTTTGTGGACCCAATCCATGTGGACTTTTGCTAGCAATTTTGCTAGCACAGGTCAGAGTCAACCCCTTATATCTCCTTACTCCGAGGAGACCTCCAGCCAGCTCCTAAGCTGCATTGGATACAGTGGACACCACGTGCCTCTGCTGCACCAGGGCAGGTTGGGATTGGGGGGTCAGATACCAAATCTTTCATGTTACGTAATGAAGATGTATGATGACAAGGTGGAATGGTCACTGCAGGAGCCGGTTCTGGAAGAGGAGGAGTAACATTGACATATTGTTGCAGAAATGTTTTTAGCAGTTCCTTAAAATGTCAGTTTAGAGGACATACTTGGACAATATTTGATTGCCAGCATAATTATACTCAGAATTCTAACGTTTCCTCGTCACTTCATTGGGTCAGACAATAAGGCCCTGCCCAGGGCCTAGGAGAGGGGGGTAAAGAGGGTAATTTGTACCCGGGCCCAGGGTCAAAAGGGGGACCCAGGAACCAAAGCAGGGGGCCCAGAAATTTCCTGAGATCTGACATTTTCATATCTACTCAGACTTATTGTCCATACGGAATGCTGGGGACACTACCGTGACTGGGGTTGCTGGGGACACTACTGATGCCACATGGGTGGGTAGACCTCGGCTCCAAGGTCTGCTGTCTCTACCCTCCCCTCACCCTGCTTCCCCCTCCCTGCCCCTATTCTGCTCACCCATCCCCACCCTCTCCTGCTCTGTTTCATCCCTCCCCCTATGCAAAGGGGCCCAAAAGAAACTTTGTACCCCCTGATAAAATTCCTCTCAGAGGCCCTGGTCCTGCCCATCATACCGTGAGATGCATAAATATTTCTGGCATGCCATTTTGAGGACATACTCACATGAGGTCTTAAAGTAGTATCTAAGCGCAATCCAAACGGTGCACTGGCTTGGGAGGGTTGCAAACCGGACGTAAGGCATGTTTGCACCTCCTTAGGAGTCAGCTGGGCCGGCGCAAGGACGTTCGCTGGCCCACGAAGGCTGCATCCAGCCTCTGCTGTGCCAACGACAGATAAGTGCTTACCAACTGAGCTTGGCTAGTGTGGAGACCTGGGGGCATGGGGAGGCATTTTGGGGCAGGGGAAAGGCGGGCAGCAGGCAGGGCTGTGGGCGGGCAGCAGGAGAGCGGTTGGTGGGGCCAGAATCCAGCACTTGCGCTGGATCCAGACCCCGTTCCTGAGCAGCGCAGCATGGCTCTAGGCTGCTCAGATCTGCTTGGATCTGTGCCACCTCTTTTGGTGGTGCAGATCTGAGTAGACCCATTGGGGCTGCAGCAGCTCTCCCAGGGGTATGGGGAATTGTTTCCCCTTGCCCTGGGCCAAGCCACTTGCAGCCCAAAACTCGCGTTGGATACTGATGGTCCCCATGATTACGGAGAGAGAAATGGTACACAGGGAAGAGGAAATACATGTCAGCTCCTGTCCCAGTTGCATGGTGAGCATGTTTAGATCAATTGTGTCCTTGGTTTTCCTTGCAACATAATCTACTTTATTCATGTTTTAAAACTTTCTTTCCCTTTTAAAATAAAGATGTTCTGGAAAATTCCCTAAAAGAATGGAATATTATAATTGGGAAATCCATAGTACTTTCATAGTTATTAAAATCAAAAGGTTTGCAGCATTTTTAGAGGGGCTTCTGCTACCAAGATTATTATTTAGAGGTTTTGTATTAGCCCTACTCATCATGTCAAAAAATCTCTTTTATGGTCCAAAAGGCAGACTTGTGCACTGCAACATCTAATGAACACAAAACCCCAAAGAACCATAACTGCAGATCTTTCTCAAAGTACCTTGAATTTGATTGGACAGTGAAAGTGATTCCCATCTTCTTCATAATTTGGTATGAGAACATTCTAGGCCCATGAATTGCTTCTTGTCTTTTTTCCCTCTATCTGCAGTGCTGAGATTTGTTTCGCCATTAATATGAATTTGTATAAGTGCAAAGACATGGATCTATGCCCAAGATATCCATAACAAAGAACAGTAAAATAAATAAGCCACATAGGGAAATATAGTTGCTTGTCTTTTATGAAATTTATGAAGCAACTTTTACAGCTGCTTGTCTTGGAGTGGGGCGGGGGGGGGGTCTGCTGTTCATCATCAAGCCAGGAAGAGTTTGCCTATGTGGGTATTTGCTAGATGTAGAGTTGCTTTGACTGCTTGAACAGGAAGCACTTCCATTTCTCAGCTATCCACTCACACATTTCTCCTGTGGGTAAATCAAAGAGCTATCCCTGCATCAGGGACATAAATACAACATCCCGTACAGGGGAGTTGCATGATCCACTTTTCAGCATTACAGCAGAAGCACAAAACCTGGAAATATGACTAAGGGCCCCATCCTATCCAACTTTCCAGTGCTGATGTAGCCACAATGCAGCCTTGAGGAGGCCACAGTGACAGGAGCCCCCACCATCGAATGCAGCGTGCACCCCTTTGGCATGGATGCCTCAGTGCTGGAAAGTTGAATAGGATGGGGCCCTAATTCACACTTCCTGTTTCAGTGCTTGTAAGAGGCTGAGCCAAATGTTATATGGTGATGAACTTAGGTGTACACTCCACAACATTTTCCACTGGTCCTGATATAGTTATGATTGTTTCATCCACACATTCCATTTTTTTTTGATACATTTAAAAGATCTTAGCTGTCACCATCCGTGAAGCTGCCCCAAGATTTCATTGATTAGCACTTAGAAAAGTTTGCATGTAGATCAATCATATGTGCCCTAGCTGTGAGCACTCCCGTTGAAAACTAAGGAATACAGAAATTATTATTGCAAGAAAATTGCATGGCATAAGATAGAGACAAAGTGAAGCCTGAACATATGCCATGTGATTAGACTGCAGAAATGGAAAGAGTGGAGTCACATTTTTATGACTGCTGCCTTCACCCCTAGTTACCATACAATAAAGTAATTTTCACATTCTAGGGAGACATGAAGTTCCTATGAAATGCTTGCAAGTATAACGGTACATTTTAAAATACAGGAAGACAGATTAACTATATAAATCAAAAGATGGAACAAAACATTGTAAGTCTTAGGGAAATGCATATACAGCGTAGAAGTAGAGAATGAAATATTAAACCAAAGATATCAAAAGATTTAACAAGGCTACTCTAACACAGATTTTTTTTTTTAAAACCATCTCTTAGAATGAGCTCTAATGTCAAATGTGAAATAGAGGTGTGTGGTTGGAGGCTATCCAGATGTCCTTCAGCACTAATTTTGACATGCAGAAGGAACTGGCATGCTTTCTGCCAAGTCTAAAATGGCAGCGGGTTTATTAGGCAAATGCAGCTGGACCGATGGGAAGGCTCTGAGGCTTGAAGTTCTCCTTTCAAATGGCCTGGCACCAAATATGTCCACCCAACTCTTCTGATTAGTGGAATGATGTCTACAACTGCCCCTGGCCATCTAGACAAAAGCATCTTTCCTCTCTTGTGAGGCTGCAAACTCTTCCTGAAGAATGAGGAAGAGGGAGAAGGGAAGGAGAGGAAGAGCAGATGCAGAAAACAGTAGCAAGGGATGCTGAAAAGCTTGGAAATCATAACAAGGCTATCAATGCTACAATAAAAATTAACATGGCACAAAAGCAGACATTTTTGTTTGAAACGGTATGAAAAGAAATGATAAATGCCAAACATCCCAAATGAGTGCATTCTGTCAACCATCTTGGGATGGGATGGTATCAGGATGCAGATCTCTTGTTGTCTCCGTGAGGCATTTGGTGGGCCACTGTGAGGTACAGGAAGCTGGACTAGATGGGCCTATGGCCTGATTCAGTGGGGCTGTTCTTAGGTTCTTATGTTCATATCTTCTAGGATAGCAGTCATTTGAATGTGGCTTTAAAAAAAAAAATAAGAGAAAGAGGCTGTATACCTGAATATTTTGCTGCAGTAGCTTAATGGGAAAATCACAGCAGGGCCAAAAGAACCATCTAGGAATCCAGCCCCAAAACCCAGGGGAAAAGCCATTCCCATAACTACGGTAAGCATTTGGAGGCTGCGAATGGCTTTAGATTTACTATGTTAAGTATTAAAATGCAACAGCACATTACTATCGCAAAAACAAATTTTGTGAACAGGGATGAACCAAGAAAGCTTTTAGCCCATTTCCTGGGTCGTAAACAAAGAGCTTCATATGCAGCTACTGGAAGAATCATAAAGGGCACACTACTATATGATCCTTATTGGATTACTCAGAGGTTTCAGCCAGCAGAAGCTACCATCATAACATATATAAATCATTAAGAATATTTCCCATAGAACAGCAATCAGGTTTTTAAGAAGAGACTATCTTGATTCCACAGCAACTTTTCTTTATGGTTCTATGGGGGATTTTTATAGAACGCTTTTAAGAAATGATACTTACTTATTAATTGCAACTGATTATAAATAATTTACATAATTACATTTATATCCCAACCTTCCTCCAATAGCAGCATATCTGTGGTTATCCCATTTTTCCCACTCTCCCTCCCGGAAACTATTTGAAAGACGTTAGACTGCAAGATAGGGACTGGCACAAAATGAGATTCATCACTGCAGAGGGTTTTGAACTCAGGATGGATTCAGTGGTCCAGTTCTTCTCCTGCACCAGTGCAGCAGTATAAGGCTTCCCCCCCCCTTGCCTCAGGGTAAGCCCCAGCTGATGCAATGGGGCAACATGAACATGCACCTGCTAAATTGCTGGCGCTAGTCCATGTCTCTCTGTGTCAGTGGATCAGGCCCAGAAATGGAATAGAGGCATATATCTGTGCCATCAATCCTGCCCCCTCCCATGTGCAAAGGCTGTGTGCTGTTCATGCAAGTGGAGCTCCACTACTCTTGGTGCCCCCAATCATCTTCAACACTACAGCCCTAAGCTATGGGTTTGAATTCAAACCTGGAGCAACATGCAATGCAGACCCAGTTACAAACTATAATCAGGTTTTTGGCATTCATTTGTGTCCCATTTGTATTGCTGTGCCCTAATGTGAGTGGAGGAAGACACTAATCTTGTTCTTCTTTTAGAGTTGCTGCACAATGACTAAACAAGCCACTTAAGAGTCATATCTTCTCCTTAGGTGATATAAAATTGATATTTCATCCAACACTTTCAGACTTTCCATTGTCATAAGCTTGCTTGATAATGACAAAGCCTCTCCAATTAAAGACTTCAAAGTATTTTGTGCACATTAATTAAGCTGTATAGCCCACCATGCTGAAGATGAGAATGATTATTTTTCCCCCTTTGGCTTGACTTTTGACATCCATTCCTCAGAAGGTAGACGAGATTGAGGACTTTGATGTTTTCTTTCATTCTTTTTCCCATGCTCACTTAAACAGGCTTCGATGTTCAAGCTATTATTGAATGCTTAATGGTGTATCCATTTGTATGTTGCCATTTTGCAAACAGTGTCTGTGGAAAAGCACTATGAAGTGATGTGAGCACAAAGATATAAAACCCTATAAAATATAAAGGATATATAAGAAATAAAAGTGAAAGTGAGAGAGCACAACTCAACCAATGGCAAAGAGGCAGCATTCTTCCCATCTTCAGAGCCCTCTCTTGATAGTTTAGCAGATCTTTGCTCTCAAGAACAGCGTTAACCAGCTTGCTTTAATTAACCAGGAATGGTGTACAAAGGTGTTATCTTGATTTCCATGTCCGTTTGCTAGCATGCTTTTGTAAAAAGAGGGTTCTCAGATGTGATGCAGTATGCTAGACTCTTGGCTGAATTTGTCAGGGCCCAATCCTATCCAACTTTCCAGTGTTAAAGCAGCTGCAATGTAGCTCCAAAGTAAGAGAACAAATGTCCCCTTACCTTGAGGAAACCTCCATGATTCCCACCACAACCACAGGATGCAGTGCATACCCCTTTGGCATGGCTGCATTGGCACAGGAAACAAGTAGAATGCTCCTTCCTTTATCAGAGAGGAGGAGGGCAGCCCAGTGCTGAATTGCAACCAGAGAGGCAGCATAGCCTCTCCAACTGCAATTCTGGGCCGCATGTGTCATCTCCTTGGAGGAGACAAAAGATGCTACCCGAAGCTGCATTGAACCCAGAGTGGCAGCCACTCCAGGCATGAATCCACACTGCTTTGGGTCATGTCTTTCATCTCCTCCAAGGAGATGAAAGATGTGCTTCAGAGCAGCAGCACACCAGGAATCTCCTGCACAATTTTGTGCCTCTCTGGGCTGCGTCTTTCCTCTTCTTGGAGGAGAAGGAGGAGGGCAGTCAAAGCTGTGTAGAATCGCACCAGGAGAGGCTTAAACTCCTGGCGCAATTCCGGAAGCGATTGCAGTGAGGTGATGACTTCAGCCCAATTACTTCTGGGTCAGGGGTGGGAGGGCAGCAAACAGAGTGGTGGCCCCCAGTGGGAAAAAGCCCAGGACTGCCACTGATGGGAAGATGACAACATTCTGCATGCAACCAAAGAAAGCAGAGCTTGTTGTAATGTGCTGGTTTTGGATGAAGCATGAGGAGGGCAAAGTATATGACAATTGAAGTAGATTTTCCTTTGCCACTACCTAAGGAATGTTTCGTGTGGAATAGCATTTTCGGTACTGTCTGCTTTTGCCATGTCAATGTGGTTATTTCTACACATAGATTCTAATTTGCAAAATCAGTTCACCTAAAACTGAATAGCTACAGTGCACTTCCTTAAGAACCAGTTCCACTGAAGTCAGGGCCCATAAGAGGGGGATAATGGAGGTAATTTGTACCGGGACCCAGGGTCAAAAAAGGGGACCCAAGAGCTAAAGAAGCGGGTCCAGAAATTTCCTGGGGTCTTATATTTTCCTGTCTTACCTGGACTAGCTGCCTGCATGGGATAGTGGGTGAATGGCTGCTGCTGCTACTGAAAGCCATAAGTGCTGGGCCAAGGAATGCATACATGACACTCTTTAACACAGTGTCAAATCCAGGAAGAAACTGGCCTGCTACAGTAGCTCTTGAGCATATAGATCCACTTGCCATGAAGGAGTATATAGGAGCTCAGGGACACAGCTACAGCTGCTGCAGAAGTATGTTTTGGTACACACAGGACACTTTCTATTCTAGTGTGAACTAAATACTATGATGCTAATTTTCTGCAATGATTTTCTATATTTAAAAGATTGTAGAGAGACATAGTATTGTGTTTGGTTTTTCATATTACTGTAACTAGCTGCTGACACTGCACAGGCAGGTAGACCTGGGCTCTGCATTGGGAAGCCCAGTAGACCTGTCCTCCAAACACTTTTCTGGCCACTCTCCCTCAACCCTGGTTTGCCCCCTCTCAATACCTGTTCGTCCTGTCACCACCATACCCTGATCTGTTTCATCCCCTCTCCCTTTGGGAAGGAACCCAAAAGAAACTTTGTACCCCCCTGATAAAATTCCTCTTGGAGGCCCTGGCTGAAGTAAAGGAGATTTGCTTCTAATTAAACTTGGCTTCCAATGAGTGGCACACTTTTTTGTCATCACAACTGAGATATTAAAATCTATCCATTTGACGACGTCTTCCTTTTTGGTATCACCTGTTTTAAAATATTTTCTCTCTCTCTCTCTCTCTCTCTCTCTCTCTCTCTCTCTCTCTCTCTCTCTCTTTAGTACCTTTTGGCATATATGTGTGTGTGTCTTGTGTCTATGTGTGAATAAATAATGCAGATATTTTCAAACAGAAAGATGCTGTGCTCATTGTCATTGGGAACCTTGGAGACTCACTGCTGTTGCTGAAGAGACAGAAGTTTCTTTTTGTTTTGAAAAATGTTTTTTGGTGAAGAACAAAACAGAGAAGAGAAAGTAACTGCTACAGAATACTTGATGGGCACTTTAATCTTCTATTAATATGCAAATTTTGTTCTTTAGAACCTCTGGTAAAGATTTTTTTTTTCCCCAATCAGGCTATTTGAAAATAGTCCTATTCTCCCAAAGGTCCTCCTTGCATGTGTCTAAGTGAAATACTGTTTCTATGCTAATTCCCAAGGCCCTCTGGTATGCATCTTTTTCATTTGAAATTATGTGGAGTTTATTGAACCGCATTTGTAAAACATTCCACAGTTGATTTCCTTCTAAAGATCTCCTTTAATAGAACAGAGTCCCCTGTTGATCTGTGTCGTATGAGGGTGTTAAAGGAAATCATCTCAAACAACAAGAATAGAAATAAGGCAAGCATGTAAAGAAGTCTGGGTATCAGCTACCAAAAAAAATAATAAGCTGGGTAATTTTAGCTTCATAATCAACTTAGGACAGATATTGTTGGGGTGCCTGGTAAACATCCAAGAGATATTTCTCCGAGTAATATGTCCTTTCATAAATGCTACCCCAGGAGTAAATATAGAAGAAAGCAGAGCTGTGTATATAATATCCTCACCAGTGTCTGTTCTAAATCACATTTCCTTTTAGTAATATACCTATCCTGAAAATGCCACCCTAGAGTAAAAAAAAAAAATCAAAAGAACAGAAACACATGAAATGGAAACTTTTCTGTATATAAGCAGTCTGTGCGGGCCATCTCTGGATCTTTGTTCGGTAAGCCAGATATATTCTCTTCCCGTTCATTACTTTTTATTATGTGTTTTTTCCACATTATTCCAATAATGTGGTGACTAGGCCTATCATGTACAGTGTATAAGTTTCAGTGAAATCCCCAAGCTTTCATTTAAAAATGCAGACAAATAAAATAATCAGATTTGTCTTGGGGAGGGTTCTGTGTTTTTAAATGATAAACTTTAGCCTTTTATTTATTACCTACTTTTTCCACCCTATTCTACATGGCAGAAAGATTTAATTATGGGTTTGTTTGAGGGTTTGTTTGTCTTTGTTTTTTGCTTCCTTCAGGGCCTCAGCTGAGCCTCAGATCCAGCATTACTAAATCTGCTAAAACTTCGTTAAAAAGGAAAAACAAGGAACTTTTGAAAGTGGAGCTACAAGTTGGAAATCCAGAGATGTGCTCTGGCCCTCTAAAACTGAGGATCATGAATGCTGGGGGTGAATGGTCCACAGTTGCCACAGAAGATGTCTGGAAGCTTCAGGGCCTCTGAGAGGAATTTCGTTAGGAGGTATAAAGTTTCTTTTGGGCCTCTTTGCAAAGGGGGAGGGGTGAAACAAACCTGGAGAGGGTGGTGACGGGTGAGCAGAATTGGGGCGGGGAGGGGCTAAACAGGGTGGGAGGAGGGTGGAGACAACTGGTAAAGTCTTTGGAGCCCAGGTCTACCCACCCATGTAGCATTGGCAGCTAGATACAGTAATATGGAAAACCAAACACACACCTAAGTCTCTCTAAATCTTGTAAATATAGAAAATCATGCAGAAAATGGTCATTATGTTAGCCCTTCAGGCATGTAAGCTCCAAGCACAGCATTCTGATTTTGGGAAGTGTTGTGCCCCAGCTTACCCACCCTTATCATTTGAAAGTATTCGGCCATTCTTTTGGAGGGCAGGTGAGATTTTTTTTCTTTTTCTTCTTTTCTTTCCACTTGATTGGCCATGGGCGGGATGTTTTTTCACCTACCCATGAAGTGAGAACTAGAGTGGTGTGGCCAGAGCTGAGTACTCATAGTTTCACCTCAAAAAATGCTGGGGTCTGAGATGAACTTGTGGTGAGAATAAAATGAAAAGAGAACCATGGATACTGCCAGAACTCATGGCTTTGCTAGCAGGGTGCAAGGGGTGTGGGCCACACCGGGTAACGTGCACGGGGGGTGATGGGCATTGGGGGGGTGACATGCTAAAATCGTGGTGGTTAGGAGCAAGCCCATCATATTATATACTGTTGGATGTGGAATTTCGAGCAGAATGTAATGCAAAAAGCTGGAGTGAAATATCTCCTTTCCAAATCCAAATCCAGATTTTTGTATCTCCAAAAATCTGGAGAACAAAAAATGCATGGAGCTCTATGGAAAGTCAAAGTGAGCCGTATCATGTGTTTACTCATGAACAGGCGAACTTGCCTTAGTGTGTCAGAAAGGGCTGGCCGAGAGGAATCCAACAACACCAGAATGGTCCTGATCCAATGAATGCAGCCCCCAAAAACACCTGAGAAGGAAGTCCCTCCCTCCAAGCAGATGAATGTATTGAACCCTATGGAAAGCAAAATTAAGCCTCACAGTCATGTTTACTTGTGAGTAAGCAAACATGCCTTGGATGGTGTGGAAGATCAGGTGAAGGAGAGTGCAAGGCTACCAGAATGGTCCTGATCCTATGCACCTGGAGCTAAACAAGTGCTCCAGAAGGCAGCCTGCCCCCCCCACTAAAAAGGATCAAAACAGAGGCTTCAGCTGATAAGATGAACTTCTTTGAGACCTGCAAAGCCAGGTGGATCCTGACAGTGATCTGGTTTAAACAGAAGTTCTTAAATTGAACTGGGCACTGGGTAGGGCTGAAAACCCGACTGATTTTGGAAAAGAGGATGTTACTGCAGGCAGGCTACAGAGGAAATTCATTTGGTGGACCAGGGCTGGCTTCTGCTTATTTAATTTTTTTTTTTACTTTAATTATTTATACTTATTTATTTTAATTTGCCTGATCATGTTACTTCCACCATGACATCACTTCTGGTGGGTCTTGGACAGATTTTCATTCTAAAAAGTGGGTCCCAGTGCTAAAAGTTTGAGAACTGGTGCAATAAGGTGTTAGTAAGTTGACACTCTGGGGGTGTGTGTGGCACCACTAGTGACCAAAATCACTAAAATCACAGTGTGGAGGAATAATACCAGCATATTATATATCAATCAATGCATAATTTCGTGCAGAATGTGTTCTATCTTTGTTCTATCAAAAGGTACAGCCAAAAAACCAGTGGGGGTGGAGTGATGGTACATCACCATGCCCACCACCTGGGGTGTTGCCCCGCCCACTGCATGGGGGTGACACACTGGCATCCCACACCAGGTGACGTGAACCCTAGTGACGCCACTGCCGGAACTCCTGAGGCCAAGAACAGTATAACGTAATATTAATATGGTGTCCATGCAGAAGAAAGTCACTTGCCAAAATGAATTGCTTGCAGGAACACAAAGTAACCTCATGCTCTCTGGCAACACTATGTATAGTATTTTCCAAGTTGTGGTTTATTTTTTAAAATTTAAGGACCATAAAGGAACGTTGATGCCTCATGCTTGCATTCCTTTTATTCATATCTATTTCCTTCACCATTTGCTTCACAATGTGACAAGTCTAATTTAGTTGATCACACACAACACATGATTGGAAAAAATCTAACCTGTCTAAAATCCCAATCCTGCACATGTAAGGAAGCCGCTGAACAATTCAATGAGACTTGCCTCCTAGTAAGTACAAGTATGCTTAGGATCGTGTCCCAAGAATGGCAGCATCTGCTATCTATCGGCCATATGATTCCACAATTACTGAAAAACTAGCATTTCAGCATAGAGATATGATGCTGGAGCTGTTACAACTTTAATAAACCCAATGTGCAAGACACATGTGAAGACCTCATCAAAGAAACTGCATCTCATACTTGATGAGGACTATAAAATTCAAAGAACTATTTCCAGATCCCCCCATTTGAAGCCTTCAAACTTTGTCTTTGAAAGAATAATCAGAAATAGATTCCCCACAGGGTAACAACCAAGCTGGAAAAGACCTCTGACAGAACATAAGAAGCGCCTCAAAATAAATATATAGCAGTAAACACCTTCCTTGGATCAATGAAATATGTGGGTATTATGCACATGGTTTCTGAAACAACAGGGTAGGTTTATCTGCTTTCCATGACATATGATCAATTAGGAGCTAATGATGAATGAAGAGAAACTATTCTATAATCAGAACTGAATTCATATAAAAAAATTACAATGCATTACAATGGCCTGCTGCCTTAACTGTTTTATGCTCTGCAAGGGACGTTGCATTGCACTTGTAAAAATATAGGCATATAGAAGATCAAGCAAATGTTTGTGCTGAAATAAAGGTGGAACAGATAAAAAACGCTTTGGCTTCTTAATTGTTCTAACATTACCCACTTGATGTTTAAAAATTTATAGTTCCTTATAGCATAAAGAACTCCGCATAACTTAAAGGCCTTCCCGCTTTTATCAATAAAGTGTATTCAAGCAGAATTCTTATTCACACTAACAAGAATCCAGCAATTATTGTAACAAAAATTCTTTCAACCTTGTGAAGGGGAATCCTTCTCAAGCTGTTTGGAATTTCAATTATTTACCAAAATTCTGAATGGTCAGAAAGATAAGAAAGCCTCTTTAGGTGTGCTCTTCTCACAGAAAGGAGAAGAGTCACATATTGAACTGCCATTCCTTCATCCAGAATAGTTGACAGAAGAACACTACGGTTGATTTTGTCAAAAGCTACTGAGAGGTCCAACAGGATCAAAAGGGATGCAGTCATCTTGTCTATTCCCTGGTGAAGGTCATCTACCAAGGCTGTCTTCTTCGCAAAGCCTGGTCTAAAGCTGGATTGAAAGGGATCCAAAGAATCCACTTTGTCCAGGACTCTCTGAGGCTGAGATGCCACCACCTGCTAGATCACCTTGCCCAGAAAAGGGATGTTTGATGCTAGTCAGAAATTATCCAGTATGGTGGGATTTAAGGAGAGCTTTTTCAGAAAGGGACAAACCAGCCCCATTTTCATGGTATTGGCAGCACCTTAAGGACGCCCTTAAGGACAAATCAGCCACCCTCCCCACCAACTCAGCCAGGCCTCCCCTGCTGAGCAAGGGTTGAGCAAATTGGCAGACAGCTTCACGATCCAGAGAATCCTGTCCACATACTCAATAATAATAATAATAATAATAATAATAATAATAATAATAATAATAATAATAATAATAAAACTTTATTTTTATCCCGCCCTTCTCCCAAAAAGGGACCCAAGTTGTATAAGCTGAAAACACTCTCAAACAATAGGACCAACAGATACCAAAGGAACACCTACAGATACTGTCAATGTAGATGAGAGTGATTTTAACTCCAAAGTGCCTAGCAAAATAGTCACAGTGAGCCACCGTGAAAATATAAAATCTGACATTTTCATGTTGTTTTCCATCACTTATTTAAAGCTAAGTGGTGATTGCTTTTCCTGGCTATGTGATAATAACTCAAAATCTATTTAGTCGCCTCTTACGACAAGTACAGCCAAACCGAGGGCCTATTCTTATCCCCAGCCCCCAGGGGACTAAACAGCCACCGGGCAGAAGGGACTCGTTGGGAAGTCAGCTCATCTAAGAGAAGGAAAACTCTGATCCCAGACCTCCACTGCCTTGTGACTACATCCAGTTAAGGAAAAGGCTTCAGGAGTCAACCTCAAGGCAAAATCTGGAGCCGGAGTCCCTGAGGCAGTTCATGGCTGAACACAGTCACATTCTGGCAACTCCTGCGACGCCGCTGGAACCAACTGTACTGGCTTCTGCCTTTCCATTGGACCATTTCAGCAACGTGGAGAGGGGGATTTGCTGCATGGGTAACAGTCTATTCTCCATATCTACCTTACCCAGGCTTCGTGCACTGGAGAGGACACTGTTCCGGAACCACTATTCAGAGCGCAATACCATAGTCTTCTGAGACTGAAGGATGCCAACTAAATATATGCATAATCATCCTGAGCTCACTCAACATTACTTATTCTGAAATAAATTACTGTCCTCTCCTCTTCCTTCTCAAACTGGTTCAATATCTGAGTTGTTCCTGCTAAAATGTGCCATATAGTAAGTGTGATTTTTTTTGGGAGGGGGACCACCCACAGGTCCTTCATGACATGAATTTTACTTTCCCAGCTTTCCAAGACGACTATATTAAGGGAAACATTTTAAAACCAGACTGATGCCTTGAATAACACACCATGTATGTCACCACGCTGAACACCTGATCTGATATCACACCCTGAGGTAAAACACTCTTAGGTCTATGCCTTGAGGCTTGAATAATTACATCAAGTTATTCTGGAGATTCAGCAGTAAATTATCACTTTTAAATCTGGTTAACAAATTATTACTATTAAACTTTTTTATGGATCAGAAAACATGGTGTGAAAAAGTTACAGTAAAAATAAATCCTTCGTATTATAATTATACACTAAATGGAGAGCTACTAAGATTAACAGCTGAGACTGTTTCACTTCCTTAAAATAAACACAAGCCGAGTTTGCCATGTCAATGTTAATAATACTGTCAGACATCGTATTTTTAACACTGAACATGCACATCTGACTGCATTATATAAAGGAAGATGAATAGTGATGGGTTTCTCAGGGTGCCTTATTTTTGCATACTTCACAACCCTTTCAGGACTGAAGAACTTTTCCCAAATTTCCCTGGGGGGGGGGGGAAACATATGCACTAAAGTAATCAGGCTTTGGGACAGTGACAGCCTTAGTCACCCCCTTGGATGATCTTTGCCAAGGACTAGGCAAGGGGAGTGCATCCCAGTTGGTTCTGCTGGACCTCTCAGTGGCTTTTGATACTAAACATTAGTATCCTTCTGGGCCAGCTAGCCAAGCTAGGGGTTGGGGGCACTGCTTTTCAGTGGTTCCACTCCTTGGCTAACAGATCCCAGATGGTGATGCTAGAAAACTCCTGTTTGGAACCTTGGCCTTTGCAGTGTGGGTTGCCACAGGTTCTAGTCTGTCTCCATGTTTTTTAACATCTACATGAAACCGCTTAGGGAGATCATCCGGGGATTTGAAGTGGGGTGTCACCAATATTATTTCATTTCATGAGGATAATATGTAGTTTAGCGCTGAGATCCATTTCATACATTACATTGTTTCTATATACACCAAATGTATGCTAAACCACATCTAAAAGGAAGAGTGTAGATGTGATACACCTATAATTGCAATCATGTGCTTCATCCAGGTACATTCATCTAGGTGTCAAGATTCCCAAAAGCTCCCTGTTGAACAGACACTCAGTGGTGAACCCAGGTTGGTTCCTTCATAATGCGTGAAATGGATCCAACCTGCTGCACAGTATGACATTTGAGCCCCATTCATATCGGTCAATATGAAAGATACCTACATAGATCAGTGTTTCTCAACCAGTGGTATGGGTACCACCAGTGGTACTTGAGGTGGTTCCTGGTGGTACTCCTGGCACCCCTGGACACCTGCCACCTGGCAGCAAGACCAGGAACACAACAAACAGCAATAGGAGGCACCAAAGCATGCTTTTCTGTGCTTGAAAAAGTCCTCCCATCCACCCTGAGCCTCTTACTGGTGTTTGTTGTGTCACATCTGGCTTCCCAACTCAGAAATAACAGGCAATGATGTCATCACCAGCTACTTCTGGTGGTACTTCAAATAGGTGAACCATATGAAATAGTACAGCAGAGGACAAACATTTAGAAATACTGACGTAGATGGATACTTCACATTCATAGCACACATTTGATTCAACAGACCTTGCAATGCACAATGTTGTGAGAATCAAGCCAGATATAGCTGAACACATGAATTAGTGGTCACTAGTAGTGGATCCTTAAAAGGAAGAAAAAAAAAAACCATTTACTGATATGATACCTACAAAGCTGTTCCTCTTTTATCCAGAAGAAGCAGATGTGGATCTCTTTGAATATGTTACACCAAGGCCCTCTGAATGATTATAAAGTACATGTGCCTGCTGCACATGAATTCTTTGACATACATACATTTAGAACAATAATGGCACCAGTCCTGGAAGTATTAGGAAATTGAATGTGCGCCTGTGGATCAAGAGAAAAATGAAAACCAAAGTAAATGGGAAGCATCCCCTGAACAGGAGGGGTCTAGCTAACCTCAAAATGTTCCATTCTTCTATTTTGTTTTTAAGAGGATGTTTTCCTTTTAATGTTTCAAATTTAATAAAGCCCCAAAGAGTACAGAGTAGACCATGGAGAAGCAGACTGGAATTTTCTTTGAATGATTCATACTTCCATTTTTTTAAATTCTTTTCTGCCAAGCTACATATCCAGATCTTCCACTCTTTATACACTGCCCTATAATCTTTTTGCTGTATCAATGCTAGTAATGAGATCATTCATACTGTTAGGCTGGAAGGCATTCAAATGGTCTTTTAGTCCACCAGTGCAGCATATTCTGTATTTCACACCCGTTATTGATTAGTCTAAAATTATCTAGTTCATCATTTTCAACATTAGCAGTCCAGGGCACATTTTTAATATCACTCTGCAAATGGGGTTCCTTTTATGTTTCCACCATCTATACCAGGAGTGTCAAACTCATTTCATACAGTGGGCCAAATAACATTCATGATGCCTGCTGATGCCCAGAAATGAAGTACGTAACTAAGCAGGAAGTGATTCATTAAGCAGGTGCTAACTGGAAATAAGCACTTCTTTCTCACTTAGGAACTCATTAGCGGCAAATGACTGAAGAGGAAATAAGCAAATCTTGATCATATTTTCAAGACATGGGAGAGTTCAGTCATCACGTGGGCTGTCCTTTCAGCAGTAACACCTCAGCACAGCTCAGCAGCAGAGAGCAGCTGATGGTCATGCAGGAAGAGCCCGGGGGCTGGATGAAGAGCTCCCGTGGGCCGCATCCAGCCTGCAGGCCTTATGTTGGACATGTCTGATCTATTCCATCTATATGCATATTGCAGTAGCCCTCAGAAAGACTACAGTCCCATAAATCTGGGATTCATTTGGATAAAATGAAAAAAAAAAATCATCTGTGCCCCACAATTTAAACTCACTGCTGCTTTTGTCAACGAGGGAGAAGAAAGGAGCTCTCCATTGCTACTAGGGTACAGTAAAGGATGTGTTCATGGATGGAAGGCTGGCAGGGAGGGTACTTCAAGGAGGAGAGCGCTGGCCAAGGCATTTACTGAACCTTGAAATGAGCCAGGAAATAATCCAGGGATCGTTTGTTTGTTTGGAGACAAGAGCAGATAATTTTTTGTATCATTGGGAGGAGAATCGCATCCAGCTCACTCATCTTAACTTCCAAGTAAAAATGTTTAGTAGTGGGATGTTAACATTAGTCAATCAAAGCATGTGATGGTAAGACACCTGAACTGGTAAGCAGAAGTCCCTACAATTGAAAATGAGGAAAACCAGGATTCTTGAAAAATATAACAGAGGCTTTGTGTATTTATACAATTTGCTTCCCTCCCTTCAGTTTAAAAAGAACAAATTAGTCCTCCATTTTTACACCATTGAAAGCAATTAAAACAATAAGTAATAAATCAATAGCAGTGACCATTAAAAATCATGAGAATATATCAGATCTAAGAAGCAAATGAAGAACAGTTTCAGCCAATGTTTCAAAAAATGTCTTGGAAAATGGAATAGTCATAGCCTGGCAATGAAAGAATTGGTGGGTTGGTGTAGCAGAGTGAGTAAAATATTGAGCTGTGAATCAGGAATTCCCCAGTTGGAATCTTGATGGTGCCACAAACTACTAGGCAGCCGTACAGCCTAATCCTCTCCTAAAACTGAAAGAGCCACTCCCAGTCAGTGTCGACAATACAGTACTGAACTAAATGGACTTGGTCTAAGACAGCTTTGAATATCAGAATACAGGTATGTAGAAAGCTTAGAATTCAGCATAAGCATCATTTAAGTGAAGAGTTTCCCCAGCAATGCCTGATTAAAATGTCTGTCCTTATTTCCCAAATACGGACCTACACTGATGTTCTTCTTCAACTCTTATGTACAGAAGATGTCACAAGTCTGCATAAAACTGCAGAAATTGCAGAGAATGGCAATGGGTCTTGGCAGATCAGCCTGACAAGTAAATAGCTCAGTTGAGCCACAATTGCAGTAATACTGGTGGCAGTTCAGCAAACATTCTCTAAAGAAAAACATAGTCCATGAGGACCACAGAATTGGTTTTGGCCCATCTATATACACTAATTTTCCTCGAACTGCCCACTTTGCTTGAACAGCTCTGAAGAAACTTGAAACACATTTTATGCATGATATGCAGAAAGTGGATAGAAATAAGTTTTCACTCTGTTACAGTGCTAGAACCAGAGGGTCAGCACAGAGTTAATTCCATGCCATACAAATTGCTACCCTAAATTGTGGTAATGGCCACTAGCTTTGATGGCTATAGAAGGGGGAAAGTTCTTGACACTCATGGAGGCTGTTGGCAACCTTCAGTCTCGAAAGACTATAGTATTGCGCTCTGAATGGTGGTTCTGGAACAGCGTCTAGTGTGGCTGAAAAGGCCAATTCCGGAGTGACAATCCCTTCCACACTGGGAGCAAGTGCAGTCTGTCCCTGGTCTGTCTCCCTGGCTATGGGCCTTCCTTCTTTGCCTCTTTGCCTCAGTCTGTTGGCCAAGTGTCTCTTCAAACTGGGAAAGGCCATGCTGCACAGCCTGCCTCCAAGCGGGCCGCTCAGAGGCCAGGGTTTCCCACTTGTTGAGGTCCACTCCTAAGGCCTTCAGATCCCTCTTGCAGATGACCTTGTATCGCAGCTGTGGTCTACCTGTAGGGCGCTTTCCTTGCACGAGTTCTCCATAGAGGAGATCCTTTGGGATCCGGCCATCATCCATTCTCAAGACATGACCGAGCCAACGCAGGCGTCTCTGTTTCAGCACTGCATACATGCTAGGGATTCCAGCTCGTTCCAGGACTGTGTTGTTTGGAACTTTGTCCTGCCAGGTGATGCCGAGAATGCGTTGGAGGCAGCTCATGTGGAAAGCATTCAGTTTCCTCTCCTGTTGTGAGCGAAGACCATTGTATTGTATTGGCAACCTTCAGTCTCGAAAGACTATGGTATCGCGCTCTGAAAGGTGGTTCTGGCACAGCGTCTAGTGTGGCTGAAAAGGCCAATCCGGGAGTGACAATCCCTTCCACACCGGGAGCAAGTGCAGTCTGTCCCTGGTCTGTCTCCCTGGCTATGGGCCTTCCTTCTTTGCCTCTTAGCCTCAGACTGTTGGCATTAGTCCATTAATGGTCACTAGTCATTACAGATATATGTATATATGCTATATATCCAGGTTCAGCAGCAAAAGCTGGACAGGACTTGGGCGTTCATTTTCTTGCTTGTGGGTTTTCCCAGAGGCACTTTCTTGGTCATTGGTGTAACTGGAACTAAATGTGTGTTTCACCTGATCCAGCAGGCCTCTTCTCATGTTTTTCTGAGAACTGAGGAAATCGCCCAGGCCAGGTTGATAATTTGCTAGTTCCATACACAGTATATAACAAACCAGGAATATTTCTTCTACAATTGTGCTTTGCCTGTACTATACCTGTCACAAACAAAATGTAATTACTCTACCCTTGCTGACAGACAGCAAAAACAAATGTTTACACTCAAGGTATATATTGTCAAATAAAAAATCTAAAATTGCTGCATGTAGACAAAGTCGATCTGCTGCTGAAATATGACAGCGTTGTAGTTCTAGAAATGAGTCATTCCACAAAACAGAGTTGTGTTAATTATTTCTGCAGCAGTTTTTTGTCTATAACGTGGCTTCCCAGGCTAATTTCATTTGCCCTTATCAATTTGGCATTTTTCTTAATTTTACAATGAGAAAATTATTCTTCAGCCACTCTGAGCAGCCTTTTTCCCCTTTTTGGTATTATGAAAAATGTTTTCCATCTAGGTGCAATTAATTAAGGCAAAATTATGTACCCCAGGAAAAAAACTCAAGGAGGTCACTGTCAAAGAGCATACTTCATAGATGATTGAAAACTCCCGTTGCATAAAGAGTAAACTGCATAAACCATCAAAACTGGAAGCCTGGTGTCAGTTATTTTAATCTATCACTCAATCTATGGAACAATAGCTTCACAGATTTTACCACAACATATCCTTAAACAGGCAAGAGAGCAGCATACTAAAGAATGTATAAGAACTGTGTAATTATATACTGTACCACAAAATTCATCATAACAAAATATAACCAATCTTATTTTATACATAAACCCAAACGGTTCCAATTTTCCAACCGATCATGAACCTCCATAGTCCAAAATCTTCCCAGGTTTCCTTCCATTTTTTAATCATGAACTTTGCAGTCAGTGGGACAGCAGGTTGAACAAATGGCACATAATGAACTAAATATAATCCTGTGTAACAATAAAACCATATATAGACAACTGATGTTCAGTCTGTTTGCAGCATGGTAACCTCACTGATTTCTGTATCAATGTTTCACAGATAAAACTCCAATTGCTTTGGATTGTTCCTGTAAATTTGGCAAGAAGGGGAGGCACATCTGCTTATGCAAAAGCAAAAGCCATTATCACCATCTCCATTCCATTGCCAGTCCACTCTGCTGGATGTGATTCTGCTCTGAAGAGTCCATCAACCTTCAGGAATGAATTTAGGGAGGCTACAGGGCTGCTTTGGGGTGAAATGGAACTGTAAAGTTCCTTATGAGTATACTCAATGAGGATAAACTCAGTATCTCAGGTCGCCCTATCTTTGCAGTAAAAAAGGTATTCCTCTGCTTAGCCTCTGCAGATAAGACTGCATCTAAGTGTGTCTCCACATATGGCAGTCATGTTTGCCAAGTGTAGACTATGTGGCATCTGTGGAAGGGGCATTGAAAAGTTTGGTAACCGCTGATCTAGATGACTTTAAATAGAGATTAGAGAGATTTGCAGAAGGCAAGTTCAATGGCTGCTAGTCAGGATGGCTATGTGCTACCACCATGTTCAGAGGCAGCATGCTGGGGAGCAATGACAGGAGAGAGTTATGGCCTTCATTTTCTCATTGTGGCCTTTCCATCTTGTCATCTCATGTCTTCTCAGAGGCATGTGGTTCGTCACCTTGGCAAACAAGATGATGGACTAGAAAGTCCTTTGGCTTGATCCAGCAGGGATGTTCATAGTGTTTCCGGCAGCAAACAAACGACAGACAAGTGTCTGAAGCACCTATGTCAATGCATCAGGGAGCTATGGCTCAAAATATCAGTATGCATATGTTCACATCGGCCATTCGCACTTGGTAGATTTGCTATGGGCAACATGACTACTGCATAAAGTGCTAGGAGCTTTTCCAAGAGGAATCAGTAAATGAATACTCTGGGAGTGGAGCCTATGGAATCATAACAGCATGCGTAAGGAGGAAGGTTTTTTGTTTGGTCTTTCTCTTTTGCTTTTTTAAGTCAGCATCTCTTGCTTTTATAGCATTTCAGTGGTATTTTTCTGACTAAGAAGTCAGCAGGATTTTTGGCACTGATTTATACATTAGTTTTCCATTTTAACAGCTGGACCATGCGTGCTTGTATGGATGCCATGTGGCACACTGTTCAAAGCCGCTGAAGTCTGAAAAGCCTTGTGAACACACAGTTTAAATATATAGCAGACAACATCTTAAAGATATAGTCTCCGGTAGTTGAGGCAGTGGTCCGGCGCAGGAACCATTTGTTCCAACGGCATTTTGCAATGGTGTAGGGCTTTGAGGATTGGGCTGTTAAATGATTGGAAAAGCCTGGCGATGCAGACCCCTCGAAGAGACAGAGATATTAATTCACCATCTTTTTAAAGAGCTTTTCATGCAGTGAAGCAGGAATGGTGCAAGAAATCAGTCTTCCGCCAAGCGTGAGGCGCACAGATGTAGTAAATTAGAACGAGCCTTTTTCTTTTCTTCAGGAAACTTCCTAGCATCTTCAATTAATTCTAGCATGGGGTAAAAAAGTCTCCAGACTCATTTGGGTCTTTCGGTATGTCTCAAAAACACATAAAGCCAGGGAAGGAGAGGGAAATGTTCCAGCAACATTTCAGGCAAGAGTCTAATAAAAAAAAACAACTGCATACCATTTTTTTATTTTTCAGGAAAATATGTACTTAATATTTTGATGTCAGATGGTGAAAAAGTTCTCAATACCTTTTGAAGAACCTGTGTGGACCACTAGGTAGCATGACATACAAGGATCTGGCACGAAATTTGTTGTGAACGTTACATATCTGTGAAGGTTAATGCTCAAGACACTCATTGTTCCCATGTTCGTGCTCCTGGTCCAACAGTTGAAGTCTGATAACTTCTGAAGTGAGCAAAACAATTACTAGACATGGGGACAGCATATATCAGGTCCTTGAAAACTACGTTGGCAAATGGCATGCACATCTTCTTGCTTCAGTGAAATAATCAGAACTGCAATTAATTCAAATTAAATTTCAAAAAACACATACACTTGGTTCTTTCCAAGTTCTAACTCGGTGCTACCTCTAAAGTCAAAAGTATGAGATGTGCATGCCCAACTGCAGTGCAAGAAAGATGGGAAGGTAACCCCAAACCATGGTTTGAATCTAGAGTGTCATCATAGTGGATATTTCGACCAAGATGTATAGTTGCATCTGAGCCATGCAGTTTGAGTGCTGATGAGTTTGGATTGTATTGATTACTGAATGGACTGAGGGGATGGTGAGTAATGCCCAGCAATCTGGTTCAACATGCCCCCTTAGAATCAAAGCAACCAATGGACTGCTGCCACAATCATGCCTCAGCCTGGTTTGTGTGCAGAATGGGGCCACGCAAAGAGCTACATCGGGGCTGGAAAGTTGGATAAAGATTGGACTCTTAAAGTGGTAAAGCACAGTATTATTTAAAGCCCATGACACAAAAGTCATTCTGTACTTTTAAGAAGTTTGCAACAGGAGACACTCAAGAGCTAGAGCATTTGCCACAATTGCATCTTAGTCCAGGTAAATGTTGCCTCTGTTCAGTTGCAGACCTACCATAGACATCTATGGAGCAAATGCCCCATGCACAAGGCTGTAGGACCCCACGGAAGCTTCTCTGAGACTCCTGATGGGGTCGGAAACTGTGCTTCAGGTTCCCCAGTTTAAAGCATCAGGGAACCTCAGAGAGGCTTCCCCAACACGGTTTTAGGTCACGCAAGGCTCTGTGAGCCTCAGGTGAGTGGGGGAGCAGCAGATTTGCATGAGGGAGGTGGTGACAGCCCACCGGGAGCGGTGCCATCTCGGACCTTTGCCCTGGGTACAGGGCTGGGGAGTCCACCGCTGCCTCTGTTCCTAGAAGAAAAACAAAACAAAATAGGACTTCACTATCAGCAGAAATTATAGAACAAGTACCCACAATTTTAAAAAGTTATTTGATAAAGGGCAGAAATAAAGAGAAAGAAAATCCTCTGTATTCATGTTTTATTTTTTATTATTTAGGGGGCTGATTTATTTTAGGCATTTCTGCGTTTCTACCCAAAAACAGATGCCCCAACTGACTTATGCTAAACCAATCCAGACAAAACACAACAGGAAATTATAAAGCAATAACATCACAATAAAAAGGAAGACTAGTATAAAACAGCTAACTGGGGAGCGATGGGAGTGCATGCACTGGCAGCCCCTCCAACTGGCACTCAGGGCACTTGCCCTGTCTTGTCCCAGGGCAGATACAGCTCTGTTGCAGCCAAAGTTTGAAGTGCCTCTGTAAGAAGATACTGTTAGTTACAAGAAACAGGGGCTTCTCTGCAATCCTTCCCAGACAGGTTTTTTAATATATAAATTCATTGACGTTAGGACTTTGTACTCCACTTGTCCTTTATATTACCATTCTGATCAATGCTACTTTAATCAACCAAGAAACTTGGGTGTGATGAATTCTTTCTTTCCCACATAAACTTATTTTCTTCCCATTTCCATCTGCTCAGAAGAGATCTGACTCCACATCACTGAAAAGGGGGACCACTGCGGCATGGGGCTGTATTACATTTGGAGAAACCCCAATAGGTCTTTTTCCTGACTTAGAGCAGCTCTATTCAATAAAGTCTGAGCATCTATGCATTCACCCATATGTTCGACTCCTTATTAAAAGATCCCCTTCAATAACAGAAATAGATGTTGCCAACCTGTCATCAAAATGTCTACATTTGCACACACTGGGCTTGGTTTGATTTGCTGTTTGGGTACCCAAGACAATATCTCAAAGAGTAATAAATAGGAATATTTAGAGAAGAAAAATAAGTGACACACCTTTTAGGTTCTTGTTAAAGACTGAAGTGACCTGGAAGAATGCTTGCCACTGTCAAGAGTTTCGGAGATTTGTGGTGTGAATGATGGCAATTGTAATTCTGATTACTCTGCCATTTTTCTATTTGTATTAAGTTTGCATGGTCTCCTCTAGGCTCCATCAAATAACTGTCTGGCGACATCAAAGTGTTCCCCATGCCATCACTCTCAATGTTGAAGAGCCTCACAATTGCAAGCTGAAATCTTTAAAAGATTTGAACACACAAGGTATGTGTACACTCTTAAAAGATATTGGTAGCATTAACAAAAAATTCATTATCTAAGCTTAAGTTTCAACAGATGTGAAAAATCCCAAGAGCAAGACTGCAGGCAAATTTAAATAGGATGCCTGTAGCTAGAGATGAGGCTGGAAACCCTAGCATTTTGATAGCGGGAAGGACGCGAAGGGCATCCTGACAAAGTTATCAGGAAGGTAATGAGAAAATCAGAAGAGGTTAATACTCTATTATACTAAGGAAAAACTAGCAAGTGTTCATAAATAGAGTGCAGAACTGTTCTTTAGGACATATTCTTGTATTCTACAGAGGAAAAGGATAGGAAATTAAGACTCTTAGCTCACCATTTTGAACACAGGAGCCGTTTGCCATATCCAATACGGAGGGTGGTAAAAATTGATCAAGTCACTCATGCTGCAGCCATTTCCAGCACCCACACCTACAAATGGGAGTGCCCCCAGAAGCCTTTGCATCATCACAGGGCATCTGGGAAATGCTCCAATTGATCTGTGGGGATGGTGGAAAGCGGAGTATCTGATGCCACCACAGATTCTCTCCCCCCCTCCACTTTCTGATGGGTAGGGAGAATTCCTCCTGTCACCTACACCAAAAAACTTATGGCCCAATTCTATCCAGCACAGGAGTTGCAACTCCAAATGGCTACAGTTGGATCTTGTTTTGGATCCAAGCAGGCTGGAGGTCTCCTTGAGGAAAGGGGACATTTATCTCCTTACCCCGGTATAGTCCCAGCTTGCTCAATGGGCTTCTTGAGTCCGCACCAGCTTTTTTGCTGGTGCAAACTCAAGAAGCCTTGTGGCAGGCTTCTGAGGCCAGAATGGGCCTAGGATCCTGTGGCAGAGGTCTCCACTGGTTCCATCCCCCTTCCTGGGTCTGTCCCTCCCCTGTTGCACTCTCCCCCTGCCCCAGGATGCCTTTTCCCACCCTTTTGCCACCTTCCCCGCCCCCAACCTCCTCCCTGCTTTGCACTTAACTGGGTTAAGTTAATGCTTGCCACATTACAGGCATCACAGGCAGCTGTGAATCAGGCTGCCCAAGGGGACGATGCAGAACAGAACATCCAACTGGCATCACCATTTTTGTAAGGGAATACCAGCACTCCCACATGGAAGTATTCCCTGCAATTGACAAGTACACCTGAACACAGAGGGGATTGCAGCTCAGAACATAGAAATGATCATCAAACAGGCACAACTGAATATAAAATAACAGAATGTAATTTGGCCAATTCGAATGACCAGCTTTAAGCCCCACCCCCCACGAAAGCTTGGTAGTTTATTCAATTGACAAGCTATTGTCTCATTAACATCTTCGCAGACCTTTTTACACCAAGGACCTTTCATAATCAATCCTGTCTCTTCTGCATCCTGTTATATCTAGCATGTCTTCCTCTTTTGGTGCCTCCTTTTTCCACCCACTGAGTTTTTTCCAAGTGTTCTGGCTGCAGAAATGCTTGAAAAAACTAAGAAGCACACCACCTATGAAGCTGCAGCAATAAATGAAAGCAAAGTATTCTCTGGGAAGAGTAAAGGATGGATGTGAGAAATATGGATGAATCAGGGACAGAAAGAAATAAAGATAACTGCTGGGAACTAAATGGCAACTTGTCTTAGAAATTATTAACCGTTAAAGGTATATGGTATGGGTTATGGAAGCTATGGGTCAGAACATAGCAGTGGAAGTATAGGAGCTCCATTTCCCTTACTCCTGGTTTTTCAGCTGTGAGAGAATGAATCATTTCTAACACTATCAATTTTTTTTCCTCCATATTGATACTGTGGGATTTTCTGTATGTCCTCTCCTTGAAGTATAGAACCCAATCATTTAAAATGTTTAATGACTTTTGTCCACAGTTTTGTTTTATTCCCCTTTTGCAATCCCCTTTATGCTCTTTAAAGTCAACAATAAAGCTACTGCCTGTTTTCTAATGTCCTATTTCTTCATACAAAAATAAATATTACATGCAAAGTGGATGCCTGCATTCCTATAGCAAACAACACAACCATGTGATAGATTTGAGGGCAAGGACTTTTGACCTTCGGCCTTCTCCCAACTAATTCATCACTCTGTGGACTTATTTTAACATTCCAAAACTCTGAGAGGTTTCATACACTGCCTTTTTTTTTTTTTAAAGTACCATCTATTCTCTCTATTTAAAGTACAGGCAAACCACTTGGGAATGAAAGAACAGCAACAGAAAAACAAAAGAGACTGACAGAAGTGGAGAAAAACCTGGAATTACTTTTCAGTTTTTACCAACACACTAATTGAACCTCATACAAGTGAAAAGCAGAGAATTTGTCTGAACAGCATAGTGGGATCCAGTTTTATTCGATGAATTGGATTACTTTATAGCATGTGATGAAGCATAATTATATATGCTGGGTAATGCTCATGTATTTCTTGTACACAAGATCAAACCAAGTAGCAATCACCACATCCCACCCACCCCCAAAAGCTATTGGAAATTCTGTTTATGGAGTGACGTATTACCTGAGAGATTGGGAACTATCAGGTTATAGCTACGCAAGTTCTTTGCAATGTAGCTAAACTTTTAACACCTCTGTAAGTGCAAACGTGAGATTCTTTTCATCTTTTCCCTCACCCCTTTATATTACAAACCCCATTGTACTACATTGCTACTTCAAAGAAATCTGACACTAATAAAAGTATAACAGCACTAATTATCATAATTATTGACTGCTTTGATGCTCGGCAGACGTGGATAAAACTATGCTGAGTGGCACAACTCTCTGTGCCAATGTTAGCAGTATGTTTCATGTCGTCAAATGCTGCTACCTCCTCCCCCATATCAACTCTCTGTCCAGGAAAAGGATCATTCCTCTAAGTTCACCTCTAAAGTAGAGTCACCAAGACACTGATATGGCTGCCCTCTGAACTTTGAAATGGAAATTGCATTTTTACAATAAATAGGGTGGTTGATGAGTCTACCATGCCCATGAAATTATTCCACACTCACTATCAGGTATCTACAAGGTTAATAAAAAAAAAAAAAATCCAGTATTATGTTAAAGTACCTCATTTTGTTCCCAAATTAGTTCTCCTTCTGGAACATAATGCTGGATAGTTATCCATGTAATACTTTCATTATAAGGGAATGGAGAATAATGTTAGGCTCAAAAGAAATATGAACTGTAAAGGTCACATTCTTGATAATGGAATTCATAAGACTGAGAAGAAACTGGGAAGAACTCACAAAGAGCAGTCATTTTCCTCCCTCATTTCAGTAATCCTGTTGGTTTACAAATTGGGGGAAGCATGAAATTTTGTCAGGCAAAGTTATTTTGCTCTATCACTCTTACTGCACAGCCAAACGTATTCTGTTCAGGGGAACTCAGAGCATCTTCTTCAGGATCAGACTGATGAATTTGGCAGAAGAAAACTTTCAGAATTCAACAGCAGTGACAGCAGAGAAAAATCTTTCGTGTAATCCTGTTACAATTTAAATGCTTTTTAAAAAAAAATATTTTCAATATGATTTTAAAGATTTCACCTTGAAGGACACAATCTAAATTTGCATTTGCAATTTTCAAATTTGCTGCAAATAAGGAAAGACATTAAAGATTGTTCTTAAATATACCAGCGTAGCAAATATTCGGACACTCTTCCATGTGTTTGAGGAAATTGAACAAGACCTAGTGGAAGGAGTGGTCCAAATTTGTACATGCCATGAGCTATGAGTTTGTACATGCCATGAGCATGCCATATGTTTGTACATGCCGTGAGTCTGCACATGCCATGAGCCAGAATTTGTGCATGTCATGAGCACATGTATCTTTGATCGCATGGGGCTGGTCAGGCAATATAAATAGTGTCAGAAATATAGGCACTGTGCTGTTCATGGGTAGAGTGTACCCAGTTACAACTGAATGGGAAGAGCTGACAACAAGCCCTGCCCCTGCGCCTGTGTGTTACACATCCAGGATCCCTAATCAGGGGGCGATCTCCCTGAGTATAGCATTTGCCTCTGCATACAAACCCTGTACACCAGAAGAAATGAGTTGGTCAACTACATCAGCAACAGAGGCACGGTTTGCAAATGCATTCCCATTTGGGCTGCCCCTGGCTATGTTGTACTCAGATAATGGACACCTGAACATGGCTATAGTGTACTGATGGTTGGTGAATATCAAGAAGAAAGTGCACAGAGCTGGCTGATTTCTTTCTTATTAATTGTTTGGATCCTATATATGATGTGGAATTGTATTTTTCTAATTATTAATTTGTAAGTAATAAATGAAAAGCTATCACACCATCTGAAAAGAGATTTTCCTTCCCCCCCACTCCCCACTTCTTTAATTCTAGCATTACTTCTGCCTGTAGTATCTAGGGGATTGAATGCAATAGCAACACATAGGGGAAAAATAAGAATAAAAGGGACAAATGTGCATTGTTTCCTTTCCAGAATGACACTATATATTGTATTATTTATACCAGTTGAGTATGAGCACCCGAATTCATTTTTCATGTGAACTTGCTAATCTCTTTGTTTGTAATTATAATTTTAATTGATTTGTTCTGCACATTTGTTTTTTTAGATTTTTTGACTGTTTTCATAATATGCATAAAATTAGCATAGATTTTTTTTAAAAGAAAGCTTCTCAGCTCATCTGCTCCCTGCTAATACATATTATTGATTCAGTATACAAGACCTGCATTTCCTCTTCCTGTGCTTCAAGCTAGTTATAATTTGTTGTGTTTTTCATTTAGTTGGCACTTTTCCTCCAAAGTTCCCTGAATGCTTTGAGATTTTTTTTTTAACATGATTGTTATCTCCATTTGATAAACAGCAAAAGTCAAACAGGAAGCATAAGTGCTGAAAGAAGAGAGATCATGATCCAAAGCCCAGAAGCTATATAACTCTTACCCTCTTTGGGAATTGCACCAGAAGGCACAAGGGCAGAAGAAACTTGCAAGAAGAGCAAGGCAGCTTTCTCTGCGGCTTCACCTTCCTTTGTATCCTAGACTATCTACTTGGCAGTTCTGTAAGCAAATTGTTGGTCTAGTAAATGCCATGTTGAAGCTGAAAAAAGCATGAAGCGATGGAGCAAGCTGAGGATTACATCAACATTTACTCTAAAGGGAAATAGTACTCCTACTTTACAATACCAGTTGCTGAAATAAACTATCAAGTCAAAAATCCTGATTGTGCCACATAGCAGGGCTTTTCAAACTGGGGTGTTGCGATGCCCCAGCCTATGAGACCTGGCCACTTTTCCCTTAAGGGGCGGGTGCAGGGGTGGAGGCAGCGACTCGATCCCCAGGATCGCATCGCTAAGGGGGCTGCAGGGACTAGGATGTACTCACCAGTCCCTGCAGCAGTCTGTTGGGAGTGTGGGGCGTCCTGGGCGACCTTCTGCAGGGCTCCCTGCAGCTTAAAAGTGAAAGTGCAGCAATCACGCTCCACTTCCGGTTTTTCCCCCATCCCACCCTCACAAGAACTTACTGTGGTTCAAACTCTCCCTGAGTTTGAGCAATGGTTCTCAAATATTCTTAGCACTGGGACCCACTTTTTTGAATGACAATCTGTCAGGACCCACCAGAACTAATCTCATTAAGTTGGAAGTGATGTCATGGCCAGAAGTGACATCATCAATTTTAGGGCCCAATCCTATCCAACTTGCCAGCACCAGTGCAGCTGCACTGCAGCCCCAAGGTAAGGGAACAAATGTTCCCATACCTTGAGGAGGCCTCTCCACTACAGGATACCATTGGCACGGCTGCACCGGCACTAGAACACTGGATAGGATTGGGTCCTTAGGCTTCTAACCTAAGTTGTGATCAGCCAAAGCTCCCGTTACACAGCATGCTCGTGCTGTTATTTTGCATAGCTTGGAATTCAAACATTCTAGCCCAGAAAGCAAAGCAAAACACAGACTTGGATCCTTCTCCAAACACACAGCCTTCTCCCCTTTCCAGTGTCCCGTCTTTCCACCTGGTTGGCAACCTTCAGTCTCAAAAGACTATGGTATAAGCCTACAGCACCCGGTATTCCCAAGCGGTCTCCCATCCAAGTACTAACCGGACCTGACCCTGCTTAGCTTCCAAGATCAGGGGAAAGCACCATGTCTTTCTGCCAATGGGAGCCTGTTGTGCCTATCCGTTCCGTACCCTCTATTTTCAGCTCTGTATTTTCAATGGCAGCTGAGCAAGGTGCTATGCAACCCAACTGAAATTGACTCATGACCCACCTAGTGGGTCCCAACCCACATTTTAAAAAACACTGCCATGTGAAATTGTTGGAACACATTATAGATTATGTCCTCTTAAGAACATAAGGAAAATGCTAACTCAGGCCAAAAGCCTATCTAGTCCAGTGTCCTATTTCCCACAGTGGCTCATCAACTGCCTTTGGGAAGCCGGCAGACAGAACAGAAAGGCACACTTCTCTCCTGCTATCTCTTGCAACTGGTATCCAGAGGCATACTGCTGGAGGGAAGGAGGGAACACACTGCCATCATGACTTGCAGCCATTGATAGACCTATCCTCCATTATATTGTCCAATTCCCTTTTAAAGCCAGCCAAACTAGTGGCCATGACCACATCCCATGGCAACAAATTCCACAGACTAATTGCGCACTGGGTGAAGAAGTACGTCCTTTGTCCATCCAAAATCTCTTTTCAGTCAGTTTCACTGAATGACCCCTGGTTCGAGGACTGTGAGAGAAAGGGAGGAAAGTTCCTCCATACCCACTTGCCACACCATATATAATTTTATAAGTCTCAATCATCCCCCTTAATTGCCTTTTTTCAAAGCTAAAAAACCCAAATGCTGTGACCTTACCTTATAAGGACAGCGTTCTAGTCCTCTGATCATTTTGGTTTCCTTCTTTTATATCTTGTCCCACTCTTTGGAAACTCCCCCCCCCTTTTCTCAGTCACTCTGTAGAATTCCCCATGCCTGATGTGTTCACACAACTATCTACAGTGTCAAAATGAGGTAGAGAGTCACCTTTTGCTACTTATCAGGGCATCAGATGTTTGAAAAGTGCAGCCTTTTATCTCTCGATTCCTGCTTGCAGATGTAGAGTGTTCTTCAAGGGCAGATCCACTTCAGTGCTCAGGACCAGGAAAGTGTTTCTTATGGTGTCATGTCAGCGCCACAAGTTTCAGATCTGGAGCATTTTGGATTTCAGATGCTCAATCTGTATTATTGCTATCTGCCAAGGAGTCTTACGTTGAACACCTGTTCCCCAGCCAACTAGTGAGCTTTACCTAGGCCGGTACCTCTGCTCCCTTCTCTTTGCTGAACAGGGGATGATACTGGAGCTCAGGAAGCTAACATCACTTTCTGTGCACCAAAAAAAACAAACCCCAAAGTCATCCAAATCAGCATTCTTGAACATTATTTACTTGGAACACATGTAATTAAATATCCTTATCTCTATAAAGCTCTATGTACCTAAGGCTGCAATCCTAACTCACTTTCCAGCACTGACATAAGGGCAAAGTAACTCCAAGGTAAAGGAACAAACATTGCCTTACCTTAAGGAGGCCTCCATGACTGCCTCCCAACTGCAGGATGCAGCACATGCCCCACTGCCACAGCTATGCCAGTGCTGGAAAGATGGTTAGGATTGTGCCCTAATTTACCCACAGAGTGTATATTATCCTTAATAGCCACAGGCTAACCAATCACATTGAACTTGATCATGTGATGTTATATGTAGCAGAGTAAGGGCACAATCCTACCCCCTTATGTCAGTGCTTTCCAGCGCTGACATAAGGGCAATGTAGCTCTGAGATAAGGGAACAAACATTCCCTTACTTTGAGGAGGCCTCCGTGAGTGACACCCAATTGCTGGATGCAGCACATGTCCCATTGGCACAGCTATGCCAGTGCTGGAAAGTACTGACATAAGGGGTTAGGATTGCATCCTAAATTGCCCAATTCAATTCTTTTTTGAAGTAGGCATCTAAAAGTATTTTGTAAGCCTAACAAACCATACAGCACTAATGACAGCTTTCAAAGTTTTGCTTTTAAACACTTCATTTGGCACTAACAGAACTGAATTCCTCGAAAAGCCACCCAGCTGCAATACTGTATAACTACAGAATGTACATTTATGATGGAGTACTAACAAAGGCTCTTTTTCATGTGTTTGTTTTGGCATTTTTAAAGACTTACAACCCAGTCTTCCAGCCATGCAGTGCCACTCACACAAGTTACTGTTGGCAACCTTCAGTCTCGAAAGACTATGGTATCGCGCTCTGAAAGGTGGTTCTGGCACAGCTTCTAGTGTGGCTGTAAAGGCCAATCCGGGAGTGACAATCCCTTCCACACCGGGAGCAAGTGCAGTCTGTCCCTGGTCTGTCTCCCTGGCTATGGGCCTTCCTTCTTTGCCTCTTAGCCTCAGACTGTTGGCCAAGTGTCTCTTCAAACTGGGAAAGGCCATGTTGCACAGCCTGCCTCCAAGCGGGCCGCTCAGAGGCCAGGGTTTTCCACTTGTTGAGGTCCACTCCTAAGGCCTTCAGATCCCTCTTGCAGATTTCCTGGTATCGCAGCTTGTGGTCACACAAGTACTGCCCAGGCAATAGCCATCACACACATGCCATAAGGCACATTGCAGCAACTGAGAGGAGGAAGGTGCCAGCAGGAAGGCCAACGCCAGTCACTGCTGGGCCTCTGCACTGGTGGCTGGTGGAAAGCGCCCAACAGTAAATTCCTCGCCAAGTGATGGGAAGGCATTTCTGGGGGGAGGAAGGTGGGGAGGGGACAAAACCAGACAGGAGAGGATGAGCCAGAGGGCAGTTCAGGTGGGGATGGCAGCAGAGGCTGCCTATGCCCCCTCCTGCACACGAAACCCTGACATGGGCTACTCAACTCTGCACCAGCAATTTCTCTGGTGCAGATCCAAGTAGACACAAAGGAGCTACAGGGACGCTCCATGGGATAAGGGAGCTGATATTCCATTACTTGGAGGAGACCAGCTGCTGCTCTGGCTTCACAGGATACAGCAGCATCCATTTCTGTGCCACTGTTCCGCATGGCACCAGGGCAGTATTAGATTTGATAAGGGCAGATTGGACCCTAATATTCATATTGAAAAACTATACAACAATAAAATTTGGTGAAATCTATTTTTAAAAGGACAATTTCTCCAAAAGGTGGGAACTTCCACCCTAAATTTGCAAAATGTTCTCCCAGATTTATTTTCAATCACACTGAATACAATATAACGCAGGTTGCAGTCTTATGCACATCTTCCCAGGAGTAAATCCTGTTGAACTCAGAGGTGATTACTTCTAACACACTCACACACACACACACACACAAAAATATGAAGTGTTGTGGAGAATCTATTGAAAGTGGGTGATTTAAAATTAAATTAAAAATCAAACAATTACTGGGGTGGAAGAATTTTTTATTTATTTTCTTGAATATGTTAAATAGAACATTTGATAGTACTATGATGGCCTGGATCAAAGAGCTACTTAGGCATGCCCAAGAACATGAGCTGGCCTAGTAGACCCTCTGATTTTTTCTCTCTCTTCATTTGGCAGACTCTTTAAGATTCCTTAAAATTTGAAAAGTAGCTTCTGACATGGCTTGGAGATCTGCCACTCAAAAAGAAGTCAAAAGTTCTTCCGGGCCTGTCCTCAAGCATTCCTAAAGAGCTTTTTGGATCCAAACCATGAAGTGGAAATGCAACATTAAAAGTCTGTGTGTCAAACTGCACAACTAGATCAATGGCAATTGACATTTTAGGTATAAACCTACCCAGTGGCGGTCCTGGCCACTGTGCTGCCTTGGGTGAGCCTGGAGAGGTGCTGCCACTGCCCCCATCACCTCCAGTGGTCTTATGAGGTCACATCACCTCCAGTGGTCTTATGAGGGCCATCTAAGGCCTATAGAGGGCCTTAAAGCATCACTTCTGGTCAAGGGCAGATCCAGTGTTTGTGTTGGGGGGGGGGGGCATGTACACTATCCAGAGCCCAGGTCAACCAGATGGGTAGACCTGGGCTCCAAGCTGAACTTTGGCCTCCATGGCCAAGGTTTGCTGGGTGGGTAGACCTGGGCTCCCACCCAGACTTGGAGCCCAGATCTACTTGCTGGGAAGACCTAGGCTCCCATTGCAACTGCCCTCTGTAGCTGCCTCTTCCAGGTGGGTAGACCTGGACTCCCAGCCAACTTGGGCTGCTCCACTTCCCAGTGGGAGCCCTTCCCTGCTGGCATGACAGTTTGAGGAGGATCACATACCCATTCCCCTTAGGATCCACCCATTTCTGATTTTCTTTAGAAAAGAATTAAAGTGATTCTTTAAGGCCCTATGGGAGACCTTATATGACCTTCTGAAGGTCAGGGAGGCTTCAAGTGATCTCTCCAGCCCTCAAAAGGTCTTTGGAGGATGAAACAGCAGGTGCAGGTGGCCTTGGGGCAGCATGGCTGGGGGCGGTGACACCCCTTAGTAGTGCCACATGGGAGCACTTGCACCAATAGACCCCCTAGGTACACAACTGATCCTGCCCCTACTTCCTCATGTATATTTCCTACTGAAGTAAGTGAGTGATAACTGATGGCAAGATTTCACCCTTTCTGAATAAATCAATGTATCCATTCAATAGGCATACACACATCTGTTTACCTAAATCCACTTACAAAGAGTTTTTTGGTAAATCCATTATTCTCCCATAATTTGCAGCTGCTATACAACACCTTGTAGATCTTCAGCTGCCAAGGTGGACTGAGGTCACTATAAATAACTATAAATAATCCATTACTGTACACTCAGTCAGTAGCAGCAATACAAGACAATATCTGGTCATATTGTTCTGATACAATACATGTCTTTCCATGTGCGTTTATAAAATCTACACAACCTATGCATGTAGGTTGTCAAGAGATTAAACCTTATACCATAGCTTTGGGGTTATTAGGAAGAGTGTCAAAAAGGTTAATCCAATTCTACACTACAGCTTTCCCTTAGGACTCCCAAGTAAAACTTGAATTGCACAATCTGGTCTCTCGTGCCTGTTAATCCTTTGCACCAATGATTAGTTCCTGTTTAGATTAGCAAATAAAAAAGGTTTAATGTAGGTTAAAGATTTTTTTTAAGCTTCCTTCTTCTTGTTGTCTCTGTTTAATCAATAGACCAGAGACACTTAAGTAGGCTTTTAGAGAAGGGACTGGACATCTCATCCCTATAATGAAGAGATGTTGTGGGTCCCTTGGTTCCATAAAATGCATTAGGTACCCGTCTCAAATAAAATCAAAGTCAGTGGGTTACCAGGGTCAAATGAATTAAACTCCCTTTCAGGCCTGCATCAGCATCTGAGCCCAAGAACATGCGTCGTAATTGAATATTAAGCACTGTCAGTCAACCCCAGCAAAATAACTCAATTTATGCAGTGCTTTTCAGTGGGAGTATTTAAGTCTAGCATATGGAATATTTCACATCACACTTGCCTGGTTTTCTATGTTTGACATCTTAACCTGAAGTAGACGTTGTATAAATCCTTATGATCTTTCAGAGTTTTTAGTATATGAACTATTCAGATATGGGTTTCACAGTAATTAACTTAATGGCAACAGTGGCGATTGATGTAGAGCCTGCAACTATGAAAAGTGTTCTGATGAGGAAATGCACAAGCGGATGAAGTGCCACTTCCCCCTCTTTTCTAATTTATTGCAAGGAAGAAAAATTGGGGAACTGAACATTTTTTGCATTGAATGTATGAAAATGCGATTTATTTATTACATTTATTTACTAAATTGCTCTGCAATCTTACAGACACTTACATGAAGGAAGTCCATTTGAACTTTTGAGTAGACACACATAGGACTGTCTGAAATATTGCTGCTAAATAGTAATAATTATTCAGGAAGTAACTAGCCTAATAACAGGAAACATAAATGCCACAGTGCTGTACTTACAGATGCTGAACACTCACAGATGGATGATGAACTTAATGGCTGCTGAAAATGAATTTCATTTATTTAATAAATTTATATCTTGCCCTATGGCCCTGAGGATCTCCAGAGCAGCACTCAACAATCAGTATATTTACTTTAGTAGATATGAACTCGAATATGATTTCCTTGTTCTTCTGTTTGTTTCTCAAATGCATACATTCTGCATGCATAATTTTGCTTCTGCCACAATCATTTTTTTTTTCCAAAAAGCAATATATAAATTCATATATGCAACACAGATCACACAGAGATTCAGAGTTATTTTTGCCTAGTTGCTCAATTCACAGCCATATCTCTGGGAAAAAAAGGGAGAATGTTAAACCTTGATAACAGATCAGGCCTAAATGATCCTGAATCATTAAATAATCCTGAACATATCCGCCTTGTTTTAGCTGTCATGACTATCAGCCCAATCCTATGCATGTCTACTCATAAGTAAGGCCTAACAGTGATCAGTGGAGACTAACAGTGATCTCAGCTTTTATTATTGTCAACCTTATCACACTGAAATGATCTTTTCAAAATCTGCCTTTAGCCAGTAGGAAGGTAAGCATGAAAAGGTACATCAAGGGGAGCAAGGGATAATTTACAGTGATTTCTTTTATTTCTCTTGGAATAAAGGGCTGTGGCTCAGTGCTAGAGCACGTTTTACATGAAAATGACCCCATGTTCCATCCCTGACATCTCCAGGTGGGGTGGGGAAAGGGACCCACCTGAAACCCCTGATAGCTACTGCTAGCCTGTGTTGACATTCGTAAGCCAGATCAGCTAATGATCTGATTCAGCTTAAGGCAAATTTCAATGAACCCACCACCTACAAGGAGCCCAGTGGCGTAGCTAAGAGGGTGCAAAGGGTAGCAGTTGCACCAGGCATCAAGCTTAAGGGGGGCAACAAGCTGAGCTTGACACTAGTGACCAAAATTGTGAAAAACTTGATAATACCATCATGTTATATATCATTGGAAAGGTAATTTAATGCAGAAATAAACTGTACTGGAATATTTGTATTCTATCAAAAGTTATGGCCAATTAACCAGAAAATGAAAACATAACCGCCTTATGGAACAAAAAGTGGATTTGCTTAACTCCAAACTGACCTATGAGACTGTTTGTTCTGAGTCCCAATGAGATGTTATTATGATACAGCATGGAACCAATAACTTTTTATTTATTTACTTAATTAAATTTGATTTTATCATGCGGGGGGGGGGCTACAAAATCTTCTTTGACCTCGGGTAGCAGATAGATGCCTTAGCTATTCCATTGACTGGGGGGAGGCAGCAGAGCAAGTGGGTGGTGAACTCCTGGGGATTTTCTGGGGGGGGGGGAGGGAGAACTATCAGTCAGTAAAAAAACCAGAACTCATTTCCAGGAGCAAAGTTAAGCATGTGCTTAAGTTCTCTCCAACAGAACACAAAACGTGAAAATGCTTCCATTTGGATGGATTGTGCCTTTATTCTGTTTCTTGACCTATTTTTCCCCCTAAAACATTATACAAGCTGAAAACTAAATTTCTGAGAAAATAAGCTGCAGGTATAGTTTTCACTTCCTTACTTTACCTCAAACTATTTTATTTATGTTAAACCTTTCAGCGCCTCTTGTGGGTTTCATGCTATTAACAGTCTTAAGAAACAACAACAAAAAATTACCAGTCATTCTGCACAAGGTGCTTGCAATTAATCTTCCATTATACTTGACTTTCATATTGCCTGCATAAACTCATTCGCAAATCTAGCCTTTTACATGAAGTGTTTGTTTATTTAAGGGAAGTGTTCATTATAAGGAGGTAAATGCTTCTGAGTTTAAGAACTACTGTTCATCTTCATCTTCTACATTTCTGAGGCAAAGCATTCACAGAGACCACTGAATGAAGCTCCCCCCCCAATAGAAACAGTACACAAGGCAAACAATTGGGATCGACTGACAGCCTAATCCTATCCCCAGAGGTGGCGCCAGGTGCAGCAGTGCCAAAATGGCTATCACTATGTCCAGCGGCACTTCCAGGGCCACCAGAGGACTCCTCAAGGGAAAGGGACTTTCATCTCCTTCCCCCAAGGAAGGCCCTGCAATGGGGCTTCTCAAGTCTGCACCGTTCCCTACATGGAGGGTGTCATAAACATGTTTTGCTGAACATTTACAACACCCAGCACCAGTGCTGGAGCTCAGCACTGGTGCTCAGAGCCCTTAGGATTGGGCTCTGAGCATCTCCCACCAAATGATCCCTTTTAACAGATTTTCCAAGCCTCAGAGTGGAAATCAACAAGAAGGGGTGATTTCCCTTGTATGCAGAGTTCTTGATGGATTGAAGGAGGGAGTTTGTTTGATGAGGACCTGAACCTGACCACAGGCCACCCCAAAATCACCCCTTCTTGTTCAAAATAAACTGGCAAATCGATCTTATCAAAGGCTAATGGCAAATCTCATGATCTGCCACCAAAAGTCCCTGACTTGTGTCACAACAGTTACACTACTGTTGTGCATTTCTGGCTGTGACACTGGCTCCCAGAACCCCTGCTGGAACAGGTAGGTCGGTGGCAGGGCCATTTTAGGGAGGGTAATGGGCACTTTGTGGCAAGGAGTGTGCCAGTCAAAGAACGTCAAGGGCTGAACTTGGTGATGGCAGCATATACTGAGATGCTAATGCTCTTTCCCCTTACCAAACGGGCCCCTAAGTTTCCTTAGACTTACACCAGCAACATAGCTGTCATGGGTCCAAGGAGACCCATTGGAGAACAAGTGACCTATGGAAAGATGAGTAAGAAAAGGTTTTCTCTCCCTCTCCCTCAGGAGAGAGGCATCTAGTCACCCCTCCATGGCATGTGGTGCTGCTGGCTGTGGGCTGGCAGGGGTAGGACTGGGAGCTAAGAATTCTAGACTCTGAAACATAACTACATAAAACTCACAGAGAGGAAGAAAATGATAGTGGCAGTAAGTGTGTCATCAGTGTGACTACACACAAGACAAGAAAAGAAGGGCTTACAAGGATGAAAGAAGGCCCTGAAGCAAGTCCCAAAGCCTAGCCAGTAACCACAGGGAGCTCAATGAAGAGGAAAAGAGCCAGAGCCACTTTCCCAGAAGAAGGAGGACATTGTGTGGTTGCTCACAAAGAAAGGCTGTCCAGCCCATACTGGCAAAGCAGCTTCAGTTGTGCTCAGGGGAGAAAGGGACGAAAGGTGAAAAAAGCAAAGGGCACAGAGGTGACCAATCCTGGGTGCCAACTTGGCATCATGATCCTTGGAATGGTGCAAGGTGGAATGTTGCAATTCCTTTCACTGGAATGGTGCAGCGTAACACAGCACCAGCAGATCAACTGAATGCAGCAGCAGCAGCAAGGCAGGCAGATGAGTGAGGGACAAAAAATGCAAGGGTCTGGTGAGCCACTGTTGTATGTCTTTTTGTCCCATAGAATCCTATGGGATCTTTTGTGGCGTGAGCTCATGAAGGAACCCTTCTTTGTGATTTGATGGCCCTTGATAGCTTATCTCCAGACCTAAATGTGTCTTCGGGCACAATCCTAACACCCCTTTCAGCTGGCGCAAGTTCCTTGCACCAGCTGAAGAGTGACACAAAAGTGCCATAATGCACTTTTGCACCACTGTGAGGGGAGTTAGGCATTGACACAGGCCCCGGGAAAGAAAGTCCTTTCTTTCATCTCACGAACAACTTTATTTATTTCATTTCATTATTTGTTTTTCACATTTTTATACCACTCTTCCCCCAAGGAGCTCAGGGTGGCGTACATAGTTCCTCCCCTACTTTTGTCTTCACAACAACCCTGTGAGGTAGGTGAAGTTAAGAGTGATTGCCCCAACGTCACCTAGGGTCCCCAGGCTGAGCAGGAATTTGAACCTGGATCTTCCAGGTCCAAGCTTCTGCTCACAGAACCAAATGTCCTGTACAAGTAAGGTGTGGTCATTCATGAAACTTTCCAAGAATCAGACTTCCTCCAAACCAGCCTGATTGAGCTGGGAAGAGGCGAGAGTGCTTGCTCTGGCAGTCAAAAGTGTAGCCATCCTCTAGACCTGGGGATCCAAGTCTTATTTCAAAGTCATAGTACTGGCCTGGCTTGTGCACTCCTGATAGGCACCCAGTGCCATGCAAACCCAACGCCATGAATTTTGATGAATATAAATGTGTCTTGCATCCTGAGCTTAAAATAAATAAAAAGACTTGTCAGGCAACACAAAACATAGCAAAATTAGGTCTATCTAGGAAAAAAGAAGCACTGAAGGGAATATAGGATTCCTTTTCAGAGAATGCATCAAATTATTTCAGGGCCAAAGCTGCACACGGGAGTTGCTTAGGATCTCGACATGCAATGGAAGTAGCCATGCAGAAGGCATTGGAAACAACTGACCACTTGGTCTCCCAATCATGCAACTCACTTTCCGTGCTGTAGCAGGGGGCATGCTTGAATCATTTTCACCCCACGCCCCTTGGTTCCCAATGACAGGCGATGCAAGAGGATGCAGCTGCCAGGCAGTGAGATCATATGCCTGACAGCCACCTGATATGGACACACCCTCACAAATACATGTTGTTATTTTCAAGTGCAAGGCATTCGCTACAATAATTCCAATTTGTAAGCTAACCACTTCGTATTATTGAAAATTGTACTACTATATCTTTCTTTACATGCATTAAAGAGAAAGATAAGAACAAGTGCTTAACAGCTGGTGGATTTTTTTTTATTTGAAGATTTCCAGCTTCAGACACTAATATAACATCTTTTGCTTGCTTCAATTACTAATGAAAAAGAAAATGTCTTAGTTCCTATCAAACACTAATATGAAACATTACAGTTCTTGATCCTCTGCTTCTTGCCAGCTGAATGCACTCAGAATAATAATTTCCTGTTTCACATAGTTACTGGGGATGTCTCCCCCCCCCCTCCCGCACATACACAAAATATCTCTGCAACCCCAACATTCCATATTAGGAGCACAATCCTAACCAGGTCTACTCAGAAGTAAGTCCTGTTTTGTTCAATGGGGCTTACTCTCAGGAAAGTGTGGTTAGGATTGCAGCCTAAGTTAAATAAAGCTGCTCTGCAAGTAAAGTTCCTAATTAACAATTTTTTTTTAATTTATTGGATCAACATAGTTCACAGAAGGCCTGATGATGAGTCAAGCCCAAGCCACATGAAAGGCAAGAAACCTCTGACAAGCCCTATTCATGGTCCCCTCCATAGCCCTCATGCCTTTGGGGCCCCCTCAAAGTAACAAAGATATCAAAATTTTAAATGACAAAAATAAATACACCTAACTTTTAATTGCTTCCTAGTTCACATACAGAAACGTAGGTCAAGCCATTGATCTATTTTGCATTTGAATATATGGTCAGTATGAGATTCTCATACTGAGAATGAGATTCATTGTGCATTCAGTTCCATACAGTTACTTTGGGTTCTAGGTTTGGACTCCTAGGATTACAGATAAACAGGGGTTGCCTAGCACATTTCACTCCATCAGAATTCCTTTTTAAAAACTCTAGAGCAGCTCTTGCCAAACTAAGGTGATACGGGAGGCCAAGAGAGACTATGAGGAACACATGGCCAGCAACATTAAGGGGAATAAGGGGAAGCTTCTTCAAATACGTTAGAAGCAGGAAACCTGCCAGAGAAGCAGTTGGCCCTCTGGATGGTGAGGGAGGGAAAGGGGAGATAAAAAGAGACTTAGAGATGGCAGAGAAATTGAATGAGTTCTTTGCGTCTGTCTTCACGGCAGAAGACCTCGGGCAGATACCGCTGCCCGAACGGCCCCTCCTGACCAAGGAATTAAGTCAGATACAGGTTAAAAAAGATGTTTCAGAGCTCATTGTTAAATTAAAGATCAATAAGTCACCGGGCCCTGATGGCATCCACCCAAGAGTTATTAAGGAATTGAAGAATGAAGTTGCTGATCTCTTGACTAAAATATGCAACTTGTCCCTCAAAATGGCCACGGTGCCAGAAGATTGGAGGATAACAAATGTCACACCGATCTTTGAAAAGGGAAAGAGGGGGGACCTGGGAAACTATAGGCCGGTCAGCCTAACATCTATACCGGGTAAGATGGTGGAATGCCTCATCAAAGATAGAATCTCAAAACACATAGACCAGGGGTCGGCAACCTGCGGCTCTAGAACCGCATGTGGCTCTTTCAGCTGTCTGCTGCGGCTCCTCCCGGTGAAAGTGGCAAAGGGGTTAACAGGAGGCACCTGTGTTGGGAGGGCAGGCTTCTTCCCTCCGCCCCCAGCTCACTGCCCTCCTCTCCCTTCACCCCCACCTGCCCCGCATTGGTTTCCCTTTTCAATTTTGCCCGCTCTGCAGGCTTAAGCTCCCTGTTTTTCCCTTCCCCAACTTTCCAGCAGGCTCAGCCAATCAGCATCCAGCAGGCTCCTGGCTTTTTCAGTTGGAATGGCTCAGGGCCTTCACTGGCTGACCACCAGCCAATCCTGAGCTGCCCTCCTCCTCAGCCATTGCGAGCCCTTGCAGCCCGCCTTTCCTTGAGCAGGTCCCCACTCAGTGCAAGGAGAGGCTTTTCCTCCACAGCAGAGGAGACATCCTGTGTGTCTACTCAGTAGTAAGCCCCATTACAGCAGATGAAGCTTACTCCCAGGAAAGGGTGCCTGGGATGGCAGCCTTGGAGCCTGCTCAAGGCCAAGCGCAAGGACAGGTACGTGGGAGCCCGCGCAGGACTGTTCAAGAGTAAGCCCTGGTGTAGTCCCTGGGCTATACCCAGGAAGGTGTGGAGGGCTGTAGCCTCAGCCTCCTCCTGTGCAGATCTGCTCACAAGTAAGCCCCGCTGTAGTCAGTGAAGCTTCCTCCCAGGAAGGTGTGGAGAGGACTGCAACCTGAGAGCTCCAACCAACTTGTCTGCTCAGAAGTCCTGTTGTAGTCAATGGGGCTTACTCCCAGGATAGTGTGGAGAGGGTTGCAACCTGAGTGAGGGAGGGAGGGCAGGCAGGCAGGCAGGGCAGAAGCTGGCCTGTGGCTGCCCCCCACCTCTGGCTTCTTCTCTTCCCCACCTCTGGTGTCTGTGTCCTTTTTTCCTTCCAGCAGGGTGCCTCTGGAAGGTGGGGGGAGTTCTTTAGTATCCATGTAAGATAAGCAGATGTCATAACCAACATATGTATTGGAATCCTGGAAGATCTGGTGAGGAGGTAGATGTGGTGTCAGCAGTGGCCCCTTTAATGGTAAGGCCTGGGCATCCAGCAGAGTGTGTTGCACAGCTGCAGCCACTTCAAGACAATAGGGCCCTCAGGGATATAAGGGGCACCTGAGGAAGGGGGTGTGGGTTGTAGAAGGAGTGCAGGTTGGAGAGGAGACTGACTGGGCTTATTGACTTTGACTTGGATACTCATACTGATTTGAATGACTTACTTTGGAATCTGATCTTGGACTGTGACTTGGCTTATTGACTTTGGACTCTGCCCTGGATACTCTGACTGACTTTGTGACTAATGGACTGCTGGAGACACTGGAGTTTGGTGTGTGGCTGCTGTGTCCAAGACCTGCTGAGGACCAAGGGTCTGCTGTAGTGGTGGGAGACTGCTGGCAGGAGAGAGGACCTCTGCAGGTTGAACAGGCGAGCTACCCTGGAGGTGGGGTCCAGCAGGACTACAGGGCAGAACCAGGGTCATTTGTTGGGGGAAAGAAGGGGAGCTAATTTGCTTAAAGTGGGCATAATTCTCCAGGCAGAGAATGGCCTTGGAATCAGGCAAAACACCTTAGAGGACCAGGCGTCTGAAAACACAGGACAAGAATGTATGACAAAACTAACTAAAAGCTACAAGAGGGGGCTGCATTATAAAAATGGGACCTATAAGAGCATAAAGGTAAAAAAAAAAAAAACTATATATGCAGTATTATCTTCATTTTAGATGTCAAAAGGGTTTTGTGGCTCCTGAGGTTTTTTTTCCCTCCAGAAAATGGGTCCAAATGGCTCTTTGAGTGTTTAAGGTTGCCGACCCCTGACATAGACGAACGGGCCTTGCTGAGGGAGAATCAGCATGGCTTCTGTAAGGGTAAGTCTTGCCTCACAAACCTTATAGAATTCTTTGAAAAGGTCAACAGGCATGTGGATGCAGGAGAACCTGTACACATTATATATCTGGACTTTCAGAAGGCATTCGACATGGTCCCTCACCAAAGGCTACTAAAAAAACTCCACAGTCAATGAATTAGAGGACAGGTCCTCTCATGGATTGAGAACTGGTTGAAGACCAGGAAACAGAGAGTGGGTGTCAATGGGCAATTTTTACAATGGAGAGAAGTGAAAAGTGGTGTTCCCCAAGGATCTGTCCTGGGACAGGTGCTCTTCAACCTCTTCATAAATGACCTGGAGACAGGGTTGAGCAGTGAGGTGGCTAAGTTTGCAAACTTTCTGAGTGGTGAAGACCAGAAGTGATTGTGAGGAGCTCCAGAAGGATCTCTCCAGACTGGCAGAATGGGCAGCAAAATGGCAGATGCGCTTCAGTGTCAGTAAATGTAAAGTCATGCACATTGGGGCAAAAAATCAAAACTTTAGATATAGGCTGATGGGTTCTGAGCTGTCTGTGACAGCTCAGGAGAGAGATCTTGGGGTGGTGGTGGACAGGTCGATGAAAGTGTCGACCCAATGTGCGGCGGTAGTGAAGAAGGCCAATTTTATGCTTGGGATCATTAGAAAAGGTATTGAAAACAAAACGGCTAATATTATAATGCCGTTGTACAAATCAATGGTAAGGCCACACCTGGAGTATTGTGTCCAGTTCTGGTCACCGCATCTCAAAAAAGACATAGTGGAAATAAAAAAGGTGCAAAAGAGAGCGACTAAGATGTTTACTGGGCTAGGGCACTTCCTTATGAGGAAAGGCTACAGCGTTTGGGCCTCTTCAGCCTAGAAAAGAGGTGCCTGAGGGGGGACATGATTGAGACTTACAAAATTATGCAGGGGATGGACAGAGTGGATAGAGAGATGCTCTGTACACTCTCACATAACACCAGAACCAGGGGACATCCACTAAAATTGAGTATTGGGAGAGCTAGAACAGACAGAAGAAAATATTTCTTTACTCAGCGTGTGGTTGGTCTGTGGAACTCCTTGCTGCAGGATGTGGTGATGGCATCTGGCCTGGATGCCTTTAGAAGGGGATTGAACAAGTTTCTGGAGGAAAAATCCATTACGGGTTACAAGCCATGATGTGTATGTGCGACCTCCTGATTTTAGATATGGGCTATGTCAGAATGCCAGATGCAAGGGAGGGCACCAGGATGAGGTCTCTTGTTATCTGGTGTGCTCCCTGGGGCATTTGGTGGGCCGCTGTGAGATACCGGAAGCTGGACTAGATAGGCCATGTTCTGATCCAGTGGGGCTGTTCTTATGTTCTTATGGCCTGTGGGCTGGTCTCCTACTACTGTTTGTGTCACATTCCTGGTCTCACTGCTGGGCAGCAGGTGTCCGAGGGGAAGGGTCCCGTGAGTACTACTAGACACCACCTCAAGTACCACTGGTGGTACCCGTACCAATGGCTGAGAAACATTGCTCTCCCTTTTGCAACAACTAGCTTCCCTTTTGCAGCAGAGGGCTGTGTGAATGGTTGAACCTCTCTGACCTTCCCAGGATCTTGAAAATTAAGGTCCAAATGGACCGATAACCAGACACAGTAATCAGATAAACTGTACTTGCTATTTCACCAAAGTGTGGTTGATCTGGACCTTTCCAGTGAGTTGTAAGTATAATTGACCCATTAGAAGACGCCTGGTGCCTTCTGTTCTCACATATCTATGATATTAGTCTTTTTTTTCCTCTTCATACCAGGATCATTTCGGATCTGTTCCCACATTTGTGTGGGTCCCCTGTACTGCACAGGTGACCTGCCTGAATTAACATGGTCAAAGAATGCCCACATGGCAGAAACCTTATGTTTGCCATGATCTTGTTTGTGATTATTTCTGGTACTTCCAGGATTTCTCTGTTTTTGCAATGTAAGTTTTAAGTGTTATAATACAGACCTGCAAAGCTCTATTTGAAGGTTAATATTTAAGGTTAAGGGGAAGGTTAATTTTCTCACTATTAAAACCATGGTCAAAGCACACTTTCATAATTGTGTAGATAAGTGACTTTCCAGCATTAAAAAGAAAGTGCATTTTCTCAATGTTTTTATTCCATGCCATCTCTCATTTCCCTGCTTCATTAAACATGCAGGAAAATGTTTGTTATGGTGAATGCTATGAACACTAATATCAGATATTACCATGCAATAAGATTACAGGATCACAGTGATAAGAAGTCAATGAAGAATGCATGTTCAGCTAAATGAAAGATTTAAATGATATTTAAAATGCATGGAGTGTATTAGAAAAGAAGGTCTTTAGCATCTTGCATCTATCTGTGTAGTAGTAGTAGTTAGTAGAAGTTGTTGGCAACCTTCAGTCTTGAAAGACTATGGTATTGCACTCTGAATAGTGGTTCTGGAACAGCGTCTAGTGTGGCTGAAAAGGCCGATTCAGGAGTGACAATCCCTTCCACACCGGGAGCAAGTGCAGTCTGTCCCTGGTCTGTCTCCCTGGCTATGGGCCTTCCTCCTTTGCCTCTTTGCCTCAGACTGTTGGCCAAGTGTCTCTTCAAACTGGGAAAGGCCATGCTGCACAGCCTGCCTCCAAGCGGGCCGCTCAGAGGCCAGGTTTTCCCACTTGTTGAGGTCCACTCCTAAGGCCTTCAGATCCCTCTTGCAGATGTCCTTGTATTGCAACTGTGGTCTACCTGTAGGGCGCTTTCCTTGCATGAGTTCTCCAAAGAGGAGATCCTTTGGGATCCGGCCATCATCCATTCTCATGACATGACCGAACCAACGCAGGCGTCTGTTTCAGCTGCAGTATCCTTAAAATAAATTTAAAGGAATTCAAATATCTGCAGTCAACAAAGCTATTAAGAAAAAAATAAAGAACTTCACATATTTGCTTAGGAGTATATTACTCAGAGGGCTGGAAGACCCTATCTAAGGGCATCTTTTCACTACCAAGGTATACCTGTTTAATTGTCATGGCTAGTCCCAAAACATCCTGGGATTATAGTTTGGTGAAGTTGCTGAAAATTATCTGTCGTAGATCCCTTACTCTTCTCAGAAAATTACCAGAGTTCCTTGTACCCATAGTTTATATTCAGGAATTTAAGTTTGTGGTTCAGAGAAGGCCTAAAGAATTGCAGCCACATTTTGATAACAGAAATGGAAAATAGATTTTACTCATGGTAAAAAATAGATTTTACTCATGGTAAAATAAATTTTACTCAGATTTTACTCATTGAGTAAAATAGATTTTACTCAAAAATAGATTTTACTCAAAGAAGGAATATTGCAGACAAACACACATGCACAGAGATCGCTGGGAGCCCTTTTCAGACATTGTCTTACAAAGTGTCAGTATGCTGATTTTAATGGCTTTGGCCTGACCTTCACCTGTTCCAGGTTGGCCAGAAGGTCAAATGACCGAGAAAGTATGTTCTGAGTGGTTGACCCAAGATGGTGCTGGGTCAGCAATTGTCATTAACAACAACACACTAAACCGCTACCAGACCCAGGCTCAAACCAGCAATTGGGAAAGTTGCCAGAGGCAGAGCCAGGCTTTCTGTCCATTACAGTTCCACAAATTGGAATGCTGCTTTGACAGTAGGCAAATAAGCCACGACATTGCTGCTAACATGACCCAGCCTATCAAACTCACCATCCAAACAAGCAACTTCTACTTGAGAATAAATGGAAAGCAAACTCAAATTTCATTCCTGTGCATTCAATCAAAGTCCATTAAAACCAATTCAGAATAATATCAACTCACATGCTCATTGTGCTCTTATGTGAAGGTACAGCCTCTGGACAAACTTTGATCTCTCTTTAGGTGAACAGCTGCCATCTTTGATTATTTCACAAAAGGTTGAATCAACCACATTCTGACTCACTGATTAATCACCTTATATGGGGGACATTCTATCACAACTTGTAGCACCACATTTGTGCAGTCCAAGCTGTTGCACAGAAGCATAAAACATAAGGGAGAGGCATCTCTGAGCAACTGCCACTGTTTGTAGTCATGACAGTCTTTTTTCAAACCTCTGCTTTTGCCACTATATATATAGCCCACATGCCGATGTGCCGGTTCATAGAGTTGGCACCTATACAAAATCCTAGCCTAGTTGTGCCAAGATAAACTCTTGTAAACAATCGCATGAATGCTGACACACATCTGAACAAGACCTTAAGCATCAAACTACCTATGAACATGTATGAACATGACCTTGTGTTTTGTTGTAAATAGTTTGTGGGGGGAGGACTGAAAGGGGACAGATATTTCTCCCACTGCTGTTTTGATTTAAAATAAAATAGTGCTATTTTAATTGAGGTGGGGGGGAACCCTTTCACAATGGAAAGTTTTATCTAATTAAAATAGTTGTGCTTGTCTGCTGCATGTCTTCTTGTCATAAAAGAACACAGTGAGTCTTAGCGAAGGAAGATGCTCCTGGCATTTACACAATCTAGAACATACATTTCAAAAGTCACAATCCTATTATTGGAGACAGAAGGAGCATGCCTTGAAGTTCAAGCCAATTTGCAGCAACATTAGTTCCTTATCATGGCAACATTTAATGATCTACAGTTCGTTTAACTTTGTGCACCTTCTTCAAACTTCTGCATTTGATGGCGCCAAGTCCTCTTGAGACCCATTGTGGACTATCACTTGGAAGCAGAATGCCTCTTTAGAATGAAGTTGCCAGCAATCACGCTTGGCCAAAAAGAAAGATTACTAAAGATCTGGTGCTAGAGATCCATAGTATCATCGTTAACTGATTAAAATACCACAGTGGCTAAGAAAAAGAAGAGAGAGAGAGATGGAGATATCAGGCTCCATTGCTAAAAATGAGTTTGCTCTGCCACATCTTCCCACTGACACAGTGTTATTGTATATTTATAAAAATGATGTCTTGTCAGCCATCACTGCAGTGTTCACATAGGTATATATTAATGCATTGCTTTCCATTTTCATGACGTGAGGGGAAAAGACACCCTGACAGCCTGACAAAGATAGCCTGAAGCAGTGAGCAGCCGAGATTATCAAATCAAGTCACAAAGCTTACATAATATTTTTAAAATATTTTTGATTCAGGAGTTCTGATGTTTAATTTTGAGTGCCTTAGGCACACGGGGGGGGGATGTGTTTAGAAATGGCATTCCATACTTGTTTGTGCTTAGACAACCATGGTTAGTGCCTAGAAGGAGTTGCATTCATATAAATATGGATACAATTATAATACGTACTGGCCGACCTTGCTTTTCTATACGTTCCACCTTTTGTTCCGTATCACAGATATTTTTCTTCCCACTGAAAATTCTAGGAGTTTTCTATAAAAAGGCCATACGGGTTCTTTTTTAACCTAAAATGATACTAATAACAAGAGTGAGTATGTTGCATTGTGTCTAAGACTAAGCTCTAATGCACCATAATTTCAGTTTACCATAATGGAGTAGAATCACACACAAAAGACCAATAACCCAACATGTGCACACATGTCACACACAAACACACATTTTTTAAAAGTGAATTGACCTTTGATGGCCATCTTCAGAAAGCTTTGAAGTTGAGGAATGTATGATGCTATCTTATGCTGAGGCAGGCCATTGGTCCATCCAGCCTCAATACAGTCGAAGTGAATTGGCAGCAGCTGTCCAGGGTTTCTTTCCCTAACTGGAGATGCTGGGGACTAGATCTGGAACCTTCTGGAAGCAAAGCAAGTGCTCTACTACAGATACATTTCTGAGGTATATAAACTTCCTGATTAATACGTTTTTTTGGGGGGGAGGCGATTCAAGTTACTTTGAGTTATCCAAGTAACAAAAATATAACCATTCTGAGGACAAAAACAATAAAAATGCATTACACTGTAATGCATTTTTATTAACAGAACAACCCTATATTTTTCCTCCCACTGGTCTGGTCCAACAAGAAGCTGACGGAACATACCAAGATCCAGGTCTACAGAGCTTGCGTCCTGAGTACACTTCTGTACTGCAGCGAGTCATGGACTCTTCGCTCACAACAGGAGAGGAAACTGAATGCTTTCCACATGCGCTGCCTCCGATGCATTCTCAGCATCACCTGGCAGGACAAAGTTCCTAACAACACAGTCCTGGAACGTGCTGGAATCCCTAGCATGTATGCACTGCTGAAACAGAGACGCCTGCGTTGGCTTGGTCATGTTATGAGAATGGATGATGGCCGGATTCCAAAGGATCTCCTCTATGGAGAACTCGTGCAAGGAAAGCGCCCTACAGGCAGACCACAGCTGCGATACAAAGACATCTGCAAGAGGGATCTGAAGGCCTTAGGAGTGGACCTCAACAAGTGGGAAACCCTGGTCTCTGAGCGGCCCGCTTGGAGGCAGGCTGTGCAGCATGGCCTTTCCCAGTTTGAAGAGACACTTGGCCAACAGTCTGAGGCTAAGAGGCAAAGAAGGAAGACCGATAGCCAGGGAGACAGACCAGGGACAGACTGCACTTGCTCCCGGTGTGGAAGGGATTGTCACTCCCGAATTGGCCTTTTAAGCCACACTAGATGCTGTTCCAGAACCACCTTTCAGAGCGCGATACCATAGTCTCTCGAGACTGAAGGTTGCCAACAATGGTGCAACTGCACCAACAACGGGTGGAGGGGGGATTGAGAGTCATCAGCAGGGAAATTGGGTTTAAATCCCCATATCTCCCATATATCTCCCATTTCACAATGGGTCTCCTCCAACCTGTGCTAGCGATTTTGCTAGTGCAAGTTCCAGGACAGAAACAGAATGAGGAGCCTGCAGGAAAGCAGGCTAGGAATTCTGGCATGTGCCATTGCTGACAGATCCAACCCACCTGCAGCATCCACACCCCTGTTCCATACCTCTCTCCAACCAGTTTCACCCCCTCCCCACCCTGTTGCATCCTCCCCTACCTCTGCCAGAGCTTACCTGCTCTGGCAGGTGGCACAAGAGCCAATGACGTGCACTGGAAGGTTTTGGCCTTCCTTCTTGTATCTTGGTAGTGAGCTACTCAGTGCACTGCCAGAAAGTTCTTTACAACACTTTTTTCAGCAGTTTCTACGCATGGAATGCACATCATACATAATTTGCTGATGCAGGAAATAAAGAGTCAAAAGTAAGCATATGAACACAGGTCTGATTAGACCGTAAACCTTCAATGTGTGTTGTGCTCTGCTCTCTCCTGAAGAGTCAGGTGTGCAGCTTGGGGGGTACTCACAGATACAGCTTGATACATCACTGGATGCCCAAGTGATATACATCCCCTTGAGCATCTTTCAGCAGGTGATGCACCAACTCTAGAAAAAAGGTAGCATGGTCACAATTATTCATGCCTTGATTATCCTGCAATGTGCTGTACTTGGGGCTGCCTGCAAAGACTGTTTGAAAAGTGACATTCGTTCAAAATATTGCTGCTAAGCTGCTAATTGGGGTTGGGTGTTGGAATCATATTTTGCCAACATTGAAGCAATCCCATTGTCTCCAGTCCACTTTCATGCACAATTCGAAGTCCTGCTGCTCTTTGTGATCATCAGGTACAGGAAGATATCCCCACAGCATAAGGACCTGAGTGGCCACTCCGTCTTTGATCTCAGCATCCATCCAGCCTCTTTCAAATCTTATTCTGCTCAGCAAATTATTTGCTAGAGAGGGTATATACTACAAGACACAGCAAATGATGACAATATATAGAAAACTTAAACTAAGCCAGACCACCTACTGGCTCAGCAGACACTGACTGGCAGTGGCTCCCCAAGGTTTCAGATGCAATTTTTCCTCTACTTTATCTGGAGATGACAGGGATTGAACCTGGGACCTTCTGCATGTAAAGCAGATGCTCTTCCATTGAACCGTGACCCCTGTTTGATGGACTCCCTTAACACTGTAGTCACCACTGGAGACGCCCCTGAGGTGAGGCAAGTGGAAACTGGAAAGAGGCTTTCTTCAGCAGCAGCACTCCAGCTATGAAACATTCTCTTCAAATCCTTTTAAACCACTATTGACTGTTTTATCCGCTGTGACTTTTTAAACCCATTTCTGCCCACCCCACAGGTGCAAACATTTGATCCCTGTGGAATGTATGCAATGTTGGGTAGAAATGGCTTTAAAAATCTGCTTTTCTCTCTCTCTTTCTCTTTTCTGATTTATTATAGAGTTAGGGCACAATTCTAACCCCTTAAGTCAGTGCTTTCTAGCACTGGCATAGCGGTGCCAATGGGACATGTGCTGCATCCTGCAGTTGGGTGTCACTCACTTTGAGAGGCCTCCTCAAAGTAAGGGAATGTTTGTTCCCTTACCTCAGAGCTGCATTGCTCTTATGTCAGTGCTAGAAAGCACTGACATAAGGGGTTAGGATTGCGCCCTCAGTTAGTTAGTTACAGTCCTATCCTACCCCCACTTGGGAGTAAGCCCCATTGACTCTAATGGGACTTACTTCTGAGTAGGAAGGCATAGGATGGGCTGAAAGTTAGTTTATAATTATAATTATAAGGTATTTATATACCGCCTCTCTGGTCATCAAATTGCTCCTCTAACTTTATTCAAGGCGGTTTACATAGGCAGGCATTTCTAAATCCCTCAAGGGGATTTTTACAATCACAGAGGTTCTCTCTTTCAAGAACCAACAACATTTCAGAATGGATCTTCCTGGTTTGGTCTCACTTCTGGCCTCCAGTTCTCCCACGCAGGCTGGCAAGCAGCTCCATCACTGACATGGAGGGCAGAAGACGAAGCTTCTTGCTCACACCAAGAGCAGGTGGAATCACTCAGCTGGGCTTGTCAGCTGCTTCAAGGTCTCACCATTCTCAGCCGTTCAGTGCCAGCTACCGTTCAGGGAGCTGCTGGTGTCCTCGAACTGGTGATCTTCTGATGTTATCTTCAGGCTAACGGAGGCTCTACCCTCTAGACCAGACCCCCTGCCATAGTTTAGTTAGTTAGTTAGTTAGTTAGTTAGTTAGTTAGTTAGTTAGTTCACCATCCAAAGGGCGCCTTGTGCCAGCCCAAGTCCCTTGGCCCGGTATAAGAGGATAGCAAACATGCTGTAAAGCACATTTGCGCCTCCTCATGGGGAAGCCAGGCCAGCGCTCCAAGAAGCACCGGCCTGCGGAGGCTCGCATAAACCTCCACCACGGCTTCCCCGCAGCCGCTTATGTCGGTGCGCTCATGCCAGCACAAGCAACAAAGGTAGGCGTGGGGGGGCAGAGGGAAGGAGGCGTTTCTGTGTGGGGGGACGGGCAGTTGGTGGTCCCGGGGGCGGGCGCGTGGGGAGCCAGAGGTGGGGCTGGAACCCAGCAGTTATGCCAGATCCCAACCACCATCCCCAAGGGGAACGGAGCGGCTTCAAGCCGCTCTGCTCTGCTCAGACTTGTGCTACCTCCAGAGGTGGCACAGGTCTGAGGAGACTCATTGGGACCATACATTTCAAACACATGGCTCCTTTTGGCTCCATTGTTAACTTGGGAGGAGGAAGCCTCATTAAACAACTGGCACAAATGAAACTACTTCTGAGAAGAGCTGCAAAGGATTGAGTCATACTGGTAAACCTCCCACCTGCTGCACTTGTGACCCTCCTCCCTCTTGCTGCTTCTGGCAGTCCACCCCACCCGCTCCCGCCTTGTTTATAGATAGGATGGGGACAGCAGGGGAGTGGTTATAGAGAACTCCCACACACACACACACATATCCTGGCAGCAGCTCCATTTTCTTCCATGGAACCACAGCTGGCTTTTTAAAGGGAAAGACTCATGACTCGAGTCTTTTTGAGTTGTGAAAATGCTCTGGATCACTTGGAATGTCTGCCCATTAGGACTCATTTTCAAGTTGGGGCGCAGGGAGCGGAGACTCATGACTCGATTTGAGTCAAGCTGCGCTGGACTTGCCCATCCCTGTAACTTAGTTAGTTATGTTGTTTTCATTGTGTTTCATTTTGATTTTTGTGAACCATTCAGAGAGCACATACGTGCTGACCGGGCGGGTTTCAAATCTATGACATGAAAGACAGCTAAAAGTTTCTTCTTCCACCATGGCTCCAATCGATATGTGATAGCGCAACCTCTCTTTGTCTTCTACCAGGATTTCACACACCACTGCTGAAGCCAACTTAAAGGCAAACAACAAAAACAATATACTTCTAGATTGCCAATACTTGAAAAATTACATTGATCTCAAAGTGCCCACAGTTACACACTAATTCAAAATGCATTCCCTTTGGAAACCTCAGAAAGTCCTAACTCTTGCCTCTTCTCTTTAAATGCTCTGTAACAACAACAATGATGCAATAGGCCACATACTCAGACTCCACTCTTTGTCCACAGCCTTTACGCCAATGGGAGCAATCCTAACCAGCACTTATGCCGGTATAGGTGCTCTGGAGGAGTCGCAAACATGCCGTAAAGCACATTTGCACCTCCTTAAGTGGGAGCTGCGTTGGCGCATCCAGGTGCACCGATGCGCGGACAGAGGCAGGAGCCTCTGCTGCAGCTCCCGTACCACTGCTTGTGCCAGTGCGAGCGCGCCTGGTGGGCGCACGGGGAGCCGGGGGCAGGGCTGCGACCCAGCAGTTATGCCGGATCCAATCCCCCGTCCTCGGGGCGAGTGGAGTGACTTCAAGCCACTCTGCTTTCCTCGGACTTGCACCACCTCCAGAGGTGGCGTGGGTTTGAGGAGACCCATAGGGACATGCAGCCCTTACCCAGGGGTAAGGGGAAGTACTTCCCCTTGCCCCTGGCTGAGCCACTGCTTGCTGCAATCCTGCGTTGGATGCAGCACAAGCCTCTTGGCTTGCCTGCTCCAGCGCAGATTAGGATTGCGCCCAATGTCTTCTTCCAGGAAACAGAATGCCGGGGTTCAACATGAAAAGAAAAGCCCTGTGGCAGCCGTTGTACAAAACAGCATGTGCTAAAATGTGTACATTCAACAGGCACATGAAAACAAAACATTGGTCCACCTTATCTTTATCCCAAAGCATTCTACTCACCTGAACCAAGCTATTTGGGTTTTGTAACAACAGAACAGATAAGTCTTGCAAACTAGCTCTATGCAAAAGGCAATAAAACAAAACTCAGTGAACAAAGATTACTTACCTGCGTATTTACTCTGATTCCTTTTTTCTATATTTAAAAGACCATCTAAGCAGCAATTGCAGTAGCATGCCAGTGACATATGGATAGCTGATGGACTTGGTGGGCAAGCACTGCATGCATTTGAAATAGTAGGGCAATTTTGTAAACCACTTTGTGAACTACTCTTGCTGAAAAGCAGTATATAAATATGCTTAACAAGAATAATATCATGAAACACCACGATGAACAAATTGAGACCACTGCATGTTCAATGGTGACAAATTGAGACCACTGCATGTTCAATGGTACATGGTGTTTAAATTGGTCCTGGGAGACAGGACTGCGGTTTGGTCTGTGTCAAGAGTGCAGCATAAGAACACAGCATGTTGGACTCCATTTCCGTCTTTTGTACTTCACGAGACAGTTATTTCAGACAGTGAAGCTGAACAAAACTTTTCTCTAAGAATGGGGAATGCTGGGTGTGTAAAATGAGCCCTTGTGCCCACTCTGGATAAGCCAATCCAGGAGGTCAGCTGAGGTGGGCTCCTCATGTGTCAAAGTGGCAGAGAGCACCTGCTCCCATCTAGCTTTTTCCATGGCTCCTCATTCTCCCATTCCTCAGATACAGAAAGGAAGAGGGAAATAGAGCAGAGGGAGGAAGTATGAAAGACAGGAGAATGGTGGCCTAGAGCAGTGGTTTTCAAACTCTCCTGGAGAGTTTGAGCCACTGTAAGTGCTTGTGGGGGCGGGGGAAGGCAGCAGGGGCAGGGGGAAGGCAGCAGCGTGATCCCCAGGATTGCACCGCTCAGGGGGCTGCAGGGGCTTGGGTGCAGTTACCCAAGCCTCCTGCAGCCTCCCAGGAGTGCGGGGAGCCTGGTGCGATCTTCAGCAGGGCTCCCCGCAGCAGTGAAAGTGAAAGCGGAGCGATTGCACTCCACTTCCGCTTTAGCGGAGGCGGGGTGCGATCGCTCCGCTTTTCCTTTCACCACTGCGGGGAGCCCTGCTGAAGATCACACTGGGCTCCCCGCACCCCTGGGAGGCTGCAGGAGGCTTGGGTCAGTGCACCCAAGCCCCTGCAGCCCCCTAAGTGGCACGTTCCTGGGGATTGCGCCACTGCCTCCTCCCTGCCTCCAGGCTGCCCCCACCCCTTAAGGGGGCAGAGGCCAGGGCCTGCCCCAGTTTGAAAAGCCCTGGCCTAGAGCATTGGAAACAATCCAGCCTACCACTCTTCTCTCCTCCGTGTTTCTTGCACATTGTTACCCTGTTCCTTTGCAAATCCAGGGACCCAGGAGTAGTTCAGGTGGCGGCCAGTAAGGGGGGGGCAGCATTTGACATGTCTCCTTAGGCACCAGGAGAACTTGAGATGGGATGGCTCTGTGTCCACTGAAGGGAGGGATAAGCCAGGCCAAGAACATAAGAACATAAGAACAGCCCCACTGGATCAGGCCATAGGCCCATCTAGTCCAGCTTCCTGTATCTCACAGCGGCCCACCAAATGCCCCAGGGAGCACACCAGATAACAAGAGACCTCGTCCTGGTGCTCTCCCCTCGTCCTGGTGCTCTCCCCTAGACATTTTACAATTCCAACTTAGCTCTCAGTGCTCATATCATATCTTTGCTTGAAATCTTTGCTCATCCTTACATTAAAAGGATTAGAAGCACTTTTCACTACATTAGCAGCCTGGCATCATTATTATTTGGCACATGGCAACATAAACATATAATAACATGAAATGGAATGAGCATATCTGAACCTTGAATCTTACTTGCGTCACAGCTTGGACGAAACACACTGGAAAGAAAGCTTAATGCACTGCAGTAAATTCCTGGACGCAACATCAGACACACATTGATTTGACAGAAATTAAGGTGATGATTCATAGCAATGAAAGTGGGGGAGTAAAAAGAAAAAAGTAAAATTAATAGTTTTTACAATGAATGAGGGGTGTGTGTGTACACAGGTTTAAAAAAAATTCAACATAAAGTTATCTTTTTCTTAGAAATGTGTATTAATGGCCTTTTTAATTTAACTAAAATACACTACACACATACTGGCTTCGTTTTTAAAAATGTTACAGCTCTTTGCTATGTGGTGGTGTGCACCATAACCTACCATTTGAGATATTTACAGCAAGAGGGAACCTGTACAATCATAAGTAAAATGCCTCACACCAGGCTTCTACAAATGTAGATAGGAAATCAATTTCTACATTCACCGGAGAAGATGCCACGGAAGCCCCTGTGAGGAACTCTCCTGCTGTGGTTTTGCATTGTGCCTTTCTGGAATCCATGTGAATGGCAGGTAAATAAGCTTCCTCTAAAAACTTTCATTTCTTCCCATTCAAAATTTCATTTCTCTATCATCAGAACAGCAGGAGCTGGGCTTCCAGGCTCTGCACTTCACTGAATGCAGGGATAGTCTCTGGAACCAGTGGGGGCAAGGAGACAAGTATGGACTCTAAAGGAACTACCATCTTGGGCCTCTTTAGGTCAGGGGGGAAAAAAAACTGGGACTGGCAAAGCAGTAGATGGTGAATTAAAATCAGTGTGGTTATTTAGAAAACTAGGGGTTCAACTAGCATCTGCATAGAGTGGAACACAATCAACTGTATTTCCTTCTTCAGCCCAAAAGTGCTTTTAATTTGTGCATATTTCTAATGCGCATGAACCTCAGTTGTTTCTTAGGTGCATGGCAGCCTAGTGGTACTCCCTCATTTACTATAGTTGGCTTTAAAAGAAGTTCATCTGTTTAGCAGCAGGTGTTGCTGCAACAAAAAATGAAGGCAGAGCCAACATACAGCTGTCCCTGCTTACCCATAACCATATATCTGTTCTATGAATCTTAACTATATGAACATATTACATTGTCTTCTATGAGTTATTAGCAATATTGTTTCACACTTATTTTCCAATGTACTAAGGACAATTTTACTTTGACAGGATTTCACTTTACCCAACATCCTGATCAATGTGTTGGAGCTCCATGTGGAATAACTTTCTCATTAATTCCAGAGAAGATTGTCTGTCCACATTCCTTTGTGTGTATAGACATGTAAGTCCACTGAAATGGGGTGTTCATTTCACAAGATATCTATGTGAACATTGAAGCATATAGACATGTGGATCAGGATGTGGATCCAGTGGAACATGATTGTCTGACTAACCTAGCAGCTGCATTCTGCACCATCACTTCCAAACTGTCTTTAAAGGTACGGTAGCTTTATGTAGACGCATTATCCTAGCCTAGTCTGGATGTTAAGAGGGCAAAGGTCAGTGCAGGAGAGTGGGCTGGGGGAGTTGACAAACTAGTGACCCCCATACCCACCTGCTGACCACTTGCCCTGGCCTGCTACCTGCCTGAATGCTGTTCCATCCTCTTCTGGATAGGGTTTTATCTCCTTGTTCAGAGCCATCCCTGGGTCACTGAGGCTATGTTCATCATCTACAAAGAGGCTTGCTTTTGGGGAACCAGTCAAAGATGGGCCAAGACACTCTTAGCTACATCTGCCACCTGAACTGCTCTGGTCCACTTCAGATCCAGAAGCAATCTCAACTTCAAAGTTCAAATTTCAAGTGGAGTGCAACAATGTCCAAAGCAGGGCAAGCACTTGCACCTGCAGAAGACTTCCTCACTTGCTTCCTTGAAATCAGTTGGCCTCATGGCGAGGCTGGCCCTGATTGATTAATGATTGCCTGGTTATTGTACTAATCTCAGTCAGGGGAACCACCAACCAACAGAATCTCCCTCTTGTCTGATCAAGTTCTATTTATTCAAACTCACACAGGCCAAAACTGACTCAAAGCAATGGTTCAGTGTTTCCACCACCATTGTAGGATCAGATGTTTGAAGTAGAGCGTACTGATGACACCTCAGTCCAAACCTCTGGCTGACCTTTCCCAGCAGTTTCATGGAGATGTTAAAATCATAGGAGACTAAGGAAATGGAGATGGTCAGAAAAAGCTCTTTACTTTTTTGTTTGGAGCTAGATTACAGGACAGGGTTGTTTTTAAATGTAAAAGACATCTTAATTACAGGACAGGGTTGTTTTTAAATGTAAAAGACATCTTAATTACATGGAAATTTTGTCCTGCAGATAAAAGAGAAAACACATCTTGCGGGGGGGGGGGGGGGAAGGAATGATAAATAGGCCTTATTCCACAGTCTGCAGATAAAACTAAATAAATATTTGTGCAATAAGAAAAATCAGCCATGGGGCAAGCCGAAAGAATTTGCAATCCAGACATAGGTTATTCTGCAGATGAAAATAAATATTCCATAGTGTGTTACAAATGAGAAAGATCCTTCAAAGGAAGAGAGAGGTGAGGACAAGATTAGGATGGAATGTAGTGTGTTGAATTTTATGTAAAAAAAAAATATTTCCCCAAAGGTGGAACTAAATGTTCTGGCATCATGATAAGAGAGAAGAAAATACAGGTGGTTTTCCTATAAGCCCTGTGTAGTAGAGGCACAATTAATGTACCCATTGTTCTTTAGTGAAGACAGACTGAAAAACAGACACATATATACACGTATGCCATGGAAACCAGCAGGGAGCCTGAAGCCTAATGTGATAATTGCCAGAGAATACCTAATATCTTTCTGACTGGCATTGTTAAAAATGTCAGGTCAATCTAGATATTACACACAAATGGATGTAACTGTAGTCCAGAGCTGCTTCTGGAAGGGACAATCAAGAGTATTTGACTCTTGTTCTACAACAGGGGTGCCCAAACCCCAGCCCGGGGGCCATTTGAAGCCCTTGGGGACTTCCGATCTGGCACGTGGGGAGCCCCCAGTCTCCAATGAGCCTCTGGCCCTTTGGAGATTTGCTGGAGCCCTCACTGGCCTGACACAATTGCTCTCAGCATGAAGGTGACTATTTGACCTCTTGCGTGAGCTGCAGGCCAAGGACTCCTTCAGCTGCTTGCTGTTTCACATCTGAGATGCAGCAGCAAAGAAAAGGCTGGTCTTGCTTTGTGCAAGGCCTTTTATAGCCTTGAGCTACTGCAAGACCTTCATTCATTCATATAAGTTCCATCTCTAATATATCCATTTCTGTACATTTATTCAAATTTGAAATGTAAATTAATTCTTTTTTTCCTGGCCCCCGACACAGAGTCAGAGAGATGATGTGTCCCGCCTGCCAAAAAGTTTGGATGCACCTGTTCTAGAATAACTGGTCACTTGTCCACTCAGGATTGCCCTGACTCAAAATTTGAGTTGCCTGATGTATAAACATGCTTGGTTTTATTTATTTATTTTTTTGGGTCCAATTTATTAAAGCTGCAAATGTAATATCTAAATCATACTTCAATCCAAACCCTGGTGATCCTCACCAGACGCTCCAGCCTTCCCAGCATCAAGATCACACGCAGTTATCATGGTGCTGCCTGCGACACCGACCACTCCCTGGTGTGCAGCAGAGTGAAACTGCAAACAAAGCGACTGTATCACACGAAAAAGGAAGGAAGACCTCGCATTGATACCAGCAAGACCCAGGATCAGAGAAAAGTGGGAGGAATTTGCACAAGCGCTTGAGGAATCTCTTCCAGGCCCGGCCGACGCAAACGCATCCAACAGATGGGAACATTTCAAGAATACCGTTTACAACACCGCCTTGTCCATATTCGGCAAGAAGACCAACAAGGCGGCAGACTGGTTTGAAGCCCACTCTGAGGAGTTGACACCAGTCATTGAGGAAAAGAGGAGAGCTCAAGCAGCATACAAGGCCTGTCCCAGTGAGCGCAACCTGCAGGTCCTCCGAACTGCTCGCAACAAAGTCCAACAGACTGCCAGGAGATGTGCTAACGACTACTGGCTCCAGCTCTGTTCCGAGATACAGATAGCAGCTGACACAGGCAACATCAAGGGGATGTATGATGGTATCAAGCAGGCCTAGGTCCAACACAGAAGAAAATTGCCCCTCTGAAGTCTGCCACAGGCGAGGTCATCCAGGATCGGGCGCAGCAGATGGAACGCTGGGTGCAGCACTACTCTGAGCTATATTCCAGAGAAAATGTAGTCACCGAAGAAGCACTGAACAACATTGAGTGCCTGCCTGTGCTGGAAGAGCTTGACAGTGAACCAACCTTAGAAGAACTTCACGCGGCCCTGGACTCCCTTGCCATTGGAAAGGCACCAGGAAAAGACAGCATCCCTGCTGAAGTCCTAAAGTGCTGCAAAGAGATCATCGTCACTGAGCTGCATGAAATCCTCTGTCTCTGCTGGAGAGAAGGTGGAGTACCTCAAGACATGAGGGATGCAAACATCATCACGCTGTACAAGAACAAAGGTGACAGGGGTGACTGCAACAACTACCGCGGCATCTCTCTCCTTAGCGTTGTAGGAAAGCTGTTTGCCCGAGTTGTACTAAAGAGGCTCCAGGTACTTGCAGAGAGCGTCTATCCAGAATCGCAGTGTGGATTCCGAGCCAACAGGTCCACCACTGATATGGTATTCTCCCTTAGACAACTGCAGGAGAAATGCAGGGAACAACGACAGCCACTCTTTATAGCCTTCATAGATCTCACAAAGGCTTTCGACCTGGTCAGCAGAGACGGCCTCTTCAAGATTCTCCCCAAGATTGGATGTCCACCCAGGCTCCTCAGCATCATCAGATCTTTCCACAAGGACATGAAGGGCACTGTTGTCTTCGATGGCTCCACATCAGACCCTTTTGACATCCGAAGCGGAGTGAAGCAGGGCTGTGTTCTTGCACCAACCTTGTTTGGGATTTTCTTCGCTGTCCTGCTGAAGCAGGCCTTTGGAACTGCAACAGAAGGCATCTATCTCCGGACCAGATCAGACGGAAAGCTCTTCAACCTCTCCAGACTGAGAGCAAAATCCAAAGTCCAGCTGAAATGTCTGCGTGACTTCCTCTTTGCCGACGATGCAGCTGTCACTACCCACTCTGCCAAAGATCTCCAGCAGCTCATGGATCGTTTTAGCAAGGCCTGCCAAGATTTTGGACTGACAATCAGCCTGAAGAAAACACAGGTCATGGTTCAGGATGTGGACTCACCTCCCTGCATTACAATCTCTGAGCATGAACTGGAGGTTGTCCATGACTTTGTGTACCTTGGCTCAATGATCTCCGACACTCATTCTCTCGATACCGAGCTAAACAAGCGCATCGGTAAAGCAGCTACCACGTTTTCCAGACTCACAAAGAGAGTCTGGTCCAACAAGAAGCTGACGGAACATACCAAGATCCAGGTCTACAGAGCTTGCGTCCTGAGTACACTTCTGTACTGCAGCGAGTCATGGACTCTTTGCTCACAACAGGAGAGGAAACTGAGCGCTTTCCACATGCGCTGCCTCCGACGCATCCTCGGCATCACCTGGCAGGACAAAGTTCCAAACAACACAGTCCTGGAACGTGCTGGAATCCCTAGCATGTATTCACTGCTGAAACAGAGACGCCTGCGTTGGCTTGGTCATGTCGTGAGAATGGATGATGGCCGGATCCCAAAGGATCTCCTCTATGGAGAACTCGTGCAAGGAAAGCGCCCTACAGGTAGACCACAGCTGCGATACAAGGACATCTGCAAGAGGGATCTGAAGGCCTTAGGGATGGACCTCAACAAGTGGGAAACCCTGGCCTCTGAGCGGCCCGCTTGGAGGCAGGCTGTGCAGCATGGCCTTTCCCAGTTTGAAGAGACACTTGGCCAACAGTCTGAGGCTAAGAGGCAAAGAAGGAAGGCCCATAGCCAGGGAGACGGACCAGGGACAGACTGCACTTGCTCCCGGTGTGGAAGGGATTGTCACTCCCGGATTGGCCTTTTCAGCCACACTAGACGCTGTTCCAGAACCACCTTTCAGAGCGCGATACCATAGTCTTTCGAGACTGAAGGTTGCCAATACTATGATACTTCAATCCAGTGGCAGACCTCCCCAGCCCCATGCCTGGGACAAAGGTCTATGATGGCGCCCACCCTGCAGGATACCACTGTCCCCATGCAAAAATTCCCCCCCCCCACACTTACTTGAAGAGCACAGTATCTTGCACGACTCCAGGACGCATCAGGGAAGCCTCCTGAAGATTCTCTGATGCTTTGCTTCCGGCAAACCAGAAGCACAGTTTCCAACCCCTTTGGGAGGCTCAGAGAGGCTTCTGCGAGATCCTAAAGGTGTACGAGGCTCCACGTTCAGGGCATTTGCCCCATCAAATGAATGGAAGGTCTGCTGCTGCTTTGGTCCAGCAGTTTCTCCCTGCAAAGGTCAGAGATGTGTTTGTATGGGCAAAGATATATGTGCAACCCTGAAGAAAGAAAAGCTGGTTAGGAGAAGGCCAATTTGAAGGGACAAAATGGTGGGCAGTAAAGGGATGAAGTATGCCTCCCTGTCCACTGTTTTCTGCTCTTGACTAGCTCTTTGAACGTGAATAATCCTCTTCCAAAAACAAACAAACAAAGGTCTGCTAGGTTATTAGTTACACATGTTTGTGGGGAATGTATGGTCATATTCTCATCCGCAATAATAATTTTTATTTGCAAGCGTCTTCTCAAATGCAGACAAGCTGGAAATTTTGGTACAACACACTACTGTGTAGTACCAGTGCATGAAGCAGGGGGAATCACTCCTGCTGGCCTTTGGCCCTGACCTCCATGCAGGAATCCAAACCATACAACCTCCACAAAGCAGAGCATACAGACCATGTGCCTGTGTCTTGCATGAGAGTAGGCTGTTTTCAGACATTCTGTCAGCATGTGAAGGTCAGCTGATGAGTCAGGCAGGAGGAAACCTGTATGAAAACCCTTTGTGCATCGATTTGTCACAGGCTGTTGTGTGAATTGAGCTATCATTCACCCATCTTGTGTAACGTATTACTGTCTGCCTTTCCTTCTGAAGACAGACTGTATTTAATGGCTTTGTTATGGAAAATATTGCCTGTCAAGAATTCACTGTTGGCTTGGAAAAAAAGCTGCATGATACAATTCCACCAGCATTGCCAAGACATCAAACTTTCATTTTTTAGGATCCTCAAAATTCTTTCTGAATATTTGTATCAGAAGGCTTGTTTTGTACATTTGCAAACCCGGCCGTGGTAAATATTGTCCTCCACCAATAAAGAGTGGAAATGGAAATGAACTGTCATATTCCAACAACGTTTTGTTGGCTGTCAAATTTGCCAGTAAATATCAGAAATGTTTGTGCCGGAAAGCAATTTTCAATACTTAGAGACTCAGAGACCATGATGCCAGATGCAAGGGAAGCCACCAGGATGCAGGTCTCATGTCATCTGGTGTGCTCCCTGGGGCATTCGGTGAGCCGCTGTGAGATACAGGAAGCGGGATTAGATGGGCCTATGGCCTGATCCAGTGGGGTTGTTCTTATGACATGGAATGATCTCCACCCCATGTGCTGAAAATACCTTATCAGATGTACAGAGCATTCCCCAGCATGGAATAAAAGACAGTAGAATGCCGTGCACCAGTCAAACTGTACAGTACCAATTTGTTCACAGTTTTCTTCCAGTTTAATGGTTTCTCCTAAACAATCCTGGGTTTTGTAGTTTGGTGAGAGTGCTAACTTTGTTAGAACTGACTCTGAGACCCCAGCTCCTCTTTGCAGAACTACAATTCCCAGGGCTCTGTGGGAAGTGTGACTCTTAAACAAGCTAAAATAAGGGTGTCTATATCCTTAGTCCTTTAATGCTTGCTGCAATCATTGGGACAGGACAAGTTAGCAATATAAGATTATTTAACCTTCATTGCTAGTGCAGGGGTATTGGGTGCCCTGGGACAAAGCCCTGCACGGGCTCCCCAAGGTATGTTGAACCCTTGCACTCCCCCACATTTACTGGCAGGCAACAGCAGCAAACAGTTCCTTCAACCTCCCTATTGGTGAATGAGGATAATATTAATTTATTTTTAAAGATTTGTATCCCAGCATTCTTCGTACAAAAGAGGAACTTGGTCAATTTACAATATCAGTGCAATATAAAAACAATTCTTACAGTAAAATATAAACACAAGACAATAATACAGAGAAAAACAAGAGAAAAAACAGATAATGAAAGCAAAGGGCTGTGGTGCCGTATCTGTAGAATCATAGAGCTGGAAGGGACCTACAGCCCAATCCTATGCATGTCTCCTCAGAAGTAAGTCACATTATAGTCAATGGGTCTTACTCCCAGGTAAGTGTGGATAGGATTGGGCTGCTTATGAGTTATCTAGTCCAAACCCCTGCCTGTAGCAGGAAATTCTCCTAGAGCATCTCCAAGAGGTACAAGAGAGCCTCTGCTTCCCCTTCAGATGACCCCAGGGGTGGCCCATCTCATATGCAAGCATTTCTTGAGATATCTCAGCCCTAAGCTTTAACCACCAAAACCAGCATTTTAAATTGTGCTTCAAAACAAATTGGCAGCCAGTGCAGATGAAGGAGCAGCCATCTAACAGAGTCAAACTGTTATCCCTACACAGGGCACTGCATTTTGCAGTAGTTGCAGTTTCTTAACAGCCTTCAAAGGCAGCCCCATACAGAGCACATTACAGTAATCCAGCCTTGATGGCACCAATGCATGGACCACTGCAATCAGGTCTGAATGGTTCAGGCAAAGATGCAGCTTGTTGTGCACAACATGAAGTTGGGCAGAGCTACCCCTGGCCACTGCAACACCTGAGCATTCAGGAGTAGGGATGAGACACAGCGCAAATCTGGTCCTGCAGAGTGCTATCCCTTTCAGAAATGGTTGCTTATCCAATACTTGCTTTGCAGAACTTTTGGCCATGAACTCTGTTGTGTCTAGATTTTATTTGTTAAGCCTCATCTAGTTCCCTTCCAATCTCAGGCATCAATTGAGGGTTTCAAGAGCTACCCTAATATTAAATGACATAGAGAGTTCAAGATTAGTGTCATCTGCATACTGATGACAGCCAACTCCAAATCCCCTTATGATCTCCCCTCGTGATTTCATGTGAATATTCAACAGCAACAGCTCTTCCTTCCGCACCAGCCAATGGAAACATCTAGAGTCCATACTATGATGCAGGGGCCTCTGTTTGCATATGGAGATGCTGGATGCAGTGGTAGCAGGAGTCTGTCATCTGTTTTGTGCTATGCTGCTACCATTACTGGGTTCAGGGATCAGCCCAGCCAGTTGGGACCTTCAATGGGCATGGGCTTTTGACCTGTGCCCTATCTTTGATTCCACCCATGATCACTTATGGGCCAGTGAACCAACCTGCAGTTCTGAGCTTCCAATGTACATAGTTTCAGCCCACTTGCTTACCAATCAGAACAATATTTCACCCAGTACCTAAAAATATAAGCTGCTTCTAAGTCTTTTTTGTTTGCTTGCTTTTACAAAGTATCTGTACATTACCATAGCAGATTGTCTTTAAACGAATGAATCATGACATGATCCTGGGTACTTAGCTACATCTGTTATGTAGTAAATTGCCTTGCACACCATATGCATAATAAAGAGGAAGAAAGGGGTATTCACTCCTTATGCATCCTTCGTTATGTGATGGTACATGAATGGTCAGGACAGATGGATCAGCTGCAATACAATAAAATTTAGAAATAAAAGTTGTTGATATTTCCTAGGAAATGAATGCAATCAATCAATTTTTTTCTTTGGAGAAAATGACATCTAAACCCTATTTACCTCCATAGTCCGTAAAAACAACAATGTTTACATAGTGCAAAAAAGGGGGGAGAATGTTTATGAGCAATGTCTCTTTTTTCATTGACTTTTAATTCTTCCTGACTTGTGTATTAGAAAGTAAGCAGATTCTTTAAAGTAACTTCTATAGCTTCAGGGTATTTGAAAGCGTGGAGGCACTGTGATTTTCTGAAGTGTTACTTCCTGTTCCAATATTATTCAGTCAATTAGAATAATTAGCAGAGATTAAAAGTGAGAAGGAATGAAAATGCTGAAGGAAGTCCCGGTAATAGAACTAAATCCAAGTATGAGTTCTTATGAAACACACGGGGGGGGGGGGGAGTTAAGTACATACAGTGAAACTGATTTCTTAATGACCTGCCAAACAGCTAGGCAAGGACTGCTGAGGGGATTAAGATCACAACATTTTTGAAACTCAAAATAAATCTCTGTTAAGGCGAACAGGATTATTGCAGACACTCCCAAATACCAAGCATGGATTCCTTCAGTAAACAATGGGACTGTGGAGTTTCCATCTGTTCCAAGGAACATCACACAACTCCACTGAAAATGAACAAAGGTTGCAAAGGAACTGTGCTTGGTGGATTGGGCAGTTCAATTGTTTCAGAATTCCACCCATCTGTGGAAAGCCTGGAGGCAAGGAAGTCCTCTGTCATGTTCTGCTCCTACAGGAGGCATGCCTCAGAGTGGATTGGGAAGCTCAATTGTTTCGAGTGTCAGAATTCCACCCATCTGCAGAAAGCCTGGAGGCAAGAGTGTCCTTCACCCTGTCTGCTTCTGCAGCAGGCAAGTGTTGGTTGCCTGGGGCATCTTTGTATGAGGTGTGTCATCTCCAGCAATCTGAATCTGGGAGAGTTATCAATTCCATCTCACCCACTCATTGGGATAGTTTAGGTAAAGCTAGTCACCTTTAGGGAACTGAGGAATGATTTGCTTCCTGCCTGCCTTGTTGATTGGAGGGTTTGTTGCTTACCTCAGACCCACACTTAAGATGTGGTGTTTTGCCAGGTCAGCCACAACTGGGAAGTCCAGTGAAGGACAAGGAGTGGGAGTTGGGATTTGGGTGCGCACACTGGGGTAAACAAGAATTGGGGAATAGTGGTGGTGGACCAGAACCAATCTGAAAAGGGGTCTGGTTTCGGGGAAGCAGGCTGGTGACCTCTTGATCTTGAATAGCAAAGTCTATCTTGAGCAGCCCAATCCTACTTAAATCTCACCCACACCATGCTGCCTATGCAGCTGTGCCACTGCAACAGCATTGCAACCTGCAGGGGGCCATTGCCAGAGGTCTCTTCAAGGTATGGAAACATTTGTTCCCTTGTTTAGGGTAAGCCCTCACTGCCCCATTAGGTCTACTCAAGCCTGCACCAACTATAAAGCTGGCACAAGTTTGAGTGGACCCAGGAAGGCAGATTCAGGCCACGAAGAGAGTTGCGATATCGGCTGTGCCATTGCCTCTCCCATCACCCCCTTTCCAGTCTCTATCCACCCTCCTTCCCAGCCCAATTTCTATCCTGTTCCTCCCCCTCCCCACTCCATTCTGCCCTCCTCCTGCGTCCTTCCCACCGCCTGTGCTGAATTACCTGTCCCAGGGGTCTTAAAAAGGCCGCAAGCATACTGCCATGGCTACTCACCGCTTACAGCTGCAGCCCAGCTCCATGAAAAACAGCATCTTGCCTTTTGTGACAGCCATAAACAACTTAGCTCTACTAGAATGCTAGTGTCAGCAGTGCAAGCCCCATTCAGATTGGGCTTGGAAGAGATGCAGCAATTTGGCTGCAATTTTGGAATGTGGCAGGCCCAGCAAAGCCTACATGGCTCATCCCAGGTAGTGCTAATACCTACACTGGGAGTTAAACATTTAACTAATACTTGAATTTATCTCATTGCATCTTTGCAGATCCTTTAATGTATGAATTAACCCTTATTTAGCCCCCAGTCTTATGATTCATCTATTTATTCCTGAGTCTGTTATGAGATAAGTATAACTATTGGTACTTTGGCCCATATCACAGGGTGGTTTCAAATTATTAAGATGATCTGCTAATGAGGTTCTGTAATTTTCTTCTTCCTTCAGGCCAACAGGCCATTCCAACATAAACAGTACTTGTGCTTTTTTACAGTTGAAAAGGTGCTAATTTCTAGATCTGAAAAATGCAAATAATTCTATAGCAAGTATAAAGCTGGCTATATTTCCTTGAAAGTATGAAGGTGCCTTATGCTGTACCAGTATCATCTAGTGATTCTCCAGGATTTTGAACCTGGGTCTTTCTCAGCTCTGCCTGGAGATGCCAGGAGCTGAACTTGGAGCTTCCTGCATGCACTTAATGCGCTCTACCACTGAGCTGGGCTCCTATCCTGTCTTCTTGGAACATTGCATTATGAGAATGTTGTCAACTGCAGTGATGTATGCTGAGATGCAGGCTGAGGGAGGCACAAACACACATGCACCCTCCCCTCTCCCTTAAGCTCAATCTCTCTCAGTGGATCTTATCTTCATTGAAGCTTGCTGGCTCACTCTCCCTCCGGAAATAATTCTTTTTTAAAACTCTTCTCCTCTTCCCCCACTAGGGAGAGTCCAGTGACACGCCCCCTGAGGCAGCTCAATAATTGCCTACCCTGCTACTCTGAAGAGCCAGGCTCTCTTCACACAAGCTCCCTGCCTGAGAAAACCCCAAGGTTTTCTTATTAACAGACCTGAGGCAACTCTACCTGCTGCCTCCCCGGGCTTGCTGATGCAGAAGCCCCGCCTTTTTTGTTGGAAGCCATCCAAGATTGCATGATAATCTGCTGAGGCAGTTCTGCCTGTAGCCACCCCAGCAGGCAGGTGCAGATGCCCTGTCTTTTTTCCATTGGCAGCCAGCCATGATTGCAGCCAATCAGCCACTAGCTACTTACTGACTGTGCAGCAGCCAGTAAGGCAAAGTACAGTCAATTCTCTTTATATGCAAATTTGCTATCTGCGATTTGCTTGTCTGTGAGGGGCAGAATTGCCACCTACCTCTCGTTATCTGTGACTCTCCTTATCTGCGAATACTGTGCAGGTGCCATGTCAAACAGGCATTAGAATTGGCGCATGGAGAATCATCAGACACATTTGTCCAAACTTACCCCACTATCTTGGGGACTCCAGTTGAACCTTCACAACCCTGGCATTGATGAGAGGCCCAAGATGAGAGGTCTCTGGAAAGTAACCTGAGGGCTGCTCTGGGGCTGGGGCAAGCCAAGGGAAGGAGCCAAGAGACAGGTCAAGGAGGAAGATGGGTGAAGCAACCCCTTCCCCACTGCTGAACTCTGAGGTCTCATTGTTGGGCTAGCAATCTTCAACAAGTCGAGGGACAGCCAGCATGAAAAATACTGTCATCACCACAACCTTCAACACATCAAGGGAGATCCAGCACGGAGGGGGAACGTTAGATGTTGGAGATGTAGATGAGCCCTCGCTATCACCCTGCCCCATAGATTTCAAGTTAAGATTCAGGTTCATAAAATTCATAGAGTGCATGGTGAAGAGGGTTTCTTGGAACCTAATCCTATTTTCCCCCTCGGTTCAATGATACCGGTCTACTAATCTGGTATCCACTAGATTTTCCAGGAAGCTAACCTAATGAGAACTGACTGTAGTCTTTTCTTTTTTCTTTTTTTAAACTTGTTGCGTTCAATGAGACTCTGCCTCCCCTGACTGCACATCTCTGGTCAGTACATTCCATTCCTCTGTTATAAAGGAATAGAACCGAAAATGGGTTAAGTGAAGCCTTTATTTTGTAACTTTTATAAAACGAAGTCTATTCAAATAAACACTGCTCCAAAAAAAAAATTTATGGTGATCATATGAAGTAAAAAAATGGTCTTGAGCAAAAATTTCATGTTGCCATGTTACCTGCCATCACCATTTAAAGTATCTTACCTGCGTTTTTCTTGTTACCTCTCTGATGATAATCCAATGTTCAGTGAAGATATAATAATGCGAGTGAATTGCAGATCTCCTTTCTTGGCTTTACTTGTAGTGTGTGAAGTGGAACTCAATCAGCCCCCCCCCCCACCCCAAAACAAAAATATTCTGGGTCTGACAAATCTCATTGCAGGTTCAGTTCAAACATTACGGTAGCAGTGGAGAACAATGTGCAGGTCATTGTATTACTTTGTTCTCTGAATTATTCAACATTTGAATTGCTCTTAGTTCCCCAACAGTGGTTAGAACTCACTGCAGGAATGATGCACGTGTTTATGCTGCCCACATTGCACAAGAAGCTGTAAGAGAAAAAAAGAAAGGAAGTTCTACCACAGCATGTTTATTGCTGCTCTGTAGCATTTAAAAATTGCCCTGAGAAACACCTGAGTTATTTCAAAAGCATTTAGCAACCATGGAGACATATAATTAGAGTTCCTAGGCGGACAGACATTGCTTTGGGAAGCATTCAGATACACAAATGGACCCTGCAGCAAATATTCCTTTCCATCTAGACTTGCCAAAGAAATGAAACTGGAGATTTTTCCCCCTAGTTCTTGTACTGTTATTTTTCTTAGTGGGTGTGTGTAGAAGAAATGTGTAAAGGGGGCTTAACTTTATAGTAATTTTATATATATATATTAGTTTATATTGTTGAATTTGTGGCTGGCACTTTGATATTACACATGCCACACGCACACTCACACACACAGAAAGAGAGAGAGAGAGAGAGAGAGAGATATACTGCATGGCTCTCCCCAAGAACCAGAGTTTATAACACTGAAGACGATGGAAGCAGAAAAAGAGTCCATGCTCTGCTGAACCACAGAAATTCATAGACAAACCAAAGGACTAGACAAACTAATTTACATCTGACTAACTCAATTATTGGCATACTGTTTGCCTACTAACATTGTTGATGATATTAACTAGTTCAACTACATGGTAGCAGCACATCACACATTGTGTACAAGATAAACAAAGATGGCAACATGCATCAAACTTTAAACGGATTCCACCTCTCATTTTAAATTTAATTATCCAACTGTGTACATCTTCCAAACAATCCAACAGCAACCAATACTGAAAGTCTGCAAGGAAAAAAATAGAGGGAAGGACTGTACATTTAAATCACTAGTTCTATCACTTAGCTAAGAACGATTTCCAGCTGAGCACTCCATAATCATGCAACCAAATGACTTGCAGAGTCATGGGATGATAACGGTACTCAAAGCTGCTCTGCTCTGTATTCTTGTACATGGAATGCAGGCTTCTCATAAAAATGTCCAAAGCTTCATGCTTGCGGAGAACGCTCTGAAAATGTCCAGTAACATGGAGATTCTACTGAAAGTTCAAAATCTACACAAAGCATTGGATGAGATTTGCTAGCAGAGGGTTTTGGCTCTGACTTACCTGCTACAGCGGGTGGCCAGCAGTCCGTGACACATGTGGGAAGGTAAAGCATGCTGCAGCAGTGTATTGAGTAGCACACTGCTGGAGATCCAGTGGGAAGGCTGAGCATTCCCATGCATGTCACTTGACCACTGGTCACACCCCACCACAGATAAACCAGTGCGGTTGGGGGGGAAAGTGGAATGGAGAGGGGGGCAAAACTCGGCACATAGAGGGAGGCGGGGGTGTGGAGAGGCTGTGGAATGAGTGGATCTTGCAGCAATGACATATGCCAGATACTATCCCCTCTGGTAGGTCCTTGGAGGCATATTGTGGGACAGGATCCCTTTTACCTTCCCAAGCCTCCTGCTGCCCCCCCCCTCCCCACTGGATATAGCATTTGCCTTTTAGGTATGGCTATACCAGCAGGGCAGGAGAAGGATAGGATTGGGCCAACAATGTGTTTTGGGGAGACAACTGTAGAGCCTTCCTTCTTGTTTCTCTTGCAGTCTGTTAAAGCTAGTCAAATGCCTCTTAAAAATGAGAAAACAATATTTTTATTGTTTCTGTCATTGTTAACACTCATCCACACTTGCAGTTATTGCACTGTTGTATTATATTCTTCTTTATAATCGTCATGATTTAATCCCTTGGGGACAGTACAGATGGACAACTGGATTATGACAGTATGTAAACAATTCAGAAACAGTGTTTGAACACTGTGATAATCCTGCACTAAACTCCCACCCACAAATAATGCACCACATTTTTTTTCTTCAACAATTATTTATTGAACACAATGAAACTTACACACAAGAAAGAATGATGTTTCTTCTACACTCCCTATTTTTCCACGTAATCTCCGTCCAGTTCTATGGCCTTCCTCCAGCGAGACACAAGGGCATGTATGCCCTGTCGGTACCACTCCTTGTTCTGGTCACGAAGCCATTTCTGCACTGTGTGAATCACCTCTTCATCATCCTCAAAATGTCTTCTGCAAATGGCATCCTTTAATGGCCCATACAAGTGGAAGTCTGAGGGAGCTAGGTCAGGGCTGTAGGGTGGATGGGGTAACACAGTCCAACCCTGTTTAGTGATGTGTTCCGAAGTCCTCAAACTTGTGTGAGGCCAAGTGTTATCATGTTGAATCAAACATTCACCTGGATTGTTATGGCGCCGAAGTCGCTGGAAGCAGTTCTTGAGTTTGGTTAATGTCTTCACATAAGCTTCAGAATTAATGGTGCTGCCTCTTGGCATCACATCAATGAGTATGACGCCCTCACAGTCCCAAAACACAGTGATCATGACTTTACCGGCGGAAGCAGTTGCTTTGAATTTTTTCTTCTGTGGAGATTGAGGATGACGCCATTCCATCGACTGTCGTTTTGTTTCGGGCTCAAAATGGTGAACCCAGGTTTCATCACCTGTCACAATCCTGGACAAGAATGCTTCCCCCTCATCTTCAAAATGTTTCAGCAACTCAGAAGAAATGTTTTTTCTGAGAGATTTGTGGTCCACCGTAAGTCAGCGCGGAACCCATCATGCACACACTTTTGAGTAATCAAGAGCACGGATGATTGCATCCACACTTCCTTTGCTGATTGACAGCTTCAGCGCCAACTGCCTAGTCGTTATGCATCGGTCCTCGCGAATGAGCACATCAGCAAGCTGCGTCTTGTCAGGTGTGACAGCCGTGGATGGCCGCCCCGAACGCTGCAAATCTTGGAGCTCTGCTGAACCGCCTTCTAATGGCCTCACCCTCTGTGCCCAGCGACTAACCGTACTTCTGTCGACTGCAGATTCTCCATAAACTGTACACAAATGTTTGTGAATGTTCCCAACAGTTTCTTTCTCCGCAGTGAGAAATTCAATGACGACACGCTGCTTGTAACGTACATCACTTACAGATGCCATTTCGAAACACTGCTGCAGCTACGCTATCTGTCTGAAGAAAACCAAAAATTTGTGTGCGCACTCCTGAAAATTCAAATAATGTATATCTAAAGTTTCGCATTCGTACCATTACTGTAGGCTGAGAAAAAAAATGTGGTGCATTACTTTCTGGGCGACCCTCATACTTAGAGTATCTTTGTGAGATCCATTCACAAAGCTGCCATACGATTACATATTCCTATAAGTGCTCTGAGTTTTAAAGGTACACAAGGTGAAAATAATTGTGGTGTGCAGCCACCTTGGGACTAATTGTGAAAGGTGGGACAAATATGAATGAGTGAACAACTGCTTCGCATTTTTCAAGTGGAAGGGCATGCATAAACGCTATATGAAACAGAGGTTGAAGAGGGCCATCGTAGGAAGCCAAAAAGAACTGGTTAATTCAAAATAAATGCTTGTGATCTGTCCTTAAGAACATAAGAACAGCCCCACTGGATCAGGCCATAGGCCCATCTAGTCCAGCTTCCTGTATCTCACAGCGGCCCACCAAATGCCCCAGGGAGCACACCAGATAACAAGAGACCTCGTCCTGGTGCTCTCCCCTACATCTGGCATTCTGACTTAACCCATTCCTAAAATCAGGAGGTTGCGCATACACATCATGGCTTGTACCCCATAATGGATTTTTCCTCCAGAAACTCGTCCAATCCACTTTTAAAGGTGTCTAGGCTAGACGCCAGCACCACATCCTGTGGCAAGGAGTTCCACAGACTGACCACGCGCTGAGTAAAGAAATATTTTCTTTTGTCTGTCCTAACCCGCCCAACACTCAATTTTAGTGGATGTCCCCTGGTTCTAGTATTATGTGAGAGTGTAAAGAGCATCTCCCTATCCACTCTGTCCATCCCCTGCATAATTTTGTATGTCTCAATCATGTCCCCCCTCAAGCGTCTCTTTTCTAGGCTGAAGAGGCCCAAACGCCGTAGCCTTTCCTCATAAGGAAGGTGCCCCAGCCCCGTAATCAGCTTAGTCGCTCTCTTTTGCACCTTCTCCATTTCCACTATGTCTTTTTTGAGATGCGGCGACCAGAACTGGACACAATACTCCAGGTGTGGCCTTACCATTGATTTGTACAACGGCATTATAATATTAGCCGTTTTGTTCTCAATACCCTTCCTAATGATCCCAAGCATAGAATTGGCCTTCTTCACTGCCGCCGCACATTGGGTCGACACTTTCATCGACCTGTCCACCACCCCCCCAAGATCTCTCTCCTGATCTGTCACAGACAGCTCAGAACCCATCAGCCTATATCTAAAGTTTTGATTTTTTGCCCCAATGTGCATGACTTTACACTTACTGACATTGAAGCGCATCTGCCATTTTGCTGCCCATTCTGCCAGTCTGGAGAGATCCTTCTGGAGCTCCTCACAATCACTTCTGGTCTTTACCACTCGGAAAAGTTTGGTGTCGTCTGCAAACTTAGCCACTTCACTGCTCAACCCTGTCTCCAGGTCATTTATGAAGAGGTTGAAAAGCACCGGTCCCAGGACAGATCCTTGGGGCACACCGCTTTTCACCTCTCTCCATTGTGAAAATTGCCCATTGACACCCACTCTCTGCTTCCTGGCCTCCAACCAGTTCTCAATCCACGAGAGGACCTGTCCTCTAATTCCCTGACTGTGGAGTTTTTTCAGTAGCCTTTGGTGAGGGACCGTGTCAAATGCCTTCTGAAAGTCCAGATATATAATGTCCACGGGTTCTCCCGCATCCACATGCCTGTTGACCTTTTCAAAGAATTCTATAAGGTTTGTGAGGCAAGACTTACCCTTACAGAAGCCATGCTGACTCTCCCTCAGCAAGGCCTGTTCGTCTATGTGTTTTGAGATCCTATCTTTGATGAGGCATTCCACCATCTTACCCGGTATGGATGTTAGGCTGACCGGCCTATAGTTTCCCGGGTCCCCCCTCTTTCCCTTTTTAAAAATAGGCGTGACATTTGCTATCCTCCAATCTTCTGGTACCGTGGCTGTTTTGAGGGACAAGTTGCATACCTTAGTCAAGAGATCTGCAACTTCATTCTTCAATTCCTTAATAACCCTTGGGTGTATGCCATCAGGGCCCGGTGACTTATTGATCTTTAATTTATCAATGAGGTCTGAAACATCTTCTCTTTTAACCTCTATCTGACTTAACTCCTCGGTCAGGAGGGGCCGTTCGGGCAGCGGTATCTGCCCGAGGTCTTCTGCCGTGAAGACAGATGCAAAGAACTCATTTAATTTCTCTGCCATCTCTAAGTCTCCTTTTATCTCCCCTTTCCCTCCCTCACCATCCAGAGGGCCAACCGCTTCTCTGGCGGGTTTCCTGCTTCTAACATATTTGAAGAAGCTTTTATTATTCCCCTTAATGTTGCTGGCCATGCGTTCCTCATAGTCTCGCTTGGCCTCCCCTATCACCTTCTTACATTTCTTTTGCCGCAGTTTATGTTCCTTTTTATTCTCTTCATTAGGGCAAGACTTCCATTTACGGAAGGAAGCTTCCTTGCCCTTCACAGCCTCTCTAACTTGGCTGGTTAGCCATGCGGGCACTCTCCTGGATTTAGTGGAACCCTTCTTTCTTTGCGGTATACACCTCTGCTGGGCCTCTATTACTGTTGTTTTAAGCAGCCTCCATGCACTCTGGAGAGACTGGACTCTTTTTACCCTCCCTTTCAACCTCCTTCTAACCAGCCTCCTCATTTGAGGGAAGTCCGCCCGTCGGAAGTCAAGGGTTTTTGTTAGAGATTTGCCTGGTATTCTTCCCCCAACGTGCACATCAAAACGGATCGCAGCATGATCACTGTTCCCCAATGGCTCAGTAACGTTTACATCTCTAACCAGGTCCTGCGTACTGCACAAAATTAAATCCAGAGTCACCTGTCCTCTGGTGGGCTCCTTGACTAGCTGATCTAAGCCACAGTCATTTAGCACGTCAAGAAATCCGGTTTCCTTATCGTGACCAGAACACAAATTGACCCAGTCAATATGAGGATAATTGAAGTCCCCCATGATTACAACCCTGTCCTTCCTTGTCACCTCCCTGATCTGTTTCCTCATTTCAAGGTCCCCATCAGATTTCTGGTCTGGAGGACGATAGCACGCCCCCAGTATTACATCGCTGCACAAGCCTGGTAATTTAACCCACAGAGATTCTACGGTGGAGTCGGACCCACCTTCAATCTCTACTTTGCTGGATTCTATCCCTTCCTTAACATAAATGGCCACCCCACCTCCAACACGCCCCTGCCTGTCCCTCCTGTAGAGTTTATAGCCCGGGATTGCGGTATCCCACTGATTCTCCGCATTCCACCAGGTTTCCGTTATGCCCACTATGTCAATATTTTCCCTTGTCACCAGACATTCCAGTTCTCCCACCTTTGCTCGTAGACTTCGGGCATTCGCATAAAAGCATTTATACACGGAATGCCCCAGGATGGGCTGCTTATTTGCTCCTTTGTCCCCGCATCCTCTCATTGTGCCAAACCGTCTATCACATCCCATCACCCTACCTTTCCCAATTTCTTCTCCTACCCTGCCTTTGTCTTGTTGTTCTCTAACCTCCCCATCCTCATCCTCATAGGGATGAGGAGTCCCGAACCGGATGCCCCTCGGCTCCTGTCGGCCTTCCCCCAGGGATCAGTTTAAAAGCTGCTCTGCCAAGGATTCCTTGATCCTCCAACTAGTCCTGTGCTTATGGTTTGTTTTTATTCTTTCCACTTTCATTGAAAATGAAGCTAATTAAATGAAAGGACATGCTTTGCCCTTTGTATACAGAAAGCACAATAACCACAGATTTCATTGCATCAGTAAGGCTATCCTGAGTGATAAGCCCAGAGCTTATTGTGCTGTTTTACAACAAGTGAATAGTCCTTATGTCTTTAAAAGGACAGCTTAATGGAAAATCATTATTTTTACATGTTAACTGCCTATCTCAACACTTTCAGATGCATTTAAGTAATCATTTAAAGTGTCTTCACACACCTCCATAAATGTCATTTGTGTCTAAGTCTTGCCTGCCTCTCTCTCTCTCTCTCTCTCTCTCTCTCTCTCTCTCATCTGTATGTGCAAAAGTGAAAGTTATTAAGGCTCTGATGGAATGAATTACATATGGGAAGAGAAGGCGGGGCAATAGAAAATAAAACTATCACACAGACTTGCCTAACTACAACTTATACTGTACAAAGAGAGCTATGTTCTCTGGCTACTGCTGTAGTCCTTACAATAGCTCTGTAAGGTGAGTAAATATGGTTGACTTCATGTTGAAACTCAGGAGCCAGTGGTGGACCTGCAATTAAGTAAAAGGGGCAAATGCCTTGGGCATGGAGCCTCGCTTGGTTCTAGGACCACGCGGAAGCTTCACTGAGGCTCCCAACATGGTTGGAAACTGTGCTTCCTGTTTGCCAGAAGCACAGTTTAAGAGTGCTGGGAAGCCTCAGGAGGCTTCCTTGGTGCATCCTAGAGTTGCGTAAGGCTCCAAAACGTTGCAGTGAGTGGGGGGTGGATCCCTATGGGGGCATCCCACGACAAGCGCCATCACAGACCTTTGCCCTGAGGCATGGAGCTGTGGAGGACTGCCACTGTCAAGAGCTGAGCTCTGAAGCAGGAAACTCTTGATTTGCAGCTCAGAACACAATCCTATACTGACATTCCACTAGCGCTGCAGCCACTGCACCGGCCTAGATTGATGCAAACATGCTGTAAAACATATTTGTGACTACTCTAGTGTAGGCAGTGCTGGTGGGAAGGTCTGTGCTAGCCCACCGGCACCTAATCCAAGCTGCCAGCACAGGTAAGTAAAGCATTAAGTGGCGCAGGAGGTGGCAGCAGGACATTCCAGAGGTGGGGAGAATGTGTAACGGGCAGAATAGGAGCAGGATAGGCCGAGCTGAGCTCTGCTGTATCCTAAATCCTGTCCAGGTCTCCTGGCTTTACACAGGCCTGCTATTGAGCAGGTGCAGATCCAAGTAGCCCCATAGAGCAGGCTGAGACATTATTTGGCATAAGGGGAGAAATATTCCCTTATCCTGAGGAGACCTCCAGTCTGCTCCCAAACTGTGCCCAATACAGCAGAAGCCATACAGCTCTGCTGCACCAGCATAGCTTAGTGTTGGGCCACCCATTGCTTAGCTACTAAACTACACCAAATCTTGATCAAAGTTCCTGATCTACTCTATGTTATCAGATGGTGTGGTGGTGAATATGGTTATTCATTTATAGTTCTGAAAGAAAGGCAATAATTGCTCAGAATAGAAGAGACAAGGTCTGCAAATGTTAATTGGTTTAATTGCTATATTAACCGATTAAAGCTTTAACGAATTCATCAGTGATTTAGTGGAAGAAAATCTTTATCAGCAAGGTCACATTTTAATCAGTAAATCTGTAACCTAAAAGCACACTTGCTAGTTTTTTAGGCTATTTGGTTCTGGTCTGTAACTGTAATAAGAAATGAAAATGTGATGTTGCAGATTGTCGCTCCTCCTATCAACGAATAGTGCCTTTTTCTTATTAAACTGGAAGCTATCTTACCCGCCCTTCAATGTGTCAAAAAGCAATGGTAATGAGGTTTTGATAAGATGCAGTTTTAATCAATTAATTAATCAATCAATTAATTAGTTTACAGGCAGATGAAGAATAAACTAAAAATTCTTAAGTGGTTGACAGCCCTAGGAGGGGCAACCTGTGCATCTTGTGTATAAATACAGAGGCTGGAATATAGTTGAAACAGTCCGTTGAAGGTAGTTGTCTACAATCATTCAAAACAAACTACTTCAACTCTTCTGAGCTGTACGTCACCCAAATAGCTATCAGTTGACCTTGAATGGTATCCGTTGCAGTGTTTTGGCAAAATGTAATGCACATATTATGAGGATTTCATCACTTACAGGAAAATTAGTTCTCTCCAATTCCGTTGCAAACCTCTTCAGTTCGTGACCTTTACGAGTCTGAACAGGCAGCAGCAAGGAAGTTTAGAAGAAGAGACATCCAAGCAGAACCTGAACAGGGATGGAAAAACCCTCCATCCGACCTGCATTAATGGGTGCAGTTAGTTCAAGGGAAGTTCTTGCTGTTTGTGTCTCTAATTTTCTGTGACCAAGGGCAACAATTCTCAATGCCAAACAAATTACGTGAGGTAGGGGAAAGCTCAAGGAAAACACTCGGTGATTGCACGAAGGGCATTCGATTCTTGTAAAAATTAAAGCCCTGCAGCATTTCCAAAAGCAGGTTCTGCAATCTGTCACTTCACACCAGTTAAAAATGCACTCAGAAGCAGTTTCTGGTTGAGAACTTGACATTTGCAGAGGCGCGGGGATTGAACTTTTCCACAGCGCATGAAAGTCGAGCTCCGTTTTTCCTTCGTTTTAGCCCAGTTCTGTTATCCTCTCCATGGAATAAGGTAGAAGTGGTCGGTTCCAAAAATATCCTTTCAAGGGAAAAGTATAAAAACATTTTGTCTAGAGCAGACTTTAACAGAGTCGCTCCACAGACAAGTTGGTAGCTCACCACAACCCAGTCCATGTATTTGCACATACACATTTCAGGCACTTGCAGCCTAACAGAAAACTCAATAATAAAAACAACTGTTGCAAAGTTTTGTCTTCCTAGTCACCTGGAGGAAATTCTCAGGGCCAGCCTGCTTGTGAGGCCAAGTGAAGTGGCCACCAAGCAGCAGGGCTTGTGACGGGGCCTTGCATCCCACTCATGCCCACTGCCTCCACTTCTCTGCCTTGCCCTGCCACTGTCCAATTACCTCCTTGTACTGTGGGAGGGAGACTGAGCAATGACAGCTGGAGAGTAGAAAATGAAGATGGTGGCCCATTTCCTCCTTCAGTGCCGCTGTCATGCCACTGTGAATTGTGATGGTGGGGCCGGACAAAGTTGAGAAACACTTATTCCAATCCCAGTATCCTCCCTGCCCAGTCTGTTTTAGACTTGTTGGCAACGATAAGGAGAAATCTGAACAGGCAGGAACTGTTCTGCTTCCTGTTAATGTTCAGTTAGTCTCCTCCCTGTACTGTGCAGGTGGGTTAGTTGCCTGCACGATCAACTCTTCAGTTAGCAAGAATGTTTTTTTGCTTGGCTTGGAAACAAATTGAGCTATTTTTCCCAAAATAAAAGCTCAGCTTTTTTCAGGACCAATTTTAATTCAAATCCTATGCACCAACATGAAGGGCCAAGCCCTCTCCATCACCCCGCAAGCTTCCTTCCCCATCCATCCATGCAGCCTTCAAGCCCCTCTTCCTCCTGCCTTCACTTACTTTGCTGCTACTTGGTGATTCAGTAACAGTAGAAATACATGCAGTGATAGGTGAGAAATGGGTATCTACATTGCCCAGGGACTGTGCTGTGTAGCAGCATTTCCAGGCACAGATAACTAACAGCCCAGTCCTGACTTGCCTGGCACACGGGGTTGCTGTGGTGCCAACATGGCTGCTGTGGCATCCTGTGTGCACCAGGCAGCCACCAGCGGCTCCTTGGGAAGGAAATTAGCACTTAAGGAAATTAGACCCACAATAGGGCTACTCAACTCTGCGCCCGCTATTGAGTACACAATAGTAATAGAGTTCCATGTCGAGCCAAGAAGCTCGACATAGGTCTCAGGATTGTGCCCTCCCTCCCTGCTCTTTCCAGGCCTTCCCACCCTGCCCTCCCACCCTCCCCCCATCTCCCCTGCCCCTGGATACATCCTCCCCACCTCCCCCCCACAACCCAACTCACTTCTCTGCCACCCAGTGGTCCAGGCTACCACCAGGCAGCTGATCACCAGCCTCCAACTGGCATTGTCCCAGCATGGGCTTGCGCTGGGCCAGTTTTGGTGCTCAGCTGGTGCTAACCCTTGCAAACATGCTTTATGGCACATTTGGATGGTGCACACCAGTGGTAAGCTGACACACCAAGCTCAGGATTAGGATCTAAGTTGGGAGTTTGGAGGAAAGTCTCTCTTCCTTTCTCCCATTTGTTGCTTCTACCAAAGCAACAACAACTACGTCAGTAGGAGGGAAGAGAAAAGGGAAGTGGGTTGGTGTTTGGGCCCTGGATTGATGGAAAGATGGAAGAAAAAGAACTTTTAGCAGGGTTGGATCAAAATCTGAGCCAAAGGAGTCAGGAGTCACCATGCTTGCCTTCTATTTCAAGCAAGCATTACAAGTCTTCAAGAGCTGTGTTTCCAACATCTGTAGCTGAAAGTTCAGTTCATTCGAGTGAATCAAAACTTAAACTCTTTCTTAATTTATTTCTTGTCACACACACACACACACACACACACACACACACACAAAGAGAGAGAGAGAGAGAGAGAGTTTGTCCAAGCTCACAAATATTTTTAGAATCGTAACAAAGAAAATCTGCAAATTGGAAAACTTAAGGTAAATGAAATGGGAATATTTTTAAAGATTATTGGTTTAGATTCAAAGTTTTCACTCTGCTCACAAAGGAACATTTGTTCACAGGAGGAAAGGTTCAGTCACAGGAGAGCTACTTCCAAGAGTGCAGCTCTCATTTCATGGAACCAGGAATGGAAACTCCTTTCATTCAAGTAGGATAGATGTTGATCCCAGTCAATAGACTGATTTCCCCCAATCCAGCTTGGAAATAAATCCAATTGATATTACTGGGATTCTGTTCCAAGCAAATGTTTTAGTGTAGACATTTTAGAGCAGGGGCCTCCAAACCCAGGCCAGGGGGCAAGATATGGCCCACAGAGAGCCTCTATCTGGCCCGTGGCCAGCCTCTAATTCCCTGAGTGCCTCTGGCCCAGTTGACCAAACACAACCAGCGTTGTGCTTATGGGGTGGTGGAATGGGGGTCCACTTAAGTGTGTGCTTTATTTCTTGGGCTGTGTTGGTACTTGGAGAAATCCTGGACATTGTAGCCCATTCATTCATTCATTCATTCATTCATTCACGTTCCTTCTCTAATGTATTGAAATTTTATATTTAATTTTTTTTGACGGCCCTCAACACTATGCCAGATGCGACCCTTTGGCCGAAAAGTTTAGAGACCCCTGTTTTAGAGTGAGTTGGCAAACTGATATACAGCTGACATTTTGGCTAAGACTCGTCTAAGTAGGTATAGATGTTGTATTGTAACCACGACTGCAACCAACAGTAATTGGAATTCCACTTCTTAAAAAAAAGTGACAGAACATTGCCTATAGGATTTCATGTGTCTAAGAGATGGGATCATTGATCTGTCAAGACTAGCGTCCTGCCTCCAGCAGAAACCACAAGCTAATGTTTTAGAGAAAGGTAAGAAACGTCTAAGGGGTTATTAGTTTTTCTCTGAAACGTGAGACTTGATCGCCTTGTCATTATCTTTCCTTGCATAGTTATAGCCTTCCAATTTAAAAATCCAGCAAGAGAGAAAAATTGTATTGGGATACCCTTGAAGTCACTGTCATGGCTAAAGAGAATGGAAAGGCCAAGGGATATTGAAATAGAATCCAATCATTCATTCTTCTTAATGGACTAGATTAAGCGTAAAATTCTTTCTGACAACCCTCCAATAATGCTCCTAAATACGAAGAAATTCTAGATCTTCTATCTGTGTGAGACAGGCAAGGGCTGAATGGATTACTAGCTTTTTGGAAGTCAATCACTTTTGAATTATGATAAATTATATGTGAAGATGTAAGGACTTAACAGCCCAACCCTGAAACCAGTGGCTCTGCCAGGTGCAGCCGCACCGAAATGGCTTCCTCCGCATCCAGCGGCACTGCCAAGGCTGCTGGAGGTCTCATCAGGAGAAGGGGATTCTCATTCCCTTGCCCTGGGGAAAGCCCCAGGTTCTGCAATGGGGCTTCTCAAATTTGCACCAGATATTTTGCTGGTTTCGGATTTGAGAGACTCCGTGTCAGGCTTTTCAGCCCGATACAACAAGAGGTTTGCTTTCTCAATGTGAAATTAGCTGAACAGAAGTTTCAGATCATGATGAATAAAGAATCCTAAGTGCATTATCACTATATATTTACTCAAGAAACTAAATGTACTGCAGCAACTAACTTAAAAAAATTATTAATAGAAATACTGTATATTATTGTTATTTAAAATATTGATGTAGCATTTTTCACCAACATTTGATTTCACCAGCAAAGTTCACAAGCATTTGATACAGTAAAATAAATGCAAAGATTGGTTTTTGTTACAAAGAGTCACAAACTAAAAAAAAGGCTCCATCAAGCAGTCACTGGAAAGGACACTATGTTGGAGCAAACGGTAGGTGACCTGTGCTCCCTCTCATGTATTGATGTGCTACAGCCTCCCAGCCAGGTGTGCCTCTTGGCTGTGATGCGAAGTGTTAAATGCTGGCTGAGGTGATACTTGCTTGTCTCCTACTGTGGCTGGACAGTTAGACAGCAGCTTTCTTGAATAATTAGTATTGAGTTCTAAACCTGCAAGACAACCCTTGTCTTGTGTTTCTGGCCAGTCTTGCCGGTTAGAGCAAGACCCTTGGCTGGGCTCAAACCCATCTCGTCTGGCCCCCAGCCTGTGCTTTTGTGCAGTGAACCAACAGCATTCTACAATGCTGTTGAAGCTCCTCTTGTGACTCATCCTGGTCCCTCCCCAGGGATAAGAGTTTCTTGCAGCTGGTTAATGCATCCACAGGGAGTCAAACCCTTGCCACTGAGAGACTTATGTGTTTGTTTCACCTGGTTGCCCTCTTCTGAGGGAGCTTTCTTCTACTATCAACTCCCAAAGGTATTTTTTGGGATGGGTGTATTTTTGTGAGTGGGATAATAGTACTTGAACCCTGACTTTAGGGATTCCTATCAGTGCTTTGCTTTTCCCCCCTTTGTTGCTGATGCCACATTAGGTCCTGCAGAGAATGGGGGAACTGTGGCAGTACTACATATATCATGTGTATGTGTGTGTGTGTGTGGTTTCATTGGAGCATTTCTCCCTGGTTGGTGGTGATGACTGTTGCTGTGTTGCTTATTTCTAGAGGATGGAGGGAGGTTGCTTGCTGGCCCTGCACCTGGCTCCACACCCTGCTTAGTTCACCCTGGCAGCATTTCTTAGGCTGCTGGCACTGGGGCTGGGTGGATACAGTGACTGGATCCTTGAGTATGGCACCAATGATGCATTGATGTCAGGATGTTGTTCCATAAATGTTTTGAGGTTTCCATAGGTGCTGTCATTACTGGGAGAGCAATGCCTTAGACGGACTTAGGATTGCACTCTGAGTGCGGCTTCCAATAGGACTAGTGTTTGATCTTGATTTTCAAAAAGATTACTGATGGTAATCTTATTCCATATGGTTTTTAGGGGCATATTTGGAATGTATTCCTAAATTCTTGGAATACAAAATTCAGATGACATGTAACTAGTAAATATTATTTTTATTATTGTTAATGATGTATATCTTTTTTTTTTTTACTGTGTATCTTTGGATAATATTTTTACATGTAATTTTTGTTTAAATCCCACCAGAGAGGGTTCCATATTTATTTCCCTGTTATCCTATTAGCAATTAGGATGGATACATGGATTGGCTTGGATCCAAAGAACAGCAAGCAGAAGAAGAAAATGACACTGTTCTTCTTTGAATTCCTACAGACGCACTAATAGAATGCTTCTCACATTGTTGAAGCATAATGTATCTAATCTTGCATTACAGAATAGAGACAAGTACAAGAAATTCCATTTATTTTTGTTGTTTAACCTGCAGTTTGTTTTGTCTGTCATTCATTAATGCTTTGCTCACTTCAGACAAATTTTCTTTTCCCCCTGCCATCTGTATTATGTTGAGTTTAGCATGTAGCACAGCAGAGAAAGACTGTAATCTTTTTTTAAAAAACTGTAGTTTTTTTTTAAAAAAAAAACTGTAGTTTTAAAACCTTTCTGGTAGATACCCCTTTGGTTTGTTTCCATTCATCTCCCTGCCCTAAGAAACCTAAAAGCAAATGGTCCCATTCTGTTTGGCTTCCATTTGTTCCAAAAACAAATGCACACCTATCCCTTACTGTTTAGCAAGCATCAGTGCCTTGATGCTAACATACTGCACACCGAGTATTAGCATAAATACTGAAAGCAGCAACTTGGTCTTAGTAAGTGGATCAGGGAGGAGTCTGACTTGCTGTGTTGTACTTTTCATTACAACGTTGTAAGGTGACTTAAAGACAGGGCAGCATTGGGTTGTAGGTAGCCATTCAAATCTGCATTCAAAGGCAGTTAATGCCTTTCCCTACATTTGCTAGAGTGGATCAACCATCCCAGTGAGGGGCATCTCTGGGACTGACTTCCTTCATTATTGCGAGGAGACCAGTCATGCCATTTGCACCCCATCTTAGAGCCTGCAGGTGCAATACTGACACAATCAGAGCTATTTCTTTACAGGATTGACAGCCCAATCCTGAGCTGCCCGGGGCGTGAGGCTGCGGTGGCACCAAAAATGGCTGCTGCCGCATCCTGCATGCCTCAGGCAGCCGCCAGCGGCTCCTCAGGAGAAGAGGACTTTCGTCCCCTTCCCCCAGGTAAAGAGAGTAGCCCTGGTCAGTGGTGAATCAAAAACCTCCATGTCGGGCAGAGAGCCCAATACGGAGGCTTTGGATCCAGTGGAGCATCGCTCCACCAGTCTCGCCTCCCTCCCCCCGGCACGCCTCCTCCCCACCCTCTTTCCGCCTCCGCCTCCCTGTAACACCTCCTCCCCGCCCTCTCCCCAGACTCTGCCCACTTCCCCCCTCCCCAGAATGCCTCCTTCCCATCTCTCCCCATGCCCCCACTTACCTCTCCACTGCTCAGCAGTCCACGCGACTGTTGAGCAGTGGAGATTGGGTGCCCGCCTGGTGGTAGCCCAGCGCTGGTCAGGGCTGGGCTACCCCAGCACTCACCTGCCGCTAGGGCCAGTCTGTGACAGTGCACACCAGTGGTGAGCCAGTGTGCCAAGCTCAGGATTTGGCTCTTATTCATTTAAAACATTTATACCCCAGTTTGTTTTTCTCACAGAAAGCACCTCACTATCAGGTTAAAAACAACTGCACAAAATGAATTTAAAGCAACAATATTACAATAAAAAGCAATTCAGTCAGGAGAGAGGGAGAGGGGGTAGGTAGGTCTTTGTAATACTCTTTCAGAATTCTAACATAGGTGTGGATCGTTACGGGAGCAATCCTAACCCCTTATGGCAGTGCTTTCCAGCAGTGACATAAGGGCAATGCAGCTCTGAGGTAAGGAAAAAAACATTCCCTTACTCTGAGGAGACCTTCATGAGTGGCACCCAACTGCAGGGTGCAGCACATGGCCCATTGGCACCACTATGCCAGTGCTGGAAAGCACTGACATAAGGGGTTAGGATTGCGCCCTACATGGAAGTAGAGTGTAGTTAACCATTTTTCTTTGTGCCATTTCACCACTGAAAATCCCCCCCCCACTTGCTATGAGACTACAAGAGTATGCGAAAATTAAATACTGCATGCCTCTGCCCCATGGTCCCCATTCAGATTGAACTCCTACTCATCTGCTATTTACAATTTTTTAAAAACAGGGACTTGTTTTAACAGTACATCTAGTCTGGCCCTCATTTGCACGCGCATGCTTTTGCAGCACATTGTGAGACTGCAAAACAGCCAACAGGATTTTATAGCCCACGTAGTGTTGTAATCAGGCACAGCACTGTGGCTATTCCATAAAATGCGTTTGCTCTTCAGTACCTTCTCAGAACTATTAAATAGCTAGAGGGAACTGGTCCAAATTTAAGCCCATTTTGGTTAACAATAATTAAAACTCCAGCTGTGCAATATCATGCTAATATTGAATTGTCTTGAACTGTCACAGAAAGAAAATTAAAATTAAAAAAAACCCTTAACTTTCCAGTTACAGGCTGGTACAGTCTGTAGAATTCCAGCGTACAAAATCATGATGGTATCTGTGATCCTGGGTGTGCTTACCTTACCGTAAACTTCATTCAGCTGAGAGATCCCTATCCTATCCTTTGTCCACTATAGCATGCAGCCATGCTGAAATCAGCATGTATGCTATGGTGCACTATATGCTATGGTGGGGGGCATGCTGTGATGGGGGGCAGATTGGGAGGCTTGGGAGGGGAGAGGGAAAATATTTTCCCTTGCCCTTCCGTAAGTTTCCTGATTGCCAATGGCTCTTCTCAGACCTGCGCCAATTCATTAGCTGCCACAAGTGCAAGGTGACAGAGGGGGGTCTGTTGGCTCCCCTAGAGGGGATAGCATCCAGCGCAATTCACCTATGCTAGGTGCCACCACCTCCCACCTCCATCACTCCCCAGCCCTTCCCCCTGTTCCTCCTTTTTCTGCCCTCCCCCCATCCCATGCAACTTGTTCTGGCAGTGGTAGAGTTCAATCTATCGGACTTAGGGCGCAATCCTAACTCACTTTCCAGCATCGACATAAGGGCAATGCAGCTCCAAGGTAAGGGAACAAACATTCCCTTACTTTGAAGAAGCCTCCGTGAGTGCCCCCCAATTGCAGGATACAGCACATGTCCCATTGGCACAGCTATTTCAGTGCTGGAAAGTGGGTTAGGATTTGAGCCGTAGATTCATACATTTCACAGTCTTTGAAAAATCTCTTAAAATATTGTTCCATAAGCACACATTGTGTCAATGTTTTCATTCAATTTCTTCGCCATTCACAAGAGCTACAATATTTTTATCAACAACATTTTGGGTCCTCTTCATGAGAGATTTGTACATAATTACAGGAGCTAACATTCAGAAAGAAGAAGAAAAATCCAATATTTTGCAGGAGACATGATAATGAGAGTAGTTAGCAGCACTAAAGCTAGCATATTCTGTCTGAATAGGACAGGAAGTGAGATTGACCCAAACTGAGTAGATAGGAGAAAGCTCATGTCTCCCTTAGCAACCGCATCAATCTCACTAAGGATGCCTATGGCTTTTGGGATTTGCGTCCAAGTCATTTAGATTTAGGTTCCAGTCCACAAAGAACTTACTGCAAAATGGTTTCACTGAAGTCTAGCTGAATTGTAGCTTCAGGCAACAACCCACAAGCCATTTACTACAGAATATGCTTATCAAAGTCAATGACATGACTATAGAGCAAGTGGTTTGTGGATTGTGTACTCCATTATCTGGCAAGAACATACAGAGTAGCACACAGTCTGTGTCTTTCTAAAGGCTTTTGAAACAGCATCATGCATTTCTCTGTGGAAATTCCAATCTAATTTGATTCAGGGGTCTCTGAGATGTCTTGATGACATCATACCTTCCATTAAGTCTAACCATGATAAGGTTAGTCAAAGAGCAACGTACATCCTTTTCATTACAGCTGTGACCTTCCATCCTATGAATGTCATGGAATAATTGGGAAAGCTATAAAATGTATGGACATGGGATATAAATTTCCCTCCAAATCACTGCATAAAGTTATTTGGCTTGATTTTCTCTGAGTTGGTGGAATTTGAGGAATAGCAGAATGTGTGTTTTTTGATGTAATGTAGCTGGTATATTGCAAGCTTTTACAAGGTGTCTGCAATTATCTTGTGCCAGCAAAATAGGTTTTCTGTTCCTGCAGATTATTTTCAATGACAACACAAAGGGACTTTCTTAGTCCTGAGTGGTCTTAAATATGAATTCCCCCAAAATACATGAAGCTGCAGCAGTCTATTTTTCATGTGGCTCAGATGTTAATAGAGCTAAGAGGCTTATTTTCAGTCTGGGCTTTCTTACACTTAGCAGGGAGAGAACAACTGCCCTATTTCATAGGGCTTTTTCTAGTGATCGTTTCCTGGTGTCTCTCTTCTTGTGTCTTTTTTTATATTGTAGGTCCTTTGGGACAGAAAGCATCTCATTATCTTCTTTGCTATGTGCATTTTTTTGTTGAAAAGGGGGCTAAAAATATTTTTTTAATAATATAAAATGGAATGGGATAACAGGGAAGGAAGACTGTAATTCAGTGAAACCGTGCCTGTTTTGCATGCAGAAGGTCTTAGATTCAATCTCTGGCATCTCCAGATAGGGCTAAGAAACACTCCCTCTGGAAACCTGGAGAATTGAAATATGCCAGATTGTGGTGTCTTTGTGTAGTGGGCAATCCTGCCTGGTCCCTTTCAGCATGCAAGATGGAGGCACGAAAGTTCAGGCACCTGATTGGTGCCTTCCAGGTGGGTTGAGCTTTACCAACCATTAGTGTTCTGAGGGTCTTACCTCAGTCTGCTCTGGCTTGCAACCCCTGCCCACCCTTCCTTTGTGCCTTCGTATATTATCTGGTTGCCTTCAGAGCCAAGTAGGACTTTTTTGGAGTCTGCTTCACTTGCAGGCACACCTGTGCATTGCCCTCACTACCTGGAATGGCTCCAATGGCGAATGAGAGGGGCTGCTTACATGGTGCATTATGGCACCTGCAGTACTTACTGCACTGCCCTTCCTATAGCTATGTTATTGGGTAAACTATTGGGCAGCAATGCCCGAACCAGTTCTGGATTAGAGCCCGATCCTATGCTTGACTACTCAGAAGTAAGTCCCATTATAGACAATGCAGCTTACTTCCAAGTAAGTGTGGATAGGATTGCAGCCCCAGCCAGTTAAACTTGAGCCCAACATTTCCAGCATTCAGCTCCAAAACCTTTCAAATTTTATTTATTTATTTGATTTGATTTGTAATCTGCCTTTCTCCCCGGAGGGCACCCAAAGCGGCTCTGGTTCAGTCTTGGATGGTTCAGTCTTGGGACACACAAAGAAATAATAAAGATTAAGATACCTATGAACATGTCCAGAGTGCTTTCTCTCCAGCACTGATTACCTCCATCGTTCAAGTTTGTTATTTTTTTAAGCTTCAGCATACAATGCAATACAAAAAAGATATCACAGGCAGCGAAGAATAATAGAACTCTGAAAAGTTATAAGAAAACTCTTATAGCACTGACAACTTACCATCATGAATGAATGAATGACAATAAACATGATCAGGAAAGAAGCCTGTCATTCAAATGATACTTCTTAATAGCAATATAGACTTGTGACACTTGATATGGGACCATTTCAGTGGCAGCTTTATGTCAGAAAAGATCCCATGACAAGTGTGTCACACTTATTTCTGCCTGATAGATTGAGCCTTTAAGCTGCTTTACTAAACTGATAACATATCAGGAATTAACATACTCCCAAATGTGGACCTTTTATAATGTAAGTGAATATAAATCTCAGAAAAAATGGATCCAGAAAACTAATGATGTTATGTTAGGTATCTAAACCTCTGCTAATTGGGAAAAGAGGCACCTTTTAAAATGACAGCTGTCATATGTAACAGGAGGAGAACAGCTGTCCCTATTCACCCCAACATGGCATCCTTGCTCATTGGCTGGCGATGTCTCCCTTGTGCTTCAGCTCTAGTCTGTGTGCCCATTACATCTGCTTGTGTAAGCTACTTGGAGAACTGCTTTTTGTGGAAAACAATATACAAAGATTTTCAATCAATAATAATGCATAAAAAATAACATATTTTTCCACTGAGCTACATCAAAACTAAGCTCTTTATTCACCTCTTACATACATTTGGGATGAGTGGAGAATTGGTGCACATTCATGGTTAACTTCAATGCTTAGTCATCACGTGAAAACAGGAGCAAGCACACCTTCTTTTTATGCTGTCTCAGCTCCTCAAAAACAAGGTTCTTTTACAAAGGCCACCAGTGTGTGGTGCTGCCATGTGTACTGCCAGCCCAAGCAGCAAAAGCATTACGTGTTCCACACATTCACAACAGGAAGTCGCTTTTGCACAGTTCTAGCAAAATGTATGTTTTTCACATAGGTATGCGGTAGCAGAGTCAGAGGAGGAGTGGAGTTGTAAGGGTCACACAGCTCCAAAACTCGCCATGTAAGCTGCCCTCCCTTGCTCTCAGGGCTATTCCAAGGAGCAAAAGCAATGCAGAAGCATCTCCTCTATGTTGCTTCTCCCTGGACAGGCTCCAAGGGCATGGGGGAGGGGCAGCTTTCACAGCCATGTGGCACTTACAGCTCCACCCCCTCCTCTGGCTCCACTACTGCAGGCAGGTTACCGGACAATCTCTTCTTTTTAACAGCCAGAAAGCTAAGGGATCTCCAGTGGATTCTTCGTTAGTAACAGAACATCTAGAAGCCGCCGTAATGAGTGATAACTGGAATTATGGTGAAGTACGACAGTAATTTGAGTGAGAAACATAAGTTGTAGTTCAATGATATTCAGAGTTCATGATTAATGGACTTCAACAGTCTTGAAGATTCACTTCAGTTACAACTGAAAATGAAATCTGTGGTGTTTTTTTTTCTTTAATGCTCTCAGCGCCTCCCCCAACATGCAGCCCTTTGCCACACTCTGGTAGATTCTCTCACAAAGGGGCACTGTAAGTCCCCTTTCAGTCCCAAATCCAATTAAAGAAACTTGAGACAAGCAAGAGCAGAGGGGCAGCCAAACAACTGTGATCTGTCTCCAGCAAGGGACAGAGTGCGTTAGATCGATGAGAAGCCTGACCCAGAAGCCTTTGTCGGGCCAGGGAGTACCAGCTGACATATTGGTGTGAAGAGGTGGCTGCGGGTGACTGGCCTGTGGTTTCTCCTTTGGCCAGAGCAGCTGGAGACACACAAGCTTAAAACCCTGTTTGGTGTCTCTCCGGTCACCAGCTCCCAAACAGCTGTGGCTTAAGCTCTGATACAACCTTGGGAAAGCCTGAATGTACCCTATGTTAACACATCGTGTATTGTCTGGATGTACAATGTTAATTGTACATCAGTACATATGAGTACAATTTAATTGGCATTCAAGCTTTTAAACAATGAGTGCGCCAGACACAAGATTTCATTTGCAAATGTAATGTCGCTGCAAGCCTTGCAGGAACAAAGACCAAAGTTACATCAAGTTTTAAATTATACTTTTGAGGCTTCAGAAGTTAGTAGCACGTTGAAACAAGTTCTTAATTTGTCTCCTTATTTCATTCATTTTGTGAACCCATCCTGGCTTCTCAACAAAGGATGTCCATGCGCAAAATGATTTCCTGCTTTTCTTGTCAGAGGCCCAAGCCCTCCGCTCGCACAGAGCTTTTGGAGCTCAATCTGCAATGCTCAGCTTGTCTTCAGTGTGCCATATTCCATCAGTGCGCAAATAACATATTTCCATTTTAAAAACTGAAACATGTCACAAAAAGCTTTTGGCATTTACGTGGCCCAGACAATCACATTTACACCCTCTAATTCTCTCCACAACTAATTTCTTATGTTCAGTATATATCCTCAGCAGGAAATCAGGAATAACTATTAAAGGGGCAAAAAATGAGTGCCTTCAGCCATTAGCATATGCCTGTGACAAGGAGAGAGCATGACATGTGGCAATATCAACAGCTGTAAGAAAAGAAAAGAAAAGAAAAGAAAAGAAAAGAAAAGAAAAGAAAAGAAAAGGATTCAATTTTAGGAGAAATTCAAGCGTTTTAAATGTATACTGTATTTGAAAAGAGTAACACTTGAAATTATTAGAGCTCAGCTATTCATCAGCTATAGCTATCCATTTCCTTAGGGATAAGCATTGGAAACTAGAGTTAACATTTGGGCCAGGCTTGTGGGGGAATTTTTGAGACCATGAAGATGCTGTCTGTCAGCCTTACAGTTCTCAGTAGATAGCAGGAGAAGGTTATTAATGGCACAGTCCTATGCATCTACTACTGCATCTACTCAGAAGTAAATTCTACTGTGTTCAATGAGGCTTACTCCCAGAAATGTGTGTATAGGATTGCAACCTTGGTGTCTCAACAGGTCAATATTAGCACCCTGTCTCATAGCTAGAACACTATAGGAAGCCAGTCTCCTGTCAATTCTGAACCCACTGCAGCTTCCGTGCAGATTTGGAAGGCATGAATGTCAGTAATTTCCTTGGAAAATGAATAAAAAAGTGAAAAGCACCCCTAGGCACATCCACAACCTGCAGCTCTAGCCATAGACATTGATCTGGTAATTAGAGGAAACTGAACTACAACAGTGCATCCCAGGTCACAACATCTGCCAACCATTATTATGTCAGTTCTTTTCTGAACCCCTTCTCCATTTTCCTTATGTTCCATTGAGAGTTACATAGCGGCAGCCACGAGGGGGGTGGAACTGGGACATCCAATGGCTTGATGCATGCAACTAGTTTATCACAAAAACTGGCATTCTCAGAGAAATCAGGACAATTCACCCAAAATACTTGCTCTTCAGCTGAGCCAATAACATTAAATCTGGATTGGAGATAACAACAACAACAACAACAACAACAACAACAACAACAGGTATTTATATACTGCCTTTCTTGGTCTTTATTCAAGACTTTATTCAAGGTGGTTTACATAGGCAGGCTTTATTAAATCCCTATTAAATAGGGATTTTTACAATTTTAAAGAAGGTTCTTTCTTTCAAGAATGACTACATTCAAGGTGTTTCATTCCAATCTGGCTTCACATTCTGGCCTCCATCCTCCCACGCTCAGAGCAGATGGAATAGCTCGGCTTCAGCTTGTCAGCTGCTCCAATGTCGCACGGTGCCGGTGGCCTCGAACGGGCGACCTTGTGGATGTTATCTTCAGGCAGACGGAGGCTCTACCCTCTAGACCAGACCTCCTGCCCGATTTGTTATTTGTTATTATTTGTTATAGATTTGTTATTATAGAGAGTGACAAGTAATGAAACAAAAATCAATGCCTATGAATCAAGAACACAATTTCTTTTCTTTTTTTCAAGGTACATGCAAAAGAACTTGCCTGTCTGCCCTCATCTTTTTCCTAACCATTGCCCTATCCACTACTTACACTATAGATGTTGCAAACATTCAATCATGGTGCATGGGAAAACTCACAATTTGTTTGGATGCTTGAGGGCAAAACAGAGACAAACACCAGTCAGCTTGCAAAACTTTTTATGAGTTTTTATGAGCAATCAGATCAACCACTAGCAACATTTTACATGTAAAGCACCCAAAACTGCTGCCATGGTCACCTCAGCCTTCCCCTTCCCCCAAAGCAAAGTGCTTGCTTGGGGAAGTGTGGTGGGCTTCACCCAGCATTCCCTCTAAAGGGCCTGCACCAGAGCATGGACCCCTCCAGCATTTGCCACCTCTGGATGCTTGGCAATTACATCATCACATCATCGCCAAACTTTCTGTTTGCCGAGCTCAGCACTGCACAGAGCTTGGCCGTACACCTTACAGGGAACACTAGCTCAACTCCTTCTACCTCCTCCCACCAGAGCAGATTGACATCAAGGGGTGAGGGATATGAAATGCTGGGTGCCTTCTCAGGGTGGAGAGATGGAGACAACCTAGGGGTTCAACTGCAGGGATAAGGAATTTATTGCAATCACATGAAACAAAAATCTTTCATATTGGATTTAGTCCTTAGTCCTTCACTGTGCTCCCCTAGTTACCTTCACAAGAGTTTTCCAAATTGGCTTACCAGAAACTGCTCCTGGTTTGGATTAGGAGGTGCCTGACCTGAAGGACATCACCCACCAGGAAACTCCAGCCAGACCACACTGGACCAGGCCCCCTTCCTTGCCCCAGTTTCTTTAACCTGCCACACTCCTAGTACTTCCCTCTTTCTTCATTCTAAGGTAGACTGCTTCTAAAACCTGGTGGTTGCACATACCCATCATGGTTTGTAACCTGTGATGGACTTTTCTTCTAAAAATCTGTCCAATCCCCTTTTAAAGGTTTCTAGGCCTTGGACCATTTGGAGACTAAGGGCGCAATCCTAACCCCTCATGTCAGTGCTTTCCTGCACTGACATAAAGACAATGCAGCTCTGAGGTAGGGGAACAAACATTCCCTTACTTTGATGAGGTCTCCGTTAATGACACCCAACTGCAGGATGCAGCACACATCCCATTGGCACTGCTATGCCAGTACTGGAAAGCACTGACATAAGGGGTTAGGATTGCACCCTAAGTTTCCCATATCGCTGTGCTACCAACAATATTTTTCTATACCTATCTATACATTTATAGGGCTGTGTTCACAGATTCAGATGAACGTTTAGAGATTCAGGCTGGGCTGATCCTGCTATCCTCTACACCAGGGATGCCCAAACCCTGGCCCTGGAGCCACTTGTGGCCCTCAAGGACTCCCAATCCAGCCTGTAGGGGGCCCCTAGTCTCTAATAAGCCTCTGGCCCTCCAGAGACTTGCTGGAGCCCACGCTGGCCAGACACAACTGCTCTCAGCATGACGGCCAACTGTTCAACCTCTTGTGTGAGCTATGGAATGAGGGCTCCCACCACTGCTTGCTGTTTACGTCTGTGATGCAGCAGAGGCAGAGAAGAAAAGGCCAGCCTTGCTTTGTGCAAAGCCTTTCATAGTCCTTGAGTTATTGCAAGACCTTCATTCATTCATATAAGTTCCATCTCTAATATATTCATTTATGTAAATTTATTCAAATTTGAAATGTAAATTAATTATTTTTCCCCCAGCCCCCAACACAGTGTCAGAGAGATGATGTGGCCCTCCTGCCAAAAAGTTTGGACACCCCTGCTCTACACAGATGAACTGAGCTATATTAAAGTCCCTTCTATTCCATTCCTAACTAGTCAATCACTCACCACTTTCTAGCACTGTCTTGCCCAATAATTTAGATTTTAGACCTTCTGGGAAGGGTCTGCCCAACTCCCAAGTTTTGTATAGCATCCATCACACCACTGTCAAGAAATGAATGCTCACTTGGAGTTATTATAGTAGCAGTGTAGGGCAACACAACGATGCACATTAATGTCATTCTAAGAAAACATTGCAAAATCAAACAGAGGATGCAGGCCACCACCAAAAGTTCAATGTGAATTTGAATGTGTGAAAGTAAAAGATATCTAACAAATACTGGGCGATGATAGATGGCCACAGTCAGGCACTTACATTTCTCTCCAACAAAGACAGCCATTACAAAATACAACTGCTGTCCCCTTTCTACTGTTGGTGTTTTCTCAAGAGCCACAGATTCAAAAATAACAAGGGGGGGAAACTCTGCATAAACTTTGGGTTTGTTGCAAGAAGTATCAATGGGAAGAATTAACTTTCAAATACAAGTGAGCATTCTGCCCATCAAGAGAACAAAACAGTTGACTGGGATTATGTCACTGATGTAGAGATGAAATACTTGATTGCCAGTGGCAAATTGTGGAAACAGTTTTGTTCATGTGGAATGGGAATAAGTATTTACTCAGCGTAAACGATTACTCAAGACAAAGTCTTCTAAAATAGCACCGCTCCGGGACATGAAAATCTAAACTGATCAATCACACACAAGTCTCTCTAACAAGGCAAGGTAGAAACGTAAGAAGGAAGGAACTCAGCCAGAGGCTCTATCGTTTAAAAGTGAAAAATACCTCTACGTTATGGCTTCCTGATATGAACACATTCCAATAAATCTGAAAATGTAATGTGGGTGTGTTGGTGAGAATGGGTATTTTAAAACTAACCCTATTAAACTGTGTAGAAATCCTCATCTCAGTCATACAGGTAACGAGCAGGACAATCAATAAATTGTTACTTCCCTGCTACTTCCAAGCGGCTAAGAGGTTTAAACAATGTGGCTAGGGTTGGAAGATCCCCCTCTATTTACCTCGAGAGTTTCCCTGAGTAGTTTGGACAATATTTGCCCATCTGACCAGCACCCCATGGTAAAATATTTGCACACTCACAAAGCACGCATGTCCTGATCACTCACTTCACTTCCTGGGGAACATGGGGCACTTTTTTCCTGAACTGCATGGGGAAATAGTTTGTCCCACCCACCCCTATACACACACTACAAATCTATTTTAAAAACTTGACTTCCTGGCAGTAGTTTGAGCTGGCGAAATATTGCAGAATGAATGAAAGCATGTGCACAAGCATGAAAGCCAAGTTTCCCTCTGGGGAAAAGGGAAAGATTGAGTACAAGTAACTGAAACAATTGCCTGATCATCCCCTGGCCTCCACTGCCTTGCCCTTAATAATACTTAGCATTTGTATAGCACTTTCCAGGTGTGCAAAACACTTCATACAAATTATTTGGATGCAATCCATACCACAGTCCTGTAAGGATTATCCCCATACAGCAACTGGGGGATGGAGGAAGGAGGGAGTGGCTTGCCTTAGCCTATCTAGGGAGTTCATGGGGAAAGTGAGATTCAGGCCCCTATCCTATCATTCCTTCCCCCTCTCCAACACACACACACACACACACACACACACACACACACACACACACACACACACAAACAAACTGGTGCAGCATTACCAAGAAGGAACACGCTGTATCCAGTGAGGGGCTGGGGACTGGGAGGCTTCAGAGGGAGATTTAAACCCCTTTCCCTTCTATAAGCCTCTTGCTCTGCAATGGATCTCTTCTGACATGCGCTTTTAGCTGGTGCAAGTCCAAGGAGAAAAAGGTGGCAGAGAGGCTGCAAAGTGAGGGGATAGGATCTGGCATGCACCACTGAATCCACCCCTCCTGCAGTCTCCTGCAGTCCCTGCCCCCATTTCTCCCCCCCATCACATTTTGACCACTCCCCACCCCCTCCCCTGACCAGTTTCGCCCCTTCCCTGGTGGCTGCGGTGGGGTTTGGGGGCACTGCCACTTCTTACAGTAGTGCTCCCAAAATGGCTGCCAATGGAGCGCTCTGCAGTCCATAGTACAGCTGTTTTGTGACAATTGTTCCACTGTCATAAAGTGCTCTGGCCAGCAGTCCAATTTGGCTTGGGCTGTCAAGCTAGGAAAGTTCTGAGTGGCAACTCGTTTTCTTAGCCTCTATGCCACATCCCCCCTGTGTTTCTTGTATCTATGATTATAAACCCTTCAGATAAACATTCTGCATCAAGTACATGAATAACACAACAACATCTGACTGATATTAAGTCCTGAAATCTATGCACTGTAAGCAGAATTTTCCTTCTGGAAGTAGTCTTTTAAAAGCCTTATACTCAAGCAGCAAACGACTTAACAAACTGGATTCAGACAAACATCAGGACACTAGGAAGTATGAGGTTTGAGACTTTCAATGTGGTGTCCGTATGGCCCAAATAGTGACAGACTGGGACTTGGACAGATAAGTCCTCGTGCCACCAATTCATTTTGTGGCTTTGGGCTAGGTCCCATAATTCTCCATCAGTTCTCCTTCTCTAAAAACGGGAATAATTGTGACCCCACCTCACTGGTTGCTTTGCGGTAAAAACACAATAAAGCTTGTGATGCCGAATGCTGAGCCAGAGTCATTATGTAGTGGCAGAGGAGACGTGACAGCCATGAGGACTTCATGCGGAATCTCATTATCGGGAAGGAAGTATCCCTGTTACGTTTCAGACAACAAGAATCACAAGCATCAGATTTTGCTCTCAAGTTCAAGAACCGACATGCCCCCCTGCAGGGCCTGAACTCCATTTTTTGCAGAAGACACAGAAGGAGAAAAGCTGAACAAATGCCGACACATTGCCTTTTCTGCTATGAAAAAAATGTAGCATCCAAGAGAGTTGGAACAGAACAAGCGGGGAGGGGGCACACAAAGAGAATAATCCATAAAAAAATTCATTGTGCCACTGTGGAGGTGCTGAGCGCTATGACAAACTGTAGACTTTAAAACAAGTTTTTATCACAGCCAAAGCAACTCATAATTTTTTTTTTTTTAGGACATTGTTTCCTGTGAAGAAAATGGTAATTAGCCATTGTAAATTATCAATTGTCTTAAAAGCACCTCTTTCCCTCAGTGGTGTATTCTCATCTCAGCTGGTTTTCTTCAACCATGATCCGCAAGTGACAGTTTTTAAATTAAAAGCCACTCTGTATTATCACAAAAACAGGCACAACCGACAAGCAGGCTACCAATTGTTAAGCTGGACCGCATTGTCATTCAAAAGGGGAAAATGCAGATCTTGCATTGAGAGCCTGACAAAATATGACATTTCTCACATTTTAAAATCCAACGGCTATAACTCCACAGATTAATGTGAGACACTTACAGGCATTCACACACAATTTTTGGCACAATATCCTAAAAGACTAGTTTTGTCTATTTTTACTGTCAACTCAGTGAAGTTGAGGAAATTTCAACTCAGGAAATTTTTCTAAGAGCCCCAAATGTAAATGGTGATGATATATTTGTTGCTCTAGCATTGCCAGTATTAGACACTGACAGCAGATGCACTTTATTAGAAAACATGGCCAATGTATATATTTTAACACCAAAAGTAGTATCAGCTCCCAGCACACAAGTTTGCCAAGTCAAATTTATTCAAGACAAGATGAGATTCTTTTCTTCCAAAGACATGGGGCTTCTTGGACATGTGCCAGCAATTTATCTGGCACAAATCTGAGTAGCCCCATTGCGCTAGCTGGGTCTTTACACGGAGTAAGGGAACAAATGTTCCCTTATGCCAAGAAGACCTCCAGCCTGTTCCTTCCCAGAACTGGATACAGCATGGACTACAGAGTCCCACTGCACCAGTTCTGCACAGGATCGGGCTGTAAGACAATCAAAGGTGCTTTGAACTGCTACCTTGGCATCCAGGAGCAAAACTGGCTCTAAGAGCACACCAAAAGTGCATAACAAGCATGACAGTGCAATTCTACATGTGTACTCAGATATGAGTCCTATTGTGTTCAATGCACTTAATCCCAGGTACGTTTGCGTAGATTGCAAGCTGAATAACTTGTCTTTAGAGAGATGACAAGCTCCTGCTCCCCTTTTTGATTGCAATATTAGATCTTGATAATTTTCTGACTTTTACCCTCATCTATCTTTGATCCCTCTGATCCTTATCTGATGCTCTGGATCTCAGCCCTGACTCCTTTTAGATCACACACCAGAGAGAAGACCATCATCCCAATCCACAAACCACTTAAGAGTACTTGGATGCATGGCAATTTGATCCCATCAACGTGAGTGAAGCTAAGGGTCCAACCCCAAGTCAAGAAGTAAGTTCTTAGAACTGGTCATCCCAGCTAGGTCCAGCACAATATCATGACAGGACATAGTGTCAGTGTTACAGGTACAGTATACTGCAAGAATCCATAGCACGTTTTACAAGATAGGCAACCTCTATAAGAAACCAACCAACTTAACTCAAAATACACCATGCCTCAAGTCTCTTCACAAATACCATTTTTTCAGTAATTTGACACTCTCAGGATCCCCTGACCACATTTGGTCAGGCATTTGGATGCATAATGTTTGCCAACAGACTTCTAGACAAAATCATTCTTACAGTTTCTCAATACCTTGCTAAATCAAGAATTTAAAAAAATCAGAACCATACATTGTTAGGTGTGCACTATTAACATTGCTTCTCCTACCGACTTCCCTTCTTTCTTACACACAGAGTTATCTTGCCAGTTACAACTTCAGAATGTAATAGACCAGTGGTTCTCAAACTGGTGGGTCGCAACCCACCAGCCTGAGAACTCCTACCCTTTTCCCTTTAGGAGGTGGAGGCAGCGCAAAAGCAGCAACACAACCCCCAGAATCGAGCCGCTGTGGGAGAAGGGGGCCTGTTTTTAACTTAACTTACCTGCTGCCAGGGTCCGGGGGGTTCGGGGAGCCCCAAGGAGCCCTCTGCAAGACTCCCCGTGGCTTGTAGAATGTTAAAAATGTTGCAACCCACATTCTACAAGCCGTGGGGAGCCCTGGACCCAGGTAGCAAGTAAGTAACATAAAAAACAGCCCCCCTTCCCCACAGCGGCATGATCCTGGGGATTGTGTCACTACTTTTCATGCCATCCCCGCAAAGACTTACCCTGGTTCTCAAACTCCCAGAGGTCCCAGAGGGTAGGAGGTCTGGTCTAGAGGGCAGGAGGTCTGGTCTAGAGGGTAGAGCCTCCGTTTGCCTGAAGATAACATCCGAAGGTCGCCAGTTCGAGGCCACCGGCACCGTGAACAGCAAGACCTTGAAGCAGCTGAGAAGCCTAGCCAAGTTATGCCGAGTTATTCCACCTGCTCTTTGGCAGCTGTGTGGGAGGAAAATGGAGGCCAGAATGTGATACCAGATCATAAAAGATCCATCTGAAATGTTGTGGTTCTTGAAAGACAGAAATGTTGTGGTTCTTCTTCAATTGTAAAAATCCCTATTGGGGATTACCTATTGGAATCCCTACAGTGTATTAGACTATCTATGAAACCAATTGCAAGCATTTTTCCCCTTTGCAGGCAACATTCACATACAAAGCTCTGTTATTCAGTTACAAAGCGAGATCTGCATCACGTACCTTGTGTTTTGCTAGACACCAAGAATGCCCACTGTGAATTGTTCAAATTACCCCCTAACAAAGTTGTCTACTTAACAGACAGAAATAATGATACATGTCTGTTCCAGTTTCTTGTACGCAGATCCATTAGTATCACAGCTGAAGTTTTTTAATTAAGCAAAACAGTGCAACAACCTTAGACCTTTCTTTGTCTGGTTCTGCTCATAAAATTAAGTAGGCGCTGTTGTTTTATGTAAATAGCAGCTCCCTTTTAGGTTTGCCCATTTGAATTTGCTCCCATATTACAACTGTCTCATGAGTAATAAGCCCCCAGCCAATGACGCATACACCAGGAATATCAAGCAAATGCCTCGACTGCAAAAATCGCACTTTGTTAGCTGCTGACATTAAACAAGTGTGACAACCTGTTAGAGAAGGAAATTTACCCAACAACAATTACACAAGCTGGAGAACCACAAGTGGAAATTCTAAGCCACTGGTTCCAGACTGGTGATAAGCTGCAAACATCTAAGGACAGGACAAAGGGAAGGTCCCCAGAATGACACTGGGTTCAAATCAACTCAGCAATTGATGAGATACTGCAGAAAAGAGTAGGCTGTAGAGCTGTAGATACTGCAGAAAAGAGTAGGCATAGTTGCAAAAACCATATATGAACAATGTTGCACTCTTCAAACCCATTTGAACAGTTGTCTCCCCTTGTCACACATTGCCACCAAAAAGGATCCGCTATGCAATACCATAGACCCTCACCACATATTTTTGAAGTGGTTTCAGCATGGGGGCTGCCTTGATTGCTCTAGTAGATGGCTTTATTTGGGAGACACTATTTTGGGACAGTGGTGGGATATCTCCCTGTTGGAACTCCTGGATCACTCAGTGGCTTTTTATGCCATTGACATAGTGTTCTTATAGGCCGCCTGGACAAAATGGGGCAGAGCAGCACTGTTCTGTAGTGGTTTCCTTTCTTCCTGCAAACAGGAACATTTTGGAAGGTAGTTCAATGAGATTTTTATAAGTATTATGCCATGAGACAATCTCATAGAATCTCAATTTCTCCAGGTGTTTCCCTTCACTGTGCAGCCATCAACAAGGCTGCCAGCCATTGCCGTTTTCAAGCTCTCATAAGCAGCTGCAACCAAGCTTCAGACCAGCTTCTCAAAGATGTTATCAGTTTTTTGACAGCTGACTACTACACATTCCACTCCCCTGCACAGACACACCAGCAACCTCAGTATCCTATCCAAGCAATAGATCCTGCTTAACTTTTTCAGGCAAGGTAACAGCTCAACCTCTAGACCACACCTCCTGCCCTTTCCCATTAGGGTTATCAGGATTGGCCTGGAGTCTCAATGAATCAGTTTCCATCTCCTAGTGACTGTTGAAAACAATCCTGAAGAATTTAAGTGAGCCTCCAGGAACGTCCAACATTAGATCACACTAGGAAAACAATATCTCCAGGAATAGTTTCAGAAAAAAATGGCTACTCTATTTCCCATGATTAATTCATGTGCTGTTACATTCACAAAAATTGCAATTCTGACCTTTCTCTTCTGCATGTGTCTGTTTCTTTTAGGCTCAGCTCTTTGTCTGTTTTATGTAAATAAATGTCCTCCATCAGAAGGGTCTTACTAGATCAGACCAAAGGTCCTTTTATAACATATCCTAAACACATGTACTCAGCAGCAAGTCTTGTTGAACAAATGTTACCTTACTCCGTGAGCTGGACTGGCTTAGAGCCCAATCCTATGAGCGTGAATGCCAGTGGTAAGAGTAATCGTAAGAGCGGTAAGAGTAATACCGGTGGCCATGGTAATCCATGCCATGGTGACATCAAGGCTAGATTATTGTAACATGCTCTATGTGGGGCTGCCCTTGAAGACAGTTCGGAAACTGCAACTAGTGCAGAATGCGGTGGCCCATGTAGTTACTGGAGGTAGGCGGTTTGACTCTGTCAGTCCGCTTCTTCAGCGGCTGCACTGGCTGCCCATTCGTTTCCGGGCCCAATTCAAGGTGCTGGTTTTGACCTTTAAAGCCCTATACTGCTCTGGGCCAGGGTATCTTAGAGATCGCCTACTCCCGCACAATCCGTCTCATGCTCTTAGGTCATCAGAGAAGGCCTTTTTACAAGTGCTGCTGCCTAGGGAGGTACGTGGGGCGGCGGCAAGAAATAGGGCCTTCTCAGTAGTGGCACCAACGCTATGGAATTCCCTCCCCTTGACTTAAGAACTGCTCCTTCTCTTGTAACTTTCCAGCGAGGCCTGAAGACCCTTCTGTTTAGACAAGCCTTCTGAGTTCCTGGCCTTTTTAACATCTTTTAACATCTTTTAACATTTTTTAACATCTGTTCACAGGCCTGGTCCTTTTCTAATTTGCTGCCCTATGCTCTTATCTGACTAGTTTTTATCTGACTACTGTTTTTATGATATGTTATGTTTTTATTTGCTTTTAAATTATGTTTTTAACTGCTTTAACCTTCTTTTGTAAGCTGCCTTGAGTCCCTTCGGGGAAAAAGGCAGGGTAATAATAATAATAATAATAATAATAATAATAATAATAATAATAATAATAATAAGAGCATGCCACTGGTGTTGGGTATAGCAAACATGCCTTAAAGCATGTTTAAGGAGAGAGGGAGGAAAGAGGGAGAGTGCTGGGCCTCAGCACCTGGAGGGCACTCGTAATGAGCCACTGGGGGTACGTAGCACCATCAAATGGCATGTAGCTCTTCAGGGCAGGGGGAGGTGGAACAAGAAAAGGGACCGGCCCAGGAGAGGAGTCCTCCACTGAATCCTATGCCCTGGGTTGGGCTGAAAAGCCTGACACAGTGCTTTTCAAGCCATGCCGACAAAATAGCTGGTGCAGACTTGACTATCCCCATTGTGGGGCCTGGGGCTTCTCCCCTGAGGAGACCTCCAGACGCCTCCCTGGCCCTGCAGGGTATAGCGGTAGCCATTTTGGTGCCACTGTTACCAGCGGCACCAGGGAGGACAGGATTGAGCTGCAAGAGTCTGATCATCTTTGGACCAACCACCGCAGTCCTATTATGACAGCGGTGTCATTGGGCAGTCATGTCGGGCACTGGTGCAGAATCACACTACTCCATCACTGCCTTCTTCCTTGTATGCTTTCAGAGAGCAAGCATGACTGACTGGAGGAAAGGGAGAAGGCAGGAGAACCAACTGTGAGTGAGGCTCGAGCTGGGTCCTGCCTCCTTCTTCCGCCTGCTTCCTCACTCAGCCAAACACTCTACTCTCCAGCAACCTTACAACACAGTTGACGGGGGAAGGGACAAGTAGGAATGACTGGCAGGTAGTTCTAAATCCCCCACCTGCTTGTCCACTCATGCTGGCTTGTTCTCTCTGGCTGACAAGGGTGAGGAAGTGGGTAGGTGAAAGGAAACTGTACAGTCACTAATATGGAGGAGAAGCTTACTCACAGAGCAACATGCCCAAGAACCCAGCTCAACTTGACACTAAAACTGATGTGACAGAAAAGACCACAACAGTTTTTCACCACCTTAATAATATGAAATGCAGATTTCATTAGGTTACCTCCTACTGGATGCAGAACAGATCTCAGCCTGCATCAAAGGCTAATGGGACAGAGAGGAAGAAGCAAATTCTCTCTTTGGAAAAATATGCGTTATAGTAATCAATGTTACAATGCATGCGTTTAATTTTTTTTAAATCTAGAAAGTAATTTTAAAAGAGCATCAGATAGCTGTACGAAAATAGAAAGCGGCTCTTTTCAGTTTCATATAATATATTTGAGTTTTCCAGTTACATATACATCATAGGAAGATTCTCTTGACATTAGTAATTACCCATAGATATTACTAGCCGTCTCTGCAAAATTCTCTGTGTATTGCTGAAGTCTACTACAGATTCTTATGAACAAATGTGCTCTGGCGGTAGCATGCTGGGTGGCCAGGGAAAAGAAAACAGACCTCTGGTCGCGCATTACATCAATATAGGTAATAAAGTTATAATGTCCTATTAATAAAAATATAGATTTTTCTGAAACCACTCGGATCACAGTATACACATGAACGAAAATAAATTGTATTGACTGAGTGAACTCTAATGTCGTGATGCTACCAATCATATTTGCTACTCCATAACTGTCTTGAAATCAAACAAGAGATAAAAAAAATGCTTTGACCACATCATATAACCATCATTCAAACTGGCATATCTGGAAGTCTTTATTTGCAGAAAGCCAAACAGCAGGTGGCTCAAATTTAACAGGCTCTCTCTCTCTCTCTCTCTCTCTCTCTCTCTCTCTCTCTCCCTCTCTCCCCTTCCCTCACACATGAGAGAGAGAGCGAGATTATTTATCCCCAGGATTGTCACTCTGGTGCATTTGAGAATGAAGTCACAGAAGGAGGCTCTGCTCACCCATGAAATATCCTGGGTGACTTGGGCTAGTCACTCTCTCTCAGCCTCACCTACCTTACCGGGTGGCTGTGAGGACAAAAGGAGGGAAGGAACTATGTACACGACCTGTGCTCCTTGGAGAAAGGGCACTATAAAATTTGAAAAATATGTAAACTTTCCCTGCATTTGGTGTCTGCATTCAATGACTGTAACTACAGACAAACTCTGAACACCCGGAGAACAGGGTTAAGCATATGTAATTGGTGGAGCTAGTGTGACCACAGCTGTGATACAAGGACATCTGCAAGAGGGATCTCAAGGCCTTAGGAGTGGACCTCAACAGGTGGGAAACCCTGGCCTCTGAGCGGCCCGCTTGGAGGCAGGCTGTGCAGCATGGCCTTTCCCAGTTTGAAGAGACACTTGGCCAACAGACTGAGGCAAAGAGGCAAAGAAGGAAGGCCCATAGCCAGGGAGACAGACCAGGGACAGACTGCACTTGCTCCTGGTGTGGAAGGGATTGTCACTCCCTAATCAGCCTTTTCAGCCACACTAGACGCTGTTCCAGAACCACCATTCAGAGCGCGATACCATAGTCTTTCGAGACTGAAGGTTGCCAACAACACTAGTGTGACATGATCCTGGGGGCCTTCCACATGATCCTGTACACATTATAAGCTGCCATGAGGCTCACACTTCAGAACTCCCCATGCAGATGGAAGAGAAAGTTTTGGCCCATTGTTTTTATGAATGTGCCGTACTAGCGCTCAATGAGAGTTAAAATTATATTTCAGGTTAGGACAGAGAAATATAAGAAGCGCCCTCTGGGATCAGGCCAAAGGCCCTTCTAGTCCAGCAGCCTAATTCTCATGGCAGCCAGCCAGATGTGTCTTGGAATCCCACAAGCAGGAGATAAAGGCACGTCCCATCTCTCTGTTGCTCCCCTGCAACTGGTATTCCACACTAGGGCTTGTGAGAGACTCGCTTCTCAATGCCAACCTCTTTTAGCAACACAAGAAGATTGGCTCTGGGCAGGCTCTCAGGGCTTGGTCATGGGCTGTCTGATGACTCTGGGCTCGCAGTGCCCTACCTGGCCAACCTCGATCCCAGCCCTTCAGCCCAATTGAGCTCTCCTGGTACTTCAAGATTTCCCTCTATCTACCTACATTTCTGGTTTAGTACAGAAGTGCTGAACCAAAACAAAAAAAACTGCTATCTGGTTGCATATCCTATGCATCTCCAAAGGAAAACACCATTAAAAAAATTACATATGCCTGTAACTGATGGCGCAGATATTCATGTGTGACTCCTGAAAATCAATGTTTCTAAACTTAGCCTTACTTACACGAGCAATATTTTCTTCAAGGCTCTGGGAATTGACAGGCAGCATCCAGCCGTTCTTAATGTACTGAAATTTGATCAGATAAAAATAAAAGCATAATCATCATAATTAAAGGAACCCACTAGAGGAAAAATTAAATGGTAAGAGGCTTAAATAAGGCTGCCATTGGTGTTTTAATGGTTTTTGGAACAAATAGGAATCCGTTTTTCAAAGAAAGCAAAACAAAGGAGAGAGAAATATAGGTTGCACAGGGAGAGCAAGAGCTGCCTCCTACTAATCAGCATATAACAAAGACTTAAATTAAATGATTGCTACTCCAAGAAGGACAATAGGAACCATTTTTAGTATCACTCGAAGCATGAATTATTAATGCCTTCCGTGCCTGGGATATGCAGCAGCCTTCGAGTCACGCGTTGGCAAGGCCTATCAATAACACAGGGTTTGAGAACCTCCATGTTAGCTGTAAGTGACGGCCACAGAGAGCACTGAAGACACAAAAAGGTACAGTCAAAAGGAACTCACTCTGGTATACGCAGTTCCAGGCAAGAGCTTCATTTCTTTAAATGTTGTACCTTCAAGGGGTACATTTTCCAAGTCGGCATCAGTTGAGCGATCCCTGTGCAAGCATTACTGAACTCTTGCCTGTTGTAGAAGATTCTGGACATGTTCTTTGGCACACCACACAGGCCTGTTAGGGTGACAGTAAGGCCAATGTGGATGAAGAACGAGTCCTAAAACACACCCAATGCTCCGCCTATGTCTGGGCCTTGCAGAAGATATTGGGAGCGGCCACCAAGCTATCTTTCAGGAATGCTTATTCGGCCATTATTGATTTCCTCATTGATAAACTCCTGATAAGCCTCCAAGATCCCCAGAGGTCCTTGCAGCACCAGTTTCAAATTTCAAAACCAGTGTCCTAACACAGCATAGATTCTTCTGTTTCAATAAAATTGACTTTACTGAAAGCATCAGCTTTACTGGAGCTGTTGCCTGCATTATCTTTTCCCATAGCCTAGTTCCAGTATTGGAAGTGAGCCAGACTGGGAGAAATGGACTACCAACGACAGAGAGGTATGGCACAGAAAGGGAAGAGTTCATCTCCCCTCCTCCATCTACCTGTTTTAGCACTAAAATAAGATCACACACAATGAACACATATGTTCATACAGCTTTAACCATGAGTAAAGGAGACACATTATTAAAGAAACATATCTGCTATCACCATAACTTATTCAGCCCAAAGTCCTTTTCCAGCATTTCATCTTCCCCCAAGATTGCCCAGAGGCAGTGGGCCTCAAGCTCACATAGTTGCTCAATTCTCCTGATTGTGGTGGGAGCAAACAGGTGAGTTGAGGACTCCCTCTAAGACAAAGTCATAATATAGTGCAATCTTGGCACATTATGCTGGTGGAACAAAGCATGCACAGCACCCCCTTCTGGCCTGGCACCTGGGGCAGGCCACCCCCTGCCCCCCTCTTGCCATGCCACTGCACTGAGGGAAGAGTGGTAGTCCAAAAGGGGTGAATGATAGATTATGATTTCCTGCCTCATGGTTGGACAGCTTTATTTTATTTCCTTAGCATCAGGTTCACTGGGACATTACTTCATTGTAGCACTTCAGAGGGGTTTAATGACGGAGAAAATTTCCTGCATGCAGAAGTTCTCAGCCATCTCCAGGAAGCATTGGAAAAAAGACTCCTGTCTGAACCCTGGGACAGCTGCACCCATCAGTATAAATACTGGGCTAGATGGACCAAAGTTCTGACTCAGTACAAGTTTGCTTTGAATGTTCACTCTCTGAACTCCTTTTCCCTGCAGCCTGACTCCAAAATTGGAAGTGAGCCAAGCTCTGGGAAATGTGTCCACAGGAGAAGATTGTGAATGTACCATCAGTATCACAGGTAACAATTTATTACCAATCTTATAAAAATGTCATTTGGAATTTATATTTTATACTTCATTCTTTGAGGCTAGTTCCTTGGCTGCTGCACGGATCACTCCAGAATGCTAAGATCTGTACTTTCAGCTGAAGCCCAGAAAATGACTCCTTCATCTTATTTCAGCATCTGATCCATCGCCATTGCTTATACCTGTAGTCCTGTAGACACAAATGTCTGTGCTGCTATTTGAGTTGCATCAATTTTGCTGCAGGGTCCAAGCATGCAGAACCGATTTCTTCGACATTCAGTGGTCACCTATTGCTTAGCCATGCAGAGGATACACTCCCATCTCAAGAGATTTGTCCTAAGGATAGACAAAAGGTACAGATTAAGATCTTAGGGCAGAGTGAGCCCTGGGATGGCCTCATTTCCATTAATCACATTGAAATACAGGAAATCACCATGACTCTCACAAATGATAATGTAATACACACAGAAAGAGACAGAAGATGCCTCATCTGGCTTCAGGTCGAGATTTTCACAGGAGAAAAATAGCCAGAGAAATTGTGCTGGAGTATAAAAGATAGCTGTCAGTCTGATTTAAAGGTTAAGGAATACATGAAATTCTTTGTTCAGTGAGTCCTTAAGGGCCTTCTGGTAAAATGCAACCGGGAACCCAGCAAAGGTAATTTTGTGCAGCCATAATTATGTCCTCTGTACTTTGAGATTGGGTGAGAATCTTTTTTTCTTCTTCTCCTTTTTGCTTTTTTAAAAACTATTTTTAAAATACATTTAAAGCCTGCTAGAATTTTTATAACTTGGGGATGGACAAGCAGAGGTGCAGAGCCTCTGCTGTTTGACTTGCCCAGGTTTAATGCTGCCAAAAATGGTTTTTCTGAGGAGAAAAAACCTATAAATAAGAACCAAGGAAAAAGGTGCAGCAGGGCAATTTAAGTCACCAACCATTCATCACTCTCCGCATTTAATCCTGATAAGACCCACCATGCATACGATAAGGCAGAATATTAAATTCACCGAAGTCTCACCTCAGCCCTCCAAAGAGACTCTACAGCAGCACTGCAAATGGGAAGAACATATTTTCCAGCTAAAACAAGAAATGGGCAGCCCAGGCTTCCCATATGCCAGTCTTAACTCGACCTAGGAAAATCAGGATTTTGCCACATTATCTGTGGTCACTACCATACAGGCAGGGCTCAGCTCTGGAATATATATATAAATAAAAGCACACAAGAAGACTGTTTAACTACACTTGTCCACTAAAAGTGAAAGACATCAAGATTAATGAGCATAAGAAGTTTAAGCCTGGTACCTCTCTAAAAACAAAATATACACCACTGATTAAGGGCACAATCCTGAGAGGTACTTAGGCTGACACAAGTCCCTTACACCAGCCTGGGAATGTCACAAAAGTATCGTAAAGCACCTTTGTGCCACTCTTCGGGAAGATAGGCCAGCGCACAGACATGCACCAGCCCACCCATGCTGCCGCAGGCCAGGGGACGAGGTGAATTGCATTGGCCGAGCTCAGCCAATGCAGGGGTCTGGGGGATTGTATGGGGTAGGCAGGGAGGAGGCAGGAGGGAGGCGCTTCGGTGCAGGGGAGGGGGGCCGATGGGAGTTCCTGGGGGCGGGTGAGCAGGAGGCAGGGCCAGAATCTAGCAGTTATGGTGGATCCTGACCTTGTTCCCAGGTGGCCCAGGGCAGTCCCAGGCTGCTCAGATTTGCATCATCTCATCAGGAGGTGGAATATACCATGAAATAAGTGCACATTTGGTTTGGGCCTCTCAACTTCAACACAGTACACCTTTTGGCTGATAATGAAACAGTGTCACTATAAGGGTTGTGCTATGCATTGACGATAATGCCTAATTCAATGCCTTTTTTACTAGTTTCCTTTCCATTGGCTTTGAATTGATACCTTTCTTCCTATTGTAAACAGCGCACCAATCCTGACTGCAATCATGGTGGGGCAAAGTATTAAAGCCTGGGATCAGGTGCTATAAATTGAACCCACAAATTGATCTGAACAGAGAAATTAAAAAGCGTGGAGTAATATTTTTTCTTTTCTTTTCTTTTGGAATGGTAGACCCACATGTCCTATCACAAGCTGCTTTCAACATTCCGCTCACCTTCATGAAAAACGTGGCTCAGGGCACGGGGAAGTGCTGTCTGAGAAACTTACGTGTGCTGTACTAGTTGTGGTTCTTTTGGATTCAGTTCTGGAAAGAATGGCATAAGAAAAGTTTGAGATCTGCAATATCTATACATTTAGCGTTACTTCTTCAAACACACTTGAATCTGTCTGTTTCAAGTCTTTGAGATGAAATATCAACATATGATTATATAATTGTCAAAATAAATTCTGTAATCCATTTTGTTATAATATGTGACACATCGGGCATGACATTAACCTAACATTATAGTTGCATGGTGCTCTAACTGGACGTCCTCATGGGACCAAATGCAGCTTTTCCTACTTTATTCTATATTGCTAGAAGAAAATAGCCAAAGGTGATTTTGAGAATTTCTGCTTGCATTTGCCCATTCCCTACAGCAGGGGTGCTCAAACTTTCAACTTTAGGGATGCTGGACCTTTAACAAGTGTATAGAAGAGAGAATTGCAGCAGGTGCAACTTGTCATCCCACAGATGACAAGCTACACCTGCTGAAATTCTCTCTTCTATACACTTGTTAAAGGTCCAGCATCCCTAAATTTGAAAGTTTGAGCACCCCTGCCCTACAGCATGAAAATCTGCTGTTTAAACCTGCTGTGTTCTGCTTCGTAATGCAGATGAGTACGAATGGATTCATAAAGACTGGCTTTTGTTTCTGTGTATTCCCTAGACAAACTACACAATATGATCCTACTGGTTTAAGTCTTCCAATAACTTGGTATGTAATGTTCTCAAGTTTTAAAGTTCATTTTATCCATTCTCTAGGGCAGTCATTTTCAACCTTTTCCATCTCATGGCACACTGACAAGGCGTTAAAATTATCAAGGCACACCATCAGCTTTTTGACAATTGCCAAGGCACACCATGCTGTTGGTGGGGGTTCACGTCCCCTAATGGCCCTATTAATAAATGACCCTCCCTCAAATTCCCATGGCACACCTACGGACTATTCGCAGCACACCAGTGTGCCATGGCACAGTGGTCGAAAATGGCTGCTCTAGGGGTATGGATCCCGTTTTTTGTCAGATGGATAGCCACAAAATCCACCATATAGGATACCCAGAGGCTCTTCCTTTTAACCTCACATGCCTTGACCTCTGGAAGCCCCAATGAAAAGACTGGAATCACATGTTATAAAGAATCAAAGGGCTTTTTCTGCCAAAGCCTCAAGTAAAAGTCAACAGTGCAAAATTCATGTAAAACAATATATATTAAAGACATACAAACCTCACAGCATCAAGTTAAAAAATTTAAAAAAAAATTCCAGCAAATCCGTTTCAGCCTGGAACATGTATTAAATACTGTCTTTATTGAGGAGAATGAGCTCCAGATCACTCAAAAAAATGTGGCTTTGGGAATCAGAATATACCTCTTGAGTCAAGACTAAGGATCAAAGAAAGTTTCACTATTTGCCTGGCTGAGAAGTGCTGTAAACTTACCTATGTTTGAAAACTCCAAGACTGTAGATGTCAAAGGTTCCATCTGACTCCTTATTGTCAGCCGAGTGTTGATATCTATAATGGTCTTGGACATCATGATTTGAAGGAGCTAGCATAAAGGTGGTCCACCCACTCAGCTGTCTTGAGCTCCAGGAAGGGTGAAAAGGCAGGCTATAAATATGATAAATAAATAAAAATACTGCATGTAGCAAGCTCTTCTTTCCCACCATTAAAAAAGTATTACAGTTTCATTTTCCCTTCATGGTAAAATAAAAACTACTATCCATTGAACTCACATACATAAATGTAAATGAAAAATATTGGACTGTAACCTAAATTTAGAACCAATCCTATCTATTCCCCCCGCCACCCCCACTGATGCAGCTGCGCCAAAAAGGTGCACCCTATATTCCGCAGGGAGACAGATCAGGAGGAATTGGAGGGCACAATTTCCCCTTACTCCTCCATTTGTCTCTCATTTCACAATGTGTCTTCTCAGGCCAGCACTTGCTCTTTAGCTGGTGCACATCCGACGAGAAGAAAGAAGCAGGGAGGCTTGAAAAAGAGGGGATATGCACCATTGCCATTGGATCCACACACACCCCCACAGTCTCCCTGCCTCCAATTTTCCTACATCCTTGCCTAGTTTCGCCCCTCCCCACCAACCCACAACTGCTGTACCTTAATGGTGAGCACAGCATGTTTCCATTGGAAGGACTGGTGCCTCTTGTAGCAGTACTCGGAAAATGCTCACAAAAAAACCGCTGCACACTCTTTCAGTAGGCATTCTATGATAGTGGAAGACTCTTCCTCGGCTGTAAAGCCCTGCCCCCAATAGTCCAAACCTGGATTGGATTGGGCTGTTAGTCACAGCTAAAGAAGTTAGTCATGACTAAATACCACTGAAATCAATAGGCCTTAGTAATGATGAATGCGACTACATTGAACCCTTGGATTAAAGGTGGTGAAGGGGAGTTTGCTAGTGCCAAAAGTCCACTAAATCTGAATGCATTTAAGCAATGATCTTGCTCAAAATGTGTATGAATATTTTTAATAAAGCAGAAAACGCCCATTGTTTTTGATGTCTCTTAAATCAAGGTCCATGAAATTGAAGATTCACTGTAATTACTTAGGGTACAACCTATTAAAACACTGTCTTCGTTCCCCAGTGTCTAGTAGATTTTAAGCCTCTTTGTTTTGATATGTTTAAATGCTCGACCTACTTGGAGTGAAGGCAATTTTTTACTTATAAGTGCGACTGAATTCAGTGGAACTTACTTCCAAGTGAGCATACTAAGGATCAGGTTACAAATCAAACAACTCACAAGGATCTTTGGAAAGTTACAGCCAATCCTAACCAAATGCCCGTGTTGCACTTTAGCAGAGCCTGTGCAGCCTCCACTGCATCCAGCATGGGAATTATGGCTGCTAGAGGTCTCCTCGAGGCAAGGGGACCTTTGTTACTCAAGGTAAAGCCCGATCAGCCTCTATGGGAATACTTGCATCTGCGCCAGCTCTATAGCTGGTGCAAATCCAGGTTGCCCTGTCTCAGGCTTTCAGGCTCAGGAGATGGGAATAGGATATGACACAGACCTTCTCTGCCATCCCAACCCCATTCATGGGCCTGATCCACGTTCTTCCCCAACCTCTTTGCCCTGTGACACCCCATCTCCATCCCGTTATCCCCCTCCATCCTGCAGGGCACCTACCCTCTCCAGCAAGTACTGGTCTCCAGATGGCACCTGGATGGCATCCAAATGTCTCCAGATGGCACCTGGATGGCATCCAAATGGCTCCAGATGGCACAGATGGAGGCCTTCCCACCAGCAGGATGGGCTTCCGCATTGGTTCAGTGTTCCTTACAGCACATTTGCAACAGTGCACATGCTTGTTCCAGCTACAGAGGCCGGCACAGGATTGGGCTGCTAGTTAGGATGGCCTTTAATGGTTTATCTCCCGTCCTAAATGGGTGCTGCTGTTATTTTACATCATGTCAAGGGTGTGGTACCTAGCTCAAGAAGCCAGTTGCATCTTTAAAATGTCTCTTTGATTGAATTTGGCCGTGGAGTGAAGGGAGGGCAGCCAAGGTTAGAGACCATTCTTTTGTGTTGTTCATGACCTTATTTACTCCAAGTCAGAAAGCGACCGAGATGTGGCTTTTGTTCATAGGCTCAAAAGCTAGGTGCAGCCACCCATGGAATCTTCCAAGAAAGAAGCAAGGCTGATACAGTATGGTGGCGATTGCTCTGAAAACTAAAACTGTGGCCTTCCTCTTTTGTCTTGCTTGATAGCCACAGATCTGGCCTGGGCCATGCTCTTCTGGAAGGTACCCAGTGTTATGTATGTAAGTTATGCAGGATTGAAATCCTGCATAACTGATTGGCCCAACTTATGGCTGGCCAATCGGGTGATGGATCGAAATCCTACCATCCGATTGGCCCTCTAGTTAAGGTTTCAACTGCACCAATCATGGGGAGTCTGGGTGGAGCTAAAGGCTATAAAAGCCAGGGGTGTTTGCCTTGTGATTCATTGCCAGGTTCTGTTCTGAAGATGGAATAAACATATTGAGCTGTTATCTCTATGCCTTCCTTTATTCGCATGGACCCACTATATAACACCCAGCATCACATATCCACATGTATTCATGCATGACACATCTTGTACATTAAATAAAAACAAATAAAAATGTTTTAAGGTGTCATGTATAACTGTGGAAGTTATAAAACTCTTAATTTGTTTTTCCTCCAAAAGAGATCAACTCCTACTTAAATACAAGAAACTGTGATTTTGAAAACCTCAGAAGGACATTCTGATGAACCTCTGAAGGACATTGACATTTAGAGCTACAGTTTCTGACCCCTGGTATCACATCAAAAATAGCTACAGAAGGTAGCTGATCCATGAGGAAATAATATCAGAGGCAGTGGAGTGGAAAAAGATCAGGAGCTCATCACCTTCATTTGAAACTGTTGGGCAGTGGAATAACTGTAGTCTTCCGTTACACAGTACTGTACATTCTTCCTGTTAAAACACAACACATCACAACACAACACACACACATACGTAGCCTAGAAGCAAAACATAATTCTAGAGGCTGACAAAGTGACAAAGGCTCCACCAATCTCAAAACATTCAGCATATTTGTGTTTCTCACCAATTCTGCTTCCAATTCTCCTCCCGGCCAACATTTTTCTCAATCACAATTTCTTCCCTACATGATCTGAACAGTTCCTAAACTTGCTGCAAATGAATTGCAACAATGATGTATTCTGCTTTTCTCTGAAAAATCCGCACATTCCATTTAAAGGACACTCTCTGGCTTGCACAAACAGAATTGTGACTACAGCGATATAATCCGCTTATTACAGCAAGTGCTGTGAAAACTCTCGTGCAATGTCATGCACAAGCATTTGAGGAACAGTAACAGTGCAAGCAGCTGCTTTTTCTTTTTGCTCACCATTCTTTGCATCCAGCTCCAAAATAGCTTACAACCTCATCGAAGACTTTTTAAAAATGCATAAAATACTATATTACAAAAAGGATTAACCATGTAAAAGGAATATTAAGAGAATAATAAGAGCAGCATTAAAGGGATGTTTCTCTTATACCTATAATGACTGACATTTGCCTGTTGCTCTCCCCTACTTTCCTTCTCTTACATCAGCACTCATCAACTATGACTTATTTATCCCCAACAATAGTAACTGAGAGCCTTTAAAACAATTTCCCTTGTTTGGGGGAGCATTCAGTCCACAGTCGTCCACATATTGACATAACAGAAGGGAAGAATTTCCTAGGAACTATTAGTGAGTTCACAGTCTGTTCCAATTGTAATCCAATAGATCCATAGAGACTTTCCGCACATGTGATATGCAGTTCTTTATTACTTACTATGATTCTTCCATCACTAATCAATGGTATCGTTGATTGGTTTTTGTCATTTGCAAACCCACTAAGCTTTGCAGAGTGAACACAAATGACAAAGATAAGCAGCACTGTGATCTTCAGAAATGGGTAACATCTATGTATGCCTGAAAACAGCCTATGACATATCCTAGAATGATTTGCACGAAGAAAAACTGTTTTATAATAAATGCTGATCATTAAAATACAGTGTATTTTAAGCACACACAGACAAGTTTATGCTTATGTAAGAATGTGTGATACAGCATAATAGGTTGTGTATTTTGCACCTCTTTCCTTTTCCCTCTGAAAGGGTTTTTTTTGACACCCCCAATCCTACCCAAAGCTGCACTGGTGGAACATGCATTCTACTGGTGCAGGCTGCTGCAAAAGCATTGTAAAGCACTTTGCAGCAGTGCAGGGAGCTGGCACACTGATAGGAAGGACAGAGCCACTGGCATACCTGGGAGGGGTCAGAGGGCAAATGTCCCAGGGCACCAACTGGCAGGGGCGTTGCTGTGACCCCCTCCCCCTGCCGCCTTTTTTTTGTTTTTGCTTTTCTTCAGGCCCTTTTGCCAGGCCTTAGAAGGCCTTCCAAGGCTTCCAGAGGTCTCTTCCAGAGTTTCGAGGCCTTCCTGAGGTTGGGGTCAGGGAGGCTGCATGTGGCCTCTTTGGTCCTCAAAAGGGATGGGCAAATCCAGTGTAGCTTAACTTGAGTTGAGTCACAAGTCTCCATGCCCCACGACTCTACTCAAAAATGAGTCATAACGGGGGCACTTTCCAAGTCTTCCAGAGCATTTTCATGACTCAAAAAGACTCGAGTTATTCCCTTTAAAAAGCCAGTCATGGAAAAAACGGGGCTGCTGCCGGAGTGTGTGCATGTGTGTGCGTGTGCGTGTGTTGGAGGTGTGTGTTGGAGTTCTCTTTAAACACTTCCCTGTTGTCTCACCCTATCTGCAAATAAGGCGGGAGGGGGTGGGAGGGACTGGGAGAGAGGGGGGACAGAAGTGGCAGAAGGAAGGAGGGTCACGCACAGTAGCTGTGAGGCTTTCCAGTATGACCTGATCCTTTGCAGCTCTACTCAGAAGTAGTTCCATTTGCATCTGTCATTCAGTGAGGCTCCCTGCTCCCAAGTAATAATGGAGCCAGTACTACTCCAAGTAATAATGGAGTAATAATGGGCAAGAGAGCCTGCTCCTGCCTCTCACCACCTATTTGTTGCCAAAGCATAACATAACATTAACCCTTCCTTGCCTCCTGGCTGGAACTTCCCTGATGCTCACCCACTCTGAATGATGGCCCCACGAGGTTTTTCATACTGCAAAAACAGTAAGCAAGCACATCCAGACACATCCAGACTTGTTTCTGCATGCGTGGGGACAAGTGTCGAGTCAAGGGGCCCCTGACTCAAGTGTTTTGCCGAGTCTTCCATGCGTCAGCAAAAAAACATGCATTTTCAAAACTCAGACTCGAGTCACCTGACTCAAGTTCCCATCCCTGCTCAGAAAGTCTAATATGTCATTTCTGGTTTTCTCCGAAAATGAGAAGTGACTTTTTAGGCTAAACGGGGGGTGGCATTTTGTGGTTTGGGCCCCAGGCCACACAGGGGCCAGCATCACAATTCGACAGAGCTTTCCTGTGCACACTAGCAAAACAACAGAGGCTTGCTGGGGCAGGTAAGCCCAGTTCAGGGGGCAGAACGGGGTGGGGAGGGCAGGCAGAGGGTTGAATGAAGAAGTGGAGGGAGGAATGGGAAGAGATGGGGTGGGGTGGGCAGACTGGTCCCAGGAGGAAGCAGGTTCAGTGGTGGCGGCATACACCAAATGTCAGCTCCCTTCCCAGGCCCAATCTGCCTGTATGAATCAACTCAGACTTCCATCAGCTATACCACTGGCACAGGTTCAGGTTGACTCACAGCAGCCACTGGAACTTAACCTGGGGCAAGGAGACAAATGTCCCCTTGCCCCAAATGTTGCAAGGTCCAAAAAGCAAGACTCAGTAGTCAAGGGTGATCGTTTGCAAGCTTTATTTCGTTGCTAGCCACGGGCATCTCATGGGACTCCTGTCCAAAGCATTGAGAGCGAGTATCAGTCTTAACCAGACCCTTTATAACAGGGGTGCTCACACTTTTTTGGCTCGAGAGCTACTTTGAAACCCAGCAAGGCCCGGAGATCTACCAGAGTTTTTTTTTAAATGTTCGCGCCATCATAACATATAACATTTAAGTGTACAATGTATGTTGGTGTACCTTGCATAACCGCAAGAGCCAATATTGCACAACACAACATAATTAACTATAAACATTTTTTGTAATTACTTGAGTTTACTTTGATGACTTGCACTGAAGTGAATCAGCCAAGGATGCATAGTCAGACAGTAGCTGCTGACAGCCAGCCTCAAGCACACTTCCAAATGTTCATCAGTCATGGTGGAACTGTACTTGGACTTAATGATCTTCATGTAGGAAAAGGCTAACTCACATAAATAAGTGGAGCCCTTCCTGCCTCAGGTGCTCTTATATCCCTGAGGGCCCTATTGCCTTCAAGTGGCTGCAGCTGTGCAGCACACTCTGCTGGATGCCCAGGCCTTACCCTTAAAGGGGCCACTGCTGACACCACATCTACCTTCTCACCAGATCTTCCTCGATTCCAATAAAAGTGTGTGTGTGGGGGGGGGGAGCAGATCTCTATACAGACCAATGCAAAAACAGGGGAAAGGTGTGGGGAAGGGAAGATCTCTATATAGACATCACAGCAAGACCAGTGCAAAACCCCTTGCACATGGAACCAACAGATGGAAGTTTGGGGGGGGACAGATCTCCATACATACCAGTGCAAAAGCAGGGGAAAGGTGTGGGGGAGGGAAGATCTCTGTATAGACATCACAGCAAGACCAGTGCAAAACCCCTTGCACACAGAACCAACAGATGGAAGTTGGGGGGGGGGGCAGATCTCCATACCTACCAGTGCAAAAGCAAGGGAAAGGTGTGGGGGAGGGAAGATCTCTGTATAGGCATCACAGCAAGACCAGTGCAAAACCCCTTGCACACAGAACCAACAGATGGAAGTTGGGGGGGCAGATCTCCATACATACTAGTGCAAAAACAGGGGAAAGGTAAGTCAGCCCCAGTAGAGTCAATGGGGCTCACTCCCAGGGATGCGTGGATGGGAGAGAAGCCTGCCAGCGGCTCCTCTCCCAGGGAGGAGCCTGCCAGGTGCTCACTCCCTGGGCTCCCTGGGCTCACTCCCTAGGCTCACCCCCTAGGCTCCCTGGACTCACTCCCTGGGCTCACTCCCTGGGGTCCCTGGACTCACTCCCTGGGCTCACAAGCCTGCCAGGGGCTCACTCCTAGGGATGCGTGGACGGGAGAGAAGCCTTCGATCGACTTATTTTGCCTTGAGATCGACTGGTAGCTTGCGATCGACATATTGGGCACCCCTGCTTTATAACATTTTGGGTCCTTTGTTTGAAGATTTGAATTTCCCATTGGCTGAAGTTTGACATCATAGATGGGGCTAACTCTTAATAGGCTATAGATAGCCTTAGAGACACTTGATAGGTGAGCTTCAAGTTACAGGTTTCCAAATAAGGTATAATTAAACAATTAAACATATTGAATACAAAGTTTTCATGAACCAGTAGAGTGCTAGAACCTTATTTACTCAGAACTGACCTTCTTGGCAGGACTTCAGACCTATTTCTTGGCATACATCTCCCTTCCTGATTAGGTTGGCCTTGCTTGAGCCACCTGTGTTATCTCTCCTGCATTCCTTCTCTTGTTTTCAGCATTCTTCTCCTGCATTCCTTCTCTTTAAACTACTCTTTAACAGTTTTACTCTTTGTACTTTTGTTGCAAGGCCAATCAGCAACTCAAATAAGAAACTCAGAATGACTTACACAGGTAAGTCACAGGTAATGAGGTACACAGGGATGAAGGTTCACAGGCTTTTATTGAAATGTATACAGTTGGTCCATGGGACTCATGTCCAAAGCACGGACCCGTTTAAACGCTGGTCCTTAACTTTTATACCACACAATCCTTTGTCTGAAAATCTAGACTTCTCATTTGCTGAAATTTTGACATCATAAATGAGGCTAACTCTTAATAGGATATAGATAAGATACTATTTACATACCAGATGGAAAATAGGTGGGCAACGAGTGAGCAAAACCATTGATTGGCACTTATTTACAGACAGGTGGCGTTTCATCTTAAAACTTTGCCAAAATTACACAATTTCCAAAAGTTTCCAAAACCAGTAGGGTTCGCTGTAACATGATTCCATCCAGCACTGAACCTTACTCATATTTATCAATCTAACTAGGGACCTCTTTGAGAAAATAGGTTTTCGTACTAAAGAAATAGGTCTTCATTAAAGAAAACACATAAACACGGGTGTGAAGACCTTAATTTGGCAGAACTTCTAATCTATTTATTGACATATATTTCTTTCAAACCCTTCCTAATTAGGATGGCCTTACTTGTGCCACCCATCTTATCTATTCTCCTGGTTTTAGTATATTCCCTGTGGGCCCTCTGCAAACCTTTGCGAACCAGAGTCTAATAAACTTAACAGTTTCTTAATTCTATTATAGCTATTGTGACTAGTTACTTTGAGTACATGTATTGAGGGCTCTATAGTGGTGTATATAAGTGACCTCTTCCCTTTAGTGGCTGGCTAAGACTTTAGCCAGCTTCTTGTGACTTTTCATATATTTTAAAACAAGTCAAACTTTCTCTGCATATGCGATTTCTTTTTAACAAATCCTTGTCCTATTTACCTTCAAACCAATTACTCAGACATTACATGTCAAGCAACTGTGTGTGGCAACCCTGCATCAGCCCCCCTTAGTTGCAATTCACACAAAGGACTCTTTCTTAAGGATGGTCCCGGTTATCTAACTAAATGTTCTAAACTCGTCTGTGCAGGTTTCTGTCAAGAACATCCTTGCCAACTAAGATAAGGATGTCTGCAATGTTGAACCCTTTGTCTAGTTTTCATAAAGTTTTCTAAAATCAAGCATTTTGTTTGTTTAATACTTACTTCTAATAACTACCACAACTATATGTTCCATATATGTTGGTTACACTTTTAGAGCAAAGACTAAATATATTCTATGTCCCGCATGTGTTTTTCCCTCTTTTGAAAACTTAGAAGAATAAACAAGTGAGTCTTGGCACCTGGCATGTGATAGACTTGGCCAGCCCTGTGCACCTGCCCAGAAGGAGTCTTATCTTATTCTATGTTGCCTTAGTGCTACTCCCTTTCTAAACTCTGAAGTGTGTAACTTCTGTAAAACTAGCAAACAACTTCTAAAAATAATTTTCTTCAAGCAGCTTGCCCCTGTTCTATGAGACTAACTATGATGTTTAAATAAAACTCCTTTTTCCCTTTATGCTGTAGCAGTGTGGCCTTTAAGCTGTTTAAGCATTTGTTTCTAAAATCAAGCAGCTCTCTTCCGTTGTGCAAATGCTATAGTATTAAAATGACTTTACGATCTAGGGGCAAAGGTCACAGTGCCTCACTTTGAGTACATTTAAGGGGTCTATAGTGATATATTTTTCATATATTTTAACATAAAACAAGTCAAACTTTCACTGCATATGTGATTTCTTTTTAAGAAATCCTTCTCCCATTTACCTTCAAACAAATTACATGCCAGGCAAACTGCTTTTTCCCTGCATCAGCCCCCTTTAACATTCATTTCAGTTGCAATTCAAACTAAGGCTGAATGTTCCTGGTTATCTAATTAAATGTAATCTTTTTCTAAACTCGTCTCTGCAGGTGTCTGTGTCCAGCTAACTAAACCTATTTCAGCCTGCCAACTGATAATACTAAGACTTTTCTTATTACAATGTTGCATATATGTGTGTTTTCCCAGCTTGTGTTATCTTGGCTGGCCATATACGTCTGTCAAGAAGTTTTATCTATCTTTGAGATACAACTCCCTTTTCCAAATTCCGAAGTCTGTGAAATTAGCAAAACAGCTTTCTAAGCAGCTTTTCTGTGATACTAACTATGATTTTTAGATGGAATTGGCTTTCACTATTCTATATGCCTTTATGCTTTAGCCAGACCTTTAATAAAATCAGGCTGTTAAAACTTACTTCTAATAGCTACCATATCTCTATATATGTTGATTACATTTTAAGGGCAAAGACTATTTTAAAACTTGGAAGAATAACTGGCAGGCAAGCATAGTGATGCCCTTGGCACTTCTGTGAGACTTCTGTGAAAATAGCAAACAGCTTCTAAAATAATTCATCTAGTGTTTTAATGTAAGGCTTCTAGCTAAGACAATGACACTGTCCTTTGCGCTAAAAAGCATGAAAGAATAACAGTTTTAAAACTGTAAACTGTCTTTGCTAAGATGGGTATTCTTCTGCCAAATAACGCCCATCTGCTCGTTGTTATCTGTTTTAGTTTGCTATTCAAACAGAGAGTCTTTAAAGGCAGAAGTTTCCCTGGTATTTTCTATTTCTTCCTCTTATTCTTGCCTCTTTAACTAAAATATGTGTTATTCTTCTAAAGTTTATCTCTTGCCAGTGTCTAGATGCCTTGTTATTTTGCCAAGAAGCAACCATGACATTTAGCAGAGCTGCCAATACAGCAGAACAGTTTTTTAAGCTTTCCCCTAAATGAAAATAGTATGGCTTTTAAGCTTTTAAGCATTTGCCCTAATGGCCTATTACCCTGGTCATTCTGTCACCTTCCATCACAAAGAGACCTCCAGCAGCCAAAAGTTATCCCGCAGGATGCAGCACAGGACATGCCTGTGCTGCTGCATTGCCACACAGGAATTTTGTTAGAATTAGGCTGTGAATTTAGCAACTTTTCCATTCCATGTTTCTTACCTATAAGGCAACCCAAGGTAGCTCACAACCAAAATTTTTAAATCAGAAAAAACAAAAGCTAACAGTAAACCTGTACTAACTAATTTTCTACCTTTTCACAGAAATTTTATTTATTCATTTTTTAAAAATTCTTATGCCCAAAGGACTCAGGCTGGCTCACAAGAAGTTTAAAAAATTCATCTTAAAAGCAGAACAAAACTCATCACAAAGCAACACAAAATCAAATCAAAATCTACAACTGAAATGCTCCATTGGCATGACCCACCCACCAATGAACACCCACCTTTAAAAGCAGAACTAAAAGGCCAGGTTTTAACACAATTCCTACTCTTCTTCCTTCCTCACTTGAAAACATTGTCAAGGGTGGCAGCTTCATGTACCTAACAGAAGACTCTCCTTGTACTAAGATACGGAGAGTCCTCTGGTCCCCTTTCACTGGGAACACTCAGGTCATTACATACAAGTCAGCTCTCTCAAATTGCATTCGTCTAGCCACAATACAGGCCACTACACTCTTTCAGGGCCAAATACTGTATTTGAGAGAGAGAGAGAGAGAGAGAGAGAGAGAGAGAGAGAGAGAGTGTGTGTGTGTGTGTGTGTGTAAACAGTGTCAGCGGGCTATTGAAAAGCGTAGAAAATGCTTTAGGAAATGCTAGGAAAGCACAGGGCAGCTAAATGGACACCCCAGGAAAATGGATACTGTAAAATTCGATCCCTGAAGCATCATGTTTCCTAGATAATATTGGTGATTTGGGAAACTAGTAGATTTCAGGTAGCTTAGTGACCAGGAGTCACATAGAATTTGTCTAAAAACTATAATGTCTTTACATACAAGAGAAATGACTGAATCTAGCTAGTGTCAACCAAAAATTGTTGTCTCCGACTGGGTCATTCATATGGAGACACAACATAAGAATTTGGCAGTGAAACAATACATGAAGCCGTTTGCAGTCCTTGTTTCTCCAACAAGGTTTAGGTAGAATTAGTAGGCACAAATTTTTCTTAATCAATTTTGCAGTTAATGCTTCTATAATAAAGCAGAATCAATTTCCACCAGACTAAAATAATTTGCAGAGAAACTGCAAGAATATCAGCTCGCCACATGGAATGACTGTCATTCCAGAGTGAGGCCGTTTTCAAAGGCTATTCGGTATGGAGTAGGTCAAGAGCACTCTTAAGGCAGCGATGTGAGATCTGCAAAGTAAAAGCTGCCTGTGCAAAGAGAAAATGAAACGATGCACGAACCACAATCTGAAAAAGGAAGCATATTTCCTGTTTGCTGATGTATTAAAGAAGACAGCAAAGTAATAAGGTAGCATTGCTACCGTAATTATGGAATAAAAGAATGGTATAGATTTTTAATTATGAAACAGGAGTGTGGCACGATCCTTCGGGGATCAGGCAAATTCGTGGAGCACAGCTCTATCAACAGCTATTAGCCATGATCGCTAAATTGAGCTTCTGTGTTAAGAGGCAGCATATCTCTGGACATAGTTGCTAGGATACAAACAACAGAATGTGGCTTTCTGGAAAAACCTGCCTGACCACAGGTGGAAACAGCATGCTAGATCATCAATCCATAAGATGACTCAGCAGTTTGATCTAATGCAGGGGTGAGTAAACTCTGGCCCTTGGACCATTTGTGGCTCTAAGGGACCCCCAAACCAGCCCACAAGGAGTTCCCAGTCTCCAATGAGCCTCTAGCCTATCGGAGACTGTCAGAGACCACACTGGCCTGTGATTGCCAGTCGCGACCGCCGGATGCAAGCTGTGGGCTGAGTTAGTGCAAGCTTTTTTATAGTCTCCATATGTTTTCTGCTTTTCCCTGGATATTATTTTAATCCCCCCATTGTCTCTGAACAACTTATGTCTCCATGTGTTTCTGACTTAGTCTGTACTAGAGGTGGGTGGCAAACAGTTCATAGTTCTCATGCCTGTATTATAGTTCTCATGTGTATTATAAATAAGCTCAGTAAAATTCATTCATTCATATAAGTTCTGTCTCTAATGTATTTATTTATGTAAATTTATTCAAATTTGAAATGTAAATTAATTCTTTTTCCCCCACCCCCGACACAGTGTCAGAGAGATGATGTGGCCCACCCGCCAAAATGTTTGCCCACCCTTGATCTAATGGGGCTCTGCTCCCTTTTCAGAAGTTGTGCGTAGCCCCTGGAAAAAATCTCATCTTCCACTTTTACAGCCCAATTCTATGCTTCCCAGTGTCCAGAGAAACAGTGGTCCCACAATGGCTACCACTGTATCCTGCAGGCACTGGAAAGTGGCTGGAGGTCACCTTGGAGGAAGGGACTGCTACTGGCCCAGCACTGGTGCCTCCCCCAGTGCTTTTACAGCACATTTACAACATCTAGAGCGGATGCTGGGCTCTAGCACCAGTGCTACTGGCCCACAGGATTGAGCTCTGAACGCCTACAGTCTTGAAATATCTCTTGCTTCCAGCAAAGTACATTAGTGTAAAGCCAAACAAAAGTGGAAAAAGGTATATCCATCATGTCTGTGGTGTAAATAATAAGATCTATGATGCCTTTGACCTCACTTCCATCTTATCTCAGGTAAAAGACTAGTAGGAGCTCATCTCTGAGTCTGCATGACTTATTGGTACTGGATTCACTGAACAAGCACTTTTGATTGTCAACATAAGCCCTGTGCAAACACACCCTAAGTAGGCTTGGAGAACATATGTCTTCCCCATACACACAGCAATCTTTCATTTACCCCTCGAAGTGTCCTGAGAAATTGGGCTCTATGGATTGTGTGATTTTGTGTGTACAGGGTAGGCACCTCCAGAGCCAAAATGAGAGAAGGAATATGAATGCCACATAAAGCTAATTTCTAAAGGCCACATGTTGGAACACTAACGAAAGTGATAAGTCATAAATCTATGACTTTGCCAATTAATAGACGGGCTGGATCACACACCCAAAAGCCGAGGCACAAAAACAGCCCTGAACACCAATAAACACATTTACTCCAACTGTCAGCAAATGAAATACACACACACAGTATTCCAGGCATTGGAAACTTGGGCACTAATCAGCTTGGATTAATGATAGGTTGCATGTAAATCAGCTGTATTGTCAAAACACTGCTCCTTTAATCCCTGGTAAATGATGGGGTTTATAAAAGCAGCTTTTTATGGATCACTGCAGATTGTTTAAATAGACATATAGAAAGGACTTTAAGTGCTAATCCACTACTTTTTAAGTAAACTGAGTATCTGTCATTGGCCTCTGCTATGTTCTGTCACCTAATCATTTCATAAACTCTCCGCTAGTCTAAACTAGTCTGTTCTGGAATCCAATTTTAGATTTACACTCACAGGTTTGTACGTACTACAGCATGGAATATGTACACTCCCTCCAAAGGCATCAGCTGTGTATTTGCAGCATAGCAAACTGGTGTTGGTTCCATTCTTTTAAAAAGGCATTGTTTTCCAAGAGCCTGCTTCTGCTGGCAAGCTGCTCTTTGTAGACCTGGCGGTGGAGGAATGGATTCACGGGAAGATATTTGCACTAGGTGCTTTGTAAATGAGACTGCATTTTATTGAAAGCTTGTCATACATCTGCTCTGCTTTATCAACAAAGCATGCAAACATGCTGACAGTTCCAATCCAGAAATCTATTGGTAAGTTAGGAGGAAATACAGAAAGTTCATGGAATTGGTAAAAGGAAATCCATACGTGCTCTTTGTTTGGTGTGTGTGTTGTTTTTTTAACCCATGACTACATTGTTCTGCCCTTTAATTGATGACATTTTGATGTCTAATGCTAAACACAGTCTAATGTTAAACACAGATGTTCCTGAAATAACTCTATATGCAGTGCTATCGCATAGTACTCAGGCCATTAGACGTAAACATTCCCATTACTCATTCCTGGTCTCTGATCCACTTTATTCATTCATAATCTCTGCTCCAGATTCAGATCTTAAAGGAAATGAAAATTACCGGTACTTGATTCCAAGTGGTTCTCCAAGACTGAAGTAGGATTCCCCAGAGAGGATTTTAAAGAGAAGTATGAGCTCTCCTTAACCCTTCCAATATTTACCTCGACTGCATCTTCAGGAGGCACAGGTCCAACACAGCACACACCCACAAATAGCAGGAATTTGCATGGCTACTATTTTGTTGACGTTCCACTTTGCTCAGAGATCCATGCCCTACTCTTAACTCTGGGGACCACTTTGTCAAGCCTTGAAGAATATTTCTAGAGACATACTCAAGAAATATCTCCATCAAGCTTTCCTGAAGAGAAATCAAATGACCATTCTCTATTATTACACAGCACTCTGTTTAACAAAGAAATGTTCCTAGAAATCAGAACACTATCCTTTAACCAGGAGGTCTCCCACAAAACACACACAGTCCCCTAAACCTTCTCCTCTCTCTTCTAGTCTAGGCACACTGACAAGACACTGAAATTGTCAAGACACACCATTCAAAGTTATAGGTCTTTTGATAGTCTTACACCACTGGGCAAGTACCTGACTTGGCCAGCCCATGATCCCATTCCTGGATAACTGGGACAGGAGTGGAGAATATCAGTTCAGTTCAGATATAGTTAAATATCAGACAGTTGACAGTAAGCCAAGACAGCATAGGATGGTTTAGTAATACTGAGCACTACAAATGCACTTTCAATATAGTGAATTAGTGGTATTAATTAGGCTTCTAGATGTAGGCCACGGATTTCCATTTTACAATATATAAAGCACTCTCTAATGCTTTACTCTTATTTAACTGCAAAGCATATTGATTCATTCATTTGGTGGGATTATTTAAGAATGCACTTCAACTGTACTGCATGTTCACACCAAATAATAAGTGTTTAACAAAACGAAATCGCCTCCACACTTCAGATTAGTTGGGAGATTTAAGCTATCTTCCCAACCAGGATCCAGAGAGAAGTAAAGCTTTAAGGCAGCTCCCTGGAGTGCATCAAACTGTCAGCGGGAAGAATCGTCTACATAAATTTTTACCAAGTATTCACCAAGCCCAGAACAGAACTGATAGGATTGCACAGGAAAATGAAACACAGCAAGGTTTTTGGCTGGAAAATGGAGTGGAGAGTGAAAGGCACACCAATCTATTGCAGAAGCATGAAGGCCTGAAGAAAGAGCACTCCAGGCCCTTAAAGGGTGTGTTGCCTCCTGCGAGCCAGCTGATCGCATGATAGGCTACTTCCCTTAAACTGTCCAAGGCCTTCTCTGAACTTTGGAGTTTGTGACGGGTGGAAAGAGACGGGTAGAAAGAGCACACTTTAGTATGTAACAAGAGCCCTGCTAGACCAAGCCAAGGCTCATCTTGTTCAGCATGGTTTTTCACACAGTGACCAACAAAAGGCTCTGGAAAGTTCATAAGCCATGTGCTGTGGCTTAGTTGCATAGAGTAGAAAAACTAAGGAGTTGGGTTCTGAGGAAGGATTTGAGGGAAGTAAGAGAGGAGTTACTACACAGGAGAACAAGGGTAGAGTTGAAGGCATATGGAGTGGTGAGAGAAAAACTACAGATCTGGCTGAGAGTTGGGGGAGTGAAGCTCACAGGCAGAAATGCAATAGGATATGAGAGCAGGGACAAAGGAGGCAAAAGACTCCAGTGGATTTTGAATGTAAGTTCCAGGAGCTTGCAGTGGTGTAACTAAGGGGGGCAGAGGGGTACACCTGCCTGGGTACCATGCAGAGGTGGAACATCTCTAGGAAGTGTCTTAAGAGGCCTTAGAAAGGCACTTAGCTGGTTTTTGCAAAAAAAAAAAAAAAAAACACTGGAAGTGCCTTTTGGTGATCTCCAGGAGACCTTCTCTCCAGAAGATCTCTTAGAGGTCTCCAAAAGGCACTTCCAGTTTTCAGCAAAAACCGGCAATGCCTTTTGGAGGACTCTAAGACACCTCCTCAAAGTGGTGCCTTGAGGTCTTTTGGAGGCCTCTAAGATGTTGTGTGTGGGGGGGGGGGAATGTGAAAGATGTTTATGCCCTCAGGTGCTAGGTGCCTTAGCTATGCCACTGGGAGCTTGTGCAGCCAGGAGCAAACAGGAAGCCAGTATAGGGACTGCAAAGGCTTAAGACATGATCAGAGAAATGGAAACAATGAATGATTTTGCCACCAGAATGCTAGATGGAAGTTAGGGGCAGATGTAAGCCAATGGAAGACCACGAAAGAGGTTGTAGTAGTCAAAATGAGAGATAACTAGGGCATGACCTGGAATTTTTTTCTGAGTGACAGATAGAGATGAGCACACATCTGTTTGCAGGGGGGGAAAAGTGACATGGATTGTCAGCAACCTGAATATATAGAATGAAGGGGTGAGAGGAGACCAAGTTTAAATAAACGTTTCAAGCCTGCTCAGCAGAGTGGGCTGTAACCACTGATTATGCACATCTAAATTAGAGGTATGGCTGGACAAGAATTATTTAATTCTTGTGAGAGCGCTAAAAAAAATTATTCAGGAAAACAGGACATAAACTCAGGAACATTACAATAACATAAGATATCATCTTAGCTAATATTAATGTTATACAGCTGTGTAATTCCTTCCCCAGAAAACAAAACTCCAGTTTGACCAAACTCCAAAGTCCAGAGCCAAGCCTGTGAAGGCTCTTTTTCTCTTCCCCTCCTGTTTCCCTTTGGTTCTGTCTGTGCCTGGTTTGACCATTACTCACCTCCTGTCTTTGAGTAGACAGAATCTACTGTCTTTGACCACTACTCACCTCCAGGGCCAGCTTTAAGCTAATTGGATCAATTGCTCCCAAATGAGCCCAACACCTAAGGAGGTCCCCGTGCTACGGTAATCTACTCTAGTTTTGTCAAATACACACAACACATTGCAATGGACACCAAACACCACACTGCAGTTTTTAAGGAGAACAGCAACGGTTTTAATTTTCTTCTGAATTCTTAAAAAGTCAGTAGTCTTTGTTTATACTGTTTATATTTTCAATTTTTTCTTGTACTTGTGTCACATACTATGTTCATTTTGATTTTTTCCCATACTATCATAGAAATAAAATGTATTATATAATTTATCTCTCTCTCTCTCTCTAAGATTCTATAGACTTTGGCTGCGAACCTGGGGCCCTGCAAAAATGTTTCCAATTGAGCCCCACAGCTTCCAAGGCCAGCCATGCTCACTTCCTACATCATCATCATCATATATCAAGAACTACTTGATGCCCAGTTCAGGTATGAGCCCATAGTATTTACCCCACTACAGGAATCAGTAGTGTAGCTAGAGGGGGTGCAAACCACTAAGTTTTGGCGGCACCTCACTGTGGTGTGCAAGCAGCCCCTCCCCCAACCCTTCGGAGCCATTCAAGTTTGCTACAGCAAAATGGAGGTGGCCTGGAATGGCTCCGAAAGGGAGAGGGGCTGCTTGCACACTGCGGTGAGCTGCCATGCAAAACTTAGTGGTTTGCACCTCCTCTAGCTATGCTACTGACAGGAATTCCAAGCTTCTTTCAACCATGAACCAAACTCCACTAGACCAGGTATTTTCAGTTCACAGAAAGCTTATTCACTAGGGCTTATTCAGAGAAGATAAATGTAGCTTTAATCTGGCTAACATGGGCCCCAATTCTATCCAATTTTCCAGCGATGATGCAGCCATACCAATGGGGCATGCTTCATCCTGCAGTGGAAGGGTCGCAGGGATAGTCATGGAGGCCTCCTCAAGGTAAGGGAACATTTGTTTCCTTACTTTGGGGCTGCATTGCGGTTGCATTGGTGCTGTAAATATGGATAAGATTGAGCCTGTAGTTAGGTAGTGCCACCATTAGAGGAGTCCAATAAGAAGATTTAGAGTTTAGTTCAAAGGGGAAGATAAAGAGTAGGTGGGAACTAGATATTCAGAAGCATTTGACAACATGTTCAGGAATAGCCAAGCTTTGACCATATGGCTGTTCCATCATTAAGACAGCTATAAAGCTAAAACATAACAGACAGGGTAAAGAGTATACCATTCTGGAAGAAGGCACAGTGCAATGGTTAGTGATTGAGGTGACTGAAAGTTGACCCAAGTCCAGTTTCCATCTCACAGCCTAAACTAACCTAAAAAGCTGTTGTGAGGTGAAACCATGTATGCTGCCCCCAAGTTCAAAGGAGGAATACAAGTTAATTTCAAAAAAGGTGTAACTGAAACACAACTCTGTCACAATTGTCTCTTGATTTCCCATCTGAGGGTGTGTCTTTGAACATGAGTAATCATGGAATAATTGCAGGAAAATGTTCCCACATGATAACATGTGGTAAAAGTTGATAGAGATTTTATCTGGAGTCTGTCTCAGAAGATCTGAGAACTTGCATGCAGATCTCAGATTTGCAGCTGGTCCATGTTCTACAAGATGCCAAACTCAAAAACTTAGCAAAAGCCTTAAGAAGTTCAGCTGCTTCGCTGTCATCGTTCGTAGTTGAGGGCTATCTCTAGTTTCAACCCAGACCTATAAATCAGCTTGCAACACTGGAAATTCAATCCGGACATGATCCAGAGGCACGTGAATCTTCACAAACCCTTGAAACCATCTGGCTTGCCCTTGTAAAAAAAAATCTCAGATCAACACAATTTCCCATATCACTCTGTTTTTTAATGGAGAACATCCTCAGCACTCCAATGGGAATAATTTCTATTTAAGAAGGCGGCCAAATAACAGACAAGAAGAGAGTGCATTTCTCAAAACTATCCTCCGAGATTCGGCTTTGCCATTCATGGGCAAGCCTGTCCAAAACTCCATTCCAAATAAAGACATGCAAATAGCAGTCAACTGTGCCCATTTTAAATATTCAGTAATAAAAAATAAACTTATGCCTGCCAAATTGTTTGCAGGACTGTTAGCAAGCACCTTTTAACAAAATGCACCAATAAGTATTCCCATAGAATTAGCTATATCATTCTTGTTTTGCATTAGAGGTACATCAGTAAGTGCTTCCTGGAAGTGTAGTCTAAATAAAGCTTGAGAATTTCACCTTTGGTCCTTCTATCTGCTAATGCATAGAAGTTTTTTGTTGTTGTTTTTTAAAGGAAAGATACCATATGGTATATGGAAAAGAAAGAGCATTGTTCCTTATTCTTAAACACACACGCAGCACATACACACACACACCCCAAAACCCAAATTAACATTTAAAATAGGCCTGGATCCAGACCAAAACATTAGATCGGAATGAGGCCAAGCACAGCGATACTTAAAAATCACATCCAAATGTTAAGTGGCTCTCTTCCATCTCCGAGGTGTATCTGCCGATGGAGTATATTAACTTATCTCCATAGCAATCTGTAATTCTATACCACTTTTAAGGTGCTCCAAATCTGGTTCCTCTGACTTAGGGGAAGCTATTATTAATCCTATAAATGCTGAGAAACACATTCAACTTGGAAATCTTGTCACAAAAGATTTCACCAAAAAGTGGTGTGCCCTAAAGATAAGCATCTCAAGATCTTACAGTGAATGTGCTAGCCTAGCTAGTCTTACACTTTTGGTAAAACCAAAGGTTAAAAAAAAGTATTGTATCCATCACTTGAGACTCTTTGAAACTATTGAGACTTTTTGCAAGCTGGAATTCTATACAGGTGAAGTGTTGAAACCAAATGAGCTCTTAGGCTGGTGTTCAACAAATTTAGGAAATCACCTTCTCTGTATGTTTCCCACAAGCTTTATCTAGTGTAAATGGAAGCTTAAATATGCCCACTATTGCCAATAACACAGATGCTTGTTTTCACCTTTGCCTATCTCATCTTCATAATTTCTCCAAATAGGCAGGTAAATTCTCACTATCTGTGCCTGTATGTTTTGACCACTGTTCAAAAACGGGGATCCACATGAGAATCTCTTAGACTGAATGGATGTGAGGATAGATGAGTAGAAAAAACCCACATCCAACAGCTGGAGTAGTGCTGTATATGAACTGCAAAAGAGTCTGTGTTGAATGGGTCTTAACACCATGGATGTCTGTTGGGAAATGATGCTCATTCCAAGAACGATTTCATAAGAGCATTCTTGGATCAGTCCAAGGCCCCATCTCTATCATTAGCTGAACCCAGACAACAGAATCACACAAGCAGATGAAGAAGATGGATATGACCCTCTTGTACAACCTCTGGTATTAGAGATAATCTGGTACTAGATTCGATTAAACATTAGATTATTAGATTAAACACACTGAGGGCACAATCCTACCCTGCACTGGAATAGGCAGGCCAAGAGGCTTACGCTGCATCCAGTGCGGGATAGGGGCCCAAAATGGCTCAGCCAGAGGTAAGGGGAAAATTTTCCCCTTACCTCTGGGTAGGGCATGCTGGCCCCTATGGGTCTCCTCAGACCTGCGCCGCCACCTGAGGTAGCACAAGTTCAAGGAGAGCAAAGCGGCTTGAAGCTGCTCCTGGGAACAGGGGTTGGGATCCAGCAAAGTGCTGGATTCCAGTCCCGCCTCCCGCTCTCCACCCGCCAGGGCCACCCACCGCCCGTCCTCCCCCCACCCAGGAACACCTCCCTCCCATCTCCTCCCCGCCCACCTCAGACCCTTGTGTCTGCCCAGCTGAGCTGACGCAAGGCTCGCTGGCTCCGTCGGCACGGAGGCTTGTGCTAGCCTCCGCAGGGAATTGCGCCAGCCCAAGGGTGCCTCTGAATTGCACCCTGATAGACTTATCGTCCTTGAATCTCTAATCAACATAAGCACATAAGAAGAGCCCAACTGGATCAGGTCAAAGGTCCATCTAGTCCAGCTTCCTGTATCCCACGGTGGTCCACCAGATGTCCAGGGAGCATACAAGACAACAAGAGACCTGCATCCTGGTGCCCTCCCTTGCATCTGGCATTCTGATGTAGTCTACTTCTAAAATCAGGTGGCTGCACATACCCATCAGGCAGGAGGTCTGGTCTAGAGGGTAGAGCCTCCGTCTGCCTGAAGATAACATCCACAAGGTCGCCAGTTCAAGGCCACCGGCACCGTGCGACCTTGAAGCAGCTGAGAAGCTGAAGCCAAGCAATTCCATCTGCTCTGAGCGTGGGAGGATGGAGGCCAGAATGTGAAGTCAGATCGGAATGAAACACCTTGAATGTAGTCGTTCTTGAAAGAAAGAACCTTCTTTCAATTGTAAAAATCCCTATTTAATAAGGGATTTAGATAAAGCCTGCCTATGTAAACCTCCTTGAATAAAGACCAAGAAAGGCGGTATATAAATACCTGTTGTTGTTATTATTATTATTATTATTATTATTATTATTATTATTATTATTTATCACAGCCTGTAACCTGTGATGAACTTTTCCTCCAGAAATTTGTCCAATCCCCTTTTAAATGCATCCAGGCCAGATGCCATCACCACATCCTGTGGCAAGGAGTTCCACAGAGTTCCACAATTAGGAATTCCTAATTACACACTGGGTAAAGAAATATTTACTTTTGTCTATCCTAATGCTCTCAACACTGAATTTTAGTGGCTGTCCCCTGATTCTAGTGTTGTGTGAGAGAGAAAAGAACATTCCCTTACCCACTTTATCCAACCCCTGTAAAATTTTGTATGTCTCAACATATCCTCCTCAGACACCGTTTTTCTAGACTGAAGGGGCCCAAATGCTTTAGCCTTTCCTCATAAGGAAGGTGCCCCAACCCAGTAATCATTTTGATTGCTCTCTTCTGTACCTTTTCCATTTCCGCGATATCCTTTTTGAGATGTGGCAGCCAGAAATGGACACAGTACTCCAGGTGTGGCCTTACCATTGATTTGTACAGCGGCATTATAATATTAGTCGTTATATTCTCAATACCTTTTCTAATGATCCCAAGCATGGAATTAGCCTTCTTCACCACTGCTGCATATTGGGTCAGCACTTTCCTCTTTCAGAACCTTCCCAGGCCTGGTTTATGCTTGTACAGAGCCAGCCTAAGATCTCCTGAGGCCTAAAACGGCATGCCCCATGCTGCCCCGTTACTAAATGATGTGCCAGCCTCTGCTCCTCCCATTCTACAGTGCTTTCTAGCTCGGCACTTTCTGCCTCTGTACATTTCCTATTCCTCTCTGTCCCCTCTCCCTTTTCTTCTCAATCCAGGAAGTGGAAAAAGAAAGGGAAGCAATGGAGGCAAGTAGGCAGACAGAGATAGGTACACCCCCCCCCCCCCCACACACACACCATCTGCTGTCTGGGGCAAATGCTTTAGGTGGCCTCATGGAAGATCCAGCCCTGTGCATGCATCAGAAGAGACAGCAGAGTGGACTGTATCACTTCAGACTGCAGGTGCGGAACACCATTTTTGAATCTCTCTCTCTCTCTCTCTCTCTCTCTCTCTCTCTCATCTTAAACAGAGATGAGCATTCAAAACCAGAATCTCCTACCTGCTCTCTGAAATGGTACATTCCATCCTGCCATCTTGCAGGTAAAGAGCAGATCAAAGCCATTGACCATCACTACATTTTTTGGCAGCGAAGTCCATATATTAACGGTGTGTTCCATGTCAGGTAATTATGCCCCTCTCCTTGTCAAACAGATGTTCACTGGAGTCAGCTGACAGTGCTGGATACCTGTAAAAGAGGAAAGCTCTGGGTGCAGAGCAACACTTGCACAGCTCATTTATCTGGAGCAGAACAACTGACATTCTAAACAAATAGTTTCCTACAAAACTGGGCCATGGTCCAACCAAATGTAAATAACCTTCCAGTACAAGTGAGTTCAATGGGAAAGTGAAATCATGTTTACATCTGCCTCATTAAAATGTAAGGAACTTTTAAAAATGCTTCATTGGCTGGACTCTTTACAGAAGCCATATGCAGCAGTGTGTGCCCTGATTTTGTAGGAAACCGTATACTTTTCTTAAAAGCTACAGGCATGTCACAACTTGGCTATGGATAGGTCAGGGGAGCAATGACAGTCACAGAGCAGAGGGTCAGAGGCAGAAAGCTGAGTCAGTGTCAGTCTGGGGGTCACATGCAAAGTATCAGTTGGACCTTGGTATCCACAGGGGATCAGTTCCCAGACCGCACCCCCCCCCCCCGATACCAAAACCCCCGGATTAGTAAATCCAACGGTCAGGTACAAAAGGACCTCTGGATACAATTAGAGGTGTTCTCCAGTCATGTCCAAAGGTGTTCTGAGACTTGGAAAGGCCATATGCAGTCTATCCAAGCCTCAGAAAGCCTCCCAGGTGCAGCTGAAGGACACCTCCAGTCACTTCCAGGAGATCAGGTGAGTCCTTCCACAGTGGATTCAGAACCCGCAGTGAGTCAAATCTGAACCCGCATCAAAAGAGGGTCCATGCAAGAGGGTCTATACATTGATCAGGCTACAGGCCAGAGGAAGAAGACATGGTTAAGTCTAAGAGGAGGTCCAGTGGCAATGAAATCAGTTCAAAAGCAGAGCAGAGTGAGGGAGACAGTGTTGCAACTTCAACTCCTTCAAGCTGCCCTGGACGAGTGACTTTATAATAAAGAGTTGTCAATGGAGTGCATTCAAGTTGGGTCAGCTATAGGGGTGCCAGATCAGAAGCATCCACAAACCTGAGATTCGAGAGGCAGCACCTGGTGATGCCCACCAGTGCCTAGTGATCTTGAGGTTATTTTTTTGAAATGGCTGGAACCTGCAGCAAAGAGACGGAGCAAGGGGGGAAACAATCAGGGGATATTTTTCTTAAAGGCATTTTCCAATTTTTCAACCAGAAAAATTGTAATATTTTCTTTTTTTCAGCTTGAAGATGTCAGGGGTTTGCCACCGGGCCAGCCCCTGTCTTACCTGGAGAGGCAGAGATGGCGGGGGACAGCTGGAGGAAGCCCCCAACCGGAGGTGGGCAAGCCCCACCAGTCACCTTCACGGGTGACCAGGGCCGACAGGGAGACGAAGGCGAGGGAAGGAGCAACCTCCAGCAAGGAGCCTCTCCCCACGGCTGCAGCAACGCAGCCAGGGCACCCCCTTCCACAGCCTAACCGTGCCTCGCCCACAGCAACCCTTGGGCTGGAGCCTCTTCCCATGGCAGCAACATTGCAGCTAGGGCAGCCCCGTCAGTGGCCACACAGCTACTTGGCTGCAGCGGTCCCTGGGAGGGTGCCTCTCCCCGTGGCCACGGCAAGGAACTCGGGGTGGCTCCTCCAGCAGCCGTGCCATGCCCCACCCACAGCGACCCCGGGGAGGGAGGCTTCACAGCCAGGGCCAGCAGGGGCGTGCAGGCAAGGGAGTACCCCAGCTGGCCAAGGGTGATCCCAGGGAAAACACCCCCGCCCACAATAACCACCAACACTCCCAGCCTCACGGTGGGAACCGACCTGAAGCAGGGCAGTAGCAAGCCAGGAAGGTGGGAGAAGCCGAAGGCAAGCAGAAGGGTAGCCCTGCTAGGGCTGCAGCCACCCCCTCCCACCAGATGCAGCAGGGCAAGGGTGGCTCCAGGCCCAGGTGAGCTGATTGGCCAGGTGAGACTGCTCAGGGGGAGGGGTGGGACCAGGGGCTCCATAAAGGTAAGGAAGGCCAATAATGGGAGGAAGTCTGGTGAGGCTAGCAGCTGGGAGGAGACTGCATGCCTGTGAGCCAAAGGCTACCTCTGCAACCAAATAGGGGGACCGGGGTGAGACTGAACCCCCCCCCTTTGGACCTGAGGCCACTCAACCTCACCCAGGGACCTGTCACAGGGCGAGCCTGAACCCTTTTGACTGGGGCCCGCTCTGCCCCACCCCGGGGGACCCGACAGAAGAGTAAAATATGCTTCAAAGCAGCATTTTGGGTTGTTACCACCAATTATACTGCTGTAAAACTCCTACATCCACACCACTCCCTCTCCTCCTGCTCCTCACCATTCAGCCCAATGGGTGGTGTGACACCAGTGCACTCACTAAATGTTGTGTAGAAGAGAGAGAGAGGAGACAGTGGAGGTGGCACTCCAAAAGCCCAAATCTTGGATTAAAAACTGAGATATGGCAGCTTAGTGGGGCAGCCTGAGATGGCCCTCAAATTCCCCAGCTGTGAGTCCAAAATCCTGAGATCTGGCTGACAGCGTACAGTCCAGCATCGCTGTCAAGCTGGCACTCTTTCTGCAGTCTAGTCAAGGGTATGCATGTTGCAGGAGGTACAGAGCAAGGAGGTAACAGGGCCTAACTGTGGAGAGAATTGGATCAATGCACACATACACCCCATCCATTCTCCCCACTCAAAAAGCTAATCAGAACAGCAACTAAAATACATTGGGTGGAACACATTTGGACAGCCCAATCCAGCACGAATTTCCCTCCCGCACCAATGCAGCAGCAACAGCATGGCTTGAGCAGCATCCCATGGGGGAATTTAGCTGGCAGAAGGTCTCCCTGAGGTAAGGGGACATTTATCCTCTTGCTCTGGGGTAAGCACCAGCAGCCACAATAAGGCAACTTGGATTTGCAGTAGCTCAACCTCTTGCACAAATTCACATTGCCCCATGTTGGCAGATCAGGCCTGGGAAGGGGGGTAGGTTGAGGCATGCGCTGGTGCTGCCGATCCCACTTCCCTCCCAGGCCCAATTCACCCACCATTACCGCCACCCCCACCCCATTCTACCCTCCAACACCCTCCCCCTGCCCTGCCCCTGTCCCTGCCCCACTTGGCATAGAGCTCACTGCCTCTGACACACACTGCTCCATGAGCTGGTGAGCATGGACACTTTGCAGTGCACATGCTGGCTAGAACTGCGCCCTTAATTTATTTTACAGGATATCAGTTTGAAAATTAAAATGCACAACATTCACTGTAATAAGTTATTCAAAATTTTGCTTTCAAAGCATGGTATTGTGCTGCATTTTTTGTGCCTAGCATCTTTTGAGCAGCTCTAGTCACAAGATTTATTCTACTTTATTACAATCTTCAGGAAAAATAACTAAGTGCAACCCTATATCTTCGATGACACCTTTAATGTGGTTCTTCGAGATTTTAGATTTTTGTTGCTAACGCACACAGAAAGGGAAGGATAGGGCTGAAAAATCAATACAGCTGAATGAAATACTTGCCCACAAGAAAGCGCAAATCTTTCACCGTTAGGGGCTCAAATTTACAATCTACATGCAAAGAAAATCCTCATATAAATGATGGATAGATTTACCTTGGCAGGAAACTAGAAGACAAACTCTGAGAATAACTTATTTTAATAACAATCAGGAATATTATGTGGAAAGGGGGAATAAAGAAGTGGAGGAGATAGGAGAATATCTTTCTCCAGAAGGCCTTTGGGAGAATACCCACCATAAAACTGGATGCTGAATAGTCACCAAGTAACACCACCAGTGGCAAGAACAGGGAAGAAACTGTCCTAGTTGTAAACATTATAAATTTGCTGTTACAGAAATACAACTACCTTGTCTGTGTCACGGTTTGTGCCCAATCCCTTGGCTGGGTGTTGCTGGAGAATGCCCCTGGGTTTGACACAGGAGGCCTGTGTAAAGTTTGGCCCCAGCAGAGGCAGCAAAAGCCTGCGACAGGCAAGAGGTGCTGAGTCACTCAGCAAGTGCTAGTTGATTGTCTGCAGAGTGACTACAGACACAGGTAGAAATGGGTGGGGCTGATCAGCTCAAGCCTGCCCTGAAACAGGCACCCATTGGCCAGCTTTTGTATAAAGCCAAAGCAGCCACTGCTGGAGCCTTGGGGTTGTTGGATGGATCACTGCGGAGCACTTGGTTGCTGCGCTCTAAGTATTATGTCAGTGAGGCGCTCTGGTTCCCTGCGTGGGACCAACACTGAATGCCTGTACTGAACTGCACTGTATCTGATGTAAAGTGAAGGACCCTGCTGTCTGTGCTGTGTTTCTGTCCTCGAAGCAAGCTTTCCAGCAAGGCTGCTGCACACACTCCCCGGGACCTGTGCCAAACTGTGAGACCTTGGGCTGTGAGAGTAAGCTGTCTGCGTTTCCCTGTGCCAACAGTCTGCTGAATTCTCACATGTTCGAATTAGGAATTAAAGCTTTTCAATGATGATTTGCCTAACCCCATCCAGGGCTAATCCTGAACTTGGCTTTGGGTCTAAGAATCCTATATTCTGACCACTAGGCCACACAGGTTCTTGGTGGGATCAAAAAACATGGGACTACAGAATGTATGAGGCATCTTACATTAAATCAGACAGTTGGTCCACTTAGCTCAATTCTGAGTGGCTCCTCTGATCAGTAGTGGCTCTTCAGAATTTCAGATGGGTCTTTCCCAACCCTACCTGGAGATGAGAGGGATTGATCCTGGGACCTTCTGCATACAGAACAGGTGATCTATAGCTGATCCACAACCCTTCCACTTTCCCCTCAAAAAAGATATCTCTAGGAAGGAGGAGACCCAGATGGGTTTATAGGCCTGAACAGTGAAAACTCAGGGTCACAGCTAGGTAGTCCTTGACAGTGACCAACAAAGCACTGGTTGCCAAACTGGTGAACTTATAGTACATCCACTTTGTTTCTGTTCATTACAATGTGTAACAAAATTTGAATAATTCCGTGTTTATCTGAATATATCAATGTTTCATTATTAATTTTGGTGTGAGGATTTAAAAAATGTCCCTATTTTTGACATAGCACCAATCGTTTAGGGCAGTGGTTCCCAAACTGGTGGGTCACAACCCACTAGCCAGGTGGATGTTTAAGGGTGCAATCTTAACCCCTTATGTCAGTGCTTTCCAGCACTGACTTAAGAGCAATGCAGCTCTCAGGTAAGGAAACAAACATTCCCTTACTTTGAGGAGGCCTCCGTGAGTGACACCCAACTGCAGGATGCAGCACATGTCCCATTGGCACCGCTATGCCAGTGCTAGAAAGCACTGACTTAAGGGGTTAGGATTGCGCCCTAAAGCAACTAAGATTACTATTAGAATTAGTGCCTCTGAATTGTATAAGAAATATTAAAAATGCAACATAAATAATTTTTGTTACACAGTGTGAGAAAAATGTATTTTTCTACATAGAGATAATTGTGTAGAAAAACTGCAATATGAAAAGTAGATTAAAGAGTCTGATTCCCTACTTAACTCGTACGGTACTTGAAGTTAACATGTCACATCCATGTTTGCCAACAGCAGCGCTTCTAGTGACTGGAACATCTATAGAAACGTCAAACCTTCAGAAAGAGAGAGATAAGATAGAGATAAGATACCTGTCCATTTATTACTGTTGGAATACTTAATTCTATGCTTCTGACTGCAAAATCAGAGTGCTGGGAGGCTGACATCTGTAGAGGGGGGCAGTGCCTCCTGGCTTCACAGCAGGGGAATGATGGGTTCCCCCATGATTGACTGACGGTGAGGGAGTCTAAGCAGACTACCATATGTTCCTTGAAAGGAGGAAAAACTGATTTAGTGAATAAACCTCACATATTTTTCACATTTACTGTGGCAATCTAACAATTTTCACATTGACTATTGCATTAAAAAGGGCATGTGCATTAGTTATGGTAATTTACTTCTAACATGTGTCTGTAAAGTGACACACTGTTTGTGTGGGTGATGGTGCTATGTGTAATTGTATGTAAACAAAAAAAGAAGGAAAGAATGAAATGAAAAAGACTGAGTGCCTGACAAACTGAAAAGGAAATAAACAGCAGGGAATGAAATGGCTTTCTTTCAGACTTCTAAGAAATGATTACCAATAGCAGAGAGCAAAAAAACCTGAAGAAACCTTAACAAGATAATGCTTGAAAATATTTGGCAGTGTCTTCTCATAAGCAGGTGACATTTGTAGATATCAAAGGATAGCTGGAGCTCAATCAAGTAAAAGGGTTCCTTGAACATGGTCTGAAGCCAATGCTATAGCCACATTGTGAAATTAACAGCCCAGTTCTAACTAAATTCCTGTGTGGCAATGCAGAAGCGCTTGCCCAGCTTCCACTATATCCCCCAAGGGTGTTTTGGCTTCTAGAGGCCTCCTCAAAGTAAGGGGACTTATGTCCCCTTGCCTCGGGGTAAGCCCCAGAAGCCACTAGGGGTCAACTCAGGCCAGCGCCCACTCAATCACTAGCACAAGTCTGCATTGACCCAGGAAGGTGGATCAGATCCAGGAAGGGGATCAGGATTTGACATGCACCTCCTGCACTCTCAGAGTAGCTGCTTACGACTCACTGCATTTTGCAGCAACAAAAAAAAGTGTTCTGTGCCGGCACTACTGAATTCAAATGGTTTGATTGCAGTTTTGCAGCACATTGATTTAGTGAATGGATACACGCTGCCTTCAGGCTCTTGTCATGCTGCCTCTCCAAGGTCTCTGGAATGAAGGAACTGGGTTACAAAGACAAGCTGAGATAAGTGTTGTGTGTTATTTTCCATATGATCTCAGTTTTGCTCTAAGTTTTCCAGACAGTTTGTAAAAATCATAGTTCTCAGTTAAGCAATTTTATATTATTAACAGTATTTATATTAACAGTATTTATATACCGCTTTTCAACTGAACGTTCACAAAGCGGTTTACAGAGAAAAATCAAATAACTAAATGGCTCCCTGTCCCAAAAGGGCTCACAATCTAAAAAGATGCCAAGGAATACCAGCAGACAGCCACTAGAACAGACAGTGCTGGGGTGAGGTGGGCCAGTTACTCTGGCATCTAATTGAGCATCTAAGATTATTTCTGCTGTTCTCAAATGATCTGACAGAGCCCATCCTTTGTGTTGCGCAAGTCAGTCTTCTGGGCATGCTTTCTCTAAGGGCAAGACAGTCTAGTGTGTCTGTTTCAGGAGGAATGGTTGATGTATCACATCTGATGCTGGAAAACAGCAGATGTATTCACCCCTGCTGCAAAAAGAGGCTAAATCCTAAACTATGCAAAGGCAACCTCCTCTGTGGTTGGGTACTTTGGTTCACAATACCCTCCAGTTCCAGTTTGTTGTTATTATATGTAAATAATGCTTCAAATACAACAGGGTCATTTTTAAGCATTTCTGAAATAACATACAAAAAGCCCTTTACTAGCTCTGTTATAATGAGTAGATATCTTGGGAAGTGACAGGACCATTGCATCCTGGACAACTGTATCCTGGTCAAATACATCCCAGTAGTGGACTTTTGCATCCTAGACATTTGTGTCCCAATTCATGTACATTTATATTAGATGTACTTTTTATTTTTAAAAAGCAAAGGTAGGGTTACGATTAGGGCTGGAATAAGAGGCTTAGGATATATAGCATGAGTTTGTTGCCCAGTTATAACCCAGACATGAATGTCCAGGGACGCCAATGATGGGAACACATTTGACCAGGACATAATGATCCAGACAGAAATACCCATAATCTCCTAGATTGATCAAGAAGAAATACAGTATTTTTCCCTATCTATCAAGCATAGATCAACATGCACAAAAGCAGGCTGAGAATTCTCAAGCAATGAAAGAGTGCTGCTCTTTCCATTCTGTTTGTGTTCTGATCCTGGTTTCCTTTTAATTGCTCCAGCATGAGCCATTCAAAATTGCAGACACTCAGATTCTAAACCTATCTCTGCAGCATTCAATTTGTTCCCCATTGAAGGTGTAAAGTCCTAGCTGCATTGAAGTTGGTGGCACAATTCCCATTGATTTTAATAGAGCCAAGTGTTAATCTCCGGAGTTTATGATTATGATTCTCTACATCATCTAGGCGTGGTGAAAATATATGGTCACAAAGTACCTTTGAGAGCCAAAGATCAAAGGAATTGCAGTGCATCCTTGTCAAGTATTATTATTAAGTATTATTAAATTAAATTGGAAGCAGAACACAGTAAGAGAGTTTCATTATGGGCTGAAGCCAAGTACTTTCATCTCAGGTTTAACGACAAATATCACAAGCATCTATTAAATATTACTCTACATCTCTCAGCCTCTTCACCAACTGTGTGCATAGATATAAATACTGATGTAAGGATTTATTTGTCATCCTTCCAGGCCTGGGGGTTCCAGAAAACAGCAATCAATCTCCAGGTGACAATTGAAAGCAATTTGGAGATTTTAACATTATATGGGGGGGGGGGAGGAATCAAGGAATAGCTTCACTCAGAGTTAGCAATTCTATCAAGGAACGGTGTGCTACATACTTCTCCATATTATTCAAATTACTGACATTTTGCTAAGGCAGAGCTGACTTTGAAATACCTGAAGAAATCCTATCCCAGAAAAGCTTATGCTCTGAAAGATGTTGGTTAGTCTTTAAAGTGCCACAATACTCTTGGTTATTTTTCTTGTACTTTAGATATATTGCATTCCAAGAGCCCATGATCCAGGACATGAATCCCTTGCAACATTGCAATGCATTAGGGCCCAGCATACTGCCCTAATGGTGGCCCTAAAATTCTGCTTCTTCCTTGCGTTGCTTAGGGCCTACAATAAGCCTGTGTAAAAATGTTCACCTGAAAACAAATACCAATGCCAGCCTATCTGTGATGTAATCACCTCCGGCAGTGGATTGGAGCAGGCTGCATAATGCTCTCCAACATCTCTCTCATTATCCCCCCTACTGCATGGATTTCAGAAGGAAGAAGAGACTGGAATTGAAGAGGAAGTCTGGGGGAAAGGAGAGCAGTGGACTAGTGTGTTTGGAAGGGAAAGAGGAGTGACAGCAGCTGGTGCTCCACCTGATAATGGCAACACGGGCAGCGGGGTAATTGGGACCTTACCTTATTTTCTGGATGGTCCTGGCTTATATGTGATCAATATTGTATTTCTGTTTATTTCTGCTAGATTTATGTATGTGGTGCTTGGTACCTGCCAGAGGAAAGGGCCAGACCGTTACTTTGACTCTTAGCAGGACTGCTGGCAAGAGACTTCAGATACTAAGTTCAGGAAGGCCACCTTTCTAATCTTTCATGGGAGCCATTTAATAACTCTCCCTCAACTCTTTAACGATCTTAGAATTCAGTGTTCCTCTCCTCCTAACTGCTTCTCTTAGGGCTCTGTTGTGCATGATAGTGATTGAATCGCCCCATATCAATTTACAGTGAGTGAGTGAGTGAGTTGACATACTGAGCCCCAGTGCAAACCTTCTGTTTCGATTCTTGAACAGTTTTTGTAAACTTTTGAGCCAAACCTATCCCCTGCCAACCCAGGACATCGGAGCCACTGACAGAGTGTGTGCTGCACTGTGTCCCTGCACACAATTGTTTTCCCTTGCATGAGCATGTCGCTTGTGGTTTCCAAAAAGCATTGCTTGTATTATGGCAGGTCCCCTGATACAAATTAAGCCCTAGTCCTTTTTCCACTCTCCTCTATCTCTAAAACACAAACCAAAACAAGAACCCAGGAATATTTCCCGGGGTTCAACAACATACGCTTCTGCCTTTGGCGATAAAGTGAGAAAGGCACTCTTGTAATCTATCAGGGGTACATTAGCACCCTAAAAAAATAAAATAAGGCATAAGCTTCCTCAATTACAGAAGTGGCGAGCACTATTTGCCTTTATAATGTGAACACAGCCCAAATGTGAATCAATGAATATATTAACTCTGCATAAAGAGATGGCACCTGAGACAGACACTAGATGAACACTAAAGCCTATTAAGAAAAAATCAAAGCGCCAAGAGGAGAATGACAAGGCATGAGCTCCGGCTATTAAGGCTGACTTTTCAGTTTTGACTAAACTGTAATTAATTGAAGGGGGGCTGTTGTGTATCAAATTCTTGACACGAGCATACGGAAGTGTGGAGGATAAAAAAAACACTTTTTACAACATGCAGAGCACCCTATCAAACTCATTTCATATTTTTCTCTGAAGGGTTCGTTAAGAACATAGACTGGCTTCAGCAGAACTGCGTATTCTCAGGCGAACACCTGTGAACTGTTGAGTTTAATTGGGCAACAGCTGGCGCTGATTGTGAATTTTCTTGCTGTATCTCATTACAGTTCTGAATTTGGCGTTTGTGGGGAGTGTGCTGTTTACAAGAGCTTTAGCACATTTTTAAAGATCTTCAAGGAGAATTATTAAAACAATTTTGGAGAAGTCTCATGCACGGTTGATGCAACACCTTCCCGCACCTGAGACAGACTACATGACGGCAGTTATAAAATGGTGGAGCACAAGCCTTGCATGCCAAAGGTCCTGGGTTCAAGGTCTGCCATCTCCAAGTAGGGTTGGGTGAGAAAGAACCCCCTCTGAAAACCTAGAGCAGTGTTTCTCAAACTATGGGTCAGGACCCACTAGGTGGGTCGTGAGCCAATTTCAGGTAGGTCCTCATTCGTTTCAATATTTTATTTTTACTATATTAGACTTGATGCTCCCATGGTATGTGACTGCATCTGGGGAAATGTTACAGACCTGTACTTTTAACAAGCTACCATGTATATTCTGTTAACAATGACAGAAAATGGGACTTACTCCTGGGTAAGTGTGGGTAGGACTGCAGCCTAGGATTGTTAAAATTTTCCTGCTTGATGATGTCACTTCCAGTCATGACATCACTTCTGGTGGGTCCTGACAAATTCTTATTCTAAAAAGTGGGTCCTGTTGCTAAATGTGTGAGAACCACTGCCCTAGAGAACTGTTGCTGGTCACTGAAGACAATCTTAAGCCAGATAGATCAATGGTCTGATTCGGTATACCTGTAACAGGGGGAAATGTTTTAGCTCCCTTGATTCCCTACCATGGTTCAAATTTTGTTCATGTGCCTTCAGCAAATGGTATTTATATAACACATTTAAAGTAATGTATGTTTTGACCCTCAGAGGCATTCCTCTTCCTCTATTACCAAGATGGAAATACTTCTTCTGAGATTCTGCCTTCCACAATATGTGGGTGCATCACCCACACTGTAAAATAACCAAGAATGCTCTCTCTTTTTTTGGCCCTCAGAATGATTGTTTATTCACAGAAATGTGTATAAATTAAAACACGTGCACTTGATTGGCTCAGATTTCTGTCAATCAACTCACAGCCCTACTTCTGAAAAAGCTTAAAGGAACAGAGTTTGGATGGGCCAAGGATGCTCCTTGCGGCAAGTGCAGGAAACCAGCCACACAGACCACACAGCTGGGACAAGTCCCATGCTTACCTCTGTCATTCACATCAAGCAGTTTAAGCACCCTGCACATCTGGACCAAAGGGTCATGAGAGTGCAGAAGCAGGAATCCCAGTCTTGAAATGAGAGCCATCTGGACAAGCCCTTAGCTCAGATGATGAGAAAATGCAAAACACATCTCTTTAACTACATTAGAGACTAACACACAAAAGAAATGTGGGTTTGGGTTATTTTTTATTTTTTTTGCCTTCCTTTTGAATATTTTACCCGAGGATTAAAATGCACAGAGAAGCAGCCATGTGTGCATTTCTGTATTATATCACTCAGCGTTCTCAAAGCAACACTGCTGACCCTAAGGGCCAAATTACCATCTTTTGCAACTTACAAGAGGACTAGAAGTTCAGAGAGGAGATGTTTAGAGTACTGACCTTGCCAAGAGCAGAACAGCCTGGAGTGCAGTGCATAGAAGAGCAAATGGCAAATGGAAACGGAATTATTCCAGGGACTGAAAAAAAGGGGGGAAATGAACGACCATGCTGCGAAATTATCAATAGAAGCCTATTATCCTCATTCTGAGAAAGCCTCAAGATAATAAAAGCACAGCAATAAATATGTGCTCTTTCTGATGGTGGAGGTGGAAATCCTAACTATTGAGAATGCCATTCATTTTCTGTTTTGGTCTACTGGAGCACTTGGAAAGCTGAGCTGTTGCAATGAAATTGTTAGCAGCTCTGGGGCTTGAACTAGGAACCGCAAGGCCTAAGGCCAGGACATCACAAAGTGAGCTACCAGAGAGTGCAAGTGTGGAGGCCAATCTTCAGAGCCTGCTTGAGAAGGAAACAGGGATATGGGACGTTGGCTCCTGTGATTGACGGACAAGCTGAATGTTGGATTAGCCAAACCTGGTGTAAATACCAAACATTTTGACAATACACAGGGCCAACCCAAAGTCCCCCAGTACCTGAGGCAGCTGCTTCCCCCCACTCCCCCTTCCAGTCCCTGGATTCAAAAAGGAAGTGAACAGTGGAGGGTGGGAGTGTGGTGGCCTAGAGCACCAAAGCCTCTCTAGCTCATCACTGTTTCCACACTCTCCTATTCTGCTCTGTTCCCAGGGATGGGCCGCAAACTTGGAGGATTCCTAGGACAGCCCTCCGCCTGCACTTCCCATGCCCCGGAATGCCTCCCTCCCACCTCCTCCCTGCCCACCAACACAGAGAGGATTCAGCCTCAACAACCAGCGTGCATCCATGTGCCAGCCCAGCTAACTCTTTACAGCATGTTTGCAACCCTCTTTGGCTGCCCCCAGTTTCTGGAAGGAAAAAAAATCCTTGCCTCCAGATATCTGTTTCTAAGCAGGGTCAGGCCTGGTTAGTACTTGGATGGGAGACCGCCTGGGAATACTGGGTGCTGTAGGCTTATACCATAGTCTTTCGAGACTGAAGGTTGCCAACCATTTGGCTGGCACAAGGGACTTGTGCCAGTCCAAGGGTGCCTCAGGATTGCACCCTTAGGCACTGCTACATTTTAATAGTTTTATTGTGGGCTGTCTCGAGTCTCTTTGGGAAGAAAAGTTAGATATGTGTTTCTAGAAATAATTAAATAAATAAATAAATAAATAAAGTGGCCTCTTGCATATCAGTCTCCAGGTCTTCAGGAAACCACCTCAATGGTTCACCTGACCGAAGCTTACAGACTCTTCAGCTCTGCATTCATGCATGTCTGAAGCTCCAGATTCAAGTCTAAGCACTTCCACATAAAGGGATAGAGTCATTTGGCAGATATGGAGCATTGGTTCATTGTAGCATGGGATTTTCTGTGTGTCCTCCTCTTGTCACTTACCTGTGTGGGATGCCTTGTCCTTGTTCCCCCTGTTGGTGTGAGAGGTTCCACCTGGGTGTTTGCATGTGGAGCCCTCCTGGGGCAAAGAGCCTGAAAGAGGAAATCTGGGACACAAGAATTCACATGTCAACAACATATATAGTAGGCAACCTTCAGTCTTGAAAGACTATGGTATCGCGCTCTGAATGGTGGTTCTGGAACAGCGTCTAGTGTGGCTGAAAAGGCCAATCTGGGAGTGACAATCCCTTCCACACCGGGAGCAAGTGCAGTCTGTCCCTGGTCTGTCTCCCTGGCTATGGGCCTTCCTTCTTTGCCTCTTAACCTCAGACTGTTGGCCAAGTGTCTCTTCAAACTGGGAAAGGCCATGCTGCACAGCCTGTCTCCAACACACTTTGCCATACATGTGATGGTAGCAGGCTCTTGTACAAAGTACTGCGTTTGTGTGCAAAGTGACCTCTTCCCATGGTTCCCATCACCAAGATTCCCACATGCAGGTACTAACTGTGCACAACAAGAAGGTAAAGAGGTGTGGCGTGTGCCCTGTCATCTAAGTCCTGGAATCCCAGGTAGGGGCATTAGTACTGGGGTGGGAGTCCTGTGATTGTGAGTCTGTGAGTCCTGTGTGTGCAGATTGTAGTTTGCATCCTATGCTCTACCATAGGAAAGTGGGTGGCTAGAGACAGGTATCAAGAATCAAATTTTTTTTTGTATTCCCCCACCCGCATTTTTTCCTATGGTTCAATGTATACCAGTTCCAGGATTGGCATACTGTTCGGCTATGCGTGGGGTGTCTTCCATCATCTAGAGGGGGTTTAAGATATGGAATATGTCCATTCCTCCATCCTGCCTGTTTGGGGTCTAATATAGTTGCACTGGTACTTAAGGTACATCAGCAAAGTGTTACACTGGTGTCTGTGATGGCAGAAGTGAAATTATGGCATTGGAGATTCACTACCACTGGTGTACCGTAGTTGCACCAGTATCCGAGGGTATACACCGTCTTCAATCAGAGTGGCATTTCTGAGGTATAAGGATTGAGCTGTCAGTGGATTAATTGAAAACTTTCCCTGAAATAAGATCCCATTTCTTGGTTTCACACCTCCCTTTCATTTCCTGGCTGTGGCAAGCTACAAGAGCCTTCACACAGTGCAGCCCAGCCAGAGAGCTGTGTAAAGCTCTGTGAGTAATCCAGTTCTGTATACACTACTCATTTATGGAGTCTTGGTTATCAAGTTCTGCACACAACAGATGTGTTGTTACTTAGTTAAGTCATTGCACAAGCCCTTAGGATGAATGAATATACTGCATGAACTACAATGTGCGTTTGTGTGTGCGTGTGATCACAGGCCAGCCATGTCTTTTCTGTAATGTTTAGTGCTCAAAGGGCACTGATGTGTCTCTAAATGCACTGCAAATTGTGGCTGCCTGATGCATATTGAAATGTTAAATGCAGTAAACGCTGACTGGGTGCTTTCTGTATCTCTCCCCCCCCCCCCCTGTAGGTAGTAGCTGTATATAAAATTAGTGCCTTGCTGGAGGGGCAAGCTAAAAAGCTCTTGGCCTTTGGCTCTTAGCCTGAGGCTCAGCCAATGGAGAGAATATATGTTGCTGGGAATATCCCCAGGGGCATTGGTTGTTGTGCAGAGGAGAGGGGGTTTGAGAGAGGGAAGGAAAACTGTGTGTTTTTCCCTTTCGTTCCCATCTTCAGCAGCCTTTTTGCCTCAGCCACCACTACTGTTTTCACTTGTTCCAGCTTTGCACGAGAGCCCTGCTCTTCCTCCTTTTGGCAGAGGGAGAAAACGGGCACGAAGCCTCAGTTCCTGTCTTAGTTGTGCTGCCAGATCCTTTTTAGGGGGTTGACTGTTTCCACCTTGAAGCAGAGGCAGTTGGGTGGACAGAAGAACCACCATGTGTCCCCCTTCCGCCATCTCTAGCAGCCCTTCAATTTGGACTTAAATTTTAAAAGTGTGGTAAGCATGTTGCACAAAAGATACAATCAACCTAAGATGGAGACACAGAGCCTCTCTTTTCTGTAACCTGTGCAGCAGCCCTTTCCTGAGAACAGGCCCCACCAGGGTTTGTGGTGGAATGAGTATCGCAGCCAAAAATCATACACATTGAACACACTTAAACTCAGCGCAAATCCATTTTTTCACATCACTATAAAAATGCCACATAATTTAGTGGGTTGCATATTAATGTTATTGATTTTTCACAAATTCAATTACTTTTAATTTGAGTGGAGGAGCAAGACATTAGGTATGTCATTTTATTAATGACTTGGATGAAAAAGTGGCAAGCATACTTATCACATTTGCAGATGACACAACACTAGGAGGCTGCTCAGAATCATCTTGATAAATTGAAGGAATTATAGTGCAGATGATTTAATGATATTACACAAAGGAACAAAATCTAGGCATCAAGCACCAAACTGGAACCTGAGAATGACCTGGGAATTATAGGTGTTCACAGAGTCAGTAAACCAACAATAATAGTAAGAGTACTTAAATAGCCATTTAGCGGAAGCAGCATTGGAAAGGGGAAGTGAATGAGCTTACTCTTAACAACAGTGGTCTTCAGTTTCAGCCACCATGTTTTTGAAAACCATGTAGACTAACTTCAGAAAAATAAAAGCCAAAAAAAAAAAAAATGCTAAAAGATTTTAAGTACAATCCTGGAAGAGGTGTAGGGTGGCAGCAGTTCTCAAACGTTTCAGTCTTGGGAACCATTTAAACTCCTAAAAGGAATCTCAGGGAGCTCCACCAGCTCATGTGCAGAGTTTCAGGGAGCCCCAAAGGGCTGGCACGTGTGTGGAGTAGAGAAAGCAGGACAAATGGCGGCCACTTATGGTGTGTTCATGTTGCCCCTGAAGAGGTCTTAGGAAGCCTCAGGGCTGGCGTGCACTGTCGCAAACATTTGCAAGCCTTACTGTGGGAGACCGCGCTGGGCCAGCTCATGCACAGAGCCCACATTCCACCGCCTGGTGGCTCGCCCGAAGCACCGGGTCCCAGAGAGGTGAGTGGGGGCATGGTGGGATGCATTCTGGGGTAAGAGGGGGCAGGACCAGTGAAGCTCAGCTTCCCCTTCCCCTGAGAAGCCACCGCGGGCTGCCCAGCATGCTTAGGATATCATGGCAGCCATTTTCAGCACCATGGCAGCCCACATGCAAAGCAGATCAGGATTGGGCTGTAAAGGGGAGGCAGTATAACAGTTCTCAAATATATAAGAATCTGTCATGACAGAGCTAGAGAACAATGATAATTTATCATCACAGATAGTTGAACACAATGCAAAGCTTCAAAAAAGATGGATTTAAGGTAATGCAAGGAGAAAGTTGATAACTGTTAGGGATTATTGTCTGTGAAAATTGTATAGACCCTCCTTTACTGAAAGTTAACAGCCAAATTAAATAATATACCTATTGTATGACTGGGATCTGCTCAATAGCAGTCAGGCGGGGGCCTGATTTGGATTTGGGACTACAGCAGGGGGAGGAGATTTTAACCACTTCCACTGTGCTCTCAGCCTCTACCTCCCCATCCCCACCACAACTACTGCTTGCCCTGGGACATAAGTTCCCATCGGAGGAAAAATCCCTGCATGCCATGGACTACATCGGGGTGCCCAAACCCCAGCCCTGGGGCCACTTGCGACTCTCGAGGCCTTTCAAGGCAGCCCTCAGGGAGCCCCCGGTCTCCAGTGAGCCTCTGGCCCTCGGGAGATTTGTTGGATCTCTGGCCCGTTGCAACTGCTCTCAGCATGAAGGCGACTGTCTGACCTCTTGCATGAGCTGTGGGATGAGGGCTTCCTCCACTGCTTGTTGTTTCACATCTGTTATGCAGCAGCGGCAGCAAAGGAAAGGCCACCCTTGCTTTGTGCAAGGCCTTTTATAGGCCTTGAGCTATTGCAAGACCTTCATTCATTCATATAAGTTCATCTGTAATATATTCATTTATAAATTTATTCAAACTTTAAATGTAAATTAATTATTTTTTCCCTCAGCCCCTGACACAGTGTCAGAGAGATGATGTGGCCCTCCTGCCAGAAACTTTGAACACCCCTGGACTACATGATTACAGTCCCTTTCTTATGAAATCCAAACATGTCGCTATTGGAAGGCCTGCTTGTCCCTCCCTACGTTTCCAGAAGAAACCTACCTAGCCAAACAGCGGAGGTTAGATTTGAACTGGTAACATCCCCAACCCAGCTCCAACTCTAAGCCACTGTGCTATCCCAGCACCAGTATGTAACTTGTTCCCTTTGTGGTTCTCAACATGTATATATAATAATGTCCATTTGAGCTTTATGTTAGCATGTGCTACAGTCACAGATAATATGAGACTGGCAGCCATGTCTGTTCAGAAAGAGGTACAAGCCTCATCGAAGACACGACAAGTGTGAATATTTATAGTTCTCTACAGCAAGGAGTTGGAGTTGCATTAATTTGCATTACTGTTGATAGAGCAGGGCTTTGGATTTACCTATTAATGTTCTTATAAATCTCATTAATGGATGTAATAGAGGTCTTCTTTGCAATGTGCCCTAATTCTGCAACCATAGCAATAGAGAGCATTAAACTGTCTTGAGATAATTTTCAGTGAAAATAGGACCTCAGTGTCTAGGAAGTGAAATTTATTACAACATTGTGTTTTATGTCTTTATCTTTATTAATGCTGTATTAGCATTGATATTGTTCCTGAAGGGAATTGCTATGTATGGAGAATGCCTGAATAATGAAGAGGGAATTTATTTACTTGTTCTCTTATTAAGGTAAAAAGCATCTTTGTAATGACTTGACAGAAAGAGCACAAACTGATTTAATAATCCTTATCTTGAGATGAAACAGGTAAGCATTAATTTCAGATTTACAGCCAGCAAGTTTTTTCCTACTTCAAAATTTTGCTGCTAATTTAGATTTTATTATAGTGTGTAAATTGTTTAGTTGATTGTAAGAATTTAAATCACAGCATGAGGTGGCTCCTACATTCTGCAGCTAGGAATGCGCTCTCTCTCTCTCTCTCTCTCTCTCTCTCACACACACACACACACACACACACAGGGGGGAAACTGTATGCATCTAACTGCATGTAGGATCAACTTGGTTTAGAAAACCACTCTATACAATCCTGCAGATGATGATGATGATGATGATGATGATGATGATAATATTAATAATAATAATAATACAGGTATTTCTATACCACCTTTCTTGGTCCTCAGATTTCTCCTTGGACTTTATTCAAGGCGGTTTACATAGGCAGGCTAATTAAATAATTAAATCCCCGTAGGGATTTTTACAATTTGAAAGAAGGTTCTATCAAGAAACCACAACAGTCAGATGTTCCTTTCTGATCTGGTCGCAACATTCTGGCCGCCATCCTCCCACGCTCAGAGCAGATGGAAATAGCTCGGCTCAGCTTGTCAGCTGCTTCAAGGTCGCACGGTGCCGGTGGCCTCGAACTGGCGACCTGCGGATGTTATCTTCAGGCAAAATGGAGGCTCTGCCCTCTAGACCAGACCTCCTACCCAGCCTGCCTGCCTGCCTGCCTAGATAGATAGTCACACACACACATATTTCTGTGGCAACCCACCAAATGATTGCCAACACTGACTACCAAACATATAGTCAGCACCATCACCTCTGAAGCTCCAGTCACATGTTGGTGGCCTGCATTCAGTTCCCCCATTCCCTGAATCAGGGATAAGCACTGAGAAAGCCTGATAGCCACTGATAACCTGAATGGAGTGAATTATAGAGATCGCAGCAGGACACCAGTGAAAAGATGGTTCTTGCTATGCTGGATTCTGGCTAATGTGGAGTTTGTAAATGGCAGATGCTTTATATTTTTCTAACTTCTTAAATGCAGGACTAAATTCCACACATTTAACAATGCTAAATAAAATCATGATGCACAGAGAATAATTTGGTGTTCGTTCTACCTGTGTCTTGCAATAATTTCTATCTGAACTCAAGCCATTTTGCCAAAGGCTTCAAATTTTGAGATCAAAGACCAGGTTCTTGGCACAAATACTTAACCACATTAGCTTTTGCCCAAATGATTTTGGCCCCTTCTGTTGCAGCTCTCAGCAGAAGAAAGGATATATCAAACATTACATGTCAAAGAATATATGCCAATGTAAACCAGCTCACCTTGGGTCTGGCTGAATTCCTCCTACAGAAAGACAGACCATAATGGGTACTTGATCCAAGATGTAGCCTGACCCAAGATGGTCTACGCTTGTGTATTGATCGGTGGTTTCTCCTATATTTGCCTTTGGCTACAAAGTCATAGTTGACTAGAGAAAGTTGCAACAACTAGGTCTGGCCAGGTCTTCCTTTTAGTCAGCATGACATAAATTGTTTGGCATTGACTTCATTTGTAGAAAACTGTAATGCAGATCAAACCACTGAACTCCTTCATACAACTCTTGCAGAAATTACATTAAATTCCCACTGGTTTCAGGGCCCAGTTCAAGGTGGTGACTATTAACTTGGAAGTCCTTTATGGTCTGAGTCCAAAGTACCTTAAGGACTATCTTCTGCTATTGAGACTACCTTCCTAGCCTTGCTCCACATACAATCACTAAACAAAAGTTAAGTTGATATAAGCCTAATGCTACTCTGTGGAGGATCTCCAAATCTAAGTCTCCAAAGCTCCGCTCCAAATGTGAAGCTCCATGTCACAGGAGGTATGGAACATTCCTGCCTTTAAGAAGACACTGAAGACTCATTTCATTTATCAGATATTTGGGCTCTAAAAGTAAAAATTGCTGAGTCTGCTACAGGTAGGCTAAGAAGTGGGTATCTCCATTGTTTTTGATATTTGGATGTTTCCACGTTTTACTATATTTAGTGTTTTTAATTATGTTTTGTTAGCCAGTTTGGGATCAAGTGAGATGTAAATGAAATAAATAAAAAAGGCAGCCTAAAAAGAACTGACTGCCTCATGTATCCCAATCTGTAACCATGGTAGTATAATGGTAGTAAATCAGATTGTAAGCATGAAAGTGGTTATTTTTGTCATTTTAAAAAATGCCTTACCTTCCCTCTGGTACTTTGAAACATTCCTCGTTTAGCACAAATGTTTCCAGGGTATATTATAGACAAATGCAAAACCTCCTTAGGTGTCTTTCCTGCTGCTTTTGTTTGCCAGTCACCGTTTCTTTAATAATGATGGCCTTGCTTTTTAGCATTGCTTTCTGTAATATTTGAAGCTATGCAGCAATGCAGTTGCCACTTGTACCACCCTGGGGCACACCTCCAAGTGCCTTCCCCACCAGACCAACCCAGATGTAACTGCAGTGACATGATGATGTCACGGCAATTACTTCCTGTCGTGCGCCAATAACAGCAGCATGCAACCATTGCGAGAGGCCATCAATCCCCCAGAAGAGACTCTCCAAACAAATCTGGATGTTTCCACAGGGCCTCCTGGACTCGGCGAGGGGGAGAGGGGAAGATCAGCCCCATGAGATGCTGCAGAGTTTGTGCCACACATTGTGCATTGGGCACTGCTTCGGGGAGGAGGAGGCGATGTCTGGCTGAAGGAGGTGTGCCTTCTGGTCCCACCTGGGAGTTGTACGGTCATGACTTGGATTATCCGAGTCAGCTCCTTTGCAAAGAGTTGTTCCTTTCAGCTGACCAGCACTCTGAAGGTTAAAAGGAGTGCCTCCACTGCGAGAGAGCCTACAAGGGGCAGGAGAATCTGCTCAGAGTGGTTTGGCTCCCACTTCTTCCAGGAGCTATGCCAGAGCAGTTTCTCTTTTGGCCAGGAAAGTCATGTGACTAGGTGCATTTTTTCCCTCTCCTTAGCAGAAGACTAACTTTGGGGAAGAAATCTCAAAGATGTGAGCTTTCGGCTTTGTTCTGAAGGTAGCAAGATTAGTGTTCAGCTTTATCTTCTCTGTTTGTTACGTGTAACACCTTTACAATCTTGCCAAGAAAGACCCATATTTTCATCCTTTTAGCAACCTTTTAACTTGACAGGTTCAATGTATCTCCCACAGAACATGACTGTCATAGACAAAGACCACTTTCACAAGTGACACTTAAATTGGTTTCTGCATTTCCCACATCAGTAAAGCAACGCTGACTACAACGTGTACATCCAATTTAAAAATGGCTCTCCTCTGCTCTCTCTTCCATAGTAATGTTATTCACAAGCAACATACCTTTCATGGCGCCACTTGTGAAGCCGTCTTGAAAGAGAAATTTTTAGCTGCTCCTATCACAGTTGGAAGGAATCTGGTCCACTGTATTTGAAGGGGGGAAAAAATCGTAATAGAGATACACCGTCAAGAAAAATGTCCAGAATCTGAAAATGGCTGCAATGCAAAGGTTTGGTTCCACGGTGGATAATGCATATACAACTTCGCTTCCTCTGGGCATGCATCAGAGTTGTCTTTCATTTTTGGCAGAGAAGGTAGCTGAACAAGAGAAGCACTGTGGATCCATCTGAGGAATTAATCATAGATTCATATGTCAGAAATGGACATGTTGAATGACATCACAAGCACTCAAAACAGGACTTGTCATAGAGAAGATCGTTACTGTCTACAAAATACATACTTTCCTTGGTAGATAGTTCAACCATTTTGAACTCTTCACTTGAAAGGAGTTTCATTTTCCAATAGACGAAGCCAACATCTGCTTTGAATGCTAAACTCTGGACAATCGCATGGAGAATTAAATTTAATCTTCGCATAATCTAAAACATCAGTTGTCCAAGATGCAGTTGGAATCTGCCATTTGGTATTTGGAAGTACGGTGGACATCTAGGATCTGAAGACATTGGTTCATCTGGAATGTTCTAAATGCAACCCTTTTATAAAGTAATTGGATGAGTTGTTCTAACAATACTCGTTACTATTTACAATTGCAAATCACAAAGGCATGTTTCTGCATTTGATGTCACCATATTGGCAGACCTTTCTTTCAGTCCAGTATTCTGCTTGTTTTCTCAGAAGTCCTATCGTGCTCAATAGTGGGTACAGATTGTGGACATTGAGAACATATCTTAACTAGGGTGAGAATACGGACATTTTAAAACAAAGTTCTATCATATCCTTTTAGGGGAAAAGCAATGTTTTCATAGAAAATAAAGTGTGTGTGTGTGTGTGTGTGTGTGTGTGTGTGTGTGTATGTATGTATGTATGTATGTATGTATGTAGTGGCATAACTACAGTATGTGTCATGGGGTGCAAGAGATTTCACATCACCTCCCATGCAGTAGGTGGGACAATGACCTGGGTGGTGGGCGTGATGATGTCCCATTGCCACACCCCACTGGTATTTTGGCTGTACCTTTTGATAGATATTTCAAGGTGGCTTTTTCATTGCATTCTGCTGTAAATTACACATCGAAAGAATATAACGTGATGGTATTATTCCTACAAATCACAATTTTAGGGATTTTGGTCACTGGTGGTGTCACTCTCCCCCCCCCCCCATGTCACTTACTAACACTTTACTGGTTCCATGTTGTGTCATAATAACATCTCATTTCCTATTCAAACAATCAATCTCATTGATCTGTTTTGAATTAAGGAAATGTACTTTTTGTTACATAAGACAGTTACATTTTTGTTTTTTGGTCATAACTTTTGATAGAAAGGAGATATTTCACTCTGCTTTTTTCATTGTATTCTACAGTAAATTACACTTCAAATGGTATATAACATGATGGTATTAGTCCTACAAACCATGATTTTAGCAGTTTTGGTCACTACTGCGTGTCACCCCCCCCTATGCAAGTCTCCCAGTGCATCCCACACACCCTGCACCCCCTAGTGACGCCACTCTGTGTGTGTGTGTGTGTGTGTGTGTGTGTGTGTGTGTGTGTGTGTGTGAGAGAGAGAGAGAGAGAGAGAGAGAGAGAGAGCTTTCAAAACTAGAAGAAAATTGATAGAGAAAGCAGTTGTCTAGCTTTGTCTTTGTGCTTTCTTGAATGATTTCTATACTTGTACAATGTCTAAACGCCTTCTCCTATTTAGATGTTTCTCTGTTTTTTAAGCTCTTTTTTTCCCCTACTGGAGTTTCTGAATCCATGGACTTCAAAATTTCTTTCCACTGTAGTAGCTTTGATGTTTTCAAGTCTTTGTGCCAGCAAACCTCTGATGCCAAATAAAACTCACCTTGATGAAACATCAACAACTGGTACCAGTTGGAATATCTGCTTGTCTCCTTTCTTCCCTGCCTGTGTCACATATCATGCTGGGAAGTAAGGTTTCAAAAGAGACACATGTAAGGTAAATTGGTTTACACACTCCTAGCCTTTTCAGTGTGTAAATGGGATCCTCCTCCCATGGATTTATATCTTCTGTTCCTTGGAATGAATCTCTCATCACATCTTCCCTCACTTTTAAAATGGAATTTATCATAGTAAAGTTTCCCTTCCATTCTTGTGAAAGCGCTTGTTTTCTAACAACCCAATCCATGGTGATGCATCCTGCAGGAGATTTTTGGCTGCTGGAGGTCTCCATAGAGCAAGGGGATATTTGTTCCCTTGCCCCAGGGAAAGTCCCAGCATCTGCAACAGGTCAGCTCTGACCCGCACAAGCAATATTGCTGGTGGAAATCCACGTTGATCTGTGCAGGTGTATCAGAACTGGGATAAGCTTTGGGATTTATTTTTCACTGGTGCTACCAATCTCATTCCTCTCCTGGCCCTATTCTTCCAACCCCAGCCTCATTTCCTTCCCATTCTCCTTGCCCCAATCAGCCCCCTCCCTCCCTTTACTGGACTTGCCTGCTCCGGTGGGCCTCTGTCACTCTGCTGACACCAGCAGGTAGGCTCTGGCCTTCCTGCCAGTGCACCTGGGTCTTGCACTGCCACAAAACACTTTATAGTGCTTGTGCAGCAGTGTATGCTGGGAGAACATGCATTCCACAGGCTCAGGGCGCAATCCTAACTAACTTTCCAGAACTGACTTAGCCGCGATGCAGCCCCCAAGGTAAGGTAACAAACATGCCCTTAGCTTGAAGAAGCCTCCTTGACTACCTCCCCACAGCAGGATGCAGTGCACACCACATTGGCACAGCTATGTCAGTGCTGGAAAGTTGGTTAGGACTGCGCCCTCAGTTCCTCAATAGGATTGAGCTGTAAATATTCCAGGTCTGTGTGTGTGTGTGTGTGTGTGTGTGTGTGTGTGTGTGTGTGTGTACATGCGTGTTCCAACAGTTCCAGACACTATTCTTTCTTAAGAAGATGATTGGTTAATAGTTCAGGATATTCTGCTGACTTTCTTCAGTGGGATCTAATAACAGAGAAGTTCTCCTGATGCTTGAAACTCTCTCTTCTCCTGCTTGGGATTGCAATACCTATCAGAGTATATCAAGGCAAAGCTTTCCAGATCGTGGACAGGGACAGATAGTGGGCAGGGACAGAGGACACAACTGAGGGTTATGGAGGTTCTACCTTGGAAAGAAGGAAACACAGTTGAGAGCCTTGAACTATGAGTTGACTGAAGGAGAAGTCTCATGGGGCACAGGAGGTGCCTTCATGAATTTGAAGCGGGGTTATGTAAATCAGCAGTAAAGACGGAGCAACTTTATTAGAAAATTGACAGATTAAAAGATTGATTAGATAAAACACAACCTAAGGTTGGAATTTATGGAAAAGTCAATACCTGCACACAAGGAGACTATGGAATCATAAAAAGGGAAGAAGATTGATAAGTGGAAGTATAGGGTACTGAAGGAGGCAAGTACCAAAGCACAAGAAAAATACAAGACTATAATTTAAAAACCGAATTAGCAAAAATGTTCCATTTGGAGATCTTTTAAAAAACACTTAAAAGATATGGGTAGCCCAATTCTAACCACCGCTGGCACAGCAGGGCTGAATGGTCCACTCGGTAACCAGGGCTGGAATTGAACAGGCTGGACATCTCTTTGGGATAAGGGAACATTTGTCAAGCCCCAACCTGCTCAATGGGGCTACTTGGATCTGTGCCATTAAATTGCTGGCAGATGTCTGGGAAGCCCCTTGTCAGGCTTTCAAGCAGGGGAGGGGAAATAGGATTCAGCATAAGTTAGTGCTGCAGACCCTGCCCCCACTCGGGCCTGAACCACCCCTTCTCCACCTCCTCTCCCCCTGCCCTGTTACACCTCTCTCCTGTTCTGTCCTCCCCCCACCCCTGTGCTGCTCAGCTCCATCGGACTGTGCTCCTGGATTCAGCACCAGTGGGACAGCTGATGTTGCCAGTGCTGCCTGCTTGCAGGGTGCCACAAACATTCTTTACCCCAATGTTTGCAACACCATACACTGACACAGCAGCCACTGTGCCAGCCTAGCCAGCCAATAGGATTGCACCGTAAGTCAATCGCATCATCTAATTCCTGTGTAAAAACAGGTTTTTGTGCCTTTGAAATGACATGTGGGCCTTGACAACCACAGAAGTATTAAGTCATAGAACCCTCTTCTGGTTTTGATTTGGTGCAGTTTCTCTCAATTGTATTGCTCTTAATCCATCCCCTTAATATCAAGTAGCCATCACTTCTTAATAGAATATCCATTTTTGTATTGCTAAATTGCCGCAAACACACACACGCAAAGACACATGTGTAGAGAAAGCAGAGGAAGACATTCCAGAAAGAAAATGCTGAATGGAAAATCTAGTGTTTGGGCCATTGTAATCGCATCCAGAAGAGTTGAGTGCACCCTTATTGACAAGCACATTTAATGTGGCGTTGGCTTTGTAGGGACTTGCATCATATATTTAATATTTATTTACACTATGCTTACCCTGCCTCTCATCCTTGGATTTCAAGGCAGCTCAAAACAAACACGGACACAATGCCAGCGTGATGAAAACACAACCATCACACATTTTTTAGAAGAATGTAAGATATGTAATGAAAAGATTGAGATAGTAACAGGGAATCCAATTTAAAACGATAGTGAGATGATCCCAAACAGCAACATCTTCAGTCACTACCTGAAACTGAACTCAGCTGCCACGTGCAATTAAATGTCAGGAGCTCAAGCTGAGAGTTTGTATTTTAACGGTCTGATTAATAGCATTCACTTTGAAATGGTCACAGCTAGCCTTTGAAGCCATTAATACCCCATTAAGATGAATGGAAGGAACGGAGCACCTTTTGTTTCAGGCTGTTTAGTGAGAGAAGGCACAATGCCTCTGCGTATTGATTCACAGACTGAAGTTCCTTCTTTCTTCCATTTCACTGAGGAAAAATAGAGAGGCTGAGGGGAACTTAATACTCAAAAAGCCTAAAGAGCTTAGCACATTAGTTTTTGAAATAATGTGTAGACATTTTGCAGTTTACTCTGCTGGTTTCAAATTTTTTTTCTTTGTACACGCACGTGTGTGTGTGTGTGTGTGTGTGTGTGTGTGTAAATATAAAAATCTGTCTACTGAATATTTCAATCCATGCATCTGTTGAAACAGACTGTAAAAACTTATGCTGCAGTAGGTGGGTCTGTCTTTAGAGTGCCACAAGATTCCCCATTGTTTCTTTTCCTTAAAAGATACATTGGAAGTTGATTTGCACTGGGTCAGATTATTGGTCCAGCTACAGCTCCATGGCCAACACTAACTTGCAGTAGTTCTTCAAGGTTTCAGTGGTGGATCTTTCCCAGTCCTGCCCAAAGATGCCCGAGATTGTACCCAAGACCTCCTGCCTGCAAAGCACATGCTCTACCTCTGAGTGATGACCCTTTCCACATGTGTAGATTCAGTGTTCCCTTAAGCAACTGGCAATTACTGTAGCCCCCCCCCCCCATATCCACAGGCTCAGTTTCTGTTCACAATTCCCCCTTGCACTCATCTGGTTTTGTCTGCAGCCTTCCTATTGCTGCCTCCTGTGCTCCAAAACTGCTTCTGCCTTTCTTCCTGTTAGTGTTCTCACTAACAACATAGAGTTAGCTAATTACTAATTGACTGCTAATGCTTTGGAGCCTCCCCTCTGATTGCGCTGATTAGCACTCCAGAATGCCTTCTAGTCGCACCCCAGAATGCTTTGCAACGCAACAGTAAGCAAAGGTTTTCCTGCTAGCCGTGGTTTTGAGTATCCCGTCATAGCTGTGGGAATGTATCCCTGAGATACGGGGGGGGGGGGGAAGAATCTATTGTACATTAACATTACCATTTTGCAAAACACAAGCAGACTCCCATACATTTGAGTAGAACTACTCTTAAGAGGAGTAAACACACCACTTAAGCCAAAGGCAGCTTGCAGCATTCTGATTAAGTAATTGTCAGTGTGAAATTCCCATCCAGAGTCACAGCAAAATAAGTACAAACTGTAGTTAGTTTTTTCTGTAGGGAAAAACAGCTTCATGGATGTCTCTGCTGGTACTCTCATATATTTTTGTTTACAGTTACAGTAATCTTGTCTCTGCATGCAACTTCCCTCCTAACAGGTCGGTAATGATGCCATGAAATTAAATGTCTTGGGCCTTTATCAGGAGTCACTGGAAATGAGGCACAGCTGCTGTTTTAAGAAATTGGCTCTGATCTGAAATAAGTTGCCATCTGAGGTATGCTGCTTGTCTTCTTCACCACCCAAGTTGACAGCTATGGTCGCGCCCTCCGCATTCTCTTCTACCCCTTCAGTTCCACTCTGCCAGCACAGAGTAAAAAAGAGCTTTGAGATACTGATCCCTCTGTGTTCATGGCCATACAAGGAACTGAAGAGATAAAGGCAGTGATTCCCAATCTTCTTGGTGTCGTGTCCCACCTGTGGTTGGTTGAAATGTGGGAATGTCATACCTGGAGGGTGGGGAGGCTCTTCTGGTTTGCGCTAGGCCAGCAACTCCACTCCACTGACTTCTGCCTCTCCCCTGATTTGCTCTCACCACCTGGAAGGGCTCCAAAGGCCACTGGAGGGGCCACTTACACTGCATATTGAGGCACCATCCCAACGAAGCACTGTGCCACCCCCCTCCGGAACGCTACCTTGTAGTGGAAGAATGGACTTTGGGAGATTAGCGGGCCTTCCCATAAGATCCCACAGGAAGGAAGTGAAGATTCAGGGGTTTCAGGGAGAAAGAGGAGGGAAGAAAAACGGGGTAAGCTGTGGAAGGAAATGAAAAAGGCTCTGATGATTCAGTCCAAGGCTGCAGTTGGAAGTGGCTCTCTAACTTCCCCCTTAGCCTGACCAAACACTACAGGCTAAGGGTGAGGCTAGAAACAGGCCGTGAATGAACTGCACCCACTGGTGGTGGGAGGCTGGTGAGAGGAGACTCAAGGCTAATATTGGAACAAAACGGTTGGAAGATGGTGTCACTCACACATATATACCATACAGCACTTACAAAGAGGAACACTAATGGATTCAACTCAATGAACTACCAACTAAATGAAAGTTTCATCTGTTCAGTCACGCTGATGACTTTGGCAGATATATACCATGAGTGTGATGCCACTTACATAGAGAGGACCTATCCCGTCAAATGTAAATGTTAGGCCTTCAGGAATTTTTAAAATGTCATACAAGTGTATTGATTTTCTATTTGAATGAACATAATCATAACTCCTCGGTGCCCACAAAATCTTTTTGCTGTCTATTTTCAGATGTTTCCATTTTTCCTTTCCGTACAAACTGTCAACGAATCGATATTTCACCACCAGGCTTTATGCTAAATGAGGCCAGTTTAAAGACCATGAGAATTGTCACTGCCTATGGTCTGAGGCCTGATATTAGAAAGCTCATGTTGACTCTCACACAGGACTGCTCTGGTGCCTCACCACATGGCTAGAAGAGATGGGCGAGAACTGGCAGAAGTTATCTCTTCCTTCCTAGTTTAACTGAATCAGACAGGGCAATTTTTGTTGGAAGAGTCTGCTGGCAATCAATATGTCTCGGCTTGCTTCTCTGTGCCTTGCTGAGAGCCGGAGAGAGAGCTGTTGGAAAAGAATCAAGACATGAAACTTCTTCGGCTCTAGTTTAAAGCTTATGAAAGCAAATGATCTCCAGGGCACTAATCCTTTCACCTTGGTAAACATGCAATGAATTTAAATCGACCCCAAACAGAAAGGCTCCTCTTTTGCTCCTTGCGCAGCGCCTCTCATACCTAAAGGCTTTAGACAATATATATGCTTAGTGGGACATTCTGCTAGGAACAACCTAGTAAACTTGGAAGGAAAGGGAAATAAGAGATTCCCTTAAAGTTAGCCGAAGTTATCATTTTCCAAAGAAACTCAGCTGTTACTGTCCTCCCACAGCACAGTTTGTCTTTGACGGGAAAGCATCAAGCCTGCTAATTTGGTATGCAGCTTAAGACATAAACAGGGCAAAGCTTGGTATCCCCTTTTGCACTGACACCAATGCAAAAATTGTATAAGATAAAGCGACACTGAAGGGTGGCAATGTGGTGAGATACAGGCATCCACCCATATCTGCAGGTCCAGAATCAGCAGTTTCAGTTAACTGAGAATCAAAAGTATTCAGAAAAAAAATGTTTCTGAATGTTACCAGTGTGGTGTCTCTCTCCAGTCTGTCTCTGGAGTCTTTCTCCAGCACTCATTCCAGCTTTCCTGCTTTCTCCCCATTAGCTGGAGGCAGCTCTGCGTACAGCTTGGCTCTGAATTTCCTGGTGTGCAGGAGCCACTGTAAGCTGGCACAGTGGGGCTGGGTGAAGTGGCCAATGGAAGAAGGGGAAGTGGAAGTGGCAACAGGAAAAATTACAGGGAAATCTAATTTGATTTCACAAGTTTCACAACCTAACTTTGGCAGGGAAAAGCTGCCCATGTTAGGTTGCGCAGGTGCCTGGGCAAACGAAAAATGACATATATAGGGGTTCGCTACTATCAGTGGTTTTGGTATCCACTGTAGGTCTTGGAACATGTGCCCCACAGATACGGGCAGACACTTTTACACTTGCGTTAAAGGAGATTGGACAAATTTATGGAGGCTAGGTCTATCAAAAAGCTATTGACATGATAGCTATATAGAACCTCCAGAGGCAAACAACCTCTGAAGACCAGATGCAGGGGACAAGGTATGGGGAAAGACTGTCACATTCAGTCATGATTGTTCAAGAGAAATGTGGCTGGCCACTGAAGAAACCAGAAGCTGGACTTGATGGACAATTGGCAGGGTTGTCCCATTCATAAGGTCATCCAAGGCAGAAGACTTAGAAAGCTGCCTTTTTAACCCAGTTCCGCCCAGCCCACAGGTGTATACATTTGATCCCTGTTGCGTATATGCAACATTGGGCAGAAATGGCTTAATGCAGGGGATAGGATGAGGAACAGTGAAGGCAGCAACTGGTGTGCTGCTAGTAAGGTGAGCGGTATTTAGGGTGCAGCTTAAGGAGCTGGGGAGTCAGCCCCAAATCTTCGTCTTATGTTATTAAAGTCTATTTACTTTGAACCAATTGGGAAAAAAATTGATCTAATATTGTCTATTGGCTCTTGTTAGAAATAACCTTTTGAAGAGACTCCAAATTGGATGCACACAATTAAAACTTTTTCTTTCTTTTGTACTTTTGAAATGCTGCATATTGCTTTAACCTGCCAGTAGGTTTGGGTGATGTTGGCAATTCAGATGAAATCTTTCATCTCTGCAAATCTAATACTGGGGAAAAACAAGAAAGGGGTTTCTTTATGCACCAGGCAGCAGTTCAAAAATGAGATTTGATTTAGGTCTCCAAAGGTTAAAAGTGAGGCAAGCTGGCAATAACTTTCACAGAAGCTCCAATTAAGCATGTTACCCAAGAACTGTAACAGTGTTAGAACTCCTCTGGATGACAGTGTCCGCTGGTGAGCTTGTTTACCAAACATTTCTTTTCATCAGCCACCAAGTTCATTGAACTTCTGTGAATTGTTGCAAGAGATGGAAGGAAGGTGCTGAGACATGACGGAATCAGATGGGCGACACAGTTTTAGACTGGAATCAATACATCAGGAACAGGGATGAGCGCCTCGGCCTAACACAAGCGTCAAAAATCACATGACTCTGGCTATCCTAGGAGCCTTCAGTATTATAATTATCTCCTTTTTTCACCCAGTACAGCTTGTGAATGGCACGTCCAGCGTAACCCATTTCTGCCCACAGGAGTACATATTTTTTTATGTGCATTTGAACAGTATATGCTCAGAGCAGTGTAGCTGGGCCAGCTGGTGCCTGGGTCCAAATGACACCATGATGCCCCTCTGCATCATCAGGTCACCCCCCACACCTGCACGGTCGCTCCCTTTCCTTGCTCATGCACGGCTTCCTCCTTTTGGAACTTCTGGAACTTCCTTCTTTTGGAGTCGTATAGGAATAAGGGCAAGTGGGACGGCCAATTTCATGGCATTTGCCATGCGCCTACAATGAGTTGTTCTTTTTTTTTAACTCTCAACAGCACAAGCTCTTTACTAGCATTTGGTCAAAACCAGCTAATTTTGACAAAAGTCCAAAGAACCTTCTGTATACTCTACCTTTGTAAGATCAGGATGATGATGGTCTAGCCTGTGCTGATGCCAGGTTACTGGAGATCCTGCAGTAGTGACTTGCATAGGACCTCCTCCCAATGCTCACTGGCAATTGGCAATAATAGAGGGATGCAGCTCCTCCCACTCTCCCTCTCAGCCAATGGAAGTTACCCACAGCAGCCACTTGGTACTGGGCTGTTCAGAGGGTCAATCTGGCTGCATAGACAGGAGCCTTCAGTCTATGCTGAACCAGGTGCCACCCCTGTATCACACCACTTCTTAATGACCTGTTTGCTTTTCACCAATAATTTTTTTAAATGTAATTTTTTAGACATTGTTAAGAAAATTGCATCCAATGCATAATGCAAAAGCTGTCTCTCGGAGAAGGATCCGATCACTTTTGAAGCATTTAGAGGCAAGCATCAACCAGCTCACTCACTGTCACTTACCATAGATGTTTCAGTTCTTATTTAACATAGAAGCCACATACGATAAACTTCAGGTGTTTGAGAGCTCCAATATTTAAGAAGCATTTAAATTCTTAAATATACTTATTCATAATGAACATTAAACTTATGATTTAGTCCAGTGGACTCTCAGTTTATACCCGGTAAACAATTATAAAGCTTGAAGACTTCTTTTTTACCTTTTATATCAATTGTGATGGGAAAAGGAGCTCAGCCAACATATTTCCGCAAGCCACATATTGTATGTCAAATAGCCACATGTGGTTCGCGAGCCACGGTTTGGCCACCCCTGGCATATAGGAACTCTTTCCTGCTAAGCATTTTCCCAATTCTAAGCACAGCACCTAAAGCAGATAAGATGCTCCAAGTAAATGAACCATCTACCAGATCAGTTTTTTCACCTGAAAAATACTAACCTTAATCAGAAGACAGGACAGTAACCAACAGCTGTACTTGTCAGCCCCGTCTTAAAAGTTTTGATTTTTTTTTTTAAAGTAAAATTACTGCACTTTCTTTTCCTTGTCCCCAGTAGCAGGCTAAAAAAAATGGAAATGAGCCATAAATGTATCTATGTTACATGGCTCCTGCTGAGTGCTAATAGGTACTGGAATGAAATTGTTTTATTAATTTGATTAAGTTGAAGGAATATCTAGGGTCTCCCATGAATAATTCAGATTCTCATCATATCCTCGGAAGTCATATGTAATACATTGTTATACCTCAATGGTCCCCTTACAGTCTAACCTACATTTAATTTTCAATAATGTTGATTTATAGTTTTATAAAGCCAAATAATAAATATAATAAATTGCCCCCGTATTTCCTGATCCCAGGCACTATAAAATAACCACTGTAGTTTTACATTTCCAGTGTGAAATATTAAATACATAAATCAAAACAAGATTATTTTTCATCTAGAGATGGAGACCAGTTGTAGGGAAACGACAAACTCATTTTCGTTAAAATGAATGTTTGAAGGCAAAGATCTCCATAGAGTCTCTAGCAAACTCTTTAAAGAGAGAGAGAGATACACACACAAAGGTATTGGCTTTTTGTTTCTGTTTTTATCCTGATACTAATAGCCTGCATTCATTTAGTTCTCTCTGATGGAGTTTTGTGTACTACATAAGAAATACTTAGAAGAATTCCCAGGCTTATCAGGAACAACATTTTTCATTTCCAATTCATTAATATCTACATTATTGCTGTGTTTAGCAGCCTGTTTTCTCCTTATTTTCACACTCCCGCACCCACGGATGCTGTCTCTTCCCTCTGTGACAGCACTGCCACTAGGCTGGCACTCTAGTTCCTGGGATGTTGTTGTTAAAGGTTTTTGTTTTTGCTTTTCCTTCACATCCATAAAAATAATTGTGCACTAAGACCATTACAGAATAATAAGAACGATCTAATAGAGGCTGAGCGCCCAATTTTGCAAACAGGCCTGTTTATTGTTGCAGACCCAGTGCCTCAGCCAGAAGCTTCATTCGGGAACAAGAAAGCCTATTTTGCATCCTTGATTAAAAAGAGTACATTTAATTATGAGGAGTCCTTATAACATTTAAATACCTTTCAGCTCTCGGTGCTTAAAATTTTCAATCTCAAGGTACTTTTCTGAAGGAGTGATGATGGTTGGATGTTAAAGGCTTTGAAAACAAATGAATGAATGAATGAATGAATGAATGGCTTGAGCTGAACAAATGGGTAGGGAAGGTGGAAAAACAAAACCTTCCTGAATATCCGGATATTGACAATCTAAACCAAGGCCATTAAGTTAAATAAATAAATACTCTCTCCAAGGGTTTGTTTCAAAGTTGGAATTTTAGCAGCTTGGTATGTTCAGGATTTTGCCCATGCCTCTTTGCAGGCCTACGATTTTAAGTGATCTAATCACATGGTCACATGCACATCATTTGAGGAACAAGTGATCTAGGCGCGTTCCAGCTGTCACAAAAGGCAACTGCTAGAGCGTGCAGCCTGGCCATCACTGCAGGTGGCAGGCTCCTTGCAGCTATGACAACTGGACACCCACCAGCACAGATGAGTATGCACAGGGGGTAGGTGGTCAGAATGGAGCAGGGGTGGGTGGAACAGGGAAGCAATGGGAGCAGGGGAAGGGTGGATCGGGACCAGAAAGGGAATGGGTTTGGCAGTGGCGGGGTCTGCCAAATCCAAAGTCCTTTCCCTGCCTCAATCCCCTGAACTTGGTCCACGTAGACTTGTATCAGTGATCTCACTGGCACTGTTCTGAGTAGACCCAGCAGCCCAGCATGGGCTTACCCTGGAGTAAGGGAACAAATGTCACCTTACCCTGAAGAGGTCCCACCCTCCCCTGCCAGCCTTCCCCTACCCCATTCCTTCTCGTTCACCCCCACCCCACCCCTGAGCCAGACTCACCTGGTCTAGCCGGTGTCCTTGCAGTTGCCAGCAATGGCAGACTCGTGCTGGTGTGCCAGCTTAAAAGCACTGTTTCAAAGCACTTCACAGCATTTTTGCAACAGCTCACAATGCTGGAACACATGTTCAGCGGAACACACTGGCTGAACAAGATTGGGCCGCTATAGTCCAAAGCTTCCCTGCACACTGCAAAATGGTCAACCCACTTTGCAAAGGAAAAGATTGTCCCACACTTCAGATGCTTGATTCCATTTGTACTACCGTCCTACAGACCAGTCTGGATATTTTCTCAAATTATCTCTTTTGGACTCTCTGGATGTTTTTGTTGTTCTTGTTTTGAGTGTATTAAACAAAATAATTGATAGTCAAAGCAACAGCTATAAACGTTGACCTCAAAATGGGTCTCTGTTGAATATTTTATGAATATGCTTAATGAATACTGCAGATCTTCATAATATATGCATATATTACATAAAATTCAACATCTGGTCCTTCATCTTGTGTTTTCAGCAGCCTGAAGAAATTCCCCATTTCTCTGGATTTTTTTTTAAACACTTTCCACAGATATCTTCTGCTGACTTTAATGAAGAGAAATATAATGGCAGAAAACAGACTCTCTCTCTCTCTCTCTCTCTCTCTCTCTCTCTCTCTCTCTGGCCCATAGATATATTTACCAGCTGTTTCAGCAGCAGTACCATCATGCAATGTGTTTATCTTTCCAGTGTGATGTTTGAATTGCTTTTCCCTTTACATGAGGCTGTTATACCGAACTTCAAAGTAGCTTCCTACAAATGATCCTCTTCCCCTCCTTCCCTCCCCTCTCCTTGCCTCTCTTTGCAGCTGCATCTAAGTAGACTTAAAGCTATTGGGTTTCTACCAAGACACATGGTTAACATTTGAGATTTAGTGCTCGCCTGTCATTTAGGAAGCGGCTCTTAGAAGGAGAATGAAACTGTCATGGAAGAAGACCCCGGAAGAAAAGACAATACTAAATACGGCTTAACATGACATCTCCTCAGAGTTCATAACAAATCAAAGTTATATTTTGTTGGCATCAAGGGCAGGGGACTCACAGTGCTGGAGAGGTGCTGCCCCTTTGAAAGGTGAAAGAAAAACAAGGAAGAGGGGAAATTTCAAAAACATGGAAGAGTGTGAAACCAAGGGCCTCCGAGGAATTTTATCGGGAGGTACAAAGTTCCTTTTGTGTCTCTTTCCAAAATGGGAGGGGCGCAGTGGGACGTGGTAGGCAGCAATGGGAGCGGCCCATGTTAGTAGCCCCAGCATGCCCTGAGGGAGGCCAGGTCAATGCTGGCGCAGTGTCAGCAGCGGCGGAGGCTGTACTGCAAAGGCTGCAGGGATCCCACATAGGTAGCAGATCCAGGGACATCATAAAATTTTCAGGCCTTCTCCTTTGGCTCCCATGTCCCCTTTATGACCCTGGGTCAGGCTATGTTTTTGCCCCTGCACCCCCTTCTAATGGGCCCTGGTGAAACTTCACATGCTTAGGTATTTAAGTCAGTGCAGGCAGGCTGAAGCAACATTGCTGTGGAGATTTATATGGAGATGCCTAGCAAATAGAAGTGAGTATCCATTAGATGACTGTTGAAGCAGTGGTATGGCAGCTGCTTTTCTCATGGCACTCCTGTGAGTGCATGTGTGAGAACAGCAACACACAATAGCCTTCTTCTTCTTCTTCTTCTCTACTATTTACTACTCACACAAATCACTCAAAAGGCCCAGGCCAGAAAAACCTAGACAGGAGCGATAATAAGGCCCTCTTAGCAGAGGGCTCTCTTTGGTTAATGGTGCATCTGGGTCTAGAACTGTTCAGGCCTATGATGCAAAAGAGGAACTCATGCTGCCACTCTCATTCTGAGGCCTCCCGGGCATGCCTTTTACAGAGAAAGTACACACACCGCTGGAACACTTAAAGGCCCACCACCACCACATGGATGGGGCCAACCATGCAGGTTCTTATAACAGAATCACCAGCCAGGGAGGAAGACAGATCTGTGATAAGTGTCAAAGTGATTAGCCCTGTCCATGGGATGGCAGATACTTATACACCATAATAGTACCATGGGAAAAGCGACATCAACAGGGATCTGCATCACTGAGCATTTGCTAAGGACACCAGGTCTATAGAAAGGGCCACTGCCTATTCCTGAGACCACCGCTGCATCAAAGAACCTTGTGCAGTGCAAGGGGGGACCCAGCTGAGATAGTCACTTCATTGCCGTTTCATCTTTCTTATTCCAAGTGCAAAAGGAAACTCCCCCACACCCCACCCCCAGAATCCCCTGCCATTTTTCAAGCTTCCATAAGAAAATATGCAAGACTTGGAAAAAGCAGTGATAGAAGAACACGCTGCCAAGAAAGTTGCACTGCCATTTTCTCCCCTCACATTCCATCTGCCAAGGTAAGAGCCACCAGATACATTACAGGGGCCCAGTCAAACAGGAAGGGGTTCCAGGGAGGGTAGTTTGCCAAGGACCCTTGCAAACCCCTGGCTATCATATCTGAAGGGCTGCATACAGTGTCCTAATAAAAACCCAGCCTGCACCAAGAAAGAGAGAGAGAATGACAGCAAGGATAACAGCTAGTTCAGATCAGTCCATTAGACACTATACATCAAATGCTGATCATTTATCTGGACAACTGGAAGTGAAACCCACAAACTATTTCCATTAGCATATGTTTGCAGGGCAGGGGGATAAGAATACCAGATGGAACAACTCCAAGAGGTGTAAGTCTGTCTAGGTGGGATGACTGCCAAAGGAGGCCCACTTGCTGGCCTCCTCCGTTAGACAATATGCATTCTGTGTGTGGGGTGGTTGGGGTTTTTTTTTTTTAACTTCTTCTTTAACCACATTTTGTGAGTCAGGTTAGCCTTCTTCTAAAGTGACAAGGATCAAATAACTCAATGAGAAAAGCAACCCCAATCACTTAACTCTATGAAGAAAACTCCCAAATTCCTGCTTCAGTCTGTAATGTCAATTAGTTTTCATTAATCAGTGACAACCAATCCTCATATACCAATACACAGCCAATTGCTCATGTACAAGTTCAAAGCCCAAGCCGTAAATCCTTAATGACTTGATATTTGACACCACTGAAGCTGTTGCACTACAAAGTCTCTTCAGGTGAGCCTCGTTCCAGCAACCAGGCGGCTGCAGGGGGACGGTTTTTAACCAGCTTGTACAGGATCTGCTCAATGCAGGAAGTTGTTTGCATGTCTATCTCGAGATCAGTGGTTCTTAACTTTTGGGGAGGGGGTCACAGTCCCCTTTGAGAGGAAAGCTATGTACCCTCTGATGAAAGTTATGTACCATCTCCCCAGAAAAATACACACACACACACAATTTTGTGTCGAACCCTGTTCTTGGACCCCCTGGAGCACATTACTGGACCCCCTGGGGGTTCATGGACTCCAAATTAGCAATCCCCTGCCTTAGAAGAACTGTGAGTCTTTTACGATGCTGTGGCTAACCATGCTTCTTGTTGTCAAGATTTACAATAGCATCAGGGACATGAACATTCTGCAAAATGCCGGGTGCAGTGATATGCAACATACATGATAAACAACAATACTCATGACAGTAGCAAGCATGATAAAAGGTGGCAGATATTGGTCACACAATAAACAGGAAGAACATGGTTTCTTTTCTTTCATAAGTATTTTTGAAATTTATTTTCCACATTTTTTTTTTTATACTGCCCTTCCACCAATGGGTTCAGGGTCATGTACATGGTTACTTCCCTTCTTTTGGCTTCACAACAACCCTGTGAGGTAGGTGAGGCTAGCAAACAGTGACTGGTCACTTTGGAAGACAGCTTCCAAGATCTCCCAAGAAGCCTCGTGGCTAAGTGGGAATTCGAACCTGGATCTTCCAGATCTAAGTCCAATTCCCAAACCATGACACCATCCTGGTTCTCAATTATGATCAAACCACTACACCATCCTGGTTCTCCATTATAACTGAATATTAGAACATTTTTTATTCAAATATTATATGACACCCAAAAGACTCCACAGCAGTATACAGCTAAAAACAAAACAACCATCAACGCCTTGGGGAAATAAAAACACACACACACCAGGAGTCTGTTGCGGGTTATCCCTGAGACCACCTTTCCTCTTGGGTGCTTGGAGGGGGGTATATGGACAGTAGTGCCTTTCCCAACTGTGGCTGTAGTGCCAACTGCACACCACAGGGAAAGCACCCATAAGGAAAGCAGATCCACTATGCGTACGCATGATACTCTTTTCCCTCTCGTGTTCCCAGGAGACATCCACTAAAATTGAGTGTTGGGAGAGTTAGGACAGACAAAAGAAAATATTTCTTTACCCAGCATATAGTTACTCTGTGAAACTCCTTGCCATGGGATGTAATGATGGCATCTGGCCTAGATGCCTTTAAAAAGGGATTGGATATATTTCTGTAGGAAAAGTCCATCACGAGTTACAGGCCATGATAGGTATGTGCAACCTCTGATTTAGAAGTAGGTTACGTCAGAATGCCAGATATGAGGGAAGGCACCAAGATGCAAGTCTCTTGTTATCTTGTGTGCTTCCCTGAGGCATCTGGTGGGCCACTCTGAGATACAGGAAGCTGGACTAGATGAGCCTATAGCCTGATCCAGCAGGGCTCTTCTTATGGTCTTATGTTGTTAGTGGGCAAGTGCAGGATGCAGGTCCCTGATAGTTCGCGCTGCCTCTTGCCAATAGTCCACCACCTGAAGTGGTTGGTTCTCCCAACCTCATGTGTGGGCCAGCTCAACAGCTTGGAAAGCCAACTGCAGCCAGGTTTGAAGAGGATCTGATTCCAACCACTCTTAAACATGATTAAACCACATCTAAAAACCCCTCTTCACAGCTCATTTTCTTCACCGCCAGGGTAAGTTTGCAGTTGCCTGGCCTCTTCCGGCATAAGCTCCACTCCTTGACTCTGCCCAAGGGAAGGACATCACACTCAGGTACTGCAATTCACCTGGCTCCCTCTCTGATAACTTTTAGATGTCACCTAAAGACCCATTTGTTCTATCAAGCGTTTGATGTGATGGATATATACGTGTTATTTTTCTGTTCCCTGTTTTACATGAGCAGGCCACCAGCTGCTGCATTGATCATTGTATTGCGTTGGTTTGGCTTTCATTTCTTCACCATTGTTTTTATGATGTTCTATTTTAATATACCCAAAAGAAGTAAAAAACTCAAAATTGCAACCCTTTGCTACTCAATGTATTCACCTGAGACTCTAAATGAGTGAAATAAAGCATTCCAGACTGAGTCAAAGATAAGAGGATAAGTACTTTCTTGTAACTCCTCCACTTCAAGTACATAACCATTAATGTTTTTGTGTCTTAAGACAAACACATACTCCTATAAGTATATGAATTGTGATCATTCAAAACATAAGTACAGTGTCTTCTTGTAAAGATATCATATATCATGTTTGATTCTAGAGTCAGAGGCCAGAATACAAAGAATGACTTGGATTCGCACCAGTAGGAGGTGTGCACTTGTTCCAGGATAAATGCTAAAGTGCTCTATACAGGCTCCATTTCAATCCATTTTGTAATCATTCTGAGCTGAGTGCAATTGCCACAAACAAGTCTCAAGGCAGCAGGGATTTCAGTATTTGGAATTAGCAGAATTCCCTTTGCTAACCATAGTTAGGAAGGGGGAGAGAAAGAGAGAGATGTAAGAAAACTGACAAGATGACAAGATAAACTCTCCAGGCTTATACTCAAACACAATCTGGCCTAAGTGTCCAAGAATCTCATAGGGCTTCTTTAAACACACAATTCTAAAGCATGTTCAGAAATACAAAACACACATGCTCTTTGCATTATTCCACTGGAGCTCCATCATGAGAGAAGGGACAGAGAGGGTGGAGATGTGTGCTTTGTTCTCTGTCCAGTGTAAGTATCCTTTTTTCCCTTATGCACACAAGAGAAAAAAATCCATTCAGCGACAGTTACTCTCCCCTTGCTAAATATAGGGGGACATGATTTTGAAAGGTGTCTCTTTGCCCAGTTAGCAAGGGTGATTTGTGTGAGTTATTCATTTATTTAGACTATTTATACCCTGCCTTTGACCCAAACAAAGGGAAAGGTTTTATTTTAAAGTCTTTTTTTCTCTAAACTGCAAAAGCCGTCCACACCACACCATATCCTTTTGAATATTCCCTTTTTCAAGAGTACCTTCAAAACACAGCAAGGTGAGGAAGAGTGAGATCACTTTGTGAGGAAATCAGTTCTAAAGTGTCCTTATGATCATAAAAGTAGAACTATCTTTTCTTACATTCTGACCAGTGGAGTTCAGTTGATAAAGTATTGGATGTGAGTGCAGGTTTCAGTCAGAACTTAGGCTGCAATCCTAACACACTTTCTTGACAGCAAGCCCCACTGAACAAATAGGACTTACTTCTGAGTAGACCTGGTTAGGATTGTGCTCTTAGTTATGGACCCATGGATCAGGCTTGGGAAAATAGTTACTTCTCTGCTTCAGTTTCCTGTCTATGCAATAAAAGAAAAAGAGAGGGACCTAATTCACAAGGTTATCGCAAGCAGTGATAGCATTCCACATTATTTTGTACATTAACAGAACTTTTTAAGCAATAATGATGATAACAATGAGAGTCAATGGTCATCAAACCTCTGGGAGGATGTGATGAAACGAATCAAATAAGAATTCACCAATTCATCTCCCAAGGTGAGTTAGTGTGGAGCACACATTATTAAGCAAGGTGATTCATGCCTTTAGTCAGATACAGATAACAATGTCATTTCCAAACCTTTGTAGCACAGCATGGACCATTTCGTTCACCAGGGGGTGGTTGGTGCCCACTGTGACAGACGCTGAAACCTTGTACAAGCAGAGCTCATCAAGCTCTGCAGCAGACACACCAACAAGGCCATAAAGGTTTTCCAATCTCCAAATGACTGTCTTGTTCCTATCGGAAGCGCTGAGTCATTATGAATCACTCAGCAAAGGCTGCAACCCAGTGTTAAAAATGAGACCATAAAATGTCTTGTGACCTTTGGATGGAGGCCACACTTGAACAACATATATCCGTCACACTATATTAGAATGCTCATTATGTAAAAATGTTTCCACTCAGTAACGCTAGGAGTCAACCAAACAATTCATCTTGTCACAGTTGGGTGTTCTCGTATTCTGTAATGCTCCATTTTTCATACTCAGGGCAAGAAGGGACACTGTCCCTATAGATAGTCATAAAGCAGTGTCTTAGTATACCTACGTTCTGGAAGCCTGATAGAGGGCAGGGTTAGAGAGAAAAATATTGGGAGCTCAAAATGACCCTCTACCTCCACTGACGGACTTTGGGGGACTTTGCCCTTCACTTTTGCAGTTCATCCTCAGCAGTTTCCCAGGATTCTCACTTGCATACTATGGTCTGTTACATTTCTTGTGTTTCCTCGAGAGAATTGACAGCCAATGTTCCTCTTTAACGATTACCTCAGTCTCTCAAGTTTTTCTGTTGCTTTCTACAGCTCCACATTTGTCAAACAGCAACTACTGCCAGGGTAGGGGGGAGTTCAGAATTTCTGATCAGCGTATATTCAGCTTGCTAATACTTGTGTAGATGACAGGAATGGAAACTCTAGAGCCCATTTCTTTTCCTTCTTACACCATTGTGAAATGTATGTAACCAAACTACATTCAGTGCTATTATCCCAGTGTGAAGCTGCGAAAGTGAAAGGGAAATTATGAAGAACAAAAAAGAAAAAAAAAACCTGGAATTGGGCATAAAACCTACTCGGCAGGAAAATGGACCCTATTCAGTCCATAAGTAATCAAAGAGCTTCACAGCAGCCCTTTAAGGTAGATCCATATTATTATACCCATATTGCAGACAAGACTGAGGCCAAGATTGAGGCCAAGATTGGAGTATTGTGTCCAGTTCTGGTTGCCGCATCTCAAAAAAGACATAGTGGAAATGGAAAAGGTGCAAAAGAGAGCAACTAAGATGATTACGGGGCTGGGGCACCTTCCTTATGAGGAAAGGCTATGGCGTTTGGGCCTCTTCAGCCTAGAAAAGAGACGCCTGAGGGGGGACATGATTGAGACATACAGATTATGCACGGGAAGGACAGAGTGGATAGAGAGATGCTCTTTACACTCTCACATAACACCAGAACCAGGGGACATCCACTAAAATTGAGTGTTGGGAGAGTTAGAACAGACAAAAGAAAATATTTCTTTACTCAGCATATGGTCGGTCTGTGGAACTCCTTGCCACAGGATGTGGTGATGGCAACTGGCCTGGATGCCTTTAAAAGGGGATTGGACAAGTTTCTGGAGGAAAAATCCATTACAGGTTACAAGCCATGATGTGTATGTGCAACCCCCTGATTTTAGAAATGGGCTATGTCAGATGCAAGGGAGGGCACCAGGATGAGGTCTCTTGTTATCTGGTGTGCTCCCTGGGGCATTTGGTGGGCCGCTGTGAGATACAGGAAGCTGGACTAGATGGGCCTATAGCCTAATCCCATGGGGCTGTTCTTATGTTCTTATAAGATGATTGCGAGCCAGGATGGTGTAATGGTTTGGGAGTTAGACTGGAAAAGTCTAAGACTTTGAGTTCTTGTCTCCAAAGTGTTTCTATAAAAATCTCTGCCTTGCTTTCTTCATCTGGCATGATGTTCCATTACGAGGCTCAGGAATGTCACAATTGGTCATCATGAATGTGGTTCAGAGCCAGGATGATGTAGTGGTTCTGGTGTTGGATTTTGACCTGGAAGTTCCAGTTTCAAATCCCCATTCAGCCATGAAGCCTCTTGGGTGACCCTGGCCCAGTCTCTCTCTCTCTCTCTCTCTCTCTCTCTCTCTCAGCCTCCCCTACTTCACAGGGTTATTGGGAGGACAAAAGAAAGGAACCATGTACATGACCCTGACCTCCTTGGAGGAAAAGTGGTATAAAAATAGGAAATGCTAGCCTTGAATCTCACCTCAACCAAGAACCCATCCATCCATCCTAATTCATAGCTTATACCAGCGGTTCCCAAACCGTGGGTCCGGAATCCACTGGCAAAACCAACACCATAGATGAGGCTATGTGCATGAAAGATTAAACAAGCTGCTACTGCAGGGGGGGGGCATAAGAACATATGGCAAGACCAAGAGCTTACACATACCTACCATGATTTGTAACCCGTAATGAACTTTTCCTCCAGAAATTTGTCCAGTCCCCTCTTAAAGGCATCCAGGTAAGATGCCATCACTACATCCTGTGACAAGGAGTTCCACAAACTAATTACACGCTGGGTACTGCCACCCAACCAGCATTATAGCCACACCCTTGGCATTTATAAATCAGGCAGTAGCCTCTAGGGCCTCTAAAAAGTTTGAGCTTACACCATTAGCCACCACTTTATACCAAGTACAGCTACCTTCATCACAATTCTCCAATGAAAAGGAATAACATAGAAAATGCAGAACCTTAGAATTAATTCTTCAAATCAGAGCACTATAGCAAGGTCTTTCAGGCAGTGATTTATGCCGTTTAAACCAATGAATGTCCAGGAAATTCTTAAGAAACTCCTATTGACTCTCTTAATCCAAAATTCAAGTGGTACATGTCTGTGGTGTCCTTTATAGTTTCCACAGGCCACAAAAGGCCTATAAAATAAGACATTGCTGAAGGGGACCATCCTTCCTACTAAGTCCCCATCAGAGGTATTGCAACAGCACATATTGGTACTTCATAGACCAGCTTCCTGCTTGTTTCTGATAGCGTAATACCTGGATGCATTTTACAAGCGCCTTTTGGATTTATGCGTACATATGTGTAAGTAGAACTGAGAAAGCCATTTATGTATATCAGAACTCCACAGACTTAAGTACCTAGCATATATGTGCTACCAAAGCCGGGGTAGCATAGTGGCTAGAAGGCTGAGCTGTGAGTCAAGACTTCCTTGTTTTGCATCTTGCCTCTGCCCTGAACTTACTATGGAAGTCTTAAGCAGGCCTGTTCCCTCTCAGCATCACCTCCCCAGCTGCAATTCAGGGACAGTAATATTTGTTTACCTCACAGTGTTGTTGAAAGGAAAGGAATACGTCAAGATAATGTATGTGAAGCACTTTGCACACTCAAAAAAAAGCCCTTTATAAATGTTAAGTATTATTAAATTGGTGTCTAGGATCAGTCACGGACTGGTCAAGTGCCAGTAAAGTGAAGTGCAATTCAGTAAAATGGAGGTGTTGTTGGTCAGTGATTTATTTGACCAGGGAGGTTGTGTTCAATCTATTTCAAATGGGGTTTTGCCCCAAAAGAACCAGGTTTGCAACTTGAGAGTGCTCCTATAGCCAAGAAGGCGCAAAGACTTTGAACAAAGAATACAAATACATTCTTGAGAAAATAACAGTATCTGGAATATCTCCTGAGTGTGCAGCCAAGAGTTTCCTGGGCTTGATGGAGTTAAGTTGTGTCCTTCAAGGAGGGTACAAATATGAAGAGTGCAATCCTATGCATGTTTACTCAGAAATAAATGCCATTGCATTCAATGGGCTTACTCCCAGGTAAGCGTGCATAGGATTGTAGCCTTAATTGCAGCCCAGTTGGAGAGGTTCCTGAAAGGGCAAAAGATATGGCAAAGTGTGGGCAGCACTCATGTTTAGGTCATTGGTGGAAGAGACATCTTGCAGAAGGAAGCTGGAAAGATGAACCAAGTGGCCTGACCACCAGGCAGTTACGTTTATGATCCAGGAAGAGTTGTGCTTGAAAATAAGATTTTGCTAATGTTGAGAGTCCAAATTCACAAGACCTTAGAGAAAGTACTAAAGCCTTCTGTTCCTATCAATAGCCCTTTATTTGCATGTCCTGATTTGAGGGAGCCGTGCCTTACCACTGACAGAGCAAAGTCCTGGCTGACTCTCAGAAATGTCAGCTGAGGAACCAAGATGGAGTTGGCAACAAGTGTCCAGGTAGCCACCATGGCATGGAACATCATTCACCAACTGAGGCTGGTGTGCCAGCCACAGCCTTTCCAGCACAGATATATGCTGGCCATTGTTATCCATGCTCTGGCAATCTCTGTGTTCTATTACTGCAATGCGCTGTACCTGAGAATGTCTTGGAAGACTGTCCAGAAACTGCAGTTAGTTCCACAGACAACCATCAGAATATGGAAGACACATCTCACCAGCGCTTTGACAACTTGCACACAATTTGGACCAGAGCACCTGAAGGACTGCCTTCGGTCCTGTGGGTCTGATACACCTGTGATTGCACAGCAACAAATTTTGGAGACCTGTCACCAGGTGCCTTTGTCAGTGGAGGTGAGGTGGGCAGTGATGGGAGAAAGAGGGCCTTCTGAGTGGTGACACCCTATTTGTGGAATGTTCTCCCCAAGAAGGTTCACATGGCAACTATTCCAATGTCCTTCGGGCATCCGCTGAAGGCCTTTTCTGAACTTTCCCTTTCTCTTGTCTTCTTTTCATCTCATAACTGTTAGCCCTGTTTTTATGCTGCTCTATATGTTGCTGTTTTCTTCTTCCATATGCAGTTTTTTTTAATCATTATTGTTAACTCACAAATTGCTCCTGTGGCACGCTTGCGGTATATATACTTTTTGAACAAAAAGACAAATAGAAATCACCCAGAGTGCTAGTAATCATCTACAATTCCCTTAAATCACTAGAACAATGACAAGATATGTTAGGGTGATTCATGAACACTTGCTGGGAACCCTAAGCCACCTCACCCCGTTCAACTTTGCTGAAAACGTATTCCCATACTGTGAGACTGGGAAGTCAAAGAACTCTAACTTACTCAAAAACAGCAAGCCTTTAAATCATGGGAATGCAAACAAGTCCATCACCCCGATGTCAAACGCTTTGGAGCTGTGCAGCCCACACAGGTGTTGCCTCCAGCCAGCCAAGTACAGGCAGTCCTCCTCCCACTCAGGAATTTTAAAAGGACGCCTGTGAGGAAGCCTCCCTTTCAGTGCTGCCCACACCGTAAGCAAGAGGCTTTCTTGGAAAAAGCCATTAATCACATTCTGCTCTTTGAACCTAAAGAAAGAGAAAAATATCCCTGGATAAATGATAAATATAGCTGAGGGGGGAAAAAAAACCACACTGACACCTGATTTTAAGCCTCAGCTAGGAGAGAAAGCTTGTTTTGTTGCTCAATAGATTGTCTCCAGGGCTTAGGCTTTTGCCACAAAAAGCCATGAAGTCCTGGTGGACCCAATCCTCTCCAAGTTCCTAGTACCGACGCAGCCATAATGCAGCCCCAAGGTCAAGGAATACATGTTTTCTTGCCTTGGGGGGGGGGCTGCCATGACTGCCCCCCCTCCACAGGATGCAGTGCATACCTTATTGGCACGGCTGCATCAGCACTGATCAGACTGGGTCCTAAATGTATGTAAGAGGAAAGCATGTGGTAGCCTTTTATTCCATGTAGTCGTGGGGAGAGGGGATCTGAGAAAGACCCTTCCATCACCTCAATTCCTGAAACTCTCCTTCCAGACATGCAACCCTAAAGAAAAGAGAACATGCAAACTCTTCAAAAGCTAGCACCCCAATTCAGCCACCTCAGAATTTCAGACTTGATCAGCTCTCAGAATCCCAGCCACTTCAAGGGAGTGGATTTTTACCTACTTTAAACACCACTGTCATGAATGTCCTGTCCAGGATTGAGCTGTCCTGTGTAGTGACTTGTGACAGTGGAAGGCACTTCCTTTGTCACAGATTTGTCACTGACAGCATGCGCAGTGCTACATTTGTGGCCATTTTGCACATGCTGTTGCAAGCTGCAACACCCCCATCAGTTGCTGCTGCACCCACCACACAAAGTAAGACACTGGTGCGAGTGGGGGAGGGTGGTGAAGGGGCAGGAGAGGGCAGGGTGTGGGGAGGTGCTGGGAGAGGTGGATCTGGGGGGAATGGTCATGCTAGAGCTATTCCTTCTTTTAACAACCTTCCTTCCCCTTCTTGGACTTGCACCATCTAAATTGCTGGAGACCCATTGCAGAGTGGGAGGCTTATGGATGGGTAAGTGAAAATTATTCTTTTCTCCTCTGAATCCTCCTGATCTGCCCTCTCCCCCTCACTGGATATAGCATGCACCTTTTTGGCATGGCTGCATCAGTGGGACAAAAGGTTAGGATTGGCCTGTGAGGCTGCAATCCTATGCACACTTACCTGAAAGTAAGTCCTACTTGTGACTTCCAAGTAAACATGTATAGAATTGCACTGTTACTATGGGTTCTATTGTTACTGCATCCCTTGGATATTGCTAGTTCATACCAGGATGGTCAGCTGGATGCATTATCAGTGGGTTAGGAGATGGTCTCTTGTTCACTGGAGATCTCCCCAAAATTTTGAAAGCAACTAGACATCAGATCGTGGAGAAGGTTATACGAAACTGCCTTATATCACTGACCCAACTAACTCAGAATTGTTTACTGCGACTGGCAGTCCCTCTCCAGGATTTCAGGCAGTGGCGGACCTGCCATTAAGTGAAAGAGGCAAATGCCCCGGGCATGGAGCCTTGCGTGCCTCTAGGACTGCATGGAAGCCTCACTGAGGCTCCCGAGGCAGTCAGAAACTGTGCTTCTGGTTTGCTGGAAGCACAGTTTTAGAGTGCAGGGAAGCCTCAGGAGGCTTCCCCGATGCATCTTGGAGATGGCACAAGGCTCCAGAATAGTGCTGGGGGGGCGGCATCCTTTGGGGGAGGCAGCATTGTGGACCTTTGCCCCAGGTGTGCGGCTGGGGAGCTTCGCTACTGATTTCAGGTAGGGGGCTTTCCCTGTCTTACCTGGATATGCTCTTCCACTGAGTCAGATCCTTACCCACAATCTTGTACTCACACACTGGGAACAAAGGGCCATTTGAGGGTCATTTTGAGGTCAAGGTGACCTCCATTCGGGCATCAGATTTTGTTCTCCAGTTTTCAAGGGTTGGAAGTTTGTGACATCACCAGGCCCCACATCAGAAATCTCAGGGTTCTGAATACACCTAACTTGGTAACCTTAACTCTCATACACAGTTAAGGGGGATGGGTGATGTAGAAGTATGTGTGAAACAGCAGAAGTTTCGAACAAAGATGGGGGAGAAGAAAGAGCTGGGAGCACCATAGTGGTGCAGAATCTGCCTTGAAGGTGTCTCTGCTGGTTCCACCCATTTTTCACAAATTTTTCACCCATTTCACAAATTTGCTTGTATATAAAGCAAATTTGTGAAAAAACTATACGTTTCCAGTGCATTCTCTCTCTCTCTCTCTCTCTCTCATATCCCAAGGAAATCAAACCTGGGTAGCATAATCCTAGGAACGTCTTCCCACAGTGGGGGTCTTCATCCACTCTAAATTGTTTATTGATGTGTGTGATCAGTCAATAATTGGTTTGGGGGAAAGAGGGAAGGGGCTGAACCTTGGTACCTGCTGTGTAAGAAATTATAGTTAAAATGTAGAAATTAAAATATATATTTCCTGGTGAGATGATTAGACCTTTTTTAAAAAAAAAAAAAGTTTCCAATTCTAGAGAAGAAAAAACCAGACATGTCTGCACATTTTCATCACTATGAAGGAACAGATCACGGAAGATTCAGTGAATGAATGTAAGCATTCTGTATTCAGGTTCTGGCTCTGGACATGGCCAGCTGGATGCTACCATCCTGAAAGCTGATCTGATTTTGAAATCCGGTTTCACTACCGGATGAGTCCAGACACCTTTCAAGACCACATCCCTAGAAAGAGCTTCAGTGTTTCAAATAAGATCCTCCCCGCTTAAGCTGAGGACAGACACGGAAACCTTCCCCCCTCAATGAAAATGTACACTTGTATTTTTCAACAGTTGGCTCAAATTAGCTATAGAAGGCATTGAAGTAGCTTGTTTCAGCCTAGAAATATGCGAGATGTTTACCACTGAGCTAATGCAGTTCTTTCTAATACAGTTGAATAGCAGGTATGAAGTGTGTGTGTGTTTTGTTAAATAGCTCAACCACCCTAAATCCTTTGCCTGCTGACAGAGATGAACTGGGAAGAAACAAAGAGAAAGAGAGGGAGAGAGGTAAGTCATGCAGCCCCTCTGTGCCCTCTCCGAATTGCCGTTCATCACTCATTCTTTCAGCAGTTCACTTGCTCCTTTTCTGAGGGAGGTACCACTGCCTAATGAAACAATTAAGGTCTGACAGTTTAAATATGCTCTGCCATTCTTTTCAGGCATAAGTGCCAGCCGTCAAGACAAACTATCCCCACTGCTTTGCTATCAGCAGAGTCATTGCTAGCCCAAGATAGAGTGCCCTAAAAATAAAAGCCATTCTCAACAGTGGAACTTCATCAAGTCGGGTCATGTCAGGCCTTCCGGGCAAACTGTGCTGGAACTCATTTTATTATTCTATTTTTAAGCACCAATCCCTTGACCCTTCACTGCGTCCTACATCACACCCACAAGCTTATTCAGTTCATTCAAGGTTTTGATAACAATAGCAGAGGCTTATTCCGTTTGGCTCATGTCTTCTTATCAATGAGGGTGGGATGTTTAGCTGAGGATGAGGAAGGGCTTGCAGTAGCTTGTGTGTGTTGTGCCAGAAGTTCAAAGTTCACAAGAACTAACCACATTTCAAATGTACACAATTGGACCAAATGCAGCTTTTCACTTTCCAGAAGCTTAGCATGAAAAAGACCCACTGATCTGAATTTTACAGTGAATGGAGTTTGGTCATAACTATAGTGGTTCTAAATGAGACCACCAAAGTCCACCAATGAGAAAGGAGACAACGGTCAGTTTAAGAATTACAACAAAGGTTAATAATACACCGCTGCTGAAATAGTATTCTTATCCCATTCCTTTCTATATATTCTCCCCTCCCATGTGTTCAGCAACTAAACGGAGGGGAATGTGGGACTGCACCTGCCAAGCCCATCCCTGATGTCAGCACATCCATCAACCCCGCTCGTGCTCAGTGGAGAGTCTGAAAGGGGTTCCTGCAATGTGTACAGCTGTACACCATACATCACCACTCTTCCCTTGTTGGCATTTTTAAAGGCACATCATGAAAAACAGTGTGCATTTGCACACCTGCGAGCACAGCAAAAGTTGCCATTCATCTGATTTCCTCTCAAACAGAAGCTTTCCATTGATTATCAAAACTCATCGCATGGTAAAAAGGCATGTGACGGCCATGGAAACTGAAGCGTACCAGTTGCCCCATGTCTTTGCCACGCAGCCTGATCATTGGTGCACCTGTTATGAAATGAATATGAAACTGTGTATAAGAACATCAAAACAGCCCTGCTGGATCAGGCCAAAGTTCCATCTAGTCCGACATCTTGCTTCTCACAGTGGCCAACCAAGTACCTCTGGGAGATAAAGAGAATGTAGCCCTCTCTCCCATTTGTCCCCAGCAACTGGTATTCAGAGGCATTATTTACTGCATATTTAAAATATTTATACCCTGGCTCCCCCTCCCACATTGGCAGTTCACAACCTTAAAAACAAACCATAACAGAATGTAAACTACCAGAAAATAAGGAGGGAAAGCCAGACACAGAAAAGAAAATATTTCTTTACCCAGCATGTGATTAGTCTGTAGAACTCTTTGCCGCAAGATGTGGTGATGACATCTGCCCTAGATGCCTTTAAAAGGGGATTGGACAGATTTCTGGAGGAAAAGTTCATCACAGGTTACAAGCCATGATGGGTATGTGTATGTGTAACCTCCTGGTTTTAGAAGTAGGCTATCTCAGAATGCCAGGTGCAATGGAGGGGAATGAGATTGTGTGCTCCCTGAGGTATTTGGTGGGCCACTGTGAGATACAGGAAGCTGGACTAGATAGGCCTATGGCCTGATCCAGCAGGGCTCTTCTTATGTTCTTAAGGCTGCAAGCCTAACCACACTTTCCTGAGAGTAAGCCCCATTGAACAAAATAGGACTTACTTCTGAGTAGACCTGGTTAGGATTGTGCCCTAAGCCCTAAGTCAGTAAACTGAAAGGGAGGATGTCAACCTTAATTTGAATGGCATGTAGAATTCCATGCTACCTAATTGAATGTAACATCATGATTAGTAGCCAGTGATGGACATGTTCTCTATGAATTTCTCTAATTACTTTTAAATCTATCTCAGCTCATCACTTAAGTTTGGCTGACCCAGCTGGGCAAAGTATTCATGCAACTGCTCCGTATTGTCAGAACCTCATAGAAAGGGTTGTGTGAACTGACCATCTACCAAAGACTTCTGTGATCATTAAAAGAGCTGTGTGTCAGCTCTTAGCAAAAACCAGCCCACATCTCCATTGTATTTTATCATTAGGTGAATTGTGGGTCTTTTAATCACTTTTTTATTCCAGCAACTGAAACTTCTACTTATTCTTTACATAGATGGTGAGTGCAGAAATACCCAAACACATGATACTACAGAAGTCTTAAAAAAATAAAGCAAGAAATATCGTTGGGTCGTTTGGTGCCTCCCTGTCCACTACACCTTCTCCCTGAGGTGTTAGATCAAAAGTTGTGAGGGTTTTTGCAAAATTTGTCAGCTGTTAGAATCCTGTGTCCGCAGCCTGTGTGTTGGTCTTTCATCCGTGGTTGACAAGAGGGCTGAAGCAATTTCAGCACAGATGAAAGATGGGAGAATGGTGCCATTGATCTTGTTAGTACTTGTGCTCATGAAATACAGTTATTAAGAATAATAAGGGCATGGTCAGTATTCAGCATGGACATGTTAAATAATTACAGATCCCTGGCAGATTAGTGCGTCAGTCAGAACTCCTTAGCTTTGTGAAAAAAGAGGATGAACTCATGGATTTAAAGTTTTTGTCGCCACAGGATTTTATGCTTAGTCTAGGGCTGAGGTATTCAATCTGTGCGTCCCACCTCCCTAGTGAGGCGTGGCTAGCCTCCAGGGGAGTCGCCAGGCATCTCAGGGAGAGAGGCTGGGATGGGCTGCTCAGCTGCATGTGCTGCCTCCTGACTTGCTGCTTTTCTGCAGCTGTGAATGAGGTGGGTGGGGCAGCGTGAGGCTGGGAGGGCTGTGAAACATGGTGGGGGAGGTGGGAGAGGCGGCTGGCTGGGCAGGCAGAGGTGCTGCATCTCATCATGGAGCTCTCTCCATGTGCAACCTCGCCCCAAGGACTACATTTCCCAGTGTGCCCCTCGCCCTGGGCATCCTGGGATTGGTCAAGGCTGGAGGAGAGAAGAGTGTGGAGGTGCTGCATCTTATCAGCACAGGGGCGCTCCTGGCAGGCTTCAGAGCAGGAGGGAAGAGTAAGTCCTCCGCTTGGGGAGCCCTGCCTGCTCTTAGTGTCCAAATGCCCCAGCCTGCATTCCTCCGTCTTGCCTGGGGGGAACAGGGGTGGCATCTGCATGTTGTGAGCAGCCCCCATCTACTTTGGGGTGAGTTGTAATCTTGCTGGGTGTGGCTGCAATCCTTTCCACACTTTCCTGGGAGTAAGCCCCATTGACTCAAATGGGGATTACTTCTGAGTAGACCTACATAGTCGTGGGGTCTGTGTCAGCTTAACCCAGGATCCTCACCTTTCTCTTTCTCCTCCCCCTTCCAAAAAGAAAAAAAGCCACTCTTGATGGCTTTGTCTCCAAAAATTGATTAAAAATTAAAATCCTCATTCCTTTTTAGCCATTCCCCTTTTTCCTCCTGCCTCCTTTTGGGGGGGGGGGGTGCTGTACTCTGTTGGCTGCTATTGTAAAACAAAAGGCACAATCCTAACTAGGTCTACTCAGAAGTAAGTCCTATTGTGTTCAATGGGACTTACTCCTAGGAAAGTGGGGTTAGGATTCCAGCCAAACAGTCTCTGGGTCTCAGTTTGCATCAGTTTGCAATTAGCAGATACACACAAAACAAGGTCTTCCCCTCCCCCAGCAAATTCATCACTTCCCCCCTCCCTTTCCAAAACCCTCCAGGTGTGCTGCTAACAAACTCAGGGCACAATCCTAACCAGGTCTACTCAGAAGTAAGTCCTATTTTGTTCAATGGGGCTTACTCTCAGGTAAGTGTGGTTAGGATTGCAGCCTCAGAGTGCTGGCAGCCTTGTTTCTAGTGTGTAATTATAACACCTTCATCCCCATTTTGGGGGTAACTGAGGTGAGGTGTTGTAATGGGAATCCGTGGCCAATGGCTACAAGGATCATGGGAGGCGTGAGCCAGAAAAGTTCGAGAACCACTGGTCTAGTGTTTAATAACTGGGCAGCTTTTCCAGGGATGGGGAATCATGGGGGTACATTCAAGAAGATTTGACCCACCTCTTCTCCTAAGTAGATGAGACTGTTCAACAAAATTAGTTGCTAAGCAGGGGACAGGAGGGGGAAGAATTTGTTAGAAGATGGTTCCCCATGTATATACATCCGATAGACACCATCAGCCTAAACCAGTGGTTCTCACTCCTTTAGCACCGGGACCCACTTTTTAGAACGAGAATCTGTCAGGACCCACCAGAAGTGATGTCATGACTGGAAGTGACATCATCAAGCAGGGAAATTTTTAACAATCCTAGGCTGCAATCCTACCAACACTTACCCACAAGTAAGTCCCATTTACTACCATTGTTAAAAGCATCTTCTATGTAGCTTGTTAAAAGTACAGATCTGTGACATTTCCCCAAATGCAGTCTCATACCATGGTAGCATTGTCTAATATATTAAAAATACTGAAATGAATGGGGACTCACCTGAAATTAGCTCATGACCCACCTCATGAGTCCCAACCCACAGTTTGAGAAACACTGGCCTAAATTTCCCTCCAATGCACCATTAGATGGGGGTTGCCACACATGCCCTTGTTTTTGCCTCTGCATATTCCTTTCCTTCCATTACTGTCAAGGACTCCTCTTCCTGTTGGAGCTATTTTTAAAACCAGGAAGCAGAAAGTGGAAAAGGCAGCTGGTGAAGAAGAAGAGTGGTGCCCTAGAGCACTGTTCTTCAATGCTGGGGCAGAGACCTCTATGGGATTGCGAAGTCTCAGTTGTGGGGTTGCGGCAACTTATGGGAATGAAAAAGTTGAAGATCACTGGACTAGAGCACTACCAGGTAAAGGGGGTAACATCTGGTGTACCCTGCACAGAGACTGTGTCCCAATCCTGCTCAGATTCTTAGCAATTGTACTAAAATAGCTTTCACTAGTGCCAGGCTTCAGGGCAACTTTTTCTGCTGTCACTAATGAGAATATTTTATTACAATGAACAGTGCTGGAGGCACTCTTATGGGGGCAGGGAGTGGGCACCATCCTGCCACCTCTTCCCTGGAAGTAAATTGCGGTGATGTCATCACGTCATTGCAGTTACCTCCAGTATCATGCCAACAGAAGCTGTGATTTTTAGAAAGCCCCCAGATTAGTATGGCTGGTGGTTCTGTGCTGGTCGGAGACACACCTGTTCTTCCTCCTTTTTTTTAAAAAAAAGGAGAGGGGGCAGCTCTCAGATCACTGCAGTTGGAAAAGAGGTGCGTGTGAAGCGTGGTTGTTGCACTGCCTCTGGCCAAGTGCCACCTTGGGCATTTGCAGCCCTTACCCCTCCAGATAAGCCAGTGGATGGCGGTAGCAGGGGTGGGCATATACGATCCTTGGATGGGGTGGATGGATCTTCAATCTCATTCATTCATTCATTCATTCATTCAGGTTGTGGCATGAAAAAGGTTGAAGACCACTGCCCTAAAATGTCTCTCAGAAGACACTGTAGGCCACCACTCTTCTTCCCTGTACACTCTCTCTTCAACTCTCCTCTTGCTTTTAAAAAATTTCTCTGGCAGGAAGAAAAGGTAGCAGAGGCAGCTGTGCAGCAGTGAAAGGACCTGGTGCAACCCTGAGAATCTGTCACCTGAGGCAGCAGCTTCACCAAGCCTCATTAGCCACTCTGTTGCTTTGTCCAATCGAAGAAACACTTTGAAGTACAACAATTATCCAAAGAAACTTCTAGTGATGTTGAGAAACACCAGAGTGCAGCTCAAGTTAATGTAACAGAATGAAAATGTCCAAGGAACTGTTTTTACAAGCATCGCCCTTCCACAACCATTGGCCTCCAATAAAGGTGACAAATTACACGTACCTACAGCCTGCAAAGCTTTCTTCTATCATCATTAGTTGAACCATGTTTAAACTTCATGGGATGGGATGGAAGCTGCAGTGCAATGCGCCTTTTCACTGGAAAAAAAAAGGAAAAGATGGCTCCATGCATAAGTTTCGAATGTATCATTTCCCTTGAATATAGGCATTGACCTCAAGCTTGCAGTTTTAAAAATGTACGTTGTATAAACCGTAACAGTGGCTGGTACACATATACTGCAATCAGCAGTCTTCCAGCTTTCAACTCTGGAGGAATTTCACCTATGCTAAAGAAACTATTCTGGAACAACTGTCTTAAAATTACTGTTCTGCATCCCAATACAGATTTTGTGTGCAGACCAAGACCAGTTTAAGATACATTGTGTGGGATCTTTACCAAGCAAAAGGGGGGAAGAACCAGCCTCAGTTATTTCCTACACCAGTGCACTGTCATTGGGGCAAATAAAATTGCCAACAACTCTTGGTGCAGACTCTACCCACACTGCAGGGCTAATATTTGCAAGCTACAAGAGTGGTTTTCTGAACATCAAGCTGATCTTACCTAAAGTTACATATGCTCAATTCTTCCCACTGGGACAGTGAGTCACTCTTGCCAGAACTGTGTTGATTTGAGATGTGCTGCTTATGCACAGATCCCTTCCTCCGATTTTGTTCCCATGTGTTCTTGCTGGGTTTTTTCTAGCCTGATGACTGCCTTGTCTGGTAAGGGTTTAGAATTGTCACTTTCTCTTTACAATGGCCACAAATTATATTTGTTTAACTCAGCCCCATTTACTTTTAATACATTGTGCCGTTCCTTTTCAGACTGCCGGCCATCACAAAAGACTTTGTCTCCTTAAATGGGGAAAACGAGAGCAGTGACAAATTAAACAGTCTCTAATTTAAGGGTGGTTGGAATTCTATTCTGCACTGTTTGAAACTCCTCCATTACCACATCTCTTTGCCTGCTGTGTTCTTCTGAAGCAAACAATATTACCACTTGGACACGGGTTTCCCACAAATCATACAGGACACCCAGCATATGAGCTTGATTGCTTTGAAACTGGCACAAATATAGCCACTGAACTCTGACAATGAAATATGTTATGCAAATTATAACTGTACAAGAGTTTCTTTGGATGACTGACAATGCATGAGTACTATTCTAGCAGCGTTCAAATGCTGTGCTTTGAAAGCCTTCAAATCATCACGGGTGCTTCTGGGTTTGTCTTCATGTTAGTTTTAGTTGTAAGAACTGCAAAGGAGACAGGAGCTTATATTTGGGTCTTCCAGACATGGGCAGCTGTGTTGCAGTGCATATCGCCTTATACAGACACAGTCAGAATTGCATCCCATCAAAGATATGAGTGCCACCCTCCTTCCTGCTAGTTGCACTCCCAGTAGGGATTTTGTGTGCAGGCCAAGACACGTTTAAGATGTCATGAAAGAGAATAATCTATCATCTCACCTTTGTCTTGCCCCTATCCCTGCTCAGTTCTATGCTGTGCAACCATTTTGCATGCCATGGCTGTCCGACTGGCTGCTGCTGGGATTTCTGCACCAAAGTCCTGGGATCCTGAGTGATTTCAGAGCAAGACTGGTGCTACTTGCAGTTGCCCACCCTAAGCGCAAACTGGATGGTAGTCCCATTTTCCTGTGCAAGTTATCATTCATCATAATAAATTAACGCTTAGCATTTGTTTATCACTTTTTAAGTGTGCAAAGTGACAAAGCTAATCTTGTTAGCATTAGAAACTAGTGTTATCCTCATAATGGAGTTGCAGAGGTAGTGATTTGCTTAAGGCCACCCAGTGAATTGATGGCAGAGGCAAGAGTCAAACCAGAGAAATCCTGATTTGCAGCTCAGTCTCTTAGCTGCTTTGCTAACCCAGCAGACAGAGCTGTTAAAAGTTCAGCTGCTTAACATTTAATTTGCCTTTGATGACAGCTGCATTACAGCCAGTACAGTACATTAGTTTTCTGAGCTCATGCCATCCCATATGAAGAGATCTACAAAGATGCAGTTTGACAGAGTGTTTTAAAGAGGTCCACACTGAGATGAGTGTTTCTGAAGTGCCATGCAGTCCAAGTGGTTTTAGCCTCCCAGCTGTGCTCCTCAACAGATGGGGATGGCAAAGGATACATGAGACATGACAGCACAAAATTAAGCTGAAGCCACAATTACAAAAAGGACTGAAGAAAATGTAAGGTCACTAGCCGTCAGACAGAAATCACAACAGATAAACAGTTTTAGTGAAAGATAAATTCTATGTTATATATTTGTTGTTCTTGTTTAAACCTAACAATCTCATTCATGTGGAGGTTCTGCCTGGAAGCTCCTGAAAAAGATCTCCTTTCCATTGCTTTTTCTTGTCACATCTTACCTAGAGATGATGCAATAGTTTTCAAGCAATGCTTAGTCCAAATCTAAGAACTAGAAAAACACATATCCTTTCTTTGGAATCTCAACGAATTATGGCTTAGGAGAGAGTCCCATGAAATATTGGAGTGTGTTTTGCAACTCATTAGGCCTAATTACCGTAGAAAAATCACATATAGTAATTTTAATAATTATTAATAGTTAATAGTATTTAGTTAATAGTAAGAGTTAATAGTAACTCACAAATAGGTAATTTTTCCCTGCGTCCAGTGAATGTAGGGTAAGAGAATAGGACCACTCCCACAGGCCATGCCCCTGGTAGCCTTGCATTTGGATCAAGGACATAGGAAGAGTCCTTCTGGATCTGGCCAAAGGTCTATCTAATCAAGCATCCTGTTTCCCACAGTGATACCTCTGGGAACTCAACAACTAGAAGATTAAAGCAGCAACCCTCTTCCACCTTTCCTCCCTAGCAAATGGCCTTCAGAAGCATACTGGCTCTGAGCCTGGAGGTAGCATATTGATGGTAGCCATTGATAGACATGACCTCCATGAATTTCTCTAGTCTCCTTTTAAAGTCATTTAAGCCAGTGGCCATCACCACATCTTGTGGTGACAACTTCCATATCACTCCATTACCATTACTAAAATAGGTACATGTGCCTTTTTCCTGTGATCCATAGGAGTATATATAGTCTTCTCAGTTTTAGTTGCAAACCAGTAAACCATCCCAAGGGAATCAGTCAGGTGATGCAGGAACTTGGAACAGAAGCCTGGTCTGTCGCAGGAAGCAACAAGGTCCTGGTGAAAAATTAGACATCAAACCAAGTAGCTGGAAATTCTAACCATAAGTATAAGAGCAGGTTCAAGAAGCAAGTTAGGTAGGAACAGCTAGCATTGGTCACCAAGGAAAATTTAAACAGGGTTATATAGAACATGATCCAGGTAGGCAAGTTTCAGGGAAGAAACTGGGCTGGATGATGATATACTTCAGTGGCAGTGACCCAGTACTATGATGGTGTGGGATGGTGTTTTTGAAAACTAGCACAAAATGCTTTATATCCATAATCAAGTAAACACCCCAGGTCACCACAATCTTAGCAAGATTTCAGGAAACAGGAAAACATTGCTAGTACTAATAACCCCTTGAAAAGGCACTGTCGGAAGGCGGCAGAACATCAGCATCAAGTCTGGCCATCCCAGGTATTTCCTTAGGGAAGTGATAATTTGGCAGAATGCTTTTCATCTGACAAATTATTTTAGATGGAAATAAGGAGAGGGAAATTGCTTAAGTGAAAATCATTGTGAACAGCCACGACTTCTGTCATTCTAGAGTTCACTGGACAGGAATCCAAGTTATGATAAATTGCAAACGCATGAATAGTCCAGCAGGAGGATGGTTCTCTTCAACATTCCCTGCTGGATTCTGAGATATAGTTACAGGGAAGCAAACTGCCAACTGTTTTGTTTATTATGATTATGTTGTTCACCCCACAATCTTGCACCAAGCACCAAAATATCTTGACCCGTCTCTGAATTGGCATGGCTGAACTTGAATACCCTGCTACGCTTAAAATTTACCATGTAAAGTCGTGGGTTATAAAATGGAAGAGATGCCCCAAACTTCCAGACAAACTCATGAATAGAATCAACAGTTCATTGCTCAGGTTAACTGCTACTGTGGCCCTCAGAGTCACCAACCATAACACTAAGAGGAGCCACCTTAGCATTTTCTCCACAGCTGCTTCCTGTTTCCAGACTCCTCTAGGAGGTTGATGACTCTCCAAGTGTTACTCTGATAATCAGAACTCATATCTATACGTTCCCTCACTTTGCTTCTTCAAATCACATCTGGCCATCACCTGAAGCCTACTTTTAGGGCGGATGTGACAAAATCAGGCCCTTCCTGCACAGCATAGAACAATCAAATTATTTTCCACTCAAAACTCCCATTACATTCTTAACATGATTGAACCAGAATAGTCCTTTCCACAAGCAAACTGGTCTGTTTCAAGGCATTCTTTTTTTCCTAAGGCAGTGCAAAAGCCTTCAACTTCAAGCTATTTGTTAAGACTTTCTAGTCAGTCGGTTCTGAAGGGAATGCAAAGCAGCCGCTTTGGTCTATGTTCAAGACGCAATGGCTGCCCTGAGAATTTCAGGACTAAATCTTGTGTTCCAAAGTTGAAGGTCACTTTGTTGTCGAAACCCTTGAGACTCCTTAAATGAAGTGCACAGAAGGTGACTATGAAACACAGAGTAGATAAAGCCCCTACTTTCTATGATGGTTTAAAAAAAAAAAATCTGTAATTCATCTTACTTGTTGATTTCAGCTGGAGAAGCAAAGGGCAGGGGCGGGAGAGCCACCCCCGCTGTTCTCAGTGGGGTTCCCGCACTTAGCGATCAACGTCACTGCTTTGTACCGATCTCGTTATCTGTTCTTGAGAAAACTATCTTTATTATTCATGGACACCCACCATCATAAATATTCATAGCGCTATGCAACTGTGTGCGTTCCATTTAACCTTTTGGCAAAAATTCTTAAGAGGACAAGAGTTTGGAGGAAATTTGGCTAATGAGAGCGGCGCAGAGGAAATGCATCCAGGGCTCCCCCTTTATACCTGAAAACAAATGCAAGAGAAGTCTCTTTAATAAATAATAAAATGCAAACTGCAGGGGAGGAGCACACACTCACACACAGGAGGAACATTCAGACAATCAGTTGCTGTTTCAGTTGTTTACAAATGAAAGAAGTGATGGAATAAGCCAGGCCAAACTGCAACACAGGGCAAAGTTTCTGAAGAATGAGACAATGGAGGACCAAACCAGATGGAACAGCGAATGATCTGTTTAAGCACAAGCCTCTTCTAACCACATAGAAAGATGACCTGGTGGGGTTTTCATCAGCAAAAGGGCCAAGTGGGTGAGAACCTTCCCCACAACCTGACGTTTACCTTCCTGTAACCTCTTTCTTTCCAAGTACCTTTTTTCCCCAGTGGAGCTCACTTCCATTATTGCATTATGGTTAAGAATAAAAGTGTTCCTCTTTTCTCCTGTGCACCCTCTTTGCTGTTAGAGATGCTCTTTCACTGTGATTGGAGCAGTTCCAGGTTTTAAATGTACAGATCTGCTTCCATTGAAAACACGGATTCATCATGTCTGATTTGCCCCTTAAAGGTTAATATTGGCTTAGCATCTCTAACTGGGGAACTAACCTGGCCTCTCATCCTGTGGGCCTGAGACTTAGCACAGATTAGACACGAGAGAGGGTGGGATCGGTGGCAGCGGTGCACACCACATCCTATCCCCCTTCCCAGGCCAGATCCACCAACACAAATCTACTTGTACTTGCATTGGCTATTTAGTAGGCACAGATCTGATTAAACCTGTTGTCACGACTGGGGCTTCTCCCGGGACAAGGGGACAAATATTCCCTTACTTTGAGGAAACCTCCAGACTGCAAAGTTCCCCTGCAGGATACAGCACAAGCCGCACTGGCCCCGCTACATAGGCATGGGAGAATTACTAAAGGATTGGGCTATTAATAAGTCACACGGTTAGTTACATTTGTAATAATCTGGAAGCAAAATTTTAAAGAATACACACTTGTACACCTTATTGCTGTCACTGGAATGAAATGAAATGTCAGTTGATTGAATCAGGAAAATCTGTGGCATAAAGATTTGCTTCACATCAAAAGAAAAACATATTTGAAGCAGCACAGAGAGTAAATACAAGTGATGTCACTAGTCAAGGCCTAGGAGAGGGGGGTAAAGGGGGTAATTTGTACATGGGCCCAGGGTCAGGAAGGGGGCCCAAGAGCCAAAGGAGGGGGCCCAGAAATTTCCTGGGATCTGACATTCTCCAATCTCACTGCCCACGCAGGATGCTGGGGGCAATACCATGGGCACATGGCCATACACACCAGGCCCAGGACTGCATACATTCCTTAACAGTGTCAGGGAGGAAACCAACCTGTTACAGTAGCTCTTTGGTTTGTGGATTTGCTAACCATGAAGGAGCGTATAGGAGCTCAGCAACACAGCTGCAGGACTGTAGCTACTGCAGAAGTCAGTTTTGGTGTACACAGGACACTTTCCATTCTAGTATGAGCATAAATACAATGGTACTAACCTCCTGCAGTTATTTTCTATATTTGAAAGATTTTAGAGAGACGTAGGGGTATGTTTGGTTTTCCATATTACTGTATCTAGCTGCCAACACTAGGCAGGCAGGTAGACCTGAGCTCTGCATTGGGAAGACTAGTAGACCTGGACTCCAAAGACTATTCCAGCTGGTGCCACTTTCCCCCTGCCTGTTTTGCCCCCATTTCCACCCCCCATTCTGTTTCACGCCTCCCTCTTTGGGAAGGGGCCCAAAAGAAACTGTACCCCCTGATAAAATTCCTCTCTGAGGCCCTGTCACTAGTTATTGGTGGCTTTTGCAGCTATTAACCTGAATGCATGGAACTGCCATCATCTGTAAAGATGAGGCAGTTTCTTATCCCTTGACTGGTCACGGGCTGACTATCACCCCTCACGTACACACCCTTTGACAGATAACATGTTTTGTTAAGCTGCAGTTCTTACCTCATTTTTGAAAGCAAACATGACAAGAACTTAGCAAATTATCTGGATTTCTGGATATGCAAAAAGGATTCATAATGGAGGCCAATATTTTACGTGGTAAAAGGAGATTGTATAATGATTCCAAGCACAACAGACTATGGGCAGGTTCATCCATCCATGTAATTCACTTGATTTTTAATCAATTGTTTCCTCCACATTTAATGGTTGAACACATGCATTGACCCCATTGGAAAGCATAGTGCTTGCGGTGATCATCAGAAGTCATAAGAACATAAGAACAGCCCTGCTGGATCAGGCCACAGGCCCATCTAGTCCAGCTTCCTGTATCTCACAGCAGCCCACCAAATGCCCCAGGGAGCACACAAGACAACAAGAGACCTGCATCCTGGTGCCCTCCCTTGCATCTGACATAGCCCATTTCTAAAATCAGGAGGTTGCACATACACTTCATGGCTTGTAACCCATAATGGATTTTTCCTCCAGAAACTTGTCCAATCTCCTTTTAAAGGCATCCAGGCCAGATGCCGTAACCACATCCTGCGGCAATCTGTTATGGCTCATTCACAAATGCAAATTCACCACTTGATGCAGCAGTTAGTAACTGGATGAAGAAGTGTGAATGAGATCCATGTTACCCTAAAACTGGAATGTTCTGTTTCCTCAGTCAAAATAACACACAAAAGACAGCCTACAGAAGGGACCTGAGAGGAAATAGAGCATTTTTGCTAATGCTGAATACTTTCCTCCTAACTTTTAATTCCATTTTTTGGGGGTTACCCTTATTGGAAGGGATTTAAATGGGCCTCTTGGGAAAACAATTAAACCAATGTACAGTAATCTTGGAATCCTGCAGGTTTCCTTGGCATTGCAGAAAGTATTTCTGATTGAATGAGGTCTCTATCTTTTGTCCTTCATAGCAGCAGACTAAAAGACTGGGACACAATTCACCATTTAACAATGCAGTGAACTTAATTTCCCTTGGGATACTGTACCAGGCCAAATTGCTAGGCTCTTCCACAGGCAAAGGGAAAACAAAGCTAGGAGCACATAGTTTGAGAAGATGCAAAGGAGGACCAGGCTCCTATATCTTTAATACTTATATAGAAGGGGGGACTTCAGCTGCTCAAGTTTTGCCTTGCCCAAAAGGAAATTCAGATACCCAAAGTCTTCCAGTTCAATTATAATTAAAAGTAACTGGCTCTCTTACCTGCATAGGTATACCAAACTATTTTACAGTTCACAATCATTTCATATATGCACAAGAGAAAAAGCTTGTTGTATGATTATTCCATGCCTTCCCCCTCCTCAAAAGTTAACAATTCATTTTTCACACATCACTGGGGGCTTTTCCATAGTTTTGGGGTACATGAATGCTGAACTGTTTAGGTTTTGCTCAGCGGTTCCCAAACTTTTTGTCAGGACTCACCAATGGGTCGCAACTTGTTTTTTGGTAGGTTGTGAAACTGATAAGCTACAAGGAAAATGTATTGAGTCCTATGGAAACTGAAACGGAGCAGCAAGTGCATATTTTCTCATGGGAAGGGGACCAAGCCTTAGTCTTCCCCTAGACTAATACAACCCCACCAGAATGGTCCCAATCCAATGGAAGCAGGCTCCAACAAACTCTCAAGAAGGAAGTCTTCTCCCCCTCCAAGATCACAAGGAAAATGTATTGAGCCCAATGGAAACTGAGCCACACATGCATTTACTCATGAGTAGGTGACTGTGGCTTGGATGTTACTGAAGGCCAGGCAAAGGGGAACACAAGGGCGCCAGAATGGTTCTGATCTGATACTTGTATTGGCAACCTTCAGTCTTGAAAGACTATGGTATCGCGCTCTGAAAGGTGGTTCTGGCACAGCGTCTAGTGTGGCTGAAAAGGCCAATCCAGGAGTGACAATCCCTTCCACACCGGGAGCAAGTGCAGTCTGTCCCTGGTCTGTCTCCCTGGCTATGGGCCTTCCTTCTTTGCCTCTTAGCCTCAGACTGTTGGCCAAGTGTCTCTTCAAACTGGGAAAGGCCATGCTGCACAGCCTGCCTCCAAGCGGGCCGCTCAGAGGCCAGGGTTTCCCACTTGTTGAGGTCCATCCCTAAGGCCTTCAGATCCCTCTTGCAGATGTCCTTGTATCGCAGCTGTGGTCTGCCTGTAGGGCGCTTTCCTTGCACGAGTTCTCCATAGAGGAGATCCTTTGGGATCCGGCCATCATCCATTCTCACGACATGACCAAGCCAACGCAGGCGTCTCTGTTTCAGCAGTGAATACATGCTAGGGATTCCAGCACGTTCCAGGACTGTGTTGTTTGGAACTTTGTCCTGCCAGGTGATGCCGAGGATGCGTCGGAGGCAGCGCATGTGGAAAGCGCTCAGTTTCCTCTCCTGTTGTGAGCGAAGAGTCCATGACTCGCTGCAGTACAGAAGTGTACTCAGGACGCAAGCTCTGTAGACCTGGATCTTGGTATGTTCCGTCAGCTTCTTGTTGGACCAGACTCTCTTTGTGAGTCTGGAAAACGTGGTAGCTGCTTTACCGATGCGCTTGTTTAGCTCGGTATCGAGAGAATGAGTGTCGGAGATCGTTGAGCCAAGGTACACAAAGTCATGGACAACCTCCAGTTCATGTGCAGAGATTGTAATGCAGGGAGGTGAGTCCACATCCTGAACCATGACCTGTGTTTGATAAACCTCTTGTAAAGCTAGGTGGGACCTGATAGAGAGTTGTTTTAAAAAGTGGGTCTGGGTGCTAAAAAGTTTGGGAACCACTGGTCTAGTTTGCTTCTAAAGACATAAAAACTCTCAATATTTCTCTATAAAGACTATTTATACAATACTTACCTGATATTTATACAACAAGTTAACACAGGAAGATGTATGTTATTAATATTTTCCTTTAACAGCATTTACACGCCATTGATATTTTGAAAGTTGTATTTTTATATAAAATAATAGTATGTTCACAGAGATGCATAAAAGAAAAAGAATACTTAGCAATGGTACCAAGACCCCATGAAATGCAAACATGTACAGTTTGTGACACTGCTAGAAAAAGCTCAAATATACACCAGATAGTGACTATTCACACAGTAATTGGTGATGAACCAATCTTCCTAGATTTGCAATTCCAGTTGAACACCAGTAGTGGGGCAAGCACATCTTGGTCCCTGTTGACTCTCAAATGAATACTTGTTGGAAGACTCTTCAAAGCATCATATTGTTTAAAAAAAAAAACATAAGAAAATGTGAGCAAAGGGGCAGGTTTAAGGCACACAATGAAACAAGAAGGGCACAGTATAAAAGATTAATCAAAGCGAAGCACCGGAGTTTTTTTTCTCTCTCTTTCCCAATAGCATTCTGTGGCTGATCTTGCCTTGTCCTTAGAAGCGATTGAGCTTTGTTGGCTGGAAGATTGGTGCTGTCATATGAAGCTTTGAATATTCAGAACAGGCAACACAGCAGCTCATATATGCTATTAGTTCAGGACTACTACTACATCCTCACCAGTATGTTGCATCAAGTGCTTATGGTACCATATTAGACTAAGCAAGAAAAAAATCAGATCACTTAAATGGAAATGCAAATTGCCGAGTTCCATACAACACTGTTTAGTGTCTGCTCAAGTAACTTTCAGATAGGAACATGGGGTGCTTCATCAACAGTACTTCACAGGGACATGTTAATCACTGCATGATTAAGATGACTACTACACCAATGTCTCCCACAGCAAACCTGCAGCAGGTGACACTGCTGCATGTATTTGCACACATGTTCAACCACCCATGCGCATATACCTTGGAATCCTGGCCCAACCATGATTCCAAAACATTGGTGCTTAAAATTGTGACTTCACTTATAACAGAACTGCATGTACGTGTCTATGTTTTGCATATTCACCGCAAAGAATCTCTGCATTTCCTTTATCATTTTTAAAAAACAATATACAAACTGGTTTATTTCCAGATTTAAACATTTGATCCTGGGAATGTGTACTTGGAAGCAAGCTTTACTGAGAGCAATGTAAGTGGGCATAGGATGATTAAACGCACTTATTAGAGAGTGTGTCAGTGAACACAATGGGACTTACTTTTGATTAAACATGCATGGGATTCCATTGTTATCTCTCTTAAAAGTACATCACAAATTAATAAGTATATTTGATGCTAGTCTACACAGGGATCATGCTGGTTATTTTGCAGGTCATAATGAGAAGGACCCCTCACACCCTGTAGTGTTGCACACAGTGCTGCGCAAGAGTGTGTGATTGTTAGCTGAAATTGGTCTAGAAACCAATTTGCTAAGGCTTTTTTTAAAAAAATACATATACTAAGCAGTTTAGAATCTACACAATATAGCAGCGATTTTCAACCTTTTTCATCTCATGGCACACTGACAAGGCCTCTAAAATTATCAAGGCACACCATCAGGTTTTTTTACAATTGACAAGGCACACCATGCTGCCAGTGGGGGGCTCACATCCCCATTGGCCCTACTAATAAATGACCTTCCCCCAAATTCCAGTGGCACACCTGTGGACCACTCACAGCACACCAGTGTGCCATGGCACAGTGGTTGAAAATGGCTGCAATATAGCATGTCCGGAAGAGGGGTCTCCAAAGGAAGTTCCGCAGATATGAACCAAAAAATCTCTGCCCCAAAATGGAGCATTTACAAGCACACTTACATACAAGAGTATTACTTTTCAATCTGTTTTTAAAATGGCCACTTTATTATTATTATTATTAGAAGCAGTGGAATGACATACAAGCAACTAGCAGCCTAATGATCCAAGAAAAAAACCCTCACCATTGCAAACGGGGTGGTAGCAGCCCACCCCAATAACCGAGTTTTCCTGTTTTTCCCCCTCTTGTTTTCTTGTCAGAATTGACAACCATTCTTGTGCTAGCAAGCTGACAACCAGCACTCACTTGGATAATCATCACAGGAATAACTGGTTGTTTTAAAGTGCATTATCGACTGCAGAAGTCACCCCACATACAGTATTCCTCTGCAAAGATTATGACTGACAGCATTAGATGCAGCACTTTGGCAAAACAGAAAGAAAAATCAGTTTCTCTCATTGAAATCAAGGTAGAGCTTTGCTTCTACTTTGTACTGTTTCCGTCTGCGGGTCACACGCATCATAGAATGCACCTCCAAAAATCCAGAACAATAAGTCTGGTTTTCCTTTTTGCAGGTTAATATTTATTTAAAATACGTACATTCAGTAGTAGCACTAGCTGTTCGGTGAATGTGTGCATGGGATAGTGGCCCATTGAACAACTCAGCTGAATGCCTGCATACAGGCATACAAGGACTATTACATTTGGGTAGGGGATCGATTCAGGTGAATGCACATTGGCTGGGAGTGGAGTGGGGTCTGCTGCCAAGCCCTCTCTCCTGCTCCCTCTGTCCAGTCTGAACATCTGCAGAAGGTTATTGTCATTGCTGAAAATGTTTTATATCACATATGTCCCTTTGTACTATTCAAGAGAAACATCACTTGCTTGATTCTTGCATCTCAACCAAATTGTATCTCTCCCCCCCCCCCCCCAAATCCTTTGGTTGCAATCCTAAACACTATTTTCAAAGGAAATTCAGTCAAAAAGCAATGAATTAGTTTGCTATATAAGCCACGCTTAGGACTGGAGTGTCTCTTAAGTAATCAAGACCCCAGATTCCCCATAGCCCCATTAGCTTGATAGGAACAGACACTGAGGTCTAATTGGAGAACAGGGCAATGGGAAAGCTTACTGAGTGAGATGAAACCAAAAATAACTCCATTCTTCATCCAGAATTAAAAGACTATTTCCCATCCAAGCAGTGCCTTCAGGACAATGACCATTTTGTCAAGCTTGGGGTGCAATTTGAGGCTATTATGTTAAGACAAACCAACCATGTGTCATTCATCATCTTACACTCACACTTCCAGAGGCAAAGTCTCAGCACAACATTCTTTGTATGAAACACACACCCGCCTCTCTTCCTATTCTCACTAAACTGTCACTCCTAATTTGTAAAGAGAAGTCACAGTGAGTTATAATTAGTGCTCACTGTCCTGTCAACCAATTAAATGTAATAAAAAGCTTTCAAGGAGGCTAATGTTAACATGGGTGTAATTAAAGCCTGTGTTTTGGAAATGCATGGTGTACATTACAGTTGTGTGCTGTGTGGGTCACCCCACACCTGACCTTATTTCTCAGGTGATGTCTTTGTATACCTATCCATTCTTTACAGAGCACAACTAATTTGCCAATGTCCAGGCTAAGTGAAAGTAATCAGAAATCCACCCAAATTGTGACAAAGGATTACTGATGAGGTGGGGAAATGACAGTTACTTTCATTTTTCTGGTACCGTACCTGCACTTGCTCCAGCTGTTTTCCATTATGCTTCAACAACATTTAATACACATCTTTTAGCATTTTTTTTTTTTTTTAATTTCAAAAGCTCTTTTTTTGGTGGCTTTTTTTTTAAGGTAAAAAAAAGGACATTCAAGAGCACTCCGCACCAATATGCGTTACAGAGAGATGCACATAACTTTCTATTCTGAACTGTTTGAAAGAGATGGATCAGCATTCCAAAATGGACTGGAGGAAGAACTGGAGAGAACCCAGTCTGAAGCCTTCATGCAGCCGTTTGTCCAAATGATATTTGAGAACTAACCAACCCCCCCTTTATTAGTCAGCCATGAAGGGAGTGTGGAAAACGGGACACCATGCGTTCTGCCCTGTTTGCAGTCCCTTAGACTACACCAGTGCTGAATGTGGTGCTTTTATAATCAAGGGAAATGGCTCTTCAATGAAAGAGCAAGGAAGGTACAGAAAACATCAAGCTGTATTTTCACCACCAGCACCTAACAGATGGTGTGATCAGCTACACTAGAAAGCTTGTTATTAAGCAGATGCTTGGGGTGTGGGTGGAGAATCACACAGCAGCCAGATTATAGATCACACTGGGTGCTGGTGGTGACAGCTTCAGGTATTTAGTCCAAGCAGAAATTGCATTCCAACCATTTCACAATCACTCAGTGCTGTATTTCTTAGCAGTTCTCTACAAATATTTAAGATGAAGGATAACTAGCTCCTGAAACAAATGTGTCATTCAACAGACAAAAATTCAGCCTGAAAGAATCCATTAAAATGATGAAAACCTTTAATTTTTTTTATTCAGATATAGTTGTACGGACACGTGTATATACAAATACAGATCTTATGGGTTTGTTTGTTTCATTTTTACAATTTCTGTTAAATTCATATAATGTAAGCATTTCAAAAACAGCACTCAATGAATAAGTGCAAAGAAACTGCAAAGCAGGGCAGTACAAGCACAGGACCACACTGAGCTGGACTTTCATACCTAGAAGGACACACAATGAGTGGCTTCAATGGGGTGTCAAGAGTAAGTATGGAAAGCGGATTTTGTAGACTCATGGGGAACCTCCAACATGCCAGCATCTATTAAACTGTACAGACAATGGCAGCAAGCCTATTGTAGGGAGATTTGTCTCACATCCGAAAAACTCCATGGGAAAAACTTGGTAATGCCAAATCAGAAACAGATCTAGCCATTCACTGCTCCAAATTTAAAAGGGGTGGGGGAAAAGAAAAGGGAAAACTTACAGGGGGGGGCAGAGAAAGGACACATTTAATGCAGGGCAATTCGAAAACTGGTGAACACACATGCTCTGCAGTGTGAATGAGTTCCATATTTTTCCAAACTTCAAAAACTGACATAGCCACTGCTTTTATAAATCGTTAATTTTTTTTTTTTTAAAAAGCAGAGTCCCCCAATAGCTACCATTTCTTTCCCTCGGTAATGGTTATACAGGAAAGAAAATTATTTATATACAACCCCTCCCAAATTTGTTGTTTATTGGTGTGAGGAATCTAGTCACTGTACAGATTACATAAGATGCTGGCAAAGCCCCTTTTTGAAACAAACCATCCATGTAAAGAAATAAAAAGGTAAAGAATCAAAAGGAAAATTATCCTTATTAAAAAAAAAAAAAGAATTGAATCCCAAAGCCATTAAGAATCAACATGCTAATAAAAAAAACCCAACCCAAAAGGATAGGTTAACCCTAAATACCCCCAGGGTTCCAACATCAGACCATTAGCACTGAGGACAAAACATTGATCATCAAAATGCCACAATGCTCCAAATCTTGACTCTGTGGACAAATGGATTTCATGAGTGAGTCCTGTAGGGTGACATGTTGGGGCCACTTATCATTCAGTTCTCAGTAGCCATGACGGATGCTTCTGTCGTATAATCAGTGGGTGCATTTTTAATTTATTTTTAATATCATGAAAGTATTTTTTCTCACTTACAAAAGACATAAGAATCAAATTAATACTTTATTATCAAACACTATATACAACAGAGGCTGCTAATAATACAGAATTTAAAGAACATAGCATTTTTTCTTTTGTTTTAACTTGTCTTTCCTTTGCCATCCAAGAAAGTACAGTACAAAACAATATTCCTAAACTAACACGAAATGTTACCTTGTTGTCTATTAAAGGATACACAGTATCCACAAAACAGATCAATCCTAATTTCCCTGCTTTCCTTTGCAGAGTCCTTAGCAAACTAGGAGTGGACGACAAAGGGTAGACTTGCCTGGGCTGAGAGGCCGTGATGGCGGTATTTTGCTCTTCAAACTTCACGTGATGGGGGAGAAGGGCAGCTGTAAACTTGCACACTGACGTCTTTTCCAAGATGTCAAGACAACAAACACACCCACACACCCCGCACCAGAGAGATTCAAAGACCTTCAGACATTGCTTGCTTGATATGATTGAGATTGCCTGATGCCATCAGGTATCCAAAGTGAAAGTCCTGTAAACTTACTGCCCACAAGGCTTGTATTTTATGCAGTGTAGCAGTTAGCCTCTCCACTGAAATGCAGTGTTGCTTTCATTCATTAGATTAGCAGTGGCACTGTGGCAAAGCATAGGGTTAAATTCACTGTGGTGAAAATCTGTGTTTGTTATAAAAGCATACTCTTAAGACAAAAGTGAGTCCAGTCTTTCATTATTTATAGCTGAATTATGGGAAACTGGCAATCATTGTTAGGACATCAAATCAGCACGACTGATGTTTGTGATGGATGAAGAATCTTCTCAGGGACGTTATCTGCTGGGAGACATTGTCTCTGCTTTGATCATCAATGCCTTCAAGGTCATTACCCCCACAGACCTGCCATTCCTAGCCACATGTACACCAAACATACATACTGGAGAGAGAAGATTTATTTATTGTATTGCAAGGAAAGTAGACTCATTCCTCAATGCAGACAGTGACACTTTTTTGTTTGTGTGCAATATTAGACATCTCTGTGCTTTTAAATGTAGCCCATACTTTATGGTATCAGGCAAGCAAGCTCAGAGTGCCTTTAATTCACTTTATCTTGTTTGCTATTCTTGGATGCTGAAATCCTTCAACTTTAGAAAACTGCGTTCCTCCCACAAAACAAAAAGACATTCAGAAATGCTGTCCACTTGCATCATGATTTAGTATTAAATTATACTTTTTGTTGTGAACATTCTATGTGTAGGGGAATCAAACTCATTCTTTGAAGGCTTTGTTCTCAACAGTTTTGGGGAAAGTTAACATTATAAAATAGTCACTGGTATTGGTCCCTTTCTCTTACCCAATCTCGTTAATATTCAGGCCAGGCTAAGCTAATGGAAACACACAAGGAAGGCATTTCCTGGTAACAAGTTCAATCAGGCCCTATCACAGCTACACTCAGACACCTAAATAGATTCACCCCCAGTTTCAACCAAACAAGGCAGCCACCCAATAATCTTAACTCTCAAAAGTTACCACTTTCCTCCTCATCTTTAAAGAGGACAAGCATATATACTTACTTTCAGCATAAAGTATACCTAAATAACGTATTTTCTATTCTATGGGTTTTCAAAAAAATATTTAGTTAAAGGTCTTTGGGAGTCCATCTAGTTTATCTCCTGCTGATAAAGACATTTCCTCTATGCTTCAACTGGGTTGAAAAGGAAAAGAGATATAAAACTAGTGCCTGAATGTTTACTCCAGAGTTCAACATACGCTCTCTGTTCTTTTCCTTCTTTACTCCCATCCTCTATGACAACTGTGTGGGTCCCTTGCTAACAGCATTTTACTCCAGTGGTTGCCAAACGTTCAAGGGAGGCAAATCGCAAGGATACTGGGAATTCCATACTTCTGGTCAGGTTTACTCTACCCAGTGTTGCAAGCCTGTTAGCATGTATCATCACCCAGAGCAGTGTTCAAGGCTATCAGCTAGTAAGTCAGCCTTGGGAAAGGTCACTTTATTCACACAAAAAAGTAACAAGGAAAAGAAAATGCCTCTTTGCATTTGAAGAAAAATATTGTAGCACCATGGTGATCTGCTTCAAAAGAAAAATAATCTGGTGTGCACTATCCACTTAGAGAGATAATAGAGGCACTCACACCCCAGTGTAGCTTCCTAAATCTGACCTTGCTTGTGTGCTAGTATTCCTTAGTAGTCACTTAAAAAAAAATCTCCCTCAAGACAGAGCTTCTGTTGTGGAGCAAAAGTTCTACTGTCAAGGATTTTTCAAGGCAGTTGCATACAAAATAGTCTGTTTTCCCTGTGAGAAGCTTGTTCATTGAGAAATTCCTGGAGGAGATGGTGTTATACTACATCTATTCTTAATATCTCCCTCTCCAGTCCTGACATGATGACACAATGCCTTGCATGATCATCTTACAGCGCTGAATGAGGAGGCATAAATATTGTATTGGAGAGAGTAAAAACTCCCCTTGGTTTTCCACACAACTTTCTTAACCTCCAACTGACTGCATCTGCCACTATTCTTCCTTCTCCACACTCAAATGGCACAGCAAGCTAACGGAGGCGGCATCTTAAAGAGAGGCTGCAGAGGAAAGTAAGAATCACTAGTGTCAATATTGAAATTTGGCATTTTCATTTGGAGTCCTTTTATTTTGGAAGGGGTCAAGGAAAGCCATGGGAAAGACTGGGAATGGGAAGAGGACAAGTTATGCCTCTTCAAATGTTTGCTCGTAGTTCAGGTTGCAGAAGGAGAAGGGGAGGGGAAGGGAGAGGAAAACAAACCAACATCCGCAAAACCAATATAAAGTCCCATTCATGGGATAAGCAGTTAAGTGGATCTTTGATACTCCAAGATCCTGATGATGTCTGTGACAGGTTACTAGAATATGTGCTATAACGTCAAAAGCATTGCCAGGAGGAACAGTAGGGTTGCCAAAAGCCGACTAGATATCCTCGGTGTCTGTGCTGCATTTTCACCCCGGGATGGCTCAGCTGATTCATGTACGGTATCATCTGTTCAAACAGAAAAGATATAGTCTAATGAAGCTTTGCATCCTTAATGAGCTCTCTGCACATCAGCACCTTATGCAAAATACAGAAACACAGTTCTTGTGATGTAGTGGACTTTGAAAATGACAATAGCTCATAACTTAGATGCACGTGATCCCCACTCTACATACTCTCTCTCTCTCTCTCTCTCAAATCTGATTAAAGTCAATGGAAGCTGAAAGCCACTAGCTGAAATGCTGGAGATGGGGTCAAATTCTGAAATGCCTTTAGAAGTTTTCTCATCCTGCTCCTCATGTAATGATTAAAGCAGTGGTTCCTAACCTGGGGGTCACAACACACAAACACGCACACCCCACCCAAGGCAGCAGGAACGACTGTATTCCTTTTTAAGTGGTGATCCAGCGTCAATTGTGCTTTTGGGGAGGACAACACTTCTGGGCTTGCACCACTGCAGAAAAAAAGGGCTTTTTGGACTTAGCAGGCGAGAACCTGTGTTTTGCTGCATCTCCAGCCACTGCCGAACATGGTTAAGTCTCAAAAGCCCTTTTTCCTTCAGAGCCATCATGAACTGGAAGTGCGGTCACAGCCAACACTGCTGTCACCGCTGGATCGCCACTCCCCATAGCAGCCCTCATAGACTCAGTGGTTCCCTTACCTTCTTGTAAAGGTTGGGATTAAACACTGGATTAAAGGCATTTCCAAAGAAGTCAATCAGCATTTCACAACCCCCCACAGCACACTATCCAGCCCATGTATAACTAGTAAGGAAGGAATAGCTTTGTTATATGGAGGAATATACTGTGGAGGACAGCCAGGCTAATGCTTGCTGCCCCTCCCTTAAAAGAATAGAATTGTGTGTTTTAGCACAAGATTGGAGGAGGGTAAACCACTGAAAGATGCAGAAGGGATGCCTGCTGAAGCAAATGTCTAACTGGGAAATTCCACTGTCTCTGAAATGCCACCACTGTGGAACAGGTCATCACAGCTGAGAAAGCAGCTGCAGGTAGTAGCTCACAGATAATGGATGAACTCTTGCACTGAAGATATAAAGCAGGGGAGTGCTCATCCAGCAGAAACAAAACAAATGGTCAGTAAAGGATGTGAGATTTTTATTAAGATGAATGACTATCAAAGTACCCCTGAAGCAGTGATCCTAATTCTAAACTGATTCCAATACTTATGAGCAAATGTGTTCAGGATTATAACATGTGTCACATTTGAAAGCACTGAGTTAACAAACCCATTCTTAAACTACTGAATAAATGAACTAGACTTTGAAAATTGCTGAATACCTATGCTAACAAGCTCAGTATAGCTGAAAAGCAAAACTTGATGTTTCACTGTCTGAAATAGATGTGTATATATCTCTAATTTTGTGAAGAGGTATGAAAGGGAAGAGAAATGACAATTTATGGTTACTGGCAATAAGCAAGAACCACATTCATTTGTTTATTTAAATGAATTAGGTTAACAAAAGTAAAAAGTAGTTTGTGGATTCACTTAAAATGCTACATAAATGCTAGTAAACAAGTTAAGTAACAGGACTGGATTTGGACAACTCTACAATTCAGCTGGGAATGTAGCTTGAACCTTTTCAAGCCTGCAAATTTCCTCCTCCCCCTTGCCTGTTTATGTGTCATTGGTTCAGTAACACAATAACTCTGCAGCTGAACAGAATCTAGAGTTGTAGTCCCTAGTTTATAAACCACAATTAAACCAGGCTGCAAAACTAGAGCATAATCTCAGATCTCAGTTTCACTGTAGTTCATAAACCAGAATTAACCAACAGCTCCAGCTTGGATGAGACATGGCTGTTTCTTCTTTTTTTTAATTTGCAAAGGTTCAAAATAGAAGAGGAGGGGGGAGCATGCTGGCTTGGCTGGGGGACACACACACAACAGTACTCTCCATCTAAACAAACTATGAATTGCTGATCAAGTGAAACAGATCATAGTGTCCTACTACATAATGCAACATGATTGGAAATGTATTTTAATTATTAGGATAGTGTAAAGTGTTGGTTGAACAGAGACTACAAAAGGCACTGGGCAAGACAGTAATCTAGATCAGTGGTTCCCAAACTCTTACAGGGGACTTGGTAACCTTGTAGGTCTTGTGGAGGTGGGGGCAGCAGCAGCGATGGCACCACCATGACCAAGAGGCATCTTTACATACTGGCTTTTGGCAGGGTGCAGGGGGGTGTGGCTTGCTGTCCCCCTGCAGGCGACCTCGCTGCTCCAGAGTTCGTATTTCCAATTGTGACCCATTTCCAGATTTGCTACTGCAACTCAGGAGTGGGTCACAACTGGAGATAAGAGCTATTTGGAGCAGCAGGGAGGCCTGCAGAGGGGACGGCAAGCCCTCCCTGCACCTTGCCAAAGGCCAGTGCTAGCCCCCAGGTATGTAAGGATGCCCCCTGGTTGCAGCAATGCCATAATCATAGCTGTGCTGTCACTGCCTTTGCTGCAGGGTCACTCCCCTTAAGGGGGAATGCCCTGCCTTGGTTCCCATGGTGGGTCACAACCCACCGGTTTGGGGACCACTATACTAGATTAAATGACTAAAATCACATTCTATATGTAAAGCATAACCTAACAGTGTAAGCCTACACATATGTAGTAGTAGTTGGCAACCTTCAGTCTCGAAAGACTATGGTATCGCGCTCTGAAAGGTGGTTCTGGAACAGCGTCTAGTGTGGCTGAAAAGGTTGATTCGGGAGTGACAATCCCTTCCACACTGGGAGCAAGTGCAGCCTAATTGCATGATGCAACATATTGTTTTCTATGGCCTTGGTGGGTCTCCCACACATCAATACTTATGGGGCCCACAGGTGTTCCCTGTTTCAAGACCAGTGTGATCCTGAAAAGTCCCCTTCCACCATATAAAAGTCAACATACTCTCCCAACAATTAGGACCCCGAAAAAAGGAGATAGAAGAAATCAAGTTTCTTGATGATTCTTAAAAATCAAGATTTAAGAGACAACCAGAACCTGCAGTATCACACTGACAATTCCAAATCAATATAATCAGACTTAGCAAAATTACTATGCACAGGATCCAAAGATTTGTGCAACTAGCATAGGGAGCCTTGGGTTGATATTTTTTAAACAAGGCTCACCCTCATGCTTTATGATCAACAACGTATACAAGAGAAGAAATTTATCAGAACAATTTCTGATATGGCATCAGTTTAAAAACCTCAAGCCCTTACGTACATGTAATACTTTGAGTCTGGGCCTATGCAACACATTTTTACTTTTACCGAAACACAAATGTTAAGGTATTACTGTCTGTACATGAACAGTTCTGGGTACATCAGTTAATTTCAGTTAGCCCTTGATCCAACATATGTTATAAAGGTTGCTACACAGCTGCTATAATGGCAGCAATATATATCTGGTCTGGCTATGCAGGTGCAGCTTCTTCCTCACCCCTTTTATAGCTAAAGTTCACAGATGAGAATTAAACACCTGTTTCCTGTTCCACTCTCCCCCTCCCAAAAAAACTATACAACTTCCTTCTAATGCTTAAATATGGTAAAAATATGTGGAAAAATAAATTACATGTAATTCCCACTGTTATGTGTTTGTAATTAAAAGGTATAATTGTTGGATGTCCAAGTATGGTTGATTGATCAAATATGTGGTTCTTTCTGAAAAAATTAACCCGATCTTACCAGAGTTATCTGTTCTTTGGTAATGTCCAAGACAGACTACTACTGAGCAATGCATTATAAATGACACTTCTTAGAAAGGATGACTGGAAACCTAATATTGCAGCAATATTATTAACTGGGACATGCGAAGTCAATCAACATCATACTACTGCTTAAGAAATCTTTATTAGCTGCCAGTCTCTTTCCAAGAGACAGTTTTGACATTTAAAGCTCTAAACCAGGGGTGTCCAAACTTTTCGGCAGGAGGGTCACATCATCTCTCTGACACTGTGTCAGGGGCCGGGAAAAAAAAGAATTAATTTACATTTCAAATTTGAATAAATTTACATAAATGAATATATTAGAGATGGAACTTATATGAATGAGTGAATGAAGGTTTTGCAATAACTCAAGGCCTATAAAAGTCTTGGCACAAAGCAAGGCCAGCCTTTCCTTCGCTGCTGCAGCATCACAGACATGAAACAGCAAGCAGTGGAAGGAGACCTCGTCCCACAGCTCATGCAAGAGGTCGAACAGTTGGCCGTCACGCTGAGAGCAGTTGCATTGGGCCAGCACAGGCTCCAGCAAGTCTCCGGAGGGCTGGAGACTGGGGGCTCCCCAAAGGCCGGATTGGGAGTTCTCGAGGGCTGCAAGTGGCCCCAGGGCCGGGGGGTTTGGGCACCCTTGCTCTAAACCATTAGAGACCACTGGTTTTAAAGGATCCCCATGTGAACCTACCCACAGCATTTCTGCAACTGATACCGCTTCATAATGTAGGTGGATTCCCAGGACAGGCAAAGATGGCCCATCCATGATGCTACCTAAGATGTCTGCATCAGGTAGCAGACTGACAAGGGCAATTGCCTCTGTTCATCTTAACTCCCTTCTCTTCCCTGGATTCAGAAAGAACAACAGGAACAGAGCAAAAGAAGAACCATGGAAGAGCGGAGAATGGTGGGCTAAACATCTCTCTTCTCCTCCACACTTTTACTTCTCCTCTGTTACCCTCCATGAATCGACAAACTGGAAGAAGGAGTGGTAGAGATCAAGACCAGTGCATTGTCGGGAGTTTGGGCATTTGGCATTGTCCCCTCAGGTGCTGGAAGGTCTTGGGCCAGCCCTTGGGACGTTTTTTTCTGTGGTGGCAAGCAGACTTTGGAACATCCTCCCAAAGTGTATTCATCAGCAGAGTTGGTCCATCCATCCATCTATTTTGTTAAATAGTGCTGAAAAAACACTTTTATTTCCCAGTCTGTGGTTTTCTATGTATAAGTTTATTGCCTGCTGATCTTGCTACTTTATGGCTTTGTTTTTTCTTTTAATGTTTTAATGACAATGGATTATTTTAACTATTTCTTTCAAGTGGCTTTGGAAATGTATGTTTGCAGAAAGGCAGGATAGAAATGTTTTAAATGAATAATATAATTGGTGGGCAATTGTGCATTGTGACCGTGACTTTTCCCCACTCTCTCTTTTGTAAAAGACAACATGAGATCAAACAAACCAGACATATGCACTACCAAAGCAGGCATATTAGTACACAGCTTAAACAACGTGCAAAAACATTCAGTGGGACTACCCCTGCTAATGAAGCAGCAAGTTAATCACATGCTATTAGCGATCTGGGAATTATTATCAAATGATATTTGCTCAAGTAATCTTGTGAAAATGCTCTGGTGTCAGACAGACAAATCTGATTCCAATCCAAATTTCTATACATACAATCACTTCTTATTATCTCCCAGTGAATACTGACTTGGCGGATACTGAATCATTGAACCTATGGGGAAAATGGGATTAGGAACCAGGGAACCCTTTTTACCATACACTCTATGAACTTTATGAACCTGAATCTTAACTTGAAGTACATGGGGATGAGAGAGAGTGAGGGCTCATCTACATCTCCAACATCTGATGCTTCCTCCTTCATGCTGGATATCTCTTGATGCACTGAAGGTTGCGACGATAGTGATGGTGATTTCTCCATGTTGGCTATCCCTTGACTCCTTGAAGGTTGCTGGCCCCACAAGGAGGCATCAGAGATCAGCAGTGGAGAGAGGGGTTGGTTCACCTGTCCTCCTGCTCCACCTGTCTTTTGGCTCCTTTCCTGGGCTTGTCCCAGCCCCAGAGCAGCCCTCAAGTAGCCTTCCAGAGCCTTCATAATCATTAAGGTTATGAAGGTTCAATGGGGTGCCCAAGATGGTGGGGCAAGTATGGAAGCAGACACAAATGTGTCCAACAATTCCCTATGGGCCAATACCAATGCTGGTTGGATGCAGCATCAGCACGGTATTAGGAGATAATGATAACAGATTCACAGATAATGTGGCAATTCTGCCCCACAGAGATAGCGAATTTGCATATAGAGAACTGACTATACTGTAATATGCACACATGTGAGTGGGCTTTTCTGCTCCAAGTGGGGAAGCTTTTTAACTTCAAAGTTGGCTGTGCTATAAGCATGCAATAGGAATACACAGGGGGAGCTGCTTTCTCATTGAAGGTAGCAAGGGGGCCTTGACTGCATGGAAGCTCTGCGTACATATGAAAGCTCTCTCACACAAAAGAAACTCCTATGTCAGCATGAATGCTATTTTTATTTGGGCTTCTCTCTATAGCTCCCTTTCTTCACTAATATTCTACATTGTGCTTAGACTTGCCAGTGCTGTTTAGCATTGTTTCTCTCCTTTACTTCTATAAAACATTGTCTGATCTGTTCAGAAAACATTTAAGATCTCCATAATTAAAGGTGGAGAACTTGCATAGCTATAATTTATAATAGTAGGTTTTGCAACAGCTCTAGACTTTTATAGAAACTGGGCTTTTTTTCTTATGCTGAACAGTAGGTTGGTTTAAATGATAATTGTTACCAAACTGAAGTAGACTAAAATCTTGGGTTAGATTAGAAGACACTGATTCTAAGGGCCAAACTAAGGACATTTAAAGCAATGTTAACCCTCATGGGTTAATTTTTCTTTAATTAATATTCAGTTGTCTGAATACCACCCCCATAGTTAGGGGGTGGATAGTACCCTCTGCCATGGTACTGATTTGGGGAAGTCCTCAGTTAATGTGCAATTATCATTTTACATCTAGGGCCATCTACATTCGTCAATGTTTTTCTATAAATTTCATCATTTTCAATAATGTAAATAATGTAATGTAAATAATGTAAATAATGTAATTTCAGTAAAGTAACATATAAAATAATTTGGTTTTAAATATGTATTTACAAATATGCATTTTCAAACGCAAAAAAAAGTGTTAAAAAGTAAAGCACAGGTATAAAGTGGACTGGAGGTAACAATATAAAGGGGTAGGGGCCTTTAAGACCAACATCATCTCTATTACCAGGAGAACAGTATCCAAGCGTCTGGGAACTAAAAGTACCACCAATAATTAGCGTTGTTTTCACTACATTTGGGTTGTATTCAGTGAGAGGTGCCCTAATGTTAACAGACTGCATAAACTGCAAGGGAGACAGTTGCAAAAATGGTAAAGCTAGAGAAGTTACTGTAAACAAAAACGTTACATGGGGAAACAGGGAAGACATTGGTTGATTCTCTGACATTAGGCAACATCCACCCAAAAAGGTATAGGGGGGATGGAATGGGGTGGGGTAGGACAGGACAGCAAGATTTGGGTTAAACCTTATTCTGGTAAAGGTTTTTGATTTTGAGAAGGGGGAGAGAGAAGTCCAGTATGAATAGAACGGAAAAAGCATGTCTCCTTAAGATGGACTGTGCCCAGCTCAATTCTGCTATTTAAATCCAAGCAGGGGGGTTTGCACTGTCAAGCATTCCTACACTGAATTCTTGCTCCATCGCAAAGAAAAAAGCTTAGGGTTCTTTGAGTGCTTATCCTGTCTCAGGTATTTTTAAGTAAGTTTACTCAATACATGCAGCTGTATTTCTTGCCACAGCAGAACACAGAGTTGAGCATACCTAACTCTATTGTCGATGCTGGCCTCTGTATTTGATTATCTGATTCACGGTGCAGCTTTCTGTCTAAACTTGCTTTCGGTGGAAAGGAGGAATGGGACTGAACAGATGTTTTACATGCAGAGGCTCCCAGGTTCAATCGCCAGAATCGCCAGAATCTCCAAATAGGACAGATAAAAGTTCCTGTCTGAAACTCTGGAGAGCCACAGTTAATGATTTCTGGTAATCCTGAGCTAAATGAATCAATAGTCTGATTCAGCAGAAAGGCAACTCCCTCTGGTCCTAAAAGTTCTTTTCCTGCCTTCCCTGCCAGGCTTATAGATTAGCAGCCCTATCCCATCTAAATGTCCATGCAATGATGCAGCAGTGCAGGTGCAGGCTACACTGCATCCTGTAGGGGATTTTTAGCTGCTGGAGGTCTCCATGGGGTAAGGGGACATTTTTCCCCCTTGCCCCTGAGTAAGCCCCAGCAGCTGCAATGGCTCAACTTGGACTTGTATCAGTGATATGGCTTGTACAAGTCTGTGTTGACCTGTGCAGACGGATCAGGGCCAAGTAGGGGGTTTGGATCTGCCAGCCCTGCAGATCCCGCTCTCTCCTGGGCCTGATCTACCTAGCCTGTCTCCATTGCTGCCCTGTTCCTCCACCTTCTACCTCCCCCCCCCCACAACTGTGTCAGATTTACCTGCTCTGGTAGACCTCTGTTGCTCCACTGGCACATACAGGAAGGCTCCAGCCTTCCTGCTGGTGTGCCTGGGCCTTGCACCGTTGCAAAATACTGTATGGTGTTTTTGCAACAGTGCGCGCTGGTGGAACACATGTTCTACCGGTGCAGGCCCTAGTTTGGATTGGGCTGAAAGTTTACTTCAAATTTGGTTTTAACCATGGAGAAGTTGCTTAGCAGGAAAACCCCATGGCTCACTCCATCTCTAGAGACAGGTAGAGTTATAACTTATATCCAAATCAGCCCTCAATGACAAACTCTGCACATATTAATGTAGAGAACAAACAAGCAACTGAAAATTGCTAATTGAAAATAGTTGGTTCATCATTCATTCCTTATAGGGGGAAAGAAACCTCTCTAATTATATACAAGACCATGTTTCTTTTTCACAAACAAGAAATTATGGGGAAAAGTCAGAATAAAATGCCTTTCGCGAAGGACTCTTCTCAAGCATGGCAAAAGACATTTTCCATCACACAAACTTGAATACATATACAAATGATCAAAGTCCCACATAGCCTCACTCTATAATTTTGTATTTGTTGGAGAACACTGAGAATCTCAGTAAAAGCAATAAAATAAAGTAAGGTCAAAGCAGTGCTCACAGACAGCTGTGTCTGTGACAATCATAGTATTTTCACTAGAAAAACAGAACTGGGACAAAATGCCTTGTTCACACCACTTATAAACTCATTATGTTATATTTCAGGCAAAGTTATGCATATTTAAGTCACACTGGTTAAATTGGAGAGAGTTAAGTATGTGCTTAATCCAGTCCTCCAATCAGTGAGAGTCAGTAGTGCTTAACCCTGGCAGGAGATCCTAACTTTGCACAATAACACTTCCAAATATAGTAAGGAGTTTTGTGGTATCATGAAGGCTATTGCATTTATTGTAGCATAAGCTTTGGTGGAACACTTCATCAGATGTACAAAGCAAAACCCTTAGCAAATGATGAAGTGGACTGTAGTTCATGAAAACTTATGCTACTACAGATTTGCTGGACTTTAAGGTGCCACAAGAGCCTTCGGTTGTTTTTGCCTGAAGACATTAACACAGCTATCTACATGACTAATACAGTCTTTTAAAGGGCACACATATCCCATTAAGATCAGCCTCAATGACAATACACTTAATAAGCCATAACTGCAGAGGTTATGACCTGAATTAACAGTGCAGGAGACTCTCATATGTGATACAAGTTTGAAATGTGCAGGAGAAAAGATAATACTTGGCAATAAGCATGTTGCCCACCCCCCACCCCCATTTAAAAATCTAGTTAGATTATGATTTTTATCCACAAGAACTTACTGGACACTTGCTGTAAAATACAGACCAAAAGGTGACATTTTTGGAAAAGCAGTCTTGGCTGCGTTTTAAAAACTGTCTACCAGTCAGGCAAATTTATCATTTAGGAAAATGTCATCTCATCAACTGCGTGAAGTGTGCAGGCCAGGCACTGATTTAAATATTTTTCAAATGCACACAGTAAACATACAAACAGTGATTAAGTATACACAAACATATTTTCTCTCTTAAGCATTTACCTTCCTGAATGGATACTGTGGTGCGGCAACTTACTATAAAAATGGGGTGGGAATGGGGACAGAAGAACTATTAAATTCTTAAAACTGGGATGCCATGTTCGAGTGAATCATTTGTCATGAAAAAGCAGACTTCACCGCCCATCCCTTACATAACGATACTAGCACTAGCAAATGAGATATACTGTAAGCAATATTAGCACTGCAAGAAATGAGTAAAAGCAGTCATTTTACCATGCAAACCATGCAGAGAGAAAGAAGGGGAAGAAAAGCAGTAGCACCAGAGGGATAGAGGCATTTGTTAAAAGAGATTCTCTAAGCATACTAACCTGCTGGTTCTAATGAATTTTCTACTTTGTCGTTAACATCGAAAACACGATCATGAACACCTATAGTTTTCATACAGTTGTCTATAACAAAAATAGAGATAACAGCCAAATATGTTAGTGAGACACCCTTAAATTCCCCATTTTCCTTTTTTTGTTTGTTTGTTTGTTCTATCCGATTTCTATTATATGTATGTATTTATGTCTTAGCCTGTGGCACATTTCCAAATGCCAGGATAATTGTCGTTTTGTACAACAGTCTAAGAAACAACAAGTTAGCAACTGCTATGTACTTAAAACAAATAAGAAAAAGCTTTGTGAAAAATGATAAAAAGATATGGTGAAAACAACAAAAAATGCCGCTGTATAGAACACACAGGATTTAAGAGTAAAAAGAAGATTTTACTGCTGTTTATCAGACCAAACAAAGCATGCACTACGAAGTCACCCTCTAAGGTTAGCACTAAAGAACTTACTTGCAGGTCGTACAAAGACTTTCAGTTTTAGACAGGACCTCCTCCCATTATCAGGAATTGCAGATGCTGTTGGAGGAGGAAAAAAAGTAGTTACTCTTTGGGCTATAGGCATAATGTAGTACACTCTTCTTTTTATAAGATAACACACATTCCCATCATTTAAAGAAAGGAAGAAAGTAAATTATTAAGGATATTCAGAATAGCAAGTAAACTGAAGTTCCAAGATCACACTAAGGAAAAAAAAACCAAGGAAACATTAGTACCAACAGGCAAGGTAGCAGGAAAGGAGCAGGAAACAATTGAACTGACCCGCCAGACGTTAAGAACAGAATTTTGATCCAGGCTGCTCTCTTCCAATCAGATCGTGACCATGAGAAGGGAACTGACCTTTATGAGCTTGCTTCAGGGGCAATTTATATAGCCATACAGTACAACTTCAAGTGAACAGACAACAAGAAAGGGGCTAAGCTGGTAGGCTGGCATATTGAAAATTGACACCTTGCTCCAAAGCAGTTTCTCACTTTTTTTGAACACTGAACCCTCAAACTCATCACCATCAAGAAGGGGAATAAAATTCTGAAGTTATGGTAATGAAATAGGCTTGATAACGTATCTCATATATAAGTATACACAAGTAAGTATACACATACGTGTATATATATATATATATATACACACACTCACACACACACACACACACACACACACATATATATATATACACACATACACACACACGTATGTGTATACACGCACACACACACACACGCACCCACCCCCAACCGTTTTGGGATTCAACATGAGGGTGCAGATGTGACATCTGTTGTGTTATTTTAACAACTAGTGATACGCTGCAGCAAAGTAGTACAGAGAAAGTAAGGGGAAATACCCAAGTGAACAAAGAAGGTGGATATTATGAGAACAGTCTATTCACTTGTTGATGCCATGAGGAAGCCAACTGCATCTATACTGGATCAATGGCTTAGGATTGGGTAGCCCAGGGCTCTGGAAATGAGCTACAGTGGGTCATCGAAGAAAGATGACCCACAGTATTTAAAATTGATTTTTTAAAAAGTTTTTTTAAAAACTCTTGATTAAAAAAAAAAGGATGCAGGATGTCTACAGGCTTGAACTAGAACTCAGTAAGGAAAATGGTATTAGTGGTATGTGTACACAACCACTTACAGCACTAAGCTGCAAGGTAAGTGGGGCTTAGTATTATTAACAGTATTTATATACTGCTTTTCAACAAAAGTTCACAAAGCAGTTTACAATCAAATAAGTAATGGCTCCCTGTCCCAAAAGGGCTCACAATCTAAAAGATGCAAAACACCAGCAGACAGCCACTAGAAAAGACACTGCTGGGGTGAGGAGGGCCAGTTACTCTCCCCCTGCTAAATAAAAGAGGAGCACCCACTAGAAAAAGTGCCTCTTACCCAGTTAGCAAGGCTTACAGGAACTCTGTTAAGAAATACAGCCATGCTGCTTTGTAAATCATTAGCTAATTTAGGGCACAATCCTAAGCCCTTGCGTCAGTGCTTTCCAGCACTGACATAAGGGCAATGCAGCTCTGAAGTAGGGGAACAAATATTCCCTTACTTTGAGGAGGACTCCATGAGTGACACTCAACTGCAGGATGCAGCACATGTCCCATTGGCACCGCTATGCCAGTGCTGGAAAGCACTGACACAAGGGGTTAGGACTGCACCCTTAAGCATATACCAAATTCAACCATGTACAACCAAATTGTTCATTTTGTTTACGAAAAGTGTATTGTTACTTACTGGCAATCCTGGCCCCTGTGCCACCCTGGGCCAGAATGGTAGATTGCCACCCTCCTCCCAAGGAGAATGCTGTCCCCTATGTCCAGGGGCCTTCTGAAGACATTTAACCTTTCTTCCAGTTTTTGGCTTAAAGGCCTTCTAAGGGCTTTAAAACATCACTTTGGGTTTTCACTGAAAACCAATAGTAAGGTTTAAAGGCCCTATGGGGGCCTTAAAAGGCCTTCAGATGGCTGGAGGAGGCTGTGCGCAACCTCCCTGGCCCTCCAAACAAGGTAATGAAGGCAGTAGGGGTGTGAGGGAGGTGCCACTGCCCCGCAGGCAGGGCACCCTGGGACATCTGCTCCTCTGACACCCCCTAAGTACGCCAGTGTTGTTACTTAGAACAGGGGTGTCCAAAGTTTTTGGCAGGAGGGCCACATAACCTCTCTGACACTGTGTCGGGGGCCGGGGGGGGAAAGAATTAATACGTTGCTCTCACGCTGAAAGCAGTTGCATCAGGCCAGTGCGGGCTTCAACAAATCTCCAAAGGGCCAGAGGCTCATTGGAGACTGGGGGCTCCCTGAGGGCCGCATTGAGAGGCCTCGAGGGCCGCAAGTGGCTCCAGGGCCGGGGTTTGGACACCCCTTAGAACATGGTTGAATTCAGTGCATCTGGTTATGTGTGCATGCTGCCTACTTCAGTCTCTTGACTGACTATTCTATTATTCTATTCATTGCATCTTTCAGTAACTAATTTACATATAGGCACAACAATAATCAACTAATATAGATACACATTATCAAACAGCCCAACCCTAACTAAATTCCTGTGTGGCAATGCAGCGGCACTGGTGCAGGCTCTGCTGCATTCTATGGGGAAATTTCAGCTGATGGAGGTCTCCTAAGGGTAACGCGACATTTTTCCTCTTGCTGCTGGGTAAGCCCTAGCAGCTGCTATGAGTGAACTTGGATCTGTGCCAGCGATATTGCAAGTGCAAGTTCGAGTTGATCCACGTTGGTGGATCATGCCCAAGAAGGGGGATAGGATATGGTGTGTGATGACAGTACTGATCCTGCCCTCTCCTGGGTCTGATCCACCTGCCCCCCCCCCGGGGCTTGACCAATCCCCTTTTCTCACTCCATTCCACCCCATCCTTGACCTCCCTCCACACCTGCACTGGACTTACCTGCTCTGCTTTTGCGACAGCGCTCACTGGCAGAGCGTGTAAGGGGCTGGAATCGGGCCAAAAGAATCATAACCAAGCTCCTTCAATCCTGAATTTGCTATTTCCAAGGTATGTTTGCTTATGATTACATTGGAAAAAACAAGGAGGGAACAAGGCATAAAGAAATGGGAAGGAGAGTCAAGTAGAGAAAGCTAGCACATGTTGGGAAGTGTGCAAGACACTATATCCCTTTTTTAATCACAAAGTAAAACCATACAGAAACAATGCCTCTCTGCTCCAGCTAGTACTCACTGACAAGCGGCTAAGAAGTGCTAACAGCTGGTTTGGCTGTAGGCTCTCACTAAATCAAAACTGAAAAAAACACAATCCTTCTACTGACATTTACAGTAACCAGCGTGTTACAGGGCACAGCTCTGTACACTAAGTAAGGGCATCCAGGAAACTGTGTCCTTCCTATAGCCCCCTGTTGAATATACAAATCCTACTAAAGACAGAATACACTTTTTAATAAACAGCAATACTATATCCACAACCTAACAAAAAAGGCACTGTGACACAAGTAAATTGCTTTCCAGTTAGCCTAAGCAAAAATGTGTGTTTGACTATTTCCTGCTCCATCCATCTTATCAATCACACGTAATATATTCAAAGGCACAATGTCAGTTTTACATTTGTACCTTGGAGGCCAATATTTGCTATTATTTGTAAAATAAAGACAACATGGGCATTATGCTATATATACTACCTTGTATGTTTGTTCCTCTGTTAAAGGAGAAAGGTGATCATTTCCATCTGTTCTATTTTTGACAGTAACAAGTTTCACCACAGCTGACAACACTAAATGCATATGCTCTACTGCATGATTAATGCTTCAATGGTAGCTTTGTCCTTGAAAATCATGGGACAGTTCTAATTGTTTGTGTCTACTAATGACAATATTTTTGCATTAATTCATTAATTAATTGATCACTTTTCCAATCTAGGTTTTCCCCTCTAGGACTTCAGTTCTAGTGGCTTCAGATACCAAGGATTCAATTCTGCCACCTCTCTCTCTCACTACTAGGGATGCTCATTCTTGAACAGAGCAATTTCCATCTGTTTTCTTTTTCGCCCTTTTCAAAAAACAGCTTGAAACACAGATCATTTTGACTCAAACACATTAAACAAGAAAAGACTCTAAGCTAGTATCAGCTCTTAGTACTCCAGCTTCTAAAATACTTTCCCAGTTGTAACACTACAAAAATCAGTATCTTGTCAAACAAATTCACTTTTCTTCATCTTAAACCAGAATTCAAAATCTGAGCAAGCACTATTTTTTTCTGGTGAATTCAGTGAAGTCAAAGCACATCACAACCAGTAGATGTTGAACAGTAGATGTGAGAATGATACTCCCTCCCTCCCTACTTAAGCAGAGGTTGAAACTTTATTTAGACTGAGTTACACAGGAAAAAGAAATTCCCCTGTGTGGTAGTCTCAGTTCCTGAGCTGGGAGCCTGAAATACCCAACACCAACCTGACTGGTCATTCTTCTGCTGCCAGCAGTTGCTAGTGCTACCTTACCAAGGCTTTGCTCTATGAAGCCCTTCAGGGGAACAGAAGCATCTTTTTCAGGGTCTCAGCCCCTGAGTCTGGTTCACATTCTGGCAAACTGGTGCACCACCAGAACTTAAAGCAGTATCAACACAGCTTTCCAATTGAAACTGGGTTTATTGCAACTCTGGCAGCAATTTTTCTCTCAAATAATTCAGCGATTCACTGATTCAGCAGTGCTACAGCCCAGTGATTTTAGCTGAGTTTCAGCTTCAGCTCCAGCTTCTGAGACTTCTTAGACTCTAGCAACTTGCCCTTATATATAATTTGGGGCTCCTTAGCTCCTCCTCTTGTTAATTGGCCATTTGGGAAGGAATTTAAAAACAAACTGCTCTTTCCACACTTTTTTTTTTTTAAAAACAAGTGGTTTTAGAGGGAAGCATATAGTATAAGTTCTAAACCACTTCACACAAACAGAAAAGGAGACAGTTGTTAGTCTGCACATGATACCTTGAAATTGTCAAACCTATTCACACATCTTTTGGATGAAATGAATTATTGCTATTGTGTAAATATTTTCAGGCAGAAAAAAAGAAAAGCATTTTCAAAATATTGAAAAATAAGAAATCTTCCAAACAAGCCAGTTTTTTTTACTCAAATTCTCAAAATTCCAAATCTTATAAAAATTCAAAAATTATATACATGTACCACTTAGGTCTGATTTACCCTGAACCTTGTCATGCATGTTGGACACAGAGCAAGTTGTGGTAACTGAAGACTGCAGTTTGTAAAGCGACGACTGCTTGGAGTTGGATTGAGGACATTGGGAGCCCTTCAGGGAGAAAGGCGAATTACAAATCCAATCAATCAATTAATCTATCAGTAGAACTTGGGCGGGAACCCAGTCATCTGCTAAAGGGCTGCAGGGAAAGGATAGGTGGAATCCAAGGTTGAAGAATGAATAGGAATGTTGTCCATCTTCCCCATTTGTAGATAAAGTATCCTTACACTAAGATAACATGCTAGAAAACAGGGATGGGAAAGTCCAGCACAGTATGACTCAAGTTGAGACATGAGTCACCACCCCCTACGAATTGACTCAAAAATGTGTCATAATAGAGGCTGAGTCACCCTTTTGCAACCCAAGAGAACTCAAGTCGTCCTCTTTAAAAAGCCCACTGTGGTTCTATGGAGGGAATGGGGCTGCTGCCGGGCTGTGTGCATGGTTCAGGGTTCCCTTTCAACACTTCCCCACTGTCCCCACCCACCCCAATGTCCAGCAGCAGCACAGAACACACTGACCTCTTCCCCTCCACCATGTGATCCCACTCTGGCCACGATGAAGGAAATCCCCCTCCTTCACTGGCATGGCAGGAAGCAAGGGTGCATCCCAGCTCGGCCAGGTGGGTGGGCGCAGTGCAAGCCAAGAGAGCAAGGAAAAGCCTGCCGCGGCTCTGTGGAGGAAAACAGGAACGCGTCGGGCTGTAGGTGTGTCTCAGCGTTCCCTTTAAACATTCCCCCATGGTCCCCACCTCCAACCTACCCGTCGGGCAGCAATGTGGAATGCACCCACCCCTTTTGCAACAGAAAATGCAGCTGAAAAAATAGCAGGAGGAAGACAAAAAAACTCTGCTACGAGATAGCAGAGATCTCTGCTCGTAATAGAGATTTAGAGAAAAGTGTAGGTGATATAAGTGACTCCCTCACTGTTCCCACTTCCTGCTGCCCCTCTTTCTCCTTGCAAAACCCACTTGTTCCTATGGGAAAAAATGGCTCCTCCTGTCCTCCTCCAGCTCCTGGAGACACTTCTTCCGCCCAATGGATGCAGAGAAGGCTGCTGCAGGTGTCTCGCTGTCTGGGTTGTTTGCAACATCCATCTCAAATAGATACATTTTGCAAAGAAACCAACAGGTGCAGCATCACAAGACCCAGCCAATTTTTTGAAGCACAAACCACAAAAAGTTAACCCTTTTGCTCCACCCTCCATCTCTGAACATAGTGTACCCTGCTAGCTGCTGCTGGAGCTCTTGCGTGCACAAAAACAGGCTTCCTGGATGAACACAAGAAGCTTTTCGTGCTAGACAGAGGTGCACAACCTGTGTCTGTTGGTGTGCAACTCAAGTGGAATGCGAGCCAAGAGTCAGGGGGCTCCTGACTTGAGTGTTTTTCTAAGGGCACAATCCTAACCAGGTCTACCTAGAAGTAGGTTCTATTTTGTTCAATGGGGCTTACTCTCAGGAAAGTGTGGTTAGGATTGCACCCTTAGTCTTCTACGCATGTGACTCACGAGTCCACAAGTCAGTCAAAAATGTGCATTTTCACGACTCTAGTTTGAGTCACCTGACTCAAGTTCCTAACCCTGCTGGAGAATAACTATGAGCAACATGCCTTTTTTGTACTCAGTTTCACCCATGAAATCTTCTAGATCAGTGTTTCTCAAATTGTGGGTCGCGAGCCAATTTCAGGGTCCCCATTCATTTCAATATTTTATTTTTAATATATTAGACTTGATGCTGCCATGGTGTGTGTCTGCATTTGGGGAAATGTTACAGACCTGTACTTTTAACAAACTACTATGTATATTTTTTTAACAATGATAGTAAATGGGACTTACTCCTGGGTAAGTGTGGGTAGGATTGCAGCCTAGGATTCCTAAAAATGTTCCTGCTTGATGATGTCACTTCTGGTCATGACATCACTTCCAGTGGGTCCTGACAGATTCTCATTCTAAAAAAGTGGGTTCCGGTGCTAAATGTGTGAGAACCACTGATCTAGATGGGTTGTGTTCAAATTGTCTCTCTATGCACACATCCTTCTGTCAAAAGTTCCTTCCATTCACGGAGGGAAAACTTTGGATGCAACTAAGAATATTCCTCCAAGGATGATTACTGTAATTTACTCTTAGTGATGAGGCAAGTAAAATTTGTTTTCATTATATAGCTAACCATTGTTGTTGCATTTTCTCTTCCCTGGTTGAGGGCTGCTTTCCTTTGTCTTTCTTTTGCATATCTGCTGCAAACAACTGACAGTACCACACAGTTTAACTTGGATTTCCTTCTCTCTGTTTGGTTGGTGCCTAATGATGGCTCTGACCTAGAAGCACCTGCTTCATCTTAAAATAACCAAGCAGAAATATTAGCTCCATTAGGATGTCTTTCATTGCTAGGAGAGTGAAATCTGAACCATGAGGTTTTTCTCCCCTCCTTGTCATCCTAAAAAATTAGCTGTCTAAAAATTGGAATAGATACCCAGAAGACACAAAAGCCAGTCAAGCAGTCCCAATCTGCAAGATCTGCAGCTTTACAAGCACAAAAAAAAAACAAAAAAAAAAAACAAAAAAAAAACAAGATGAGAACTGAACCAGCCCCATGACAAGTAAGGCAAGTATAAAATTCAAGTGTAGGTAGTGTTTCTGCCTAAGTAAGTTATAAGGACAAGCTCTTTGGGAGAGAAAAAAGTATTTATAGCTATGATTTGCCTTGAGCCATTTCAGGCACAATACGATTTTCATTAGTCAAATCCAAGATCCACATAACCTTATATAACCCTCAAACCTTAATTCTGATAGCCAGCAGCACCAAAATTTCCAATACTTTGTGTCAGCCCTAGAGATTTGGGAAGTTTCATTTTTAAGAACAGCCATCTGCTTCCTCCTTTGTAAAGAAATGAGTTTGTGTGGGAGCATTAAAAATGCAGTTTCCCATTATGTTTGCCACTGGCAATATTTCTCAATTTGCGGGAGTCAAAAGAAAAGATAGCCTATTAGTTGTTAGCAGAGCTGAGCCTTTCCCCTGTAGGGTTTAGTGTGATTTACAGTACAACACAAATGTATGTAGATTAGCCAGGTAAATGCAGTATTAAACATTAATATTCTTCTCACAATGCAAACTGAAAAAAGGTTCACATTTACATAACTGCAACTGAAAAAGTCTGCTAGAATTTAATGAACCAACAAAAATAATGCAATGTGGCAGATATATGTCAGAAAAAAAAAAGAATTAAGTTTATTGGTGGAACTAGTCAACTTCTTTAAAATATTTACCATACTTAATATTTTAAAAAGTTGTTATAAAAGTCAGAACTCAAATTAGGTATTTTATCCACAAAAGAATAATAATTCTTCAGATATTTGTGCGCTTAAAATTTGTGTGCTCTGTGTATTGACTCCATTTACAACACATGAGTGAAATGTCAACCTGCTTTGTGCCTGTCTCATTCTGATTGCTCATGGAAACTTATTCTTGTACATTCATTACTTACTCATTCTGGAGACTTGCTTTATCAAGCATGCATCCAGAGTAAATTGCTTTGCTACATAGCCGTAGGTGACTAAATGCTGGCAACATTTGATCTCACCTAGTCTGCTGTATCTCTACATTAATCATCAACAGGGTCAACCTACCGACAAAGCGGAGGATTTTCATGTCTTGAAGCAAGAGACAGGAGGATGCCAGCTGCAGAAGGTGAAACTCTAACAACTGTTGAGAGAAACTCAAAAACAGTGCTAGAACATCTACCTTGTAAGATTTTACAAAATAAACAGAACTTCAAACACCCAAACACTCACGGGGAAACTGGTGAGACAGAATTCATCATCTTTTACAGGGAATGCTATTGCAGGTGCCAGACAACTGGACACTTTTAAAATGCCAGCTGTCAAACACAGAGGCACTACATGTAAATCTCTATTTCGTAGAGTCCTAGGAAGGTATTAACACCTGGGTAATTCAAATGTGAATTAAGGAAGCGCTTCAATTTTGCAATTGCATAATTCTAAATAACTGCATATGGAAGCAAACAGTGGAATAAGCAAACTTACTCAGGCTACATATACAGCTTGCGTTCTGTAAATATAGATGCATGTCTTGGATCCTACTGAAAATCTGCCTCACAATCCCAAGCTGATTCAAGTGTGTGTGAAAGCATAGTGGAACTCATACAGCTTCTTTCTATTCAATTTGTCAGCCATCAATATTGCAGTAGGAATAGGTAGATTAGAAGCTAGCAGTAGATCCTTAGGTGATTTATAGTAGGTCAGCAAGCGTTTGACATAACCATGATGGGTATCTGATTTTAGAAGTAGGCTACCTCAGAATGCCAGATACAAGGGAGGGCACCAGGATGCAAGTCTCTTGTTGTCTTGTGTGCTCCCAGAGGCATCTGGAGGGCTACTGTGAGATACAGAAAGCTGGACTACATGATCCTTTAGCCTGATCCAGTTCTTCTTATGTTCTTATGACTACCAGTAGTGATATCAAGTAAAATTGCAATCACTTTTTTCCATGGTAGGAACTTGGGTTTATTAGCTTTCCACTCAGTATTAGTATTTCTTACTGCTATAATGCGAGTACAGTTTTTTAGTAGAAACTACAACTCTAAAGTTCTGCACATCCCTGGTCCAGATGTTGCACTTGCTGCAATTTGAATGGACAATTTCCCATCTACTGACTGCATTGTTTAGTATGACTTGAGGCTAGCAAGTTGTGAGTTTTCACCTCTCTACCAACAATGTCAATGAGACAGATCTGAGGTAAAGGAGGTAAAGGAACTGAGGTAAAGGAACTCACAACATGATCACTCAACACATTCAATAGCTTACAATATGGCTAAGAAGGTGATCTCTCTGGTGACTGCAATGCTCTGAGCTGATATACTGGCTTCTGTTGCTATGCAAATTTTTTATCTGAATGGTGAGTAAGAGTTGTAGAAATGTTCAGGACTGAGCAGACACTACTTTTGGATACAGCCTTTTAATCCACATATTTGGGACCCATGGAATCAATTCAGTGTGGGCACAGTAGAGGGCTGGACATGAGCTCCAAACAGGTGTCCTCTGGTTGTGTCCAGGAGCCTTTCTGAGGCGCAAAGAGGCCCACTCTACAGGCCTCAGAACACCTTTGGACAACAACCAGAGAACAAACATCTCACGTTGTGATTGGAAGTCCTATGGATCAGACCAGAGGATTTTATTATCCACAGGTTTTGGCATCTGTGGGGGTCCAGGAGCAGATACCGAGGTCCAACTCTACACTTTTGTGTAGAATGAACACACTCATGGGAAAATCAGGATCACGCTCACCAGTCCCAAGCCCACCTTCAGCATAATTTCCAAGATAGCAGAATGTCCATGCATAGGCTCGGCCTGTGGATCATTCTGCAAAGAGCAGGATTGATAGCATGTAGGCTCTATTACACTAGGACACCAGTAGAGCTGATCCTGCTCTTTCATGTATGCAATTTATACTGAAATAATGCCTGTACAGTTTTAGGGTGTGCATCAAAATTCCATTTTCAACTAGTGTTATTGCTTAATGATTGTGGGCCCAATCCCATCTAACTTTCCAGCACTGATGCAGCTGCAATGCAGACCCAAAGTAAGGGAACAAACATTCCCTTACCTTGAGAAGAACTCCTTGACTGCCCTCCCCGATGCACTACATACCCCGCTGGCATGGCTGTACCAGTGCTAGAAAGTTGGGTAGGGTTGGGCCCTGTGTTGCATACTTTCCAAGGGAAATGTTAAGAATGTCCAGTCTTCAGACTTTTCCAGTAATTCTGACGTCTTGGACTGATTTCAACTCTTGGGATAATGTAAAAGTACTTACCCATTTGTATATTAAGTTTTAAGGTAATATTATAAAAAGTGTCCCACTTTCAGATTCTTCAGGGTAGTGTGGAGTGCATACATACATTTCAGCTTTTAGGTCATGTAAAATTACCAAAATAACTTGGATACTTCCATGCATCAGTGAGTGAATAAAATTCAAGCATGATCATCATCTGAGACCTGCAACCAAAATTTTGGTTGGCAATTTTGAATGAATGCGTGAAATTTGGCTCTTCTCATCAATTCTCACTAATGCATGCCATTAGTGGTCTGATCCATGCCATTCTAAATCTGATCCATGCCATTCTAAATCTCAGTATTTCAAAGCAGCTAATCCACTGCAGGTTAAATACCTGACTGCAAGTTCTATAAATCAAAAGTAGATTTCATATAAAAACTCTTTCAAGCAAGTTTGAAGTATCTATGAGTAAACTGTACACTGCTACTATAATACTAGATCATTCACCCAATATTTTCCTCTATTATAAGATTCAGGACCTAATTCTAACCAACTTTCCAGCACTGATGCAGACTCAATGCAACCTCAATGCATTGTTACCTTGAGGAGGCCACTGTGACTGCACCTTCACCATGGTATGCGGCACACACCCCATTGGCATAGTTGCATTAGCACTGAAAAACTGGATAGGACTGAGTCCTTAGAGTACTCGAGTCCCACATTTTTTCCTCAGGAATGTTCTTTATATACATTAGAGAGTTACTTCATACAGAGACTGTTAGATTACAGATCAGTTGTTGCAACAAGACCAGACGGCTTCTTCAAATTCCAGGACAACTTAAAAAGCAAAACACCATGTATTGCGTCTTGTGAGATGTTGAGCATCACCTAAAGAAAAAATGCCCCCAGAGAGCACTGTGCACCCCAGATAATGAGGTCCAAGCTCAGACATGTGTTGAGATTTCCAGAGTAGTTCAAGAAAGAACAAACCAAAGATGCTTCTTATTGCCTTAAAAAAAAAACACAACCTTTTTTAAGGTAATAAGAAACATCTTTTTTTTAATGCCTTCTTTAAAGCATCAAACATTTTTTGCCTGGACTACGATGGTTGTATTACAGCTTAACCCACCTATTCCCAATCTCCACAAAAAGAGTCATAGTGCTTTAATAAACTGTAGCCCATTGGATAATTCTTACATAAAAAGAGTGTCAGTTGGGCACTATGTCTCTGCTGTGTGAAATAGTTAGCCACTACTTATATTATAAGTATAATACTTATACCCAAATACTATGCTCACTTCCTTCTCCTTTATATATGTGCATGGGGGAGGGCAGATAGTGAAATCCTCCTAAAAATGTGTGCTGATTATCACTGCAAATATGGAAATGCAGACCACTTGCAAGATGTAATGAGTAAAATGTAATGCAAAACAGAGTTACAAGAAAACAAATGCTACAGATACAAAAAATGAATCTGTCCATTCTCTAAGTCCAGCACAGTTCATGTGGTGGTGGTATAGCAAATCCTGTCTTTTCTACTACACCAACAACATCTACTGTAGTTTGAAATGAGTGGTTCACACAAATGATTGCTCATTCGGAGGTTTGGTTTAGTCTAAATGTTTTGTGTCACAAAAGGGAGGAGGTTACATTAATCCACCATAGCATAAATTAAGTGCTAGCCCAAGGAATTTATGACCTAGGACTCTGTTTTCTGCCCTCCTGCAGAACATATCAGTGTAGAACTTGTTATGATGCAAAAGGAAAATCACCTTCTGCTTTCATAGTATATTAATAAAAACATAATAAGTTATTTTACACAATTCAAAGCATGATTTTCCTTAATTTAAAAAAAATGCTCTAACAAGCATTTCTTTTTCTTTTAATTTTCTTCTAATTCAGTACACATTAATTCCAACTAAGCAGCAACTGTTACTCTACACATGCCCGATATCGTCTGATCTTGGAAGCTAAGCAGGGTCAGGCCTGGTTAGTGCTTGGATGGGAGACCACCTGGGAATACTGGGTGCTGTAGGCTTATGCCATAGTCTTTCGAGACGGAAGGTTGCCAACCAATTCCAACTAGGCAAAACTCAGCTAAATATTCTGATGAAAGCATTGTTCTGCTCGTAACTACCGTTAAAAAAAATCAACACTTTTATAGCTCTGCACGAAACAATTACTTAAACAGAAACACTTACAACTCACAAGTATCAACATAAAAGACAGATTATTTAAAAACAAAACACACCCTGATAACAGTCTTAAACTATTTGTATGACTTAAAATATGTTTCTTTTGTCCAAATAACTTATTTCTAAGTGGGGAAGATGAATCATGTCCACAGAGATATGAAGTGCTATCACAGCGAGTCAAACCCTTTCTTTATCACTCAAGTATCCTGTTTTCACCAACCCCAACAACTCCAAGTGGAACAGGAAATTATTGGAGAATCCATCATGTCCCTTGTGAAGAAGTGCAGAAAAACCATGATGTTAATATTAATTTAGGGAGCATCTGTGAACTCCAGAGAAAGAGAAACTGTGAATAATATTCTATGTACATTCAGAGAGTATTTTTTTTTCAAATTATGCAAAAATAATCCTTATGATGCCAGTGGTTCCCAAACCTCTTAGAGGCCCTGGAGGCTGCTGCCTGATTTATAAATGCCAAGGCGTATGGCTATAATGGTGACTGAGTAGCAGTGTCCTCCCACAAGTAGCAGTTTATTTTACCCTTTATGCACTAGTCTAATTTGCCCTGTCAGTTTTGTCAACCACCAAAAATTGGGTCCTGGACCCATTGTTTGGGAATGGCTGGTATAAATAAAGCAAATGTGCATTATGTCTCCGTGGCTGCAACCTAGACACACTTTCCTGGGAGTAAGCCGTGCTGGATTTACTTCTGAGTAGACAGAGATATGCTCTGTATCTGGTTTACCCCATCTGATGAGTCATTTGATCGTTGAGGCCAAAGACACTACCACCCTCCTAAACTTTTGTTTTCCTAGGATAAAAATGTAAACAGGCATTAGAAAATTTACTAGTCCATGATAATGACGCTTTGCCTTCATAAATTCATTTATGAATTACAAAGTACATGATTGTACCTCTGCACAGAACTACACAAGGGACTCCCCTTGATCCTCTACAACAGGGGTGCCCAAACCCCGGCCTTGGGGCCACTTGCGGCCCTTGAGGCCTCTCAATGCGGCCCTCAGGGAGCCCCCAGTCTCCAATGAGCCTCTGGAGATTTGTTGGAGCCCACACTGGCCCGACGCAACTGCTCTCAGTGTGAGAGCAACTGTTTGACATCTTGCATGAGCTGTGGGATGAAGGCTCCCTCCACTGCTTGCTGTTTAACATCTGTGATGCAGCAGTGGCAGTGAAGGAAAGGCCAGCCTTGCTTTGTACAAGGCCTTTTATAGGCCTTGATCTATTACAAGACCTTCATTCATTCATATAAGTTCATCTTTAATATATTCATTTATGTAAATTTATTCAAATTTTAAACGCAAATTAATTCTTTTTTCCCCAGCCCCCAATGCAGTGTCAGAGAGATGATGTGGCCCTCCTGCCAAAAACTTTGGACACCCCTGCTCTACAACACATCAGAGCAAGATTGAAAGAAAGGAGTACAGTTTCAGATCCAATTTTGGCGGGAAACTGGGAAGAAAATATGTTTTTTCATGCTGCAGGTGCATGGATGGGAGAAGTATGTGGCGAGGGGGTAGAATAGATTTTTCTGGATTGGCTTGACCAATTTCTCTATTCTGAGGGGAAGAACTTGATCATTTTGGCTACCACAAGATGTAATGATGGCTGGTAGCTTCGATAGCTTTTAAAAGGGTTTACACAAATTCCAGTTGACTAGAAGCTTCAGTCGTTTGACATCCAACAAAATTCTGACAATTCAACAAAGGGGCATCCCACGATGTATAGATTTGTAACTCTATGCTCGATTGCAGGTGAATCGCTAGTAACCATTTCCAGTTGCTGGGGAGCAACACTGAGAAGGTGCTGTTGCCCTCATGTCCTGCTCAAGGGCAGGCATCTGTTTGGTCACTGTGGGAAACAGGATGTTGGAGAATGGACCTTTGGCCTGAGTCAGGAAGGCTTTTATTAAAAATATTATTATTATTAATTCCTTCCTTGGCTTGCCTTATTGTGAATTTGCAGTACATTTGCCAATGTTTTTGCCCTCTCATTTTCTTTATTTGTGTAAAACTATTTCCTAGTTTCTTTTACTGTACTCTCTAACTACATGGGCATCCTCTGGGAGAAACTATTTCTACAATGTATTTCCTTCTGTGCTTACTTAAGAAATATATTTAATAATCTTTGCATTAAGAAATAGTCATTTAAAAAAAATTATGTCTCTTTGATCTATTTGAATAACAATTTTTGAACATGTGTACCATTTTCAGAATTTTATTTAAAAAGCAGTTCTCTGCAATTCATATCTCATAGGCCAGTCTGCACACATCTCTGGGCACACACAAGGCATATAGGTACTTAAGAACAATCTTGTTACAAAGTCTAGCAAGAGAATTCTACATATATCAAAGGAATCCCAGATTTCCAATTCTTTCAGTATGATTGGTGGGGGGGGGGGCATTGTCTGTTTTTTCCCATCTTTATGTCTACCACTGAGAATCCTCAGCAAGGCATCAGGATAGAATGACTAGTGTGGACAAGGGCAAACTCCTCCCTTTTCTGTTTGTGACATAATAAAAGCAGTCCCAATTTTGCAGATGAACTGCTACAGGAAGAATACAAGGGCAACTGAGTTGCAGGAAAATAGCAGGTCTGAAATGCTCCTTTCTGTGAAGCTGAAGTGACCATGTTCACATCTTTTTATTCTGAAGTTTTAAAAAAAAGATTATTACTCTGGGAAAGTCAGCCCTCCTGTAAGCGAGCTCCTTTGTTATGAATATGGAAAAGATGGAGCCAAATCTATTCGCTCTGTAGGAACAAAAACACTTACAACCTAGCTCTTCTATTAAAGACTCTACTTAGCTCCTTTATACCACTAGCTTTTTGTACACTGCTGTGAGGTTTTGACTTCACAGAAAAAGGGACTTCATAAAAGCAATAGCTCTTACTCTTAAACCAAAGTGGCCTAAGAACTACAGAATACGAATACAGAGTTTAACCCACATGGCTCCTTGGAGATATGCAAATATTCAATTACTACTACTTTTTTTAAGCAAGAGGAAAGATTCTGTAAAGCAAAGTAATATCCCATGCATGGTACAGACTTTTACCAAGGATAGTAAATCATGTAGGTCAGAACACACCACCCAGATTAATAAAAGGTCAAGAAAAAGCTTCATGGTTGAAAGCCAGGAAACAAAGATTTAATTTGTGCATATGAGGATACAACAATACTGTAGCTCTTGAGAGAAATTCCTATCAGACTCTCAAATAGCATTTTGAACAATGCAAGTAAAATCTTCAATTAGGTTCCCGTCATGCATACATAAAACAATGGTTTATTGGATTACTTCAAAGGACTGCATTTTTCACCTATGAGCACGTATGTTGACTAAGCTCTTGAATGCAAGATTATGCTTATTCAATTAACACATTGAAAGTAAGCTGCTAAAACTCAACACATGCACCTATTTTATGCCTCCATATGGTAGGCCTAGAGATGCTAGAATTGATACTGCCAATGACTGAAATATCTTGAAGCCAAAACACGTGTTTGTAAATAAAAAAACGACACATTTGCAGATCCCTCAACAGTCATGCAAAATCTTGACAACAGTTTGTACAGCAGATAGAACAAAATAGTGACCTTCTTTACTGACTACATTTATTATGTTGATACATTTACCGTCTGTCAGTCTTCTTGAAAATAATTGAAAAAGGATTTCAGGGGCAGGGTGCTTTGATTTTGACTAGATCAAGACTTCAGGCAAATTTCCCCCTACCAGGGAAAGCACAGCTTGCCTGAAGTCACAACCTTTGTTGGCAGACGGGAAGTGGCCTTGAAACAGATCACAAAGCAGATGTTTAATGTCAAATCAGAGTCTAGGGATACACAGGCTACTGCAAATAAAACTCTTCTCCTGTCTGCTTAGTCTTCCCAATTCCCTGCCATGTGAAATATGAACTTGCCAACAAATGGCCAGTGTGCTATGCAACACAGCAGGCAGAGCGAATGCCACAGCTGCATCAAGGACTGGAAAATTCCATTTATTTCACAACATTTTCATTACCCTTCTTTGCAGCTTTAGATACAACTACTGTATAATGCATGCATAATGGACAGTGAAGAGGACTGATCATCACATAAAAGTAAAAACCAAACAACACAAAAACCACTAGCTTTTTTTGCTGCTTGCTGTTAACCTGGTCAAAGACTGCATCCACTAGGACTGAATTATTCAGACTATAATACACTACGCAAATTAATGAAGTGCTGTTTCCCCAAGTATTAATCCTACTGGAATGCACGACCACATGTGCATGCAAAAAGCTGGACCAATTTAATATAATGGCCAGACCATTATATTCAAGACATGAGGCAATTCACCATTGAAGTCATGCTCTGGATGAAGACAATTCATCCAGATGTGAGGGAACTTGGTTGTGGTTGCTCGGTGGAAAGGAAAGGACTTCTGACTGTTCAAAAATGTATACTGTTATGCACAAATTTATGCAGTTAATCAGATATTCTAGTTTTGAATGGGACAAAGAATACTAAAGGGCAATAACACAGCAGTACTATATTCTACATGCCATCTTTCATTTCTCCTCACTTGCCTGCCCTGGGTTTGGTATGCGAGTAGCTGTCATGCAAGATATTAGAGAATTATTATACGACTACTCAGATCTCACAACTTTAAATACAAAAACCAAAAATAGGGAAGCATCTTAGCTCAGGGGTAGAGCACCATCATGCATGCTGAAGGACATTGACATATCCAGATAGGGCTGTGAAATAGATGTCAAGCTCAGGAGAAGTACTACTGAATGCAGTGTAGACAACACTGACTTCAACAAACCAATAATCCGATTCAGGATAATGCAGCTTCCTATATTTACTAGGAACTTGAGGTTTGCAGAAAAATAGATTTTGGGTACCTGAACTTGGCGAATGAGAATACAGGAAAGAACTGTCTCTCTTCTAAGTGAACACAGCTTTCTGAATCACTACAAAGGTATCATTAGCAGAAATCAGACGCTCTTAGCATTGAATTTGGATTACTTGGGCACAGAAGTTTATTTAGTAGAGTGCATGCAATCTAGGAGTTGCACCTTCAACTCTGTAACACCAGTTGTCCAATTTCTCCATCTAGTGCAGGCAGCCCTGTAAGAAAAGAGGATATGCACCCTGCATTTGGTATAATCCAGATCAGAGCAGGTTAAGTGTAAATAGGAAGAGTGGAACTTTACTAAGCACCATGTGGTATGCAATGGCACTGAACAAGAGTGGACTACTAGTACTTTGGCAAACTAAAAGTGTCCATTCAATCTGCAGGGGTCTCTTCAGTAAAAGCAACACTTATAACACCAGGGTGCTTGAATAGAATGCAAGGGTAAATTCAGATAATGAAGATGGGCAAGATCTTTGGAGCAAGAACAGACTAGATACAAATATCTGAGGAGTGTTGTCTTTTGTTTGTCTGACACAAACCTGTTTACAGTGAATGAAAGTTGCACAGCAGTCCTCAATGGATTACTTTCCATCTTTTATATAACAGTACTGCAGTGACTCATTCATGACTTTAACAAAATACAATAAGTCAGAGAGAGGCATATTTTTCAAAACTTGGATGAGCAGTACTTACAATTGAGACCTTTTCCCCTGTATAAAGAGGACCTGAAGACCACTGTATGCTTTATTTACACCACAGGAAGGCCATGGAGAAAAATCTCATCCAAGTAGTGAATGAATCATACCTCAGAGGTAACATTTGCAACAGGGATCATCAGCACCACAAAGGATGCCAGGGCCAACTGTCAAGATAGAGACACTCAACATGATGCTGACAATAGTCCTTGTGGTGAGTGCTTCTCAACACTGTGGCCACAACAGGGATCTCTTACCACAGAAATGCCGTTTTCAGCAGCAGCATCATGGCATGCATAACATTCACTGAATGTTTTGTTACTTTCTACTCTCCCCCCAGTTAAAAACAAAACAAAAACCAACTGGTGGAGTTATTTTAAAAAGGGGGGAGGTGCCATGCAGGTAAGGGATGGATTTATTACTCAGTCAATTCATCAATGGGTTGACTCCCATTGAGTTTGGTAGGCCAAAGTAAATTGATCTGGGACATAGTTCATGGTGATGAGTAATTTTTTTGATTCTATGGGCTCCAGGATCACACCTGCATTGAAATATGTGTTGTGTTTCAATACATTTATATTCCCTGCAATTTTTTTTTTAATCTGGCATCTCAATCTTAACGAAAGGCAGACATGCCAGATGAATGTTCATAAAAGAATCCTGCGAACTCCCCCCACCCCCATGTTTCATTTATTGTTACGTGAGCTCTGTGAGTAATGAGAGGCTCCACAGGCAGCGCTGACCAAATTTTGGCTTCCCTTGGAGAAATGATTACTGAAGACTTATGGGGTCTTTGCAATATCTGCTTTACTTACGAATGTGGAGTCAGAACATTCATTGGAAATACAAATAGCAGAGCAGTTCTACAAACAATAACTGGTTATATCAGTTCTATATACAGACACTGAGTAGACACCCTATCAGGTGCTGACTCCCAACTCTCAATTTCTGTTGCAGAACCTTTGTCTCTCTCTTTCACTGAGCTGCCAGAAAACTGCAGCCTCCTTTTACACAGATGGGGAAGGGAATCAGTCACTGTACACTCACACCTCAGTCTTTTCTCTAAGCTGAAGGATATCTATGGTCTTAAAAAACACTTATGGTGTCTTCCATTCTTTTAGGGAAGTCTTCCATTAAAGAAGCATCCAGGGGTCATTAACACCTCATTCAGTGTTACTAGCCAGTAATCTGTTTGACAAAAATGTTGGCCAACTGGTAACAATTATCTAATTCTGTTACAATATAAAGAAGATCCTGGGGAAATGAGGATGGGGAGGAACAGGAAGAATTAAGCAATACGCTGACCAGGCAGAACACTGAAATTTGATACACACATAGATCAATTCATGCAGTTCACTAGAAAAATTTGAAACTAGGATTTTTTTTTAAGCTTCATACCCCAAAACATGGGGTGTTTCATACCTGGGGTATGTTTATCTCATTATAGAAAGCATACAGCAAACCAATCTGTACATTGGATGGTAAGTTGGAGAGAATGGAAGTTCTATTGGCTCTACAAACTTGGATTTGGGGAATGAGAGGCTTCTAGGAGTAGCTAAGAAGGAACTATGCTTGTGGGATTCTAACTTCACCACACAGTATTATATATGACGGTAATTGCACCACACTCCCTCACCAACTGTTGGGCACATAGGAAGAGTTAAGAGCATTTCTAAATTACCTGGAAAGCTAGAATCAAATACACAGTAATTCAAGTCATCTAACAGCTATGACATCTTTGAGGTGACTTTTACTCAAAACGGCACCTCAAAGTTTATCCCAGAATAGTTAAGGTGCTTGCAAATCACCCAGAAAATTGAAGCCTGGTACACATATAGCTCAATGTGCCCTGATTACTGGAAAAATCTGTTAACGGGACATTTGTACGGCTGACTTATTGTTGAATTTTAAGTGTCATTACCCACCTGATTCTACTGAGATAGGCAAGATGAAAACTACAAAAACAATAAATAGCAAAACAGAACCGAATGATCTGAACAGATGCACTCAAAATTTCTTACATAAACAGGATTGCTCTGTGTTTCACAGTTCCTTAAAAGGCTGCTGTGCCATTTCAAAATTGAAGTCTATATTCCAACACTCTCTCCACAAAGGGTGTTTAAAAATAGAACACAATAGATATTTCACTTCTATTCACATTAGACAGCTCAGCAGACCTTCCTTGACTATCACCAAATTCATCTACTACCTGATAGCAATCGAGAGAGACTAAACCTCGTCACTGGATTTTGAAGTGCTCTGTGAAAGAGAAACCTCCCAGTTACAGAGCTTCTATGTTTTATGCTGAATAGGATTCTTCTTTTACAGCCCTGATAACAGGCATACCAGGTCTCTCCAGGGAATTACACTACCATGGCAGATTTTTATCATGCCCTTTTCTTGTGAAATATTTCACAGAAAATAATTGGAACTTAATGATCCTTCAGAGGAATCACTAGTCAAGGAAAAAATGAAATAATACTGAAGAATGTCATGTTTGAGACTGCTTTTTTCATTTGGCAGAATCATCAAATGTCCAGTGGGAACTGTCAAAGCCATGGATCAATTAATTTCCTAACCTATTCATAATGAGCTTCCCTCCCACCCCTTGTTTGTATCTTTCTGTAGCAAGCAGTTTGTTTTTTATGGGTTTGATTTGATAGACTCTCTTTATCCTTTGAAAACTTTTCCATTTTTCGAAAAACAGAAAACATGTTTGGGAGGAGGAGAGAAACATGAATTAGAATTAAACATACCAGTAATGGTCTGTTCCTTAATCCAATGGAACACCAGTGATAAACCTCTGAAGTTTATATGTGGGTAAATTGATTTTTGCCATAAATACATTTGCAAGAGTGAAGGTCATATTGACAATGCCCAGCATTGCTCTTAGGACCACTTGTATTCATTCTGACTTTTCTCTTATCATTCTCATCAGCTCCACACATTCTTTCCCATTATTCATGGATCACTCATACAGTATTCTACAGAATTGCCTGCAGAGGCACAGAATATTAAATGGTTTCTGATGGTTCTTTCTAAGGACTGAAGAGCTGGTCTCTAAAACATTCTTAGGAATAGAAGAGAAAAAATATACTGTACTGTAATCCTGCATTACGGACATGAAGTCAGTCAAAGAACAGTTGGAGACTCCATATTATCTTCTGAAAATTTAGGCTCTCCCTTTCCTTGGTCCCTCTAGTCCAGGGGTGTCAAACATAAGGCCCAGGGGCCGAATGCAGCCCCCAGAAGCTTTTTATCCTGCCCTCAGGCTCTCAGCTGCTGAGCAGTGCCGAGGTGTTACTGCTGAAACAGCAGCCCACATGAAAATTGGGCTCTCCCATATCTTGAAACATGATCAAATTTGTGTGTTTTCTCTTCTGTCATTTGCAGTTAATGAGAACAAAGTGCTGATTTCTGACCATCAGCTGCTTAATGACATAACTTTCTGGTTAATGACGTCACTTCCGGCCCTCAGCAGGCATCCTGAATGCTAACTTCAGCCAGACACCCCTGCTCTATCCCATCAATCACCTAATTCTCAGACACCCTCCCATTCCCCTGCCTCCATTGTTACCAACAGTGTACAGTCTTGCGACTTGTAGGCTTCTGTGAAATTTTCCTACAACCTCTAATCCTATCCCTCCCACTCTCACTACCATTTCCTGTATCCTGCCCCCTCCCCCAGGTCCTAATTCTTAACCAGCTGTCATCTTGCAATTAATCTCCCAGTTTTCCACATTGTCTTCTGCTTACTGCCTACAGCCCATCCTATTGTTGATTCTAATTGTTTAATTTTCCTACAATACTGAAAACTGGAGCTTTATTCTTCCTAGAAGTCTGACCTGGAGTTCTCTTCCTCTACTGCAGTGGTTCTCAAACTGGTGGGTCATGACCCACCAGTTTGTGTAACACTTCCCCCGTCCCTTTAAGGGACGCTTAATCAAAGCGGGAGCAAAGCACTTCCGTTTTGCAGCAGGTGCTTTCCGCCTGCTTTGATTGCAGATTCCAAGCATCAGGGAGTGCTGTGGAGGGCTGCGCAGGGCTCCCCACACCTCCTGCAGCCTGCTGCAAGCCTACATTGTAAAAAGTGCAATGTACCCCCCTCGCCCCCCCCTTAGCTCCTCTCCCGCAAGAACTTACTGAGGGAGCAACGTTCCCTCAAAGTTTGAGAACCACTGCTCTAGTGCTCTGGTTAGAAAACAATTTTTACAGGGACCCTCATTTCAACTGAGCAAGGGCTTGAGGCCCAGCAACATTGGTTCTACCCAATGACACACACACACACACACACGCGCGCGCGCGCGCACGCGCACACACACACACACACGCGCGCGCGCGCGCACACACACACACACACACACACACGGGAGGAGGGAGGGCATTTTACCCATTCACCTAAGTGTGAGCAAAGAGTCCTTTGTCTGTTTTTCAGATGGACTATTTTGTTTCAGGGATTCCTACCATAGTGTTCAGTTGCAATCACTCAGGATAGCTTTAGGAGTCACAAGCTTCTTATTTTTGCTCCTCCTGTGTAATACACAAAGCAATGAGATGTATATGAAGCTCACATAACATCTTGTGGTGGTAGTATCCTTTCACTTTAAATAGCACTCAGGAAACATAACACAGTTTTTCTTTTTGCAATATGCAAAACAATTACATAGGCCTACAAAATTAAGGGTCAGAAAAGTTTTTCCCAAACTTTATGGTGGTTTGATATGAATTTGGGGTGCCAATTCCAAAAATGGCAACTGTTTTGCCCTATCATGCCTATTTTTGTTATTTGATTTTTCTCTGTAAACTGCTTTGTGAACATTTAGTTGAAAAGCGGTATATAAATACTGTTGTTATTATTATTATTATTATTATTTTGGAGACATAGTATAGCCTCATTAGTGAATGGTTCAAGCAGCTTCCTCATGAGGAAGCCATGGTGTAGGCTTGGTGTAGGCTAACATTGGCTAGAACAGCAGACAGAAATGTTGGTGCTGTTATCTAGAACAGGGGTGTCCAAAGTTTTTGGCAGGAGGGCCACATCATCTCTCTGACACTGTGTCAGGGGCTGGGGGAAAAAGAATTAATTTAAATTTCAATTAATTTAAATTTCTAATATTAATATTAATAATAATACATAAATGAATATATTAGAGATGGAACATATGAATGAATGAAGGTCTTGCAAAAGCTCAAGGCCTATAAAAGTCCTTGCACAAAGCAAGGTCAGCCTTTCCTTTGCTGCCACTGCTGCATCACAGATGTGAAAAAGCAAGCAGTGGAGGGAGCCCTCATCTCACAGCTCATGTGAGACGTCGAACAGTTGGCCGTCACACTGAAAGCAGTTGCATCAGGCCAGCGTGGGCTCCAGCAAGTCTCTGAAGGGCCAGAGGCTCACTGGAGACTGGGGCTCCCTGAGGTCCAGACTGAGAATCCTCAAGGGCCGCAAGTGGCCCCAGGGATGGAGTTTGGGCACCCCTGATCTAGAAGGTGAACCTACTGATTAAAAAATCCAAGGGAATGTGATTCTGGTTTTGTTTTAGTCTCTCTGCATTGTCAGGTCACTGGCCTTTGCGCTTACAAGGAATTCAAGTCAGCCTGTGTATCCATTCCCATTTGACATATTCCTGTGGTGATATACTGTATTGAAGAAGAACGTATAGTACAATACATTCTTCCTCAAATGAACTGCTGCAACTGTTAATCTTTATCTAAGCATCTGTAATAACTGGTTTGTTCCCTGTGGCAGTGCAAAGGGGAAAATGCATTCCAGAAAGCACTTTGGTAACCAATCTGCATTTTAATAAAACTTAGAGAAACTTTCATGATTAATATAAATTACTAATTTCACTTTTATGTCTACATGTAACAAAGAATAATTTATACAAAGAATAATTTATACAGTTTTGCTTGAACTGCTATGTAGTATTTCAAAGTGGGAATGTTTTCAATGCACTATCACAAGGCTGCAGAGTTCTCTGGCTTAATTTAAATGTGGCACCAGAAAGTTACCCATTTATGCACTTGGGTCCATGTCTAAAACTGAGCTACCAGCAGTGGCATAGCTAAGGCATCCAGTAGCCAGGAGCAAAAAAATTTGCAGCCCCCCTCCCCCCGGCGTGGCTTTAGAAGGCCACTTTTTCGCCTTGGGTCTGCTGGTTGACAGACCCTCAGGCAATGAACCCCCCTTCCCCACACCACTGGCTACTGGCATCTGTGCTTCCAACATTAGTAGGATATACTTCTTGGTCACAGATTGCTAGAATGCTTATGTTGCATAGTGGCATAGACTATGCATGATATCAAACACAAAATGCTGCTTAAAGTAAGACTGCACCTTTTTAAAAACACAGCTGGTGTCTTGTTAACTGGTGTCAACTGGGCCACCTATAACTGAGATGGATAAAAACTGTTTATAAACCCACAGCTGCAGAGTTGTCCTCGCTCCTCAACAATATGTTCTATAGACTTTTACCATCCAGTTTATCAATGGAAATTTCCACACATGACAAAATCTGCTCTAAACAAAATCAATAAGGAGTCTTGGAGGGTGGATTCTTTGAAGTTTAAGTCTAGCTACAGTGTTGAAGTTTTGTAGGTGAGAGTGAAGGTCACCATAATTCAGTCATATTCCATCAAGTGTTCAACGTATGTTTGCACACTTGGTGAACTCAGGAATTTCTTACACAGCTACAAACCTTGTTAGTTTGTGCAGCATGACAATTTAGGGAACTGAACAGTAGTTTCACAATAAGAGATATTAACATGCAGAATATATAAACTAGCTGAACCACGATAGTCTAAGGAGTTAGATGACTAACGTATTACTGACAGCGGCAGTTGAGCATACACATTTAGTTCAAAATGTCAGTAACATGTTATTTCCATTTCACCTGCTGTCTACTTCATAGTACATGATGCATACAAGCAGTATAGCAGGTAATTCAATTAGTTCGTTCGTTCAGAACTGAACTGCCTCAGTGCTTCAGACAGTTCTTTCAGACAGTAATAGCAAAACACAACACTATCTATCCACTTCTAAACATTCATCAAAAGAAAGTCTAGTTTGGGTTTGCTAAATGCTACACAAGATTCTTCCAAGGTATGCCTAACAAAATACTACTACTCACATTTTAAATACACTTTATAGGAAAAGTGTAGGACCAAAACAATACAATAATTCTAATCGGCTCTAACCACTCAGCAGAAAAAGGTACTTTAGTTTAAAATTTTACTTAAAACCTAGCTAGGTGGATAAAAAAAGGCACTAATTATTATTCAGACACAAGGTGCAAGTTAAGTCATGCCTTAAGCTGCATGTCACGTACTGACATGCAACTTAGTCATGGCTTAACTCCCATGTAGGCAACCTTCAGTCTCGAAAGACTATGGTATCGCGCTCTGAATGGTGGTTCTGGAACAGAGTCTAGTGTGACTGAAAAGGCGTCTGTTTCAGCAGTGCATACATACATGCTAGGGATTCCAGCACGTTCCAGGACTGTGTTGTTTGGAACTTTGTCCTGCCAGGTGATGCCGAGAATGGGCTTAACTTCCATGCTATTCCAAAAGTAAAAATGGTTTACAATGTCATCTACTGTGGTTGCATAAATTAGAGGAAGAGCAGTAGGGCGCTGGTGGAACACAAACTGTGCACATAGTGAAAACTTATGTGAGAACTACACAAGAATGCATTACATACAGTACCATAACTTAACCACGCCTAATTTTCAAACATTTTAAAGAATGAGGGAATTTGTACTGGCATGTCTACTCAGAAATAAGCCTAAATATGTTCAATGGGGCTTCCTCCCAGAAACATGTACGTAGAATTGCAATCTTAATTTTAACTTACAAAAAAGTTGCTTTTTAAAAAATTTTTTAGGATATAACTAAGCAGAGATAAAAGTATACATATTTTGCCAACATTTGTATAATATTCTATCAGTATTCTAAGCTTAATAGTTAACATGGATGCAGTGTTTGGTCAGTACAGTCAGCCCACTCTTACATGAAGCTTATGTTCCAAGGTCAGCATATAAAGCCAAAATCGGGTATAGTTGAAACCCTCTTAAAGGCAACAAATACTTATGAGAGACACGCGGGAACCTGAAGAACAGCAGCTTCATTCTTCTGTTTCAGTCTTGCTCTGGGGCATACAAAGAATAAGTGGAATTTCTCTGTCTTAGGTGGGGGACGAGTGTGAAAATGTGGATTTGTGTGAATCTATCACACGTAAGATGCAGGTCAACTGCATTCTGTGTATGTCCTTCCATTCCATTTTCACAGATATACTGAAGAGAAATATTATGGATATTTACGAGTAATTTAACAAATGGGAAAATTCTGTTAAATCCTAAATGACCACTAAATGGTCAAGGTTTCCACTCCATTACTGATGCTACACTATTACAGATGACAACTGTTAATCTCTAATTTCTAAACTTTGTTGTGTATTCTGATTCTCATACAGTTTTGCACTGTAGTAGCAGCTGCCTCCTCTTTCCATTCCCAACATTTCAAAATGGCCAAGAGGAGAAGGAAGTGTGGAAAAGAGAATGAGTGGTTCTTCCAGAAGACACTGTAGACCAGTGGTCGGGGAACAGGGGTAAATTACCCCAAATGGGGTAAAAGTGAAAATCTGGGGGTAATGAGGAGGTAGCGGAGGGAGTCAGTGCACCCGCTCTCCACCCGCTCCAGGGGGCCGGCAGCGGGCTGGTGCGCTGTGTGCACACCGCCCGCTGCCCTGCTCCCTTCCGCTCACCTTCAGATGCGGTGAGCGGAAGGGAGCAGGCGATACACTCAGGCTGTATCCACAGCCTGCGTGTATCGCAGCCGCCCGCTCTCTCCGCTCTGTGCGGGAGACTGGAGCTGCCCGGCGCTGTAGTGATGATGTCATCACACAGCGCCGGGCCGTCAGTGTCTCCCGCCGAGCAGACAGAGCGGGAGGAAGAAGAAAAGCCGCGCCGACCGACGTGGGATCGAGGTAAGGTGAGTATTGTTTATTTATTTTTATTGGGGGCATCGTTGGGCTACCTATACTGGGGGGATCACCGGGCTACTAACTACCTATACTGGGGGGTCATCTGGCTACTGACTACCTATACTGGGGGGTCATCTGGCTACTGACTACCTATACTGGGGGGTCATCTGGCTACTGACTACCTATACTGAGGCATCACTTGGCTACTGGCTACCTATACTGGGGCAGCTACACCTCTGTATGGGGGATTCTGTTGTATGCAAATCAAGGGGGTAACGTCTGCGTTTATAAATTTTTTGGGGGGTAAGAGGTAAAAAAGTTCCCTGACCCCTGCTGTAGACACTCACTCATTGTTCTTCTTGCCACACTTAACATCCTTTTCTCTCTGCCATTTTGAATTCTCAGGAGCAGGAAGAGGAAGCAATCACCACATGGGAACAGAGGTAAGGGCAGGTAAGGGGTTATATCTGCATACAGCTAACTGCAGTGGTTGCTTGAGGCAACCACTTCACCTGACACATGGAAAGGCCACTCCTGAAGATCAGTTTTTGGAACCACCAGTTGATGTTCATTTTTGAGAAAGAGAATCCAGTATCCACAGTTCCACTTATCTTGTAGGTTTCTGATTGATCCTGCACAGCCTCCAATGAAAACACAGGTGATGGAAAGATAGCTAATTGTCTCAAGCCCTGAGGCTATTCAAAAATCAGATAGCTGCTAACTGCCCTGCAGATGGCTTGGCTCCTACAATTTGCAAGCTTGTATAAATATAGGGAGATTAATGTTTGAACATCTTTTTTTCTGATTTTTTTTTCCCAAGTCCATCAATGACATGTGGTGGAGGCAGGTTGGGTAACACAACTAAGCCCCTTGAGCTGTGAGGCTGTTCATAAGGGCTGCCACATTAGAAGAAATGGATTGTGTTTATGTTTTTTTGTTTTTTGCAAATAAACACATAAATAATTAATTGCAAATAAATATATTATTTCTTTCTAGAACACCTTTTTTAAAAGTCTCATAAAACTAGGTGGGTCCCAAGAGAGCAGTGGCTCCCAAACTGTGAGCTGCGGCTCCCTAAGGAGCTGCAGAAACCAGACAGGAGATCAGTGGATTTCTTGCAAAAACCTCACTGCCCTATAGGATTGTAGCTCTAAAGGGGAGTCACGTCCAATGGTCCAGTAGGTTAAGGGAGCTGCTTGTTGAAAAAGTTTGGAAATCACTGTGACAGAGTATCATTTTAAAAAGTGGGTCACTGGAGAGAACCAATGGATTGTTGAATAGCACAGGAGAGATTTAGGTTCAAATCTTTGTTCAACCACCAAGCTCACTGGTGGATACTGAGAAGCCTATCCTGTCTCACAGGATTATTGTGAGAATAAGTGTGAGATAAAAGAAAAACAAATAAAAAGTTATCTAATGCAGTGACTTCCATATCTTTGCAGTACGGATGCTATAAGTCTGGTTTTGTCTCGGTTTCAGAGTTTAAAAGATATTACATTAATTCCTAACCCTATTTGCTGCATATTCTACATTTCTGATGTTGGTGTTAAGTAGCTAAATTTATTGTGAATTCTATCATTATCATCATCATCATCATCATCATTAACAACATCAACTGTATTTATATACCACTTTTCAACAAAAAGTTCACAAAGCAGTTTACAGAGAAAATCAAATAACTAAATGGTTTCCTGTCCCAAAAGGTCTCACAATATAAAAGATGCAAAAGAACACCAGCAGACAGCCACTAAAAAGATGGTGTGAGGAGGGCCAGTTACTCTCCAACTGCTAAAAAAAAAAAAAAAAAAAGAGGAGCACCCACTTGAAAAAGTTCCTATTACTCAGTTAGCAGGGGTTCAAACTACATTATGTTTTTAGTTAATAGAAGTTAAACAGAAGCTAGCCCCATGTTAAGATGATCTCAAGCCAACATCAGCTCTAACCAGGCAATGTAAGTATTTCTTAGTACTCGCTTCTCATACTCCACTCTTTGTTAACTCATTGAATCTGCTAGATCACATATAACATGCATTATATCTTCCTATGAGATGGACTGGTCTTCTCATTTTTGATACATACATTGATACATAAGAACATAAGAACAGCCCCACTGGATCAGGCCATAGGCCCATCTAGTCCAGCTTCCTGTATTTCACAGCGGCCCACCAAATGCCCCACATAACAAGAGACCTGCATCCCAGTGCCCTCCCTTGCATTGGCATTCTCACATAGCCCATTTCTAAAATCAGGAGGTTGCAAATACACATCATGGCTTGTAACCCATAATGGATTTTTCCTCTAGAAACTTGTCCAATCCCCTTTTAAAGGCATCCAGGCCAGATGCTGTCACCACATCCTGCGGCAAGGAGTTCCACATGCCGACCACACGCTGAGTAAAGAAATATTCTCTTTTGTGTGTCCTAACCCTCCCAACACTCAATTTTAGTGGATGTCCCCTGGTTCTGGTGTTATGTGAGAGTGTAAAGAGCATCTCTCTATCCACTCTATCCATCCCCTGCATAATTTTGTATGTCTCAATCATGTCCCCCCCTCAGGCGTCTCTTTTCTAGGCTGAAGAGGCCCAAACGCCATAGCCTTTCCTCATAAGGAAGGTGCCCCAGCCCCGTAATCATCTTAGTCGCTCTCTTTTGCACCTTTTCCATTTCCACTATGTCCTTTTTGAGATGCGGCGACCAGAACTGGACACAATACTCCAGGTGTGGCCTTACCATCAATTTGTACAATGGCATTATAGTATTAGCCGTTTTGTTCTCAATACCTTTTCTAATGATCCCAAGCATAGAAATGGCCTTCTTTACTGCCACCGTACATTGGGTCAACACTTTCATCGACCGGTCCACCACCACCCCAAGATCTCTCTCCTGATCTGTCACAGACAGCTCAGAACCCATCAGCCTATATGTGAAGTTTTGATTTTTTGCCCCAATGTGCATGACTTTACACTTACTAACATTCAAACACATCTGCCATTTTGCTGTCCATTCTGCCAGTCTGGAGAGATCCTTCTGGAGCTCCTCACAATCACGTCTTGTCTTCGCCACTTGGAAAAGTTTGGTGTCATCTGCAAACTTTGCCACCTCACTGCTCGTCCCTGTCTCCAGGTCATTTGTGAAGAGGTTGAAAAGCACTGGTCCCAGGACAGATCCTTGGGGCACACCGCTTTTCACCTCTCTCCATTGTGAAAATTGCCCATTGACACCCACTCTCTGTTTCCTGGTCTTCAACCAGGTCTCAATCCAGGAGAGGACCTGTCCTCTAATTCCCTGACTGTGGAGTTTTTTCAGTAGCCTTTGGTGAGGGACCGTGTTGAACGCCTTCTGAAAGTCCAAATATATAATGTCCATGGGTTCTCCCGCATCCACATACCTGTTGACCTTTTCAAAGAATTCTAAAAGGTTTGTGAGGCAAGACTTACCCTTACAGAAGCCATACTAATTCTCCCTCAGCAAGGCCTGTTCGTCTATGTGTTTTGAGATTCTATCTTTGATGAGGCATTCCACCATCTTACCCAGTATAGATGTTAGGCTGACTGGCCTATAGTTTCCTGGGTCCCCCCTCTTTCCCTTTTTAAAGATTGGTATGACATTTGCTATTCTCCAATCCTCTGGAACCGTGGCCGTTTTGAGGGACAAGTTGCATATTTTAGTCAAGAGATCAGCAACTTCATTCTTTAATTTCTTAATAACTTCCATCCTCATTGGCAATGTTTCCAATGTGGCCCACACTCACTCCATGTTTTTTGGTCTAATTTTTTTTAAAAAGGAAAATAAAAACCTTTTTTTTCAAAAAGCAAGCACCAATGGAGCATATTAACAGCAGAAAGAAAATTTCATTCATCCTCCCACAAAGGCCAAGACCTCCTACAATATACTTATGAGACAGTTTTCAAAGATGCAGATTCACAGCACAGCCCACCTCTTTTTATATTCCCCCTTTCAGTGTGTTAACGATACTTGAATTTTTGAAAAGCAGGAATCTACCTAATCTTTTTTCACTGTATTACAATATATGACAGGCATTTAGGAAAAAAAAATATGAGAACCCTCAAGCCACAGAGACTAGCATGTCCTCACTTTCTACTTCTATTTTCTTATGCAGATACTCCTTCTGTACCAAATTATACAACAGTTTTTAAACATTCCCTTTGTAAGTTTTAGGAATGCTACTGACATCAAAATCTACTAGATGATGGTGCTTGTTCCAAACTTTTCTTTTACAAAACCAGTACTTAATTCTTCTAATAGCAACCAGTTCTTTAATCTACACACTAGATTAAGCACAAATTCCCTTTTAAAGGTCACCTTTCTTGTCTTTTTAATGTTTTACAAAAAATATCAATAATAAAATAAAAACACACATCTATCAAACTCTTCCATTACTCCGATTTCACTCAGAACGTCTAAAGCAATTTGGATGAACCAGCTATCAAAGCCAAGATTCCTCAAGTCACTTGAGTGGCTCGCAGCTGTCAGAATAGCATCCCTTTTTATGCTGATCAGACCTCCACTGAAAAGTTAAAAGGGCACCCAATAATGAAAAAACAAGCAAACCCTGAAGTATCATTTGTAAATTAAAATGTTCTGAATCTGCAAAGTAAACTGTCTCAAATTTCTTGAGTTGGTGTTCAGTCCTGAAGGTCAAATTCAGGCGTTTCTCCATAAGCATAATGGCAGACACAGTTCCTTGAGATCAAGATGACAAGAGCCCCCTGGGTCGAAAGTGTTCCACAAGTTTACAGGAAATGAACATGATCCCAAAGGTAACAGTGGAATAGCTTGTGCTTGTGCTCCTCTTTACTACATCAGGGGCAATGCATACACTTGATACAAATCAAGGTCAAATTAGAGGCAACTGAAGCTGTCCCATGAAGTTGTTATGCACTGCTACTTCAGGGGAGGCCAATCTTAACCAGTGCTGTATCTAGTGCTGGGAAGGAGCAGCCTGGAGGTCTCCTCAGGGTAAGGGGACATTTGACCCCTTACACTGTGTAAAGCCCCAGCCTGCTCAATGGGGCTACTTGGATCTGCACCTGCCAAATGACCAGAATAAGTCAGAGAAGCCCGTGTCAGGCTTTCCAGCTCAGGAGGGGAATTGGATTTGACATGTGTCAGTGCTGCCAATCCTGCCCCCTCCTGGGCCTAGTCCACCCCATCTCTGCCCTCTACCATTATACCCCTCTGCCCCTGCACTGCCCAGAGAGTGCTTATCTACCCCATCATTTGGTCCTTTTGTAACCAACAGAAAGCTGAGAGAACTGCGCAGGCCCTCCCTGCTGGAACTGTTTATTTTGCTGGGTGCTGCAGATCGCTTTTGCAATACTCTAGGCCGGTGCAGCATTTGCTGCGCCTGCATGACTAAAGAATAGGATTGTGCATTCAGTGTATGCCAGTGGTAGAAGATAAAACAGAGTACTTTTGTGACTCTAATACAACATGCCTGAACATTAAATTTTACTGAACGCAAGGCCAAAACGATACTGCTAAATGAACATCATTTCACAGCTAATTTTTTGCTATGTTACCTTTCATTAAATAAAGCTACTCTGGCATAACTCAGTTGAACAGCATAAAGCTCTTGATATTTCAAAGCACTTTTGAACAATTACTTTGATAGAAATCCTTGACAGTTAAGTGATTCTGCTAAATGAATGTTTTAGAACATACAGTGGTTTCTTTCTAGCAAAATACTGAATTTTAATGGCAAATAAAGAAAACTAGTTGTAGCACTGCAGTAAATAAATAATGATAATGCCCCAAATAAAGTTCAATGGGTTTTGTATCTCTATAAGCAAGCTATTAGGTAGCAAGTCCATCCTGAAATTTTTCTTCCTACTTCTCTATATGCCTAGTGGTTTCAGTAAACCAGTACGCACATTTATTGAGCTTTTTCCTAATTCCAAACACCAATAAAAAGTGTTTTACAAATCTGCAGGGCTTTTTAAATGCAGAGCAAACACACATGGCATAAGTGGGAGTTTATTCTTTATCTTAACTTAGTTTTCTTGCTTGATAGAAGAAGCTTTCAAAGTAGTAAAATTGACAGAGAAAAAATGCATAACCTGTTGCTGACTCAGTTATAGGAATATAGTTCCTTAGAGAATGTGAGCCTCCAAGGGTCAAGGGGAATATTTACGTAAGTGAGATCAGTACCACATAATGTAAATTAATTTATTTCACAACTGTATCCACTTGGCTAGGATTCTTTTCATATTTACTCACAGGATATGAACCAGAGTTTAGCGCTGACATTTTTTCACATGAAGGCATCTCAGGAAGTCAGCAGGGAAACAATGTAACTGTTACTGTTCCAATTTATTTTCATTACTCTGGTATGCAGAGAAAGTGGAAAAGGAGGGCAATTGTACACATGCAGAAGATACTACTCCTGTGATGCCTAGTTAATACCTAACTACTTTATTTAAAGTAGAAGAATATATCTTACAGTATCTCAACAACACTGGAATTCCCTTTAACTTTCCTCTTCTCCACTCAGAAATGTGAAGTTTGCAAAATGACACAGAAGAATAGGGACGCTACACATTTGCTGGGATAATGGTTTCATAGAAAGACTAATAGGTACAGACATGAAGGCTATATCTACTGGGATCTTCAGCATATTTAAAAACAACAACTTTTAGTGCCTTCTTTAGCAGCTGAAAACACGGCAGATATTGTTGCCGTAATGCTCAAAACTTATTAGAAAACAAAACACTCAAGGTATACAAGTCAGGTGAAATGAGCTGTTTGGTAAAGTTGTAGCAAAATCATTTTAAGTGTATGTAACAAGGCCCTCACATTGTTTTAGGAACTTCTTCTCAGCCACTGACTCAGCTGTATACAGTTGCAAAACTGCTGCTCTTCTAGAGTTTGTTTCTTCCAGTACCTTGCCTATAGACTACACGAGCATGGAAAAATGCCTCAATGGTGAAGCAGTGCATGATGATCCTTCATAGTAATTTCCTTAGAAACCTGCTCCCACTGCATTCTGTATCCCTCACACGTTCAAAGCAGCTACTTTGACTAAAAAGTATTCTTAGCTTAGTGAAGACTGTCATTTATCTGGGGACGTTATAATGCTTCATAATAATGGACTGTAGTATTTACAGATATAGCATATTTGGGGGTCACAACATTTATCTACTTAAATGTAGATAAATATAAGTAGATTTACTTAAAAGGGTGGCACCAAGGATCTCTCAGCAGTAGGTTGAAGAAATGAAGGTATCTCACTTATCTGAAGTGACCTATTCCTCACTTACCCTAAAAATATTTAGCATTTCAGACTTCAAAACCTCTCTCAAACTCCTGTTCTGGGGACAAATAAGGTAAGACCCAGAATGGTTAAAATTCTTCTCTTTTTCAGGGTGCTTCATAGTACTAAACTATCTTTCCTCAGAAATAAATTCCACTGTGTTCAATAGGTCAGAATCCCAGGTATGATATACACGGGACTGTTGGCACAATCTAGTAAAAAGATGTGGCTACTCAAAAACCTGATCTAAGCTATATGCTTACCACCTGATTATTTCTTTAATCACATGAGGTTTGAGAATTTGTAAAGGTTATCACATGAGATTTTCTTATTGTTCCACCTCAGGAGTTCATCTCAACTCATTCTGTGATTCAGTTCCTTGATAAAATTATTGCAGGACATTGCATCATTAACAGCCCAATCCTATGCAGCGCTCACACAGCAGGGCTGCATGGCCCACACCATATCCAGTGCTGAAAATGAGCAGGCTGGAGGTCTTCCCTAAGTAAGGGACATGGGGGCGATGCCTGTATAGTCCTGTTCTTAAAATCTCTGTGAAAAGAGAGACTGAAAACTCTCTTGAATAACTCAGTGTTTATTTCGCATGAATGCAGCTGGATATGCAGCATCATGTGTGAAAGAAAAACGTGCTTTTAATCTCATTTACATTCCCAGATTCATGGCAATTTTATCTTGGGATTCTGTAATCTGCAAATATATACATAAGGCACATCTGTAGTGCATACAAACTGGCCCTTTGCAAAGGTGAAAAATTACCATGGTTTCCTCCAGCTGCTATGCAACAATGATAAATCTCCATATACTCACAGATGTAGAAATATTCCCGGCCTGGCCTGAACTCAAATCCTAATGAGAAGGGAGTGAAGAGTTGGAATTTTTCTGAGAACTTCAATGGTCCATTTGGAGAGTGAGGCCGATTGCACTCCCACCTCTTGAATCCTTTGGAAGTGTGATCACAGGAACTGTAGCCATCAAAGTTCACCATGTAAAGTATGTAGCGTTCAGTTTTATCTTCTGGCACTGAATCCTCATAATGAGGACAAAATACATCCAAATAGTCATTGATGCAGACATCAATGTGGTAGTCGCCCCGCTGGAATCTAAAAAAGAAAGGAAGAAACCAGATCATGTTATCTTGTTACAAAAGTTCATTTATATTCATTCTCTCTCTCTCTCTCTCTCTCTCTCTCACACACACACACACACACCCCTACCTTCTACTGTAGGAATTTTCTTTATAGAAAATAGTGTGTGGGAAGAGCTTAAGAAATAATTTGAGCAAATGTTCTGAATTCTGTGCCTTTAAACAAAAGGTCACAACCACTTCAGATTTCATCCTTTATACTTACAAAATTGCTTTCAATTTTATGACAAATGCTTCCCTGACTCCCCCAACACTGATTTTACAGAGAATCAGTCTCATATCTCTTTAATAGACAGAAGATACCAGAAGCTCCATATATACTTGCATATAACACAAATACACTAAAGAGCAAACAAGTTGGTAGACAGCGTTTCTTTATCAAACAGAGAAAGCTCATTACAGGCAAATACTTTTTATACAAACCCTCACTCATCTTTACTTTGTCTTCACATTTAGTCAACATCCAAGAAAACCCCAGTATATCTTTGAAAGATTTTTGAAAAGCAATATAACTCCACTGTCAAAGTACATCGAGGAGATACTGTTGTTCAGATAAAAGAATTCTAGGCTATGAATTATCAGCACTCACCTGACAGTTTGGAATGAGACCCAGATGAGAAAGGCCATACAAGGCACTTTCACTGATGCGCTTTTATTATCAGCAGTGGTAAGCAGTATTCATTGCAGAAGTAGTAAGGTTGCTTTTGCTGTCACTGTAATAGCACAGGAGCTTAGCGCAAGGTAGGGCCAAAATATTTCACTTCCAACTACTAACTGCATATTACGGATGGGGGTTATATGCATATGGAAGTGTGCAAATCACCTGAGATACTGTCTCTCATGCAGTCCACATAGAGCTGTTAAGTCTCTCATGTAGTAGATGGGTCCCACTTAGAATGAAATGGCATGGGGTTGTATCTTCACGATGAGAGATTAATCAAACTTGGGATATTCATCAACTGTTGCACAGACTAGACAGAACCCCATCAGTGACTGGGATTTATTTTGAGAGTCATAACATATGGCACTGTGGACATCCCTTTCAAATCTATGTTGACATGCTAGGCCAATTAATCATAGTTGTGTGACACGGCTTACATGACACTTTTAAAACTTAAAAGTGATTTGTCTTCTAAGATTTTGTGCTTCTCAACTTCCATTCTCCACAACAGTAAAGTTTTACAGATCAACAGATGCCATCCATTAGTAACTAAAACAGTGGTTCAAAATCACATGTTGTACCCTTGAGGTGTATAAAGCCTGTCACAGCAGTCAGCACTGACATCGATTATCTTTTCTGTGATGATTGGTCCTTGCTACCTGTAGCTTGCATTAATTCACAGCAGCCACTGTCTTCACAAGACAGTAATAAAGACGCTGCTGTATTTAACTAGACTACTTCTTTCCACTGGAGGTGCATATTTTAAACACCTGATGGACCTGAAATGTGCCAGCTGGATCCTTCCATCTAATTTAGGAAGAAAAGCAATGATCTTCTGGCCTTCTCCAAGGAAATATTCAGATAAACCTATTCATCTCTTACAATCATTTAGCTACAGTAAAATAGGCTTTTAACAGAGGAAAAATCATGTGTTGCATGGGAACAAAAGCCTGATAAATCTAATTCTAGCCAATGCAATGCACAGCACCACGTTTTTCTCCTGAAACCTGGTTTTTAAAAAACTATTTCATAATTTACATCTGGTTAAGCATTAGTCTACAAAATACTATAGTATTCTACTGCTTATAACGTTTATAGAAATGTCTCAAAAATAAATTGCTTTTAAATTTTGTATCTTATTGAAAAGCTGCATGTCCTTAATGGTGTCAGCATCACCTTTTTTTAAATGAATACAACATTAAAGAGCAATACCACCACTTGTTGACTGCATTTGATCAAAAATCATCCGGTCAGCAGAAAAAAGTGAAAATAATTAATAAGGAAAAGATACTGAAAGTCCTCGCAGATGCTCCAAACCAATGCAGTGCTGATGGAGACGCTGTGTGCATGCACGCATATTCATGTATACCACAGAAAAACATAGCAAGCAGGTATACATTTGGGATACTGCACTCTAAGCAAGCTGTAATCCTTAAACATGAGATGTGTAGATTTTGGATATATTCTCACTTCAAAGAAAAGCTATGAAGCTTGTATTAGGTTGCTTTGAGGAACATTATGAACACCGTATGCCTTTATATTAGTCATGAACATATTCCCACACTAAAATGCTTCTTCACTGAAAATGTTATTGCTGCCAATCGTTCCTCGTTCTTCCAATTAAAAATGTTTTTCATTTAGGTTTCCTGAACTTAAACTTAAGTTAACTTAATTGGGTCTTTACCAATCAACTACACACACACACACACACACACACACACACACACACTCCATTTTCTCCTTAATGATATATATTTTTTCTTTTGACAGTGCTGCCCTTACTTCCTCTGTGTTGACAAATGGATGTATGTTTATCTTCAGACTATCAATCCTCCCCCAATGTGTAGCTGGAAAAACACAGCATTGAAGGGTACTAAGCAGGTGGGTATATCAGTCATATATATAGCACTATAATAATGGAAAAATGCTTTATCCTTCCTTGTTGTTTAGCTTCACCATTCTCAGATAGTTTTCCCCATTTTACAGAGAGAAACCAAGATTGATATCAGTGACATATCACAACATATCCAATGAGTATGAGTACCTAGGAGTCCACAAACTTTGGCTGGCCTTGGTAGCCCGTATTTTCTATGTTATCATGCTGAGCTTCAAATGCTGTTTGGGCCCAATGTGACTGCAAAGACAAATCTTCTAGAATTTGGTGAGAGGAGTGATGGTTTTTTCTTGGAGTGATGAATCTTAGAACGTCTCAGAACAAAATCTGGAGAAGGAGAGAGAATCTCTCAGTCTTTAAACTTTTCTGAGACTTGGGGCAAAATTCACCTTTTCTTCCTCTCAAATTCCTGACCATCGAGTTGAGTTTGGGGGAAAGCTCAAAAAAGCTGCTAAACATCTTGTAGTTTTCCAAACACTGTTTTCCTTTGGTGAGTACACTTAAGGACCTCTATATTGTATATCGCTGAATGCAGACTTTGGCTTCCAAAGTCCAATTTAAACACAATAACCACTGGACTATGCTGATGAAATAAAAACAAAATAAAGTAAAATCTCTTTGTAATGGTATATTCCGTAAACAAACAAACAAACCCTTACATTGCATTATTATACCATCATGATTCCATGTAATGATTGTTACCAAAGAAGGTTAGTTGTGTCTACTGAAATTAGTAGGACTTAAGTCAGTCACAACTACCTTGTCTCATCATTTGCAATTATGCTTACTCAAGACTAATTTTCATGGGTTGTTAAATGCACTAACCATTGCAAGTGTAATTTTTATTCTGGAACAATCCCATATTTACAGTTATACAGTCTATAAATCTCTCTCACCATCTTTTAAAGGCTTTTAGGCCAGGTGCCATCACAACATCCTATAGCAAGGAGTTCCACAGATTTATTACTCGCTGGATAAAGAAAGATTTCCTTTTTGTCTGTTCTGACTCTCAATTTTAATGGATGTTCCTTGGTGCTGGTGTTGTATGAGAAGGAAAAGAACATCTATCCACTCCATGCATAAATTCATATGCCTTGTATATTCTTCCCCTTGGTGGGTGTGGGGGTGGTTGCAAGAAGGGCACACTGCCTGGGGATTCCCCCACCTCTAGCACCTCCCCCACCTCTAACAGCTAGAGGTGATGCTGAGTAGTTCTGCATTTGTTTCTCTATACCAGCACTGAACCTTGCATCAGTATATGAATGTGCAAATGCATTTACAAATGTGTTTGCAAAGGTGGTGAGAAAACCAACAAGCTGCCTCTTCCTCTCATGCTGCTGTTCCTTTTATCCAAGAATGTAAACTGCATGCTTCTCTAAATACCCACAAAAGCTACAGATGTTCTTCTGTTTACAATCTCTTGCATAGATTACCGTAGATACCTGCCTATAAGCCGATCTCACAGATAAGACGAGAGCAGGTTTTGAGCCCAAAATCATGGAATTTGCTATGACCCTCAGATAAGACAGGGGTTTAACTTAGGGAGGTGTCTGACTATAATTTTGTCTGATTTTACCAGAGGCCAGATCCTGAAAAATAACCTCCCAGTAATTGTTACCTAAGAACTATACAGTCACTAATTTATTAAAAACACAGTATATATACATAGTATGTATACATCTATACATACATGTATACATACATAGTATGTATAAATACATACACTATTTTTAATACTGTTTTTGCTATAGTATAGCAAAAACTGTATTAAAAATAGTCTCTAATTTATTAAAAACTATGATCTATCTCATAGATCATAAGATACATGTTTATTCACTAATTTTTTAAATTGTTCTCTCAACAACTATCTGTAAACACTATAAAAGTAAGGCCACAATCCCATCCACACTTTCCTGGGAGTAAGCCTTATTGACTTTAATAGGACTTACTTTTGAGTAGACAAGCCTAGGATTGGGCTCTAAGTACACTGGAAACAGCATACCAGTAAAACCATTAATGAAATCCTCCTTTAAAGTGCCTGGTGCCCTAAGCTGAAAGCTCTACATAGAACACACAACTGGGAGTGGGCAATTCAGTTTACAGTAGAGAGATAAGCATCAAGGAGTGACTGAGCAAGTGCAGCTGCACATAGTTGCACCTGATTTACTTGGAAGTAGACCCTCTGTGGAGGAAGGGCAGCGGGGTCTCGTGTGGAGGTCCTGGCAGGGGGATACTGCAGAAGCAAGCATGCTCTCCTAAAAGCTTACTACATAAGCAGCTGTTGCAAGTGCTTCCTAGCTCCTAAGAGCTTCTTAGCTCCTAGCTTCTTAGCATGCAGCTAAGATTTCTGGCTAAAATACCTGTTGCTGCAGAATAATTCTACTTTAAATTATACTCTCTGCTTTTCCTGTGTTTTACATCTTTGCAAGGTCTCCAGGACTCTTCCAGTGAACAAATGCAGGGACTTTTCCCCTCCAGTCCAACTTCATTGGTGAGGTTAGGGGGAAATGAGGTTAGCAAAAAGTTTTGCAAAGGAGAGACTGAAGTATACAGTAAGGGGAGAGGTGGAGAGGAAAGCAAGAGGAAGGAATAGACTGGGAGCCCAATCCTAGGCATGCCTACTCAGAAGCAAGTCCCTTAATAGTAAGTGGGGCTTAATCCCATGAAAGTGAGGCTAGGATTGTAGCCTTAACTGTTTTAAGTGCGCGCTCTCTCTCTCTCTCTCTGCAGACGCGTGTGGCGTCTGGGAACCAAGTGCCTCGGGAACTAAGTGCCAGGTAAGGCACAAGAGTTTAGCATCTGGGCGAGGAGAAGGCAAGGAGACCTCTGAGTTTTGGAGAAGGAGAGGAGGAGGAGCAGGAGGAGGAGGTAAGTGTACTCATTCTAATGCTTTGTCTTTCTAACTCCCTGTCTTCTAACCTTAACCTTACCTTTAAAGCAACCTTAAATCAAAATTGAAAGTTAGCACCTAAGGGAGGTACATAGGGCTACTCTGAGCAGGAGCAGAGTCCTACTCGTGAGTAAGAGCAGAGTCCTACTCGTGAGTAAGAGCCCAAGGGTCAGGCATTTAAATCAAAGTTGAAAGTTAGCTGCACCTAAGGTAGCACTTAATCGAAGGAAGGGAAGAGGATAAAGTGGAAAGCAGGTTTTTCTACTTGTTTAAATTAAACCTATACTTAACCCAGGTTAAACCTAATCTAAGTTAGAACATAACCTAAACAGGTCAGTAAATTGGGACACAGGATCTAGAGAGCAATAAATAATTAAACAAACCCAAATAAAAACTAGCTTGAGGTTACAAAAACAGTCCAGCCTAAGAGAGCAGAACTAGGAGGGAAAGGACCTAGGAAGGGCCAATTCCCAACCCATTAAGAGCCCCATTAGGCTAATCCAAGCAGTCCATTCAGGAGCCTGCAGAGTAGGTCACGCCCATCAGCAGCCATTTGCCTTCCTGAGCTTTTGTAAACTCACCTGGGAAGGCCAGCCCCCTTTCAATCAGGAAGGAAGGAGGGGGGAGGAGCCAGCCAGAAGTATAAAGCTAGGCAGGCTAGGCGTGAGGCTCTCTGCAGATGCGTGTGGCCTCTGGGAACCCAGTGCCTCGGGAACTAAGTGCCAGGTAAGGCACAAGAGTTTAGCATCTGGGCGAGTTCAGCAGCAGGGCGAGGAGGCCAGGGCCCCAGACACTGCCCTTCCTCTTCCCTAGAGAAAAGGGCTGCTATCCAGTGTACGGTTTTTAAAAGGACCCCTAAATAAAACAACAACAACAAAAAAGCTATGCAGTCAGACAGCCAGCAGCAGGGTGGGGGCTATCCAGTGTTCTGCATTGAGTGCCACATGTATGATTATATGCCTCTGGGGCATAAGTCATGGGTGTGTCCTCGATGCAAGGAGCTCCAGGCTCTCAGGGAACGCGTCCGCTCCCTTGAAGCCTTGGTAGCCGACCTGGAGAAGCGCAGGCAGCCAGAGGAGGACCGTGGGGAGACTTCTGGGGACGATCAGGCTTCGTCCCAACCTCAGGCGTGCAGCTCCTCGGCTGCCCGGGTGGGAAGTCTCGGGACTGGAGGACGTCATCCTGGAGAGGAGGGAAACAATCCCCTAGGGGGGATCGCTTCTCCAGGGGATGGGCCCGTATCCGAGCGCACTCGGGATACTCCTCGGCGGGAGGGGGGTCAGGGGCTTCTTGTAGTGGGGGATTCGATTATTAGAAACATAGAGAGGGGGGTTTGCGACGGATGTGAGGACCGCATGGTGACTTGCCTGCCTGGTGCGAAGGTTGCGGACATCACTTCTCATCTAGACAGGCTAGTAGACAGTGCTGGGGGAGAGGTAGCGGCTGTGGTGCATGTCGGCACCAACGATGTGGGCAAGTGTAGCTGGGAGGTCCTGGAGGTCAAATTTAGGCTTTTAGGCAGGAAGTTGAAAGCCAGGACCTCAAAGGTAGCGTTCTCTGAAGTGCTACCTGTTCCACGCGCAGGGCCAGCTAGGCAGGCGGAGATCAGGGGTCTCAATGCGTGGATGAGACGGTGGTGTAGGGAGGAGGGGTTTAGATTCGTTAGGCACTGGAGAACGTTTTGGGACAAGCGGGGCCTGTACAAGAGGGACGGGCTCCATTTGAACCAGAATGGAACCAGACTGCTGGCGCATAACATTAAAAAGGTGGCAGACCAGCTTTTAAACTGATCCCTGGGGGAAGGCCAACAGGAGCCGAGGGGCATCTGGTTCGGGACTCCTCATCCCTATGGGATGAGGATGGGGAGGTTAGAGAACAACAAGACAAAGGCAGGGTAGGAGAAGAAATTGGGAAAGGTAGGGTGATGGGATGTGATAGACGGTTTGGCACAATGAGAGGATGCGGGGACAAAGGAGCGAATAAGCAGCCCATCCTGGGGCATTCCGTGTATAAATGCTTTTATGCGAATGCCCGAAGTCTACGAGCAAAGGTGGGAGAACTGGAATGTCTGGTGACAAGGGAAAATATTGACATAGTGGGCATAACGGAAACCTGGTGGAATGCGGAGAATCAGTGGGATACCGCAATCCCGGGCTATAAACTCTACAGGAGGGACAGGCAGGGGCGTGTTGGAGGTGGGGTGGCCCTTTATGTTAAGGAAGGGATAGAAGCCAGCAAAGTAGAGATTGAAGGTGGGTCCGACTCCACCGTAGAATCTCTGTGGGTTAAATTACCAGGCTTGTGTAGCGATGTAATACTGGGGGTGTGCTATCGTCCTCCAGACCAGAAATCTGATGGGGACCTTGAAATGAGGAAACAGATCAGGGAGGTGACAAGGAAGGACAGGGTTGTAATCATGGGGGACTTCAATTATCCTCATATTGACTGGGTCAATTTGTGTTCTGGTCACGATAAGGAAACCGGATTTCTTGACGTGCTAAATGACTGTGGCTTAGATCAGCTAGTCACGGAGTCCAGATACCGGTTTCCTAATGAAACCAGATAGGGTATTCATTAGGCAGATACCGCTGCCCGAACGGCCCCTCCTGACCGAGGAGTTAAGTCAGATAGAGGTTAAAAGAGAAGATGTTTCTGACCTCATTGATAAATTAAAGATCAATAAGTCACCAGGCCCTGATGGCATCCACCCAAGGGTTATTAAGGAATTGAAGAATGAAGTTGCAGATCTCTTGACTAAGGTATGCAACTTGTCCCTCAAAACTGCCACGGTACCAGAAGATTGGAGGATAGCAAATGTCACGCCTATTTTTAAAAAGGGAAAGAGGGGGGACCCGGGAAACTATAGGCCGGTCAGCCTAACATCCATACCAGGTAAGATGGTGGAATGCCTCATCAAAGATAGGATCTCAAAACACATAGACGAACAGGCCTTGCTGAGGGAGAGTCAGCATGGCTTCTGTAAGGGTAAGTCTTGCCTCACAAACCTTATAGAATTCTTTGAAAAGGTCAACAGGCATGTGGATGCGGGAGAACCCGTGGACATTATATATCTGGACTTTCAGAAGGCATTCGACACGGTCCCTCACCAAAGGCTACTGAAAAAACTCCACAGTCAGGGAATTAGAGGACAGGTCCTCTCGTGGATTGAGAACTGGTTGGAGGCCAGGAAGCAGAGAGTGGGTGTCAATGGGCAATTTTCACAATGGAGAGAGGTGAAAAGCGGTGTGCCCCAAGGATCTGTCCTGGGACCGGTGCTTTTCAACCTCTTCATAAATGACCTGGAGACAGGGTTGAGCAGTGAAGTGGCTAAGTTTGCAGACAACACCAAACTTTTCCGAGTGGTAAAGACCAGAAGTGATTGTGAGGAGCTCCAGAAGGATCTCTCCAGACTGGCAGAATGGGCAGCAAAATGGCAGATGCGCTTCAATGTCAGTAAGTGTAAAGTCATGCACATTGGGGCAAAAAATCAAAAGTTCACATATAGGCTGATGGGTTCTGAGCTGTCTGTGACAGATCAGGAGAGAGATCTTGGGGTGGTGGTGGACAGGTCGATGAAAGTGTCGACCCAATGTGCGGTGGCAGTGAAGAAGGCCAATTCTATGCTTGGGATCATTAGGAAGGGTATTGAGAACAAAACGGTTAGTATTATAATGCTGTTGTACAAATCGATGGTAAGGCCACACCTGGAGTATTGTGTCCAGTTCTGGTCGCCGCATCTCAAAAAAGACATAGTGGAAATGGAAAAGGTGCAAAAGAGAGCGACTAAGATGATTACGGGGCTGGGGCACCTTCCTTATGAGGAAAGGCTACGGCGTTTGGGCCTCTTCAGCCTAGAAAAGAGACGCTTGAGGGGGGACATGATTGAGACATACAAAATTATGCAGGGGATGGACAGAGTGGATAGGGAGATGCTCTTTACACTCTCACATAATACCAGAACCAGGGGACATCCACTAAAATTGAGTGTTGGGCGGGTTAGGACAGACAAAAGAAAATGTTTCTTTACTCAGCGCGTGGTCGGTCTGTGGAACTCCTTGCCACAGGATGTGGTGCTGGCGTCTAGCCTAGACGCCTTTAAAAGGGGATTGGACGAGTTTCTGGAGGAAAAATCCATTATGGGGTACAAGCCATGATGTGTATGCGCAACCTCCTGATTTTAGGAATTGGTTAAGTCAGAATGCCAGATGTAGGGGAGAGCACCAGGATGAGGTCTCTTGTTATCTGGTGTGCTCCCTGGGGCATTTGGTGGGCCGCTGTGAGATACAGGAAGCTGGACTAGATGGGCCTATGGCCTGATCCAGTGGGGCTCTTCTTATGTTCTTATGTTCTCTCTCTCTCTCTCTCTCTCTCTCTCTCTCTCTCTCTCTCTCTCACACACACACACACACACACACACACACACACACACAAACTTTTCCTTTTATAAAAGTTAACTCTTCCTCTTCCCCCCCCCCCCAGTACAACTTCATCAGTGGTGAATGATTATGGGGAGAGGAGCTAGCAAGCCTCAGCTTAGCAACAGAGAGTTTAAAGTTTGGATTCAATAAGGGAGAGGGGGCAAAAACAAGAAGGAAAGAGATGGACTTAATCCTTTCAATGGCTTGAGAAACAAAGGTACAGCCTTCTGCAGGCTACCTCTCTCTCTCTCTCTCTTCATTCTCCCAAATGAATATATTAAGAGTTTTAAAAAACCGAAATACCAGAAACCACAAAGTTCTTCCTAACACTGCCATTTGCCTTCTTAGGCTATCTGTTACACACAGGAACACACACATTTATTCTTCAAACACAATTAACCTTTACATCAAGTCAGGTGATGTCCATACAATGTCATGGGATCTTGCACACTGCTGAGCTCGGTAACAGGCAGTAAAGTTTTAGAGGCATGGCAAAGACAGAAACAGATAGTTAAGTAGCTCCTAACCCCTAGCATTTCTGCAGCCGAAAATAAGAATTCATTAGACAGAGCTCAAACCGATACCAAGCCAGCACAGATTGGTTGGGAGCAACATGAGATGTAAAGGTACTTAGTTTCTGCGACACCTCCTATTTGTTTCAGCAGCAGGAATGCTGAATATGGAGGAAACTGCCAGACACTTTTCACCAGAGAAACATACACTACTGACAAAATGTTTTACAATTAATTCTGGTGCTTTATTTATCAATCATTACAAAATACAGGCACAGCCAGTACCATGTGCATTTTTTCATAATTGTAATTCGAAAGCATATGCGAGTCTTGTCTTGAATCTAATAACTTTGTTGGCTGCTGTTATAAGAGGCCATCTACTTAACTAGATGTTTAGAATGCAGTAGCATTTTTTGCATGCTGATCTTTCTTTCACTTTCTTCCCTTTTAAAAAAATAAACACTATAAAATCCTGGCATAAAAAAGCACAACTGACACTAATTGCCCATTATCATATAGATGGATAAAAACAGCAATAGCTTCTGCTTGCAGCTTCTCCCATACAAATCATATATATTAGTCATATTCTCCATTTTAAAGTGAATATCCTAGCAGAAGCACCTCTATTTTAAACAGAATATCCTCAATTTTCAACTCTCACAGCAGCAGCCGTCTGTTACTTGTTACAAAGAGTTTGCTTTACAAATAAATTAATAAATAAAAATGAAAAATTTATAAAAAAAAATACATGAAGATCCCTCCTACTGAACATGACCATATACATTAGAACTATTAGTCATTTGGAATATGACATTCTAGCCCAGATTCCTGAAGAGGTTCAAAATGGATGACACATACTATTCTGCTATCTTGCCTTAATTTATTACTTAACTGTAGAAAGTCTACATACATGCTAAAAGAAAATTTGTTATACCAGGAGAATGCATGCATTCTAAGTCACCATGCACAAGGCCAAATACCACCAGTGATAAGGAAAATACATAGTTGGACATGCTCTTTAGGTTAAAAGGCACACCATGGTAGCGAACTCTTGGTATCTTTCCTGCTTTTTTTTCCTTTTTACTTGCTCTTATCATCAGTGATACTCTCCAGTGCATCACAATTGTTGATTGCTTTTAGTAACTATAATTCTGGATTATGAATGCTCCTTCCAATAAAACTTAACTCTGCCAGTGTTATACTGAAAGAGTTTTATCTGTGTACAGTACATGAACTCTCAGTTTTATATTATCATAAAGAAAGAAAGAAGAAGAATAAAATTAAACTTCTTGACAATAAGAAGTCAGGATAATAGATGCAACTAGCTTGTGTACATTCAAAAGCCTGTTTCAAATATAGGACACCACAGACATGATACCTTATTTAAAACGGAGAGAGAGAAATCTTGAGGTCAAGTTTACAGATCTATCATAACACAACAGGATAATTCTAATAATAATAATATAATAATAACAGGTATTTATATACCGCCTTTCTTGGTCTTTATTCAAGACTTCATTCAAGGCGGTTTACACAGGCAGGCTTTATTAAAACCCTTATTAAATAGGGATTTTTACAATTTGAAAGAAGCTTCTTTCTTTCAAGAACCACTACATTCAGGTGTTTCATTCCGATCTGGCTTCACATTCTGGCCTCCATCCTCCCACGCTCAGAGCAGATGGAATAGCTCGGCTTCAGCTCGTCAGCTGCTTCAAGGTCGCACGGTGCCGGTGGCCTCGAACTGGCGACCTTGTGGATGTTATCTTCAGGCAGACGGAGGCTCTACCCTCTAGACCAGACCTCCTGCCCATAATTCTAAATAATAATGCACATAATTCTAAATGTGCATTTCACATTTACAGTAATCTCCCCAACTACTTTCTGCTTCTCATAGCATAATTAACAGACTGCCACTGGTTTAGTAATTGCTGGAGGAACACCTGAATGTATATCCCTAACTATCCAACATTCAGCGTGCATTCAAATCCCAGAGAAGAATCGTCAGTCCATTATTCTTTTGAACAGTTCAATACACCCATTTCAATGTTTTTCAATACTATTTCCTACATGATGGTTTAAAAATCTAGTGGGTAACTAATTAGGCTTGCTGCTGAAGGATAAAAGAATGTATTTATAGGTACTACAAAAATAGCACTTGAGTATCTTTTTTGGCTGTTGAAAACTTATACTAAAGCACTATTTTTGAACCGCTATAAATAAATGTTTTATATTCTTTCTGCCAGATTTGCTATGCTACTTTATTTTTAAAAAAATATGTTCTCAGAGCAGTGCTGAAAATATCATTGATTTCAATTCACAGAAAAATGGGATAATCAGACAGAGTGTTAATTTCAGTTTCATTCACTACAAAAACACATTCTTCTGGATGCAGAAGAAAGCATACAGAAGAAGAAATTATATTGCACAACTACTTAACATTCAATACATCTTAGAAAGAAAAGCACACACAAAAAATCAATCAACTTAAGGTAACCCAGGACTGGGCCAGTGACCATCTTTACAACTGTTGTGTTAAAGCCCAGTAGAGTACATAATGACTTGAACCCTGGCAAGGAAGTAAGCAGGCACACAATAAATACAGTGCTGCAAAATCATGCTCAAACCAGGAAAGCAATGTGTGAGGCAGAGGGAAAGTTTTTCCTTTTGTCATTAAGTCCTCTCTATTCAATTACTATTTATCTGGGTAATTAAACACTGGGAAAGGATGCCAGGCTAATTGTTAGATTATGATAATTTCCTGTCTCTGCTTTGCTGCAGCTGATCAAAATAAAACATGGTCACAGGCATTGAGCTGAGGCTGCTCTGTAATCATCAGGCTTCCATGAGAAGCCAGGCCGTTTATTACTTGTTCATTACAAATCAGGCAGAGCAGCTTATAATTTGTAACTTTTCTCATCTTTTTTTTCCCTTTCACCTGCTATGCTGGGGGAAAAAAAAAAAAAACTCCCCAAAGGTTGTATCTAAGCTATTGCCTCTGATTGGCCCACTTCCATCCCAATTACATAGCTGAGCAGAATCAGGTCCCTCTACTTGAGAGTGCTCGTTGGACTTGAAATTACTGCCACAGAATAGACTGTAAGAACCTATCACGTATGTAGAAAGAGTCAAGGCTACCTTACTATCAAATTTTCATTTGTACAAAATCGGCCCATGATCTAACCTCACCTTCTTATTGCTACTGCAGCAGAATACCTCATACCAGGAACACACAGGTGGGAAAGCAATCAGGAGCTACAGTAGGATAATACAGTGGTTGTTTATTGCACCAAACAGCATTAAAATGCTTTTGTCTCTTTGCTCACACATTACACAGCATTAAGATTGTAATTATGTTTTAAAATACAGATACACCATCATATTAATAAAAACCTCAGGGTAGATTCCTTTTTGAGAATATTGAATTGTAAGAACATAGAAAATCTGGCCCCCTTTATGAAACTACATATGTAAAACTGCATACACACAATGGGATTTCCATGCTAATGACCCTCTTCCAATAGACAGAAGAAGGGTGAGATCAGCCTCAGTTAAATTTATGAAGTTTCCCATTAAAATGTTAATAAAAAGGTAATCTTTAATACCTTCCACCATCATAACACACAAGTGCCTGAATGGCTTCAAACAACTACCTCAGTGTTTCTCAAACTGTGGGTCAGGACCCACTAGGTGGGTCACAATTCAACTTCAGGTGGGTCCCATTCATTTCAATATTTTAATTTTAATCTATTAGACTAGATGCTACCTTGGTATGTGACTGACTTTGGGGAAATGTTATAGACCTGTACTTTTAACAAGCTACTATGTATACTTACTGTGTATAACAATGATAGTCAATGGGACTTACTCCTGGGTAAATCTGGGTAGGACTGCAGCCTAGGATTGTTAAAAATTTTCCTGTTTGATGATGTCACTTCTGGTCATGACATCACTTCCGATGGGTGCTGAAAGATTATCATTCTAAAAAGTGGGTCCCAGTGCTAAATGTGTGAGAAACAATGAACTACCAGAACCCTTCAATTTCACCTCCAACAACTGACAGTTGTAATATCAGTAAATCAATCTAGAGCAGCAGTTCTCAAACAGTGGCTCTGGGACACACCAGTGGGCCGTGACCCAGTTTTTGGGTGGTTCACGAAAGTGACAGGACAAATTAGACTATATGCATCAAGGGTTAAATAAGCAGCTACTTGGGGGGAGGGGCCACTGCTGCCCAGTCACCATTACAGCCATTCCCCTTGACATTTATAAATCAGGCAGAAGCTTCTAGGGCCTCTAAAAAGTTTGGGAACCACGAACCTAGAGTATACTTCATTTATTGGAGTAATTAAATTACACTGCCTCTTTTTACAGCTAAGGTGACAACAAATGCAAGAGCATTGCCTGTACCATTCTCATGAGGAGACATCTACATAAACCTTCCCACACTGTGATCTTTAACTGCTGGAAAAGTAACAGAAAGGTTAGAAGAAGGGACTGGGATTTGAGGAGATCAAGAATGAAGCATCAGTGATCATTTCATGTGTGGAACTGCAAATAAAAAAAGGCTTAAACACACCAAAATATGCTCCATTATAACCCAGTGCCTTTAAAGAGCATCTGCATCTGTCTGTCTGACCAGATATGAAAAGCCAATTAATAGCAGCACCTAAATAAGGTAAAGTATTTCACTTCTTTTTTCTATTTTTTTTAAAGATCCCACCCCCCAGAACCAACTTTCAAAATGTGTATCTTGAATTATCTGAAGTTTTGCCCTATGTTCATAACTATATTTCTTTGTACAGCTGGACCTCACATTACAACAGAACTGTGGAAACTGATATACACACCGAGATAACGCAGTCATAAAAACCAGACATTAATTGCTCTTTCCATATCAATAAAATATTTCAGCACTGCTTTCCCAAGTATAAATTCCACTTCCTTAGTACAGACTGGTCAAGTACTGCAATACATTTATCCACTTTGTATCTTCTTGTGCTAGATCCTCCTCTCTTTTTTACAAAGCTGCACTTTTCAGAAAAAAATGTACAAGACAGATAACCATGCTTCAGTGTAAACATACATAAGCCTCCTCTTGATCTTTGGGAATTCTTGCTCCAGGCTTAGAAATAACACACTTGTCCAGACTGCAGGGCTTCAGGGGCACACTTGTGCGAAGACATATGGATGATAAAGCAAGAGGGCAATAAGGGGCACGTTCATGCTGTGCAACATGTCAGAGCATCGATTCCAAAGAGATGCAGCTCTCATCCACAAATTCTCCCAGCTCCAATGGCTTTAATCCCTGCAACAGCAACCTCCACCTGACTATCGATTTTTCATTGCTGTGGGCATTTAACTTAGTGAGAGGGATGGAGAGAGGTGGGGGGGGACAGTACAAGGGGAGTTCTTATTCTGTCAAAGGCATCATTTAGACTTATGAACTGAACTTCAGTATTGACGACCTGAGTCACATAAACTGCAGGGTATCACGTCCAAGCAGATACTAAGTCAGCCAGGGATTTCTTGCATTCTGTCTCCAGACTACAGAAATCTAACACCTCATATTATACCAGTGCTCTTTGCCAGGCTGATTTATAGATATATGCTTTTGTTAATTTCAAATCCCAATTACTTCCTTCACATTAGTACCATTCAGCAGCAGCACTTGGGACCTGACTTACAACATTTATTCCACTTTAACTCAGCCACAGTAATGAAAACTCACAATTAATACATATCTATATGGTGCTATCAAATGCTGCCTAAAAACTCCTTTTTCCCTTTTTTCTCTTGATTTCAGTTTTACTCACAGAATAGCTTAGGCAGGGACAGATGCGTGTGCCTAGCTCTATTTGCAAAAATCAATCTCTCTCTTTCCAGTAATATTTCCTCTTCACAGATATTGGATATCCCAGTCTAGGAAATAGGTGCTGATCATTGTGTCTACACTCAAGGGATACCTATGAATATGTAAAATATTTTACAAAAGGAAAAAAAATCTGGAATCCCATTTCATAGCTAATTGGACAGCAGACTATAAAATAATACAAGTGTACCAATATGAAGCCATTAAAAATACTCAACACTAAAATTTGGATTCTGATTATTATCTAGGAAGCCCTAAAGAGTAAAAAGAAAAAAAAAAACACCTGAAGTATAGTGCTAAACAATGCAGACATGAGCTGCATAACATGTGTTGACCATGTGTCCAACTAGGAGCTATAGTTCATCAGGCTTGATGAAATTCGACTATGACTGGTATTTGTTAACCCTGCCCGAGGCATGTACTGACATTTATTAATGGTTATGGAGAACAATGGTCCATCTGCAGAAAGGTCTTGCTTTTCACACTCAAAAAGCCAAAAGGAAAAACACTTGCACAGCATTCTCACTGACCTTCAGCGTGATTGATGCAAGATTCACATCCCCTTTCCCTTAAGCAGTTTACACTGATACTAACACCAGTACGTTTGTCACTTGTGCTGTCCCCCTGCTATAAAATATTATTGATGGATGAAAATAAACTCAATCTAATTTTCAAAAAGCCTGTTTAAAATACCAACTTTCTTCATCAGCTTAGTTATTAGGTAAAGAATGTACACAATGTAGAGCCAGTTGTGAGAGAAGAACCACATTTTTCCACACCAAACTTCATTTTCTCCAATATTCTCAGAAGTGGCACCAGTAAATCCAAATATCTAGTGCTTATTATGATGAAGTTGATACTTGTGACTGTATAATACTGTGAGATCTTTATACAATAAAATGTTCCTATCAAATGAACAGGCTAACAGCATAACATATGCTGGTACAGTAGGTCAGGAACAAGTAAGGCCTCCTGTACTGACATTAACCCATACCACGTGTGGGGAAAGCATAGATGGGCCACTATGGCTGGAATTAAAGTTGCTGAACATGTAAATTTATTTTATGTTATTACTATTTTTCCTTCATAAACAGTTAATATAAGCAGAACATAACCTGATTATCCATCCTCCCCCAACATATATTGTTTCTCATGCAATCACTGTATAAAGCAAAAAGAGAGACAGGACCATGCAAGAATTTGGCAATTGTTAAAACCAGTTAATGTCTATTTTTAAATTTGAAAGTAAGCCTGGGGTGGTGCGCTTGCAGCCCTGCCGCAATTTGCCATTCCCACTGTTGCGCGTTAGGATAGAGGCTTGTTGCAGCCAACTTTCAGCTGCCTGGGCCTCTGAGGGGGTCTGGCTGTCCTTTGGGGAGGCGAGTGCACATGCTCGCCTCTTCAGTCTGCCTATGGCCAGTAAACTCCCACCCCTCCCTGTGCACAGTCTGCGATTAGTTGGTGGTTGTTTTTGCTATGGGCTAGGAATTTTTTGCTCTTAACCAGATTGGCCCAGATTTGACAGTTTATTCACCTGCCCCAAACTGTACAGGTGTTCTTTAGGTAATTGTTTGTAATATTGGTCACTTTATGGGCAAGTAGTGTGCGGGTGTTGGTTAGATAGGGTGTTTTTTGGTATACACTTGAGGCAGCAAAATCATGGGGGCAAGCCAAGTCTGCTCTAATGATGCCTGACCTGCTCAAGGAGGTAGGCTGGCAGATCCTAAGGTTGGACTGGCCGGATGAAATAGCCTGGTGTGTCAATTCACATTCCAGTTGCTTCAATCCAGATGAGTTGGCTATGACAGATGTTCTCTGTTCCAGATGGAGAGTGTCCTCGAGCCAGGTGATTTGCCTGTATATTCAATATACATTTTGGGGAGATAGACAGCTAGAGCTATTTCCCCACCTTAGCCACCTGTGTGCTTTTTAGGTTGTGGGTTAATAAGATTGCCCTGCTGCAGATATAGTTAATAAAGTGGCTTGTTACATCCCAAGACTGTGTCCTGTGTGCTTATTTGAGGTTTAGCGTAAATTTGCCATGAAATTTTAGGCTCCTCCCCCCCTCAAAACAACTTGGTTCAAATTGTTACTTGGTTTACAGTGCAATCCAATGAATACCTACTCAGAAGTATGCCCCACTGATTTTAATAGAATGTACTCTCAGGCAAGTGTGTATAGAATTGCAGCCGAAAAATATTCCTTTTAAATGTTCAAGTGAGAACAGAAGCTAATGAAAGGTGTAAACTACAAGACACAAAGTTTACATCTGCTAGAAAAATCAATAAACAAATTATGTTGAGTTTTCTTTTAATATAAAATAAAAGCCTTATATTTTGAAGGAGTACAGTATTTAACATTCTTCGCCCAATAAGCAACATGCATTTGTCTGAATGGTATTTCTATGGAAACTAGTGGCCCTACACGTGGATAAATGGAAGAATTTTGGCGTAAGTGAATCGTAGATCAGATTCTTTTTCACACAACATTTTGTACTTGCAGAGTCAGTAGCAAAATACTCTTAACAAATTACTGCAAAAATGAAGAACACACGGTTTAGATAAAACAGTAATACCATCTTAACTCTCATAAGAACTATGGAAACAGAAATTTTTAGAAAAGGTCGAATACTTTCAGAACCACTACTTGAAACACAGTTGACAGAGCGGCAGTGCTCGATAAGTTCTATTTTTGATTAATATACTGGGTACATTTGCACAGGTCCAAACACTGGATCAATATGTGATCTCTCAGTGGACAGTAGGGCAACAGGTGATATGCTCAATTCCCATGAGCCTTCCAGTCCTTTTCTGAAGTGAAAATTATCAGATGCATAATCTTATGTAGGATATGGCGGTTGCCAATGAACTTTTCACCTTCAGAAAAATAGGAGATGGATCAAGCGTATGGATGCACACAAATATTGCACGCATGTTAAAGATACAGAAGAGATGATGTAGAAGTAACACAAAAATAGTCAGCTTGGCAGAGGCTTTCCTCACAGTTAGGGTTTCACTCTGCACCCTCCTTCCCAAATCTCATAAAGGCTCAGGTAGCTACACAGTCATGCCATGCCCACCATCACCCCATCAGTGGAGTTGGGCCAGGCAGGGCAGTGTTCACAATATCCCTCAGTCACGTAGCACCTGCCATACTGTGAAGTACGAATAACAGACACTAGTACCATTGAAAAGCACTGCACTAAGAGATGGTGTAGTTGGTCTGTGGAACTCCTTGCCACAGGATGTGGTGATGGCATCTGGCCTAGATGCCTTAAAAGGGGATTGGAAAAATTTCTGGAGAAAAAATCCATCACAGGTTACAAGTCATGTGCAGCCTCCTGATTTTTGAAATGGACTATGTCATAATGCCAGATGCAAGGGAGGGCACCAGGATGCAGGTCTCTTGTTGTCTTGTGTGATCCCTGGGGCATTTGGTGAGCCACTGTGAGACACAGGAAGCTGAACTAGGTGGGCCTATGGCCTGATCCAGCGGGACTGTTCTTATGTTCTTAGATGGGAGGAAGGGGTCAGTGGAAAGCAGAATGACAGTTTGAGACCTGAAGTTCTAGACCAATGCAGCTTTTCTTATGTGGAATTCAAAACAGTTTACAGAGAGAGAGAGAGAAAAAAAAACATACAGTGCCTTAAACACCCACATAAAGTAAAAGGTGCTGCCTTGTAGTCCCAATATATAACATTTCTCTTATGTTGGCAGTTCATGTAACAGGAATGAAGCAATCGATAGTGGGGAGAAGCAAGCAATATGCTTTTGGTTAGCTTTTTTCAGATCAAAATCCAATACTTTGAACTGTACCTAGAAGCCAAAAGTCAAAGGAAACTCATGCAAAATTGATGCTATGTGAAACAGGAATCCTACTGTGGATAGATGCAGCTACCACATTCTGAAGTACTTGGCTTCTCAATCAGCAGACAACCTCGCATTAGGCATCATGGCAAGCACAAATTGCTAAATCTTGTCCTTCTGGAAAGGTCCATGGGATGAACATGGTAATATCACTGGCAAGGCCTGATTCCATTTGTTGGCCAAGAGCCATTTTGAAATATGACAGGTGCTACGTGACTGAGGGATATTGTGAACACTGCCCTGGTGGCACTGCCCTGCCTGGCCCAACTCCACTGATGGGGTGATGGTGGGCATGGAATGACTGTGCAGCTGCCTGAGCCTTTGTGATATTTGGGAAGGATGCTATCTCATAACAACTGAAATTTTCCATAACAACTCAGATTTGAGTTATGATAGCATGCAGCATCTTATCAGTCCTCGCAGCAGAGGCGGAGCATAATAGCATGACAAATGATCTTTGCCCTGGTACCAAGATCTCCAATTAGTCTAACAAGGTGCAGCTGTGATCTACAGTTCGGAGGGGGTGAGTGTGATTGCCCAGCATTGCATCAGCCAGTGAGGTCATCTTCCAGAAGCTTCGGCTAGCCCGTCTTAGGCTGCTAAAGTTACCTCAATGTTGCCTGTTGCTAGGGTGGGTTGCATTGCTTACCATTTGGTAGAGGCTGCTCTTTTCCATTCCATCATGGAAAGCTGTTTGTATCACAGCTGGTGTATAACAGGTCGAAGAGCTACCCTTTGCCTACACTCAGGAGTCAGAAAGTCCAGGCAGACATTAGGAATAAGTTAGGAGCTTAGCTTAACATTCCATGTGTTTTGTACTTAATTCTCTTAAGTAACTAAATGCCTTTCAATAACTTGTAAGGATATATTTAAAGAATAGAAATATGGTTACAATATTTACAGGCTTGTGTCTGTGTCATGAGAAGGAACGGATCCATCGAACCCAGCCTGGACTAATCCATCATATTGCCAAAGTAAACCAGAGTCTTGAGGCTCGAGTCCCTGGCGTTTGAGGGAGTATACAAGGGCAGGGAAGTTAGCCCATACGCCCTCAGCTTTCTCCTAGCTGGGAGACTGGCTGCTACCATAGGACACATTTGCTCTGAGAACATGCACCTCCCATTGGGTTGTTAAGCCAGGAAGGTGGGAATGTGCAGGAGCATATAGACCATGACAGTCAACAACTATATAAAATGTACGCTAGAAAATGTACATGCGTAGACCTTCAGTATATGCATAGCCTCCAGTCCTATGCATATGGGGCTATGCGTAGACCTCTAGTCTACGCATAGTCCCAACAAATCCCTACAAATGTTGATGGTTACTGGTTTTGAATATTTAACTTAATTTCAAAACATACCTTTGAATTTGATTCAGAAAATATAGGTGGTCACAAGGAAGATCCATTAAAGATATTCGTAAATTTAACATTAAAATTAAATTAAAAGTATTTCAGAAGCCTTCAAGCACCTGAAGCTTTATTGGGATACCATTGACTCTTTAGTTAAAATAAACAAGTAGAAAGAAGAGTCACAATTACGCTTGCACATACAATAGACATTGCACTGCCAAGTAGGCATTGGCATTAGCCAATCAGTGCTCTTAACAAATGACCTTTACAGCTTAATTTTGCAGCATGCCACAGTTTGAGGGCAAGTTATCTTGCTCTGATGTCTAACACCTGTTGTGGGAATTTCACAGCACAGCATGAAAAAGCAAGCCTGTTCTACACCTGCTCTCTTCAACCAAAGCCCAACATAACAGAGATCTGTAGAGTCTTGTTTGAATGATAAATCTTCTTCCATTTGAAAGCCACAGGGAGGCAATTATGTCTTCATAAAAGCAAAAAACAACTTTGTTTCCTCAAATTTTCCTTTCTTCTTTTAAGGAAATGTAGGAACTGGAAGTGGGTCATGATAAATTTTTTAAAGCATTCGGCTGCTTGGGAAGTCCCTGCCTGGCATCCACAGGCATGGTGTCTCTGGCCCGCAGAAGAGCTTCAAAAGGTACTTCTGGTTTTTCGGGAAAACCTGGAAGTACCTTTCTAAGCTTTCCAGAGGCAACAGAAGGCCTTCTGAGGGCCGGCCAGCCTTTGAATGCATCAGGACATGATGCAGTGGGCAGCCCTTGAAGAGGCATGGACTGGGGCAGCATAGCTGGGTGCTGTTGCCCCCCCCCATGCTTCCTGGGAGCACTTACAACTGCTGACCCTCCCCCCCACTCACCAGTACTGAGTTGTATGGCTCTACAGCTATTGCTTCCTATAGACAATACTCTTTTGACTTGATGAGTGTGATTCTACCCAAAATCTCAGAAGGTTAGAATGAACCCTGAAGCTGACAGTTGTTGATCTGTAGCCTACACTTTTAAATACACCCGCTATGTACATGTTAGCGTATCATGAAAAGGAAAGAAAAAAGGAGAGCAGACACTTCAGTTCATGAATTTCACAGCACCAGTCAGATGTTTAAACTTATCGTTTATTGTCAAGTCTGGAAGGCTTTTTCTTTTGAAAGGTGACAAGCCCTTGCAGTCTGAGTTTAATATAAATAAGTATGCACAAAATCAAGCACTTCAAGGGATAAAAAGAGTCCTAATGACAGCAGGTGGAGCTGAATACAGACTTATCGAAATACTTGTTGGCATGATTCAAGAGTGCTCAAGGCCATCTGATGCTAAGGGCCATCTGAGAAATCAGCAGAGACCTAACCTAGCTAATTGTCTCCCCTGATTGTGACGGCTCTGATTAGAAGAATAATCAACTATCAGCAGCCTGCAGGCAAAAAATGCCATCCAAGGGTTTTTCCCCCCTTGTACGTATGATGATACAGAGCAGAATGAATTCCAGATCACATCATTACTGCACTTTTTCAAACATTAAAGCAGTTCCTACATGAACAAAACCAGTAATTCCCTTCAAAATTTGCCAAGGTATACTCCTTTCATTTTGCAACAGCTTTCCTACAGAATAAGGTGAGATCAGTTTGAGTCCTGGAACCTAGGCTTAGGGTTCCCATGTCACAATTTTTGTTCACTAAAAACACGTTCATGTCACTATCAAATAAGAATCATAGTACAAAAAAGTTACGTGTAGCGTAGTGCTGATCCAGGTTGTAACCTGTAAAGCAAGGGTGCCCCACCTCAGCACTAATCTGACACTGCCTCCATAGTGCACCTCCATAGTGCACCTCCTCCTCTTACTCCATGTTTTTGTAAGGCAGTCAGCAGAGTTCTCCCCCCCCCCAACCGCTAATCTACTAGGGAGGAAAGGAGATGATGGTTCCAGCTCTTGTTATGAGCACTCAGAAAAAGACAATAGTGGCAGAGGCAGGCAAAGGGGCAAAGCCCTCCATGCACTTCAAGGAAAGCATATGAGAGAGTGGTCGCCAAACTGTTAGGTCGCAAGATTACCTGCCTGGGAGCTGTGGTAGCAGAGGCTTTCTGTTCCGTGCCACAGCCTTCCCTTTTTGCAGCCAGTCTTAGAAACTTGCACTGTGGAGCTGCTTCTGCTGCTTGTTGTCCCAACAGGTTCTGTACCCCGATTTATGGTAGGAAGTGACTGCGTGGCACGGGTTTCTCAGAAGAGTGACAGCGAAAAGGGGTGGTTGTGGCACTTAATCAAAAACCTCTGTCACCACTGTGCCCTTATGGGTAATCTTGTCACAACTGATCTGGCCCATGGGCCAGGGTTTGGAGGCTACTGATATAAAAGGAGAATGGGTCAGCTTGCAGGTAAATTGGAATTATGATCAGTGCCTGAAGCACAGGATTCAAGTTGGACTCATGACTGGACTGTCCCTACTTCTAAACAGTAACAAGTATAAATCTTCGAAGCTCCCCATGTTAATGTTTACATTGACAACAGGCTGATCTCTTAACCATGACTAGGTGAGTAAGACTTTGTACACTCCTTCACCGGTAAATCCCCCCTTCCCTTTTCAGAGAATTACATCTGCTCCAGTGTAACACAACTATACCAACTGTAGTTAATTGCAAACTCAATTTTCAGATTTTCAAACTAGATTTTCAGACTAGTTTGAAAATCCTGGTTAAAGCTGGTAGTGGTTACAACAATGGTTAGTTCATGATTCTTTTTTGTTTTTAGTGCAACTGGCCAGCATGGCAACTCCTCTGGATAATGTATATATCAATGAGCAAGTATTGCTATGTGATTTAACATCTTTCACAAATTAATATATAATTTTATACACACACACACACACACACACACAAATTTTATATCTGGACTTTCAGAAGGCGTTTGACACGGTCCCTCACCAAAGGCTACTGAAAAAACTCCACAGTCAGGGAATTAGAGGACAGGTCCTCTCGTGGATTGAGAACTGGTTGGAGGCCAGGAAGCAGAGAGTGGGTGTCAATGGGCAATTTTCACAATGGAGAGAGGTGAAAAGCGGTGTGCCCCAAGGATCTGTCCTGGGACCGGTGCTTTTCAACCTCTTCATAAATGACCTGGAGACAGGGTTGAGCAGTGAAGTGGCTAAGTTTGCAGACAACACCAAACTTTTCTGAGTGGTGAAGACCAGAAGTGATTGTGAGGAGCTCCAGAAGGAACTCTCCAGACTGGCAGAATGGGCAGCAAAATGGCAGATGCGCTTCAATGTCAGTAAGTGTAAAGTCATGCACATTGGGGCAAAAAATCAAAACTTTAGATATAGGCTGATGGGTTCTGAGCTGTCTGTGACAGATCAGGAGAGAGATCTTGGGGTGGTGGTGGACAGGTCGATGAAAGTGTCGACCCAATGTGCGGTGGCAGTGAAGAAGGCCAATTCTATGCTTGGGATCATTAGGAAGGGTATTGAGAACAAAACGGCTAGTATTATAATGCTGTTGTACAAATCGATGGTAAGGCCACACCTGGAGTATTGTGTCCAGTTCTGGTCGCCGCATCTCAAAAAAGACATAGTGGAAATGGAAAAGGTGGAAAAGAGAGCGACTAAGATGATTATGGGGCTGGAGCACCTTCCTTATGAGGAAAGGCTAAAGCGTTTGGGCCTCTTCAGCCTAGAAAAGAGACGCTTGAGGGGGGACATGATTGAGACATACAAAATTATGCAGGGGATGGACAGAGTGGATAGGGAGAAGCTCTTTACACTCTCACATAACACCAGAACCAGGGGACATCCACTAAAATTGAGTGTTGGGCGGGTTAGGACAGACAAAAGAAAATATTTCTTTACTCAGCTTGTGGTTGGTCTGTGGAACTCCTTGCCACAGGATGTGGTGCTGGCGTCTAGCCTAGACGCCTTTAAAAGGGGATTGGACAAGTTTCTGGAGGAAAAATCCATTATGGGGTACAAGCCATAATGTGTATGCGCAACCTCCTGATTTTAGAAATGGGTTATGTCAGAATGCCAGATGCAAGGGAGGGCACCAGTATGAGGTCTCTTGTTATCTGGTGTGCTCCCTGGGGCATTTGGTGGGCCGCTGTGAGATACGGGAAGCTGGACTAGATGGGCCTATGGCCTGATCCAGTGGGGCTGTTCTTATGTTCTTATTTTACTGTAATTCTCATGCTAATCCTTTTTAGCATTTTTTCATCTGCTTATTTCTACTAAAACCTTCGACTTTGCTTCTCTTTCACTAGAAAAGCATTCAACTAGGGGGAAAAAAGAAACATGTATTTTGAATCTTGGCTACTTGTTATTTTTTGCTATACTTTACCTCATCTGCTTTCTGACTATAATGACTTCATCTTTCCATTAGGTGTTTTCTACAGAAAAATATCACAAGTGTTCCTTTGAATGCAAAGTAATATGCAACAACAATTATGGTTTCTAGGCCAGCAATTTCATGAAGCACATCTTGTCACTTTATCTTGCAGCATGCTGAGCTTGGTACACTTTATATATTTATCCAAAAGCGTAGTTGATCACACACAGCTGGGGGGGGGGGAGTAAAAAGAAAGAAAAACTGATAAACATTTCAATTCAACATCTTTATAACAAGAATGCTACCTAAGTACATGTCAGGGTGCTAAATCACCCTGGGTACTTTGACAGAAAGGTGGTATAGAAAATAAAAATATTTGTACCCTACCTTTCTCCCCAAAGGGCACTCAAGGCAGCTATTTATTATTATTTTTATTATTATTGAATAATTGGAAATGAACACATTGACCTCCTAAGGACAGTGCCCCCTCATATGAGACAGCACGTCCCCTAAGGCAGTGGGTCCCAAACATGGGGTCATGACCTAAACAAAGGTCACAAGGGTGTTCTTGAGGATAATGGGAAAGTCTTCTTAATCATTATTATTAACTTGTACCACCACCGTGGGTCTCAGTGGTCATGGTCAAAAAAGTATGGGAGACACTGTCCTAAGTCCATCTGGGAGGGCGTTATCTTCTCACATGCCACCAAAATCTGAAGCTTGATTCTGGGGTAGGGCCTTCTCTGTGGTGTCAGAATAATGGAACACCTTTCCAGATGCATTACAAAAGGAAACCTCCCTGTTAGCCTTCCAGCATGGCCTGAAAACATTTTTATTCTGCTTGGCTTTGATGTCCTCTTAATTTATGGTTTCATATTACTGCTGCTAAATTATTTTTATTGCTTATTCTTTAATTTTTTTCTATTTTTATTTCAATTATATTTTATTGTTAGCTGTCTTGAGCCTTTGGTTGTAATAGGGAAAGGTGGGGTTAAAATGTTTCAAAATAAAATCATGTTCAGTATTTTTTACCCTTAAATTCAACAATCAATTCACATTCTAGGGTTAACAAACTACAGTGCAGCTGAAGAGATAACTGTACTTTAAAGTCAATATGGCACCCAGTTCCTTACTTGAGTGAAGTAAAACTGAATGGTAAAATACCAAGCTAAATGAGACACAAATTGCCTAACATGTACATGTACAAGTTTATGCAGTGCTTGGTGTGTGCGCCAGGCTAGTGTCATGTAGTTTTTTCTCAGGCTGATGGCAAGGGAACATCAGGTCCCATAGGCTTTTGGGCAGAAAAGATAAACTTTGGTTCATTGGTACACTCTTGCTAGCTTGCAAGAAGTTTTTAGAAAATTCCACAAATAGCTGCTTCTTGGTGTGCCAACCAATGAGACCCAACATCCTACTCAGGCAACGCCACAACCTGCAAGCTTCTAGGCCTCATGATAAAATGACCCTTTGTGGTCACAAAAGACATGCATTTAGCTCTGGTTTCCCTTCAACTACCAATTCAATCAAGAAGTCTTATGCTAATAGGGCACAGTTTTCCTAAGCAATACCCAGGTGCACTTTTCCCAGGGTGCAACACAACTAGGAAATCTATTAAGAACCATCTTCAAAGAAAGAAAACTTGAGTCATACCACAAAACACTCTGCTGGTTCATGGCAAAGTCCCTATAAATGTTTGAGTAGACCTCCCCCCCCCCCAAAGGTGTGCACTCTCCTTCCTTACACCTGTTGGTATTACATAAAGCACCCCTATTCTATTCTACAACCCAGGGCCACTGAGCATCAGGCACCCAGGGCAGGTATTAGGCATCATGCTTTTTCTTTTCACCTTCCTTTCTTCTACCCTTTGTGTCTTCCCTTGAAGCAGAACTCTGCCCCTCAATAAGCCTTCCACTGGAAAAGCACTCTTGGCTCTCTTTCCTTGCTTCCCTCCCTGGAACCAGCTGGACAGCTGCCCAGTCTGATAAGGTTAAATATCAAACTCTCTATTGTTCTCACACATTTGAAAACTATTTTTCTGAGAGATCGCTATATCTCAGCTAACTAGCTTGCCAACTCCACCATCAACTCAGGCCTTAACAAACAATCCCAGCAGAAATGGATAGATGAATCTTACCCACTTGCCCTACTAAACTATCTTCTGTGACAGAAGTGCAGCCAAATTGGTAACACACCGTGTCTTTATCATCTCCTCCTTTGTTCGGTGCATGTGTTGTGCACGTGTGAGACTCTAGAACTCTAGGACCCACTTAGGAGCAAACACCTTGCCTTTAGCTACTGTTTCAGGCTACAAAGAGCTCCATCCCAAGACACTGTCTTGTGCAACAGCTGAAACACTGGGTTTTTCTAGTTTCTTTCCCTTTCTCTTTCCTCCTTTACTTTCACGAAATACCATACAAGCTCCTAGTCCCTAACCCTTGGCCTCTCTGGGTAATGTCAAGCATTTTTCTATGCTAACTTCTCCTCTTTTCTATTCCTCCCTTCTTGTCTTTCCTCACCCTCCATTTTGCATGCATCCTTCTCTTTCCAAGGATTTCCCCTTTATTTTTGTACTGCCTAGCAATTAACATTATTTAGAGCTTAGCTCAAATATGTTTATTGCATTGCTTATTTTTTATTCGCTGCTTCCTGTTGTTGTATATTTATCTCCCAAATCACTTGTACTGTGTTACACCCATATCTTTGTCCCTCCCACCTTTATTAAATGCCAATCCATTGAATGATATCACAAGCTATTACACAAGGTCCCTGCACGGGGGACCTGTGTGTGCATGTTACACGTGTCTCAGAGCATGCCTGATAACACAGTTCTGTGTCAATTCTTCCTTTAATTTTCAAAAGCTTCTGGGGGACAATTCTGACTGAGGCCATGGTTTGGGGGAAGGGGTTGAAGCCTTTGCCCACACACTAATTCTTCATCTGTTACTAGTCAGAGAGCAGAAAATGTGAAGACCCTACTTGTGTCTGTAAGTTTCTTCCACAATTGAAAATAGTAGCAATGGCATGGTGTGGGGGAGGGCAATTTGGACCAGGGTAGTGGTTCTCACACATTTAGCACAGGGACCTAGTTTTTAGAATGATTATCTGTCAGGATCCACCAGAAGTGATGTCATGACCAGAAGTGACATCGTCAAGCAGAACAATTTTTAACAATCCTAGACTGCAGTCCTACCCAGGATTAAATCCCATTTACTATCATTTTTAAAAGAATATACAAAGTAGCTTGTTAAAACTACAGGTCTGTAACATTTCCCCAAATGCAGTCACATACCATAGTAGCATCACATCTAATATATTAAAGATAAAATATTGAAATGAATGGGGACCCACATGAAATTGTCTTGTGACCCACCTAGTGGGTCCTGACCAACAGTTTGAGAAACACTGGACCAGGGCAAATTTTGCTTGTGGACTGCTTTTTGACACTGCAGTGCACATTGGAATGTCTAGTCACAGAAGTCAATCATCTTTGATTTGTCTGTTAATGAGGGAGAGCCTGTGTGTGCCTGCACAACTAAACACTCCCCATCCCCCCAGGTTCATTTATTACCTTTTACCTACAGTAAGGTGAATGGAGGAAGGGAAAGCGCAGAAGCATGCTATACACTCCTGTTCCCAACTAGAACGGAATCTCTCATTTGACCAGAGAACAATTTGATATAAACCATCTGCTTTTGAAAAAGAACAGGGTTCCCGGGCTCCAGCTGCTCTTCCTTTTCCCAGTGTAGTTTTTATGAGAAAAATGAGCAGAGGTACTAAATGCACACATAGCCTGTTCTCCACTGAAAGAGGCACATTTTAAAAACTTTTTTTCCCAAGCTAAGAAAAGGGCATCTCACTTCTCGGTGCTCAGATTTTTATACTGCTAACAGGTCAATGCAGAGAGAGATCAAAAACACCCTTGTATTTAAATTGCTGCCAAGAACATGCCAAAGCATGCCCCAATATCCACAGGGGTTCCGTTCCAGACCCCCTTCCTGTGGATACTGGGGCTGCCCTTTAAAAATCTAGATAGTGAATGAGAATGCTAAAAATAGCTACTTCAGTGCAATGAAACTGCTGAGTTTTCTCCCCAGAATATAATGTGACCAGGAAGCCAATGCATCATGATGCATTCTGGGATGACATTGGAAGAAGAAAGGAGCCTTGGAGTGAGCAGGAAAAGGCTGCAGATAATTCAGAAGACTGGTTGCAGCTCTGAATATGCTGTGATTTTGCTGTGCTAAGATAAATGGAGCTATGTTTAGTGTTCACCTTCACTTTCCCTTTTTAAAGGGCATCCTCAGTAACCACTGATAACTGAAACAGTGTATACCAGGGTGCACCTGTACTGATAAATATGTAAGAAAAAGAAATTATTCAGACAGCCCTATAGATCTTGTGTGCCAAAACCCCTGAATGGTTTCTCCAAAGTGAAATCCTGAAATGCACAATCTCTTCTCTACCTCAAAGATGGTAGGCAGGGGGAAACACACACACACACACACACACACACACACACACACACACACACACACACACACACACTCATTCCCCCCCCCCCCAATTCCTCTCCACATAGACAGAAGGATTTAAGAAATCATTGGTGTCTCTTTGCAGTTAGAGCTCAGAGCAATTTGGTAATGGAAATTTTCTTCACTTCACTCAGTGCAAATTGCTTTTTTTCACAAGATCCCCAATGAACTGTAAAAGCCATCACTTTGGTCCAGTTAGCATCTGCATCCATTCAGAACCAACATAATAGAGACCACAATGATTTATTGAAGCGCGCTGCCCAGTTTTCTAAAATTTCAAAATAAAAAAGTCACCCATTTAACAGAAAATAATACTTCTGATTGCTTCCATGCATGTTACATTGGACTTTATCGATTCAATATATCTGCATTCATTAATGGACATACTGTATGTGTAATTCCATTTCATTATGTGCCTAGTCATGCTTTAGACTTTTATTCCAGCATGGTACAAAAAATTCACAGGTTTATATCATTGCATCATTTTAACCAACCAATGTGCTGGCTCAATCTACTTCTGATGGACTCATGTGAGAATGCAGTCAAGAGGTAAGGAAGAATGGAAAGAACATAAGAGTCCTGCAGGTTCAGGCAAAAAAGCTATCTAGCACAGCATTTTGTGACTAACCAATGACTCAAATGTCTCTGGGAAGTCTAGAAACAAAAGATAAAGGCCTTTCCTCCTAACATGGCTGCCCTACAGCTGGTATTCAGAGGCACATTGCCTCTGAAACAGAAGGGAGCATAGCCGACATATCAAGACTAGTAGCCATTGACAGACTAGTCCTACCTAGGTTCTTTGACAAAAATAATCTGATTTTATCTTGATACTTTTACTACAAAACAGCCTGATGGAATGAATGTTCAGATGCCTGATGGTTCTACACTGAAGTATGTTTTAATAAACACAGGGCATCTCAAGAAAAGGTACATGTACTATAGTGTCAAATTTATTATGATACAATTTACAAATATACTATCTAGTGCACACAATGTACACAGAACCAGTTGCTTAACCCAGTTAATGAATTAGATGGTGCTTGAAATGTTCCCCACTGGTATTTACACACAGCTGACATAGTTGACTAGGAATCAAGGTGTGTTCTGGGATGATTCCACACACACATCACTTCAGTTGTTTCCCTTAGATGTACGAATGTTGCAGGTTTGCTACAATGAAGTATGAATTAAAGCTCATTAAAATGTGCTCACACATTTTGATGTGTGAGACACACCCATATGTGAAGCACCCTGTAGTACTAATTGTTTAAGCAACATTAAGATCGTGCAATATCTCCTGTACTTCAGCTATTCAGTTACTGAAGTAGCTTGTTCAGTGACGATAATAAATGTTTTTAAAACCGCTGAATGTAAACACAGTATTGCATCATGTAATCTGTGGTACAATCAGCAAAACACATTCCAGATCTTTCAACAGAAACCAACTCTCCAAGGAGAGGCAGTTCCTTTGAGGGGAAGTTGATTAAGGCAAATTCACCCAAGGAATGCATTCCCAATGCCATGTATGTGTTTTGGCTGTCACAAGCCTGACCTTTGATGAACAGATCAAGTGTGTGTGGATAAATGATTTTTATCACAGGTGTGTTGAAATTTCACTGCACTAATATTCTGTGCAGAGAATATTCTGTGCAGTGAAAATATGCATTAGCAGGAACTATGCCTTCACCCAAAACCTTAGGTAGCAGCATCAGAAGGTGAGACAAACATTTTAAAGATTTTACTTTCCACAATGAGTAGTAAGAATTCCATATTCCCAATTACTTCAAAATAATGAACTTTGATGGGAAACAATGCTTTGTGGAGCAGTTGTTTGAAGATCCACAAACCAAAATAAAGAAACTAGGAGACATAAAAACAAATTTTACAATGAAATTAACTACTTAAGCAAGAAAAAGTAACAAAAGAGGATGATCTCAAAGTAGTTTACCATGTGAAAAGTTGCAGTTGACAATTACTGTGAGTTGTGCATCTACAATTAAAAAGATGTTCTGTGCTAACATTCTGGTTTATTCTTCGTGAGATTCAATATAATATAGGTGCACCGGGGCTCCCGGAGACTCTGCACTGGCAGAGTTCCCTGTGTCTCCATCTAGGTGTCTAAAAGCCTGAAAGGTTTGAGAACCACTCAAGAGAATCACTGCTCTTCAGAATTATATCCAACAAGCAATTACATTCAGCCATGGCACTTTTCTGCCAATCAGACAATCAAGACAACACAAAACCTTTTTCTAGGTCCTTGTTTAATTCTGTGCTTGTTACATGTTAAAGGATTAATTTGTAAAATGCTTGAGTATGCGATTTTTAACTTAGCTAGTGCTTTGTACAGATTTGATGAGGCAATGCATGTCAGCATATGTGCAAAACTGCATACCCCAATGCTAGTGAACGAGAAAAGAACGTAAGCTACAAAGCACAAGACTGTAAGCTTCATCCTTTTTTGCTCCACATCTTCCATTATTGCCTGCTGACTATTTATGCTCATAAGGGAGCGTGAACTATCCATGAGTGCAAAATGGATACAGCACAAATTGATTCAGTAACATCATACAGACATGTATGAATAATGAGATTCAGTAGCAGTCTGTCACACAGAAAGCATAACAGTCTAACTGATTTATTAAAAACTTGACTGAGTAAAACCTAATTCATCAGAAAGTATTCTGGTCTTGGTACGCTGTTCCTTTATATACATTTGCTGAAGGAAAAAAGCAATATAAGAGACATGCCATATCAGTTTCCAGATGCTGCTTCCAGAAAAGAAATAATGGGATGTGGGATAACAGTGTATTCTCCCCCCCCCCCATTTTTTTCTTTCAAGATATTGTTAAGCACTCCCCATTTCAATGGCACATAGAAAACCACGGGCAGGAATAATTTCTTTTGGTTGAGCAGGTACACTGAAAACTTATGGTGTCTTCATAATCTGTTGATTTACAAATATATAAACACAGCCTTTTGGAAGAAGGCAGATGCCTAAAACAAATAGCAAAGACATTGTTATTACATGAAATTCAGGATTTCATGAGAACGACAACTATGTGGAATGCTACAGCTCCCCAGATAGACAAGAAACAGCCTGTGTGCCAGTCCCAAAAGTCCCAGACTGACTCCAAATTCAAACTGCAACTCAATTGCAGCCATCTTGAACAACCCACAAATTCAGCATGTTCTTCAGGAAGCTGATACATCAATGGTTCACACCTCTACCCAATTCAAAAGATTTTGAAATTTGGTGTATGTAACCTTGATGGACACATGATTAGAAACCATACCTTGGATGGACTAAATGACTTATTGTAATAAAATAAAATAAAATGAGCCATCACAAAGCAGCAAAGGGGCTGTGTTCTAGATTCTCCCTTGCCTTCCCCCACTTTAAAACACATGTAGCAAATAAACAGAAGATAAAACACCTGTTCTAGTCACAAATCAACAAAAAGCCTTGTCCGCAGCCAGCCACCCATATCGTTGAATACCAGTAATAAGATTCTAAGCAATATATGCAAAAAGACAAAGTCAGCACCTTTGAAGTTAGAACTTCATTGGGATTCATTCTGATGAATTTGCCATGTGGGGTTATGAGTTTTCCTTATTGCATTTTCAGGTCTAGGTCAGCTTCTAGTCATGCACTTCTTGTGAGATTTAAAAAGGGAGACATCAAAAAGTGTCTGGTTTTTCTAACCTCACACCTTGTATTTGGACCATTTGGATAAAGTCTTACATTTTTCTTCCAGAGCACACAGGAAGTTCTTTCCAATAACATTTTCTTTAGGAAAGCTAGTTTAATTTTTTCCCCTTAAAGGTTCATGGAAACTGATTGTTCCCTTTTGTTTTATTTGCCAGATTTTTCTCTGAGGAGTTTCTGAGGATTTTCTGCTGGAGTTTACTTTTAGAACAAAACTTATTTTGAAACAGTTGAAGTAAGGCACATTTTCCCCCCTAAGAAAATGGTTGGCAACCTTCAGTCTTGAAAGACTATGGTATAAGCCTACAGCACCCACAGATTAGGTTGCTGCTCCCTGAACTAGGTATATGTAGGTAAGAAATAAAACACGAACAATAACAGCAAATGCTTATTGGCTTATCTGAAGCACGAAAGCGTGGTATCAGTTTAAGAACAGCCAAGTGTCATGCAGCAAACAAGTGATTGTTGTCATTTTATTTGTCTAAAAAATGTCTGCAGAAAAGTTTAGAAACAGTTTTTAATACACTTAGTTCTGAATATAAGAAACTTTTAGGAAGAGCCTGCCCAAGGAGTGCTTAAGCTAAACTTTTTTGGGGGGTGGGTAGAAAAATTAGAGACTTTTCAAATATGGACCTGTTTCTATGCTTTATGGCCGTCATGCCCCCCCCCCCCCCACAGCAAAGCTTTTTCTTTCCTGAGAGATTAAAAAAAAGACACTTCAGTTCTAAATAACAATGACTTTAAATTACTCATAAGCTGCTTTAAGGACACAAAGATACAATTATATTGCACTATAATTGTAAAGATATAGGAATTAGGTATAGGGTTGGTGAGTAAGATTATGTAGAAGGGGATAAGGAAGAATGAAGAGCAGTAAGTTTCTAGGATCAGTGCCGTCTTTCTGTCCTGCTGTTTTGTAGGGGAGGTAACTGTTGCCAGCTGAAATATTAGCAGAATCATGGGGTTAAGGTAAGCTTTACAGGAGAAAGGAAAGAGGTATAAAAGGAAGGGCCTGGGAGCTAGAGTTTGCTTGTTCTTCTGTTTGTCCCTTAGCTTGCTTCCTATTCTTTTGCAGCACTCTGCTATGAGAGAGATGGTTTTAGAAACATTTTTTTCTTTTCTTTTTACTTGTCCTGTGTATATGATTATACTTAGTAACTGAGAATCTTTAGTTCTCTCTTTTGTAGTTTGTAGAATATCCTTTTTTTAATTCTGTGTGTATTGCCTTGGATTTTCAGATATACACTCAACCTACATTCAGTGGCCTTGAATATTCTTGGGTCACAAGAGTCCTGAGGCATGGCTACTTTTACAAAAATATTGAAAAAACGCCTTGCTGTCAGATCTCCCTTAGTGTAGCAGGAATTTTCTTTCATGAAGTCCACTTTATGCCAGTCTGGAACTAGAGTAAAGGCAGGGGAAGGGAAGAGAGCATATATTTCCCTTCCCATATATAAAGGCAGGGGAAGGGAAGAGAGCATATATCTCCCTTCCTTCAAAGAGGTCAGGTAACTGTACAAGGCTCCTCCTGCTACTTTTAACCGCACAACAACCCTGTGGCATAGATTAGGCTGAGAGAGGATAACTGGCACAAGGTTACCCAGTAAGCTTCATGGCTGAGCAGAGATTTAGCACTGTATACCAGTGCCTCCCAAACTTTTTAGCACTGGGACCCACTTTTAAAAACAATCTATCATGACCCACTAGACAAAAAGATGTAGAAAGAAATAATATTTTCTTTATTATTAATTAATTATTACAGAAAATCAAATACCAGTTACTACAGAAAATCAGAAGTGACATTTTAATTTGGGGATATGAAGATTACCTCATGCCACAGGTTAGCATTCCAGCTAACAATTTTCTTCCACAAACTAGGCAAGGGTGCTTGCAAAGTGGTTTTTTTTAAATGTTTCAAAAATTGTTCATGACCCACCAAAAATCAGCTCAACCCCCCAGTGAGTTGTGACCCCCAGTTTGGAAAACACTGTTCTATAACACTTTCTGTATTAGGAGTCCAGTCAACCTTCTTAATCAAAGTAAACTCAACAGACAAATCTAGTAGCCCCTCAAAGGCTAATATAGTATTATCCTCTGGATTTACGATTCTTAATCAGTGTTACTAGTACCTCTAGAGCTCTTTTAAAGTGTGGCAGGTACTTGGTCCTACAGTCATGGCGACAATGTGGCATGGCCCTGCCTGGCCTGACCTTGCTGAAAATGCATGTGGATGGCATGGATTACATCAGTGGGAAAGATGTGGCTGTGGAGCTGCCAGACCTTTCAAAAGGCTCACAATTTGGGAAAGGAAGGTGCAGAATGATGCTGTAACTGTGGTGCAAGCTGCCCACCTCTGTACAGTGCTTCTGTCTGAGGGTAGTGGTGCTCGGGGAAAAAAAAATTAGAAAATTTTACTTTGGGCATCTTTATGTTCATCTCCTTCCTTAAAAGCTGCACACTTCTTAAATGGGCCTCTCATCTGCTCTATCTGTATATTTGTAAATAGACAGTACAAAACCCACCACTAGAATTAGCCAGTACTCCTCTCACACAACAACAACAACAACATAATAATAATAATGATAATAATGATAATAATGATAATAATAATAATACAGGTATTTATATACCTCCTTTCTTGGTCGTCAGATTTCTCCTCAGACTTTAATTCAAGGCGGTTTACATAGGCAGGCTATACTAAATCAGAGCGCAATACCATAGTCTTTCGAGACTGAAGGTTGCCAACTACTACTACTAAATCCCAACAGGGATTTTTACAATTGAAGAAGGTTCTGTCTTTCAAGAACCACAACATACTCTTAGAAGTCATTTTTTTTAAAAAAGGAGAAAATGCAAACAGTAGCAATATGGTGCCATTTAATTGATTTTCTCTGTTAAACCAGGTTGCAAACTTTTGGGGGGGGGCGGACACGTAGGGAAATATTGTACCCAAAAGAGGCTCTACATCAGCCATTTTCAACCACTGTGCCATGGCACACTGGTGCGCCATGAATGATCTGCAGGTGCTCCATGGGAGTCTGGGTGGGGAAGGGTCATTTGTTACTAGGGCCATTGGGGGATGTGAGCCCCCCCACCAATAGCATGGTGTGCCTTGTCAATTGTTAAAAAACGGATGGTGTACCTTGACAATTTTAGTATCTTGTCAGTGTGCCTTCAGACGAAAAAGGTTGAAAATCACTGCTCTACATGATAATTTCACTATCTGCTCATACAGTAACTCCTCAGTGGAACAGAACTGACAGGCAAATGACATAGTAAGCCAAATTTACTGCTAGCCATGCCTACCAACTAATATTCAACCTTCCACACAATTTCATCTAAGGATAAGGAATGTGGGGGAGGAGTATAGCCAGAGTCTTGAGAATGCAAATAAATAAGAAATAACTGGTAGGAAGGCAAAACAGAAACACAATTGTATTTAAACACTAAAATATGTTTCATTTGGAAACACACAATATGATCCCATGATCTTACTGAGTTGAAACAATCTCTTTCACAAAAAATCAAGCATCACATGCTTCTGAAAAGCAAAGTTTGTGCTGTGGTAGTGGTGTGGTAATGTGAATTGGAGATAGACTGAAGCCATTTCACACATTAAGCAGTCACTAACCCTTTCTACAGAACATCCATTTGAGAGGAATTTGCAGCCAAATACACACCTGTTTGCTATATTCAGGTGAACATCAAAGAATTTAAACGAAAGTATAATCATGAAGAGAACCAAAGAGAAAGGTGAAATTGGGCAGTTCAATGAGAAAGGATACAACACACTAGAAAATCTCTTACGCAAGCAACATTTGAAAGGAAAGTTGCTGGGTACAGAGGTTGCCAATCATGTCTAGAGAGATCAAAGCCATAAAAGAACTAATGCACCTAAATTAGATGATAAATCAATGGAGTAATTCAAGAAAACTGATTTTTTTTCTCCCATTAAAGATGTAACTAATGCACCTAAGTAATTAATAAGAGTAGCATGATGTCTGGGATGCATGTAGAAGTCCAATGGAAGGATTGCATGCAAGTAAGTAATGAAGAAAATGGTTTAATTTCTTCTGCAAGCATGGCATTATATCTGACCAACCTTATTAATAAACATTGGTGGACACTTGCAGCATTAAAAAAAAATAAACATTCAATACCTCATAACACTCACTGCGTCTTTCTCTTTGTCTCAAACTTAGGGGCAACTACATTGTTTTGTATAATCCTTTCCCTGTCATTTAGGGACTTTTTTTGTATAGTTATATTTTTTTTAAATCTCTTTCACAATGTCAGGTTTGCAAGTGAAACTGCACTGCAAAATACATACAGGGGGACCCAGATCCACGGTTTCATGTATCTGTGGACCAGGTTGGTAGGGCCCCCTCACATGCACTCTTGCATGCATCCCCTCCGGAGGCGAGGAGACATCAGCTCCCCTTGTCTCCAGAGAGTGTTCTGAGCCCTGCAGAGGCCGTATGCGTCTACCCAAGGCTTTTGCCGGCTTCAGAATGGCTCTATGGGCCAAAAAAGTAGGCCATTTTAGCCCACATGGCCATTCTGAAGCCTGCAGAGGCCATGGGTAGATACACACAAACTCTGTGGAGCCCAAAAAAGCCTCCAGACCTGAGCAGAGCACAGCTCTGATCACATTTGGGGGGCATCCCCTGATATCCATGGATTTGCTTAACCACAGGTTCCGGAACAGAACCGCCTGCGGATACTGTAGCATGCCTGTATTTAGTATTCACACAAAATCTGTGAAGCAGTGTTAAAACTATATATAAAAGAGGAAGAACTTTACTAATTTCTTAATAAATATTAGAAAGCAAAAAGATAATAAAATAGGGACATTATAGAACACCAAGCAATTTGGAAGAGAAAAAGTTTAAAATTTGAAGAAAATGCAACATAATGTTTAATTATAGTTGGCTTTAAGTTTTATCCTGCACCTTAAAAGGAGTTTAAGGTGGAGGAGAAGGTGTTTATGAGACATAACTAATGAGCCACAGAGCAGAAGAAAATAAAACTTGTTTCTCACTTGTCAGAGCACAGTGTGATAAGAAATCAGCTCATGTTAAGAGAAATCCTTTTACAGCCATTTGTGAACTATAATTATGTCAGTCAAACTGGTTTTGTGTAGAAGGCTCTCCTTCTAGAGGTGTTTTTGAAATATCCCAGTATTGAGCTATCACAGTCCCACAAAATAAGGAGTTCCCAAGAGTTTTCGAAAAAGTCCATTAAAACGTCTCTCTCACACATACACACATCCTTTTTTTTTATTTTTTACACCACACTTTTGAATCAGCAGTGCTGACAGAGTCCTTGTGTGAATTATAGGTTCAAACAAGATTAACTGTTTACCTTCCAGCTGTAGTTTATCTTAGGTGCCTAGGAATCTGTGAGCAGTTACTTCTATCTGGTCAATGTACAAACCAGAAAACAAACAAGCTGAAGTTTACTGTAAAATGCCTATCTTGCCTTATCTACGAAATAAAGAACCAAACAAAGGAAGAAATTGAGAGGGAAAAAATATTAACTGGCAGACTATGAATAATCATCAAACCCTAACACAGGGGACTGCAGTTCCCCCATCCTCTCTTTAACAAGACACAGGATGAAAAAGCTTTAATAAGCATTGTCAACGTAACTGAGTGCATACCGTATTTTTCGTTCCATTAAGACGCACTTTTTTCCCCCCAAAAAAGTGGGGGGAAAGTGTGTGCGTCTTATGGAGCGAATACTGCAAAAAAAAAAAAACTCCGCCCCCACCCCCTGCCCGCTCTGCTCTGCTCGCCTTCCCAGGAAAGTGTGGGTGGGATGGCAGTCTTGCTGAGCAAGCCCTCCTGTCTACTCAGAAGTAAGTCTCAGAGTCACTGGGGCTCACTCCCAGGAAAGCGTGGGTGGGGTGGCAGTCTTGCTGAGCAAGCCCCTAGAGCAGGGGTGCTCATTATGTCGATTGAGAGCTACCAGTCGATCTCCAGGCGAAATGAGTCAATCTTCTCTCCCGTCCAAGCATCCCTAGGAGTGAGCCCCTGGCAGGCTTGTGAGCCCAGGGAGGGAGCCTAGGCAGTGAGTCCAGGGAGCGAGCACCTGACGGTTCTGTGTGTTTCTGTGTGCAAGGGGTTTTGCACTGGTCTTGCTGTGATGTCTATACAGAGATCTTCCCTTCCCCACACCTTTCCCCTGCTTTTGCACTGGTATGTATGGAGATCTGCGCCCCCCCCCCCACTTCCATCTGTTGGCTCTGTGTGCAAGGGGTTTTTGCACTGGTCTTGCTGTGATGTCTATACAGAGATCTTCCCTTCCCCACACCTTTCCCCTGCTTTTGCACTGGTATGTATGGAGATCTGCGCCCCCCCCCCACTTCCATCTGTTGGCTCTGTGTGCAAGGGGTTTTTGCACTGGTCTTGCTGTGATGTCTATACAGAGATCTTCCCTCCCCCACACCTTTCCCCTGTTTTTGCACTGGTATGTATGGAGATCTGCGCCCCCCCCCCCAAACTTCCATTTGTTGGTTCTGTGTGCAAGGGGTTTTTGCACTGGTCTTGCTGTGATGTCTATACAGAGATCTTCCCTCCCCCACACCTTTCCCCTGCTTTTGCACTGGTATGTATGGAGATCTGCACCACCCCCCACTTCCATCTGTTGGTTCTGTGTGCAAGGGGTTTTGCACTGGTCTTGCTGTGATGTCTATACAGAGATCTTCCCTTCCCCACACCTTTCCCCTGTTTTTGCACTGGTCTGTATAGAGATCTGCTTCCCCCCCCCCCTTGTATTAGAATCCAGGAAGATCTGGTGAGGAGGTAGATGTGGTATCAGCAGTGGCCCCTTTAAGGGTAAGGCCTGGGCATCCAGCAGAGTGTGCTGCACAGCTGCAGCCACTGGAAGGCAATAGGGCCCTCAGGGATATAGGGAGTACCAGAGGCAGAAAGGGTTTGTGGGTTTTGAAGGAGTGCAGGTTGGAGGTAGGGGAAGAGACTGACTGGGTTTATTGAATTTGTAATCTGACTGTGGATTGTGACTGGACCTGGATACCCTGATGGATTTGACTGACCAACCTGGAACCTGACCTTGGACTGTAATTTGGCTTATTGGCTCTGGACTCTGATTTGGTAACTCTGATTGATGGGACTGATTTACTTGGCATCTGTGGACTGGAACTGGACTCACTTTTGCTTGCTGCACTGGTGAGTTGCACAAGGGGGACTGATCAGCCTTAAGCGGGCACGAGGCCCAGTGGTTTGAAATTTGGCAGAACATCACTGTAGCAGAAAGATAATGTGATCCCCTATTTGTGTGCAGCTGCTTTTGTGAGCTTCATAAATTCTGACTCTAGCGATGATGAGTTCTTGGGGTTTCCAGAAAACTAGAGTACTCAAACCTTTAAGTCTCTCCATCTGTTAATGACAGTGATAATGGTTCTTAATGCCACTGTTGACTGCTGTTCACTTTACATGGTTCAAATGTTATTCTGTTATAGTTTATTAAATATTTTATTACACTATTTGGTTCAGAATATTTTTTTCCTTGTTTTCCTCCTCTAAAAACTAGGTGCATCTTATGGTCAGGTGCGTCTTATGGAGCGAAAAATATGGTATATAGATGACATATGCTGTTAGGAATAGTTAAGCTACAGAAGAGTACTCTTCACTTTTTATTTAAAAACTTTTAGCTCAATCAATTTAGTGTTTTTCTAGTTTCATACACCACATAGTGGTACAAAATGAAGCAGGTATGAATGGTTAAGGGGATTTAACATGGCAGTTTTGTGAGTATTGTGCTTGAATTTGCCCTCATGTGGTGAGAGGTGGTATTTATCACACTAGGCCAAAGCTAAATTTGACCTGACTTATTTTAAATGCAAAATCTCTCTGCCCTCCCTCATGCTGTATTTTCAACAAAAATATTAAGTGAACGTGGTTGTAAAATCCCTGGTGGAAACTTTACCGTGTAAAAAATGACATGAGAATTGACCCTAATATCAGCTTTCAGAGAATTTGGAGTTATTAAAATTGCCAATTTCCGCTCATGATTATTAATTGAATGCAATTAGGAAGGCAATGATACTCTATAAATGTAACTGAGTTCTCTAGATAAGAAATAGGAAAGATCTGCTTCTGTCCTGAGAAACAGACATACACATTGTCAAACCACACTAGATTTGGTTTTCAGACCCTATGTTAGATCTAATGTTTGTTTGTTTGTGAAAGAAAAACACTTAAACCAGTCTAAGATTGGAATGGCTTAAAAAAAAAAAACCCTTGTGGCCACTCCACCATGAGCTACCAATATGCTGCACTCAAACACTTTTACATAGTAAGGAATACAACTATCCTTTTTATTTCTTGGCCAACACTGTTCTTAAGAGCTATCACCAGGGATGCTCTTCCTTTCCTTCTAAGTCCTACTCCATGTTTACCATAGCTTTTACCACTTCCTTTGCATTTCAGTGCAGTTTTTTTTTCTATCCCTTCTTTTAACCAGTTCATGATCCCTGCAGAGAGTCTCTTTCAGAGCATCGCAGCTTGAGTTTCTGTGGCTTGAATCTTCTTGCAGGTTCCAACCCTCTGGGTATTGACATCATTCCCTCAATTACAGCGTGCAGCTGGGAGTGTAAGGGGGATGTGGCAAACTCAAGTCTCCTTTGAACAGTTTCCAAGTCACAGTTAGCTAATCCAATGTCAAGAGGCCTCAGATATGTTAACACATGTAAGGACATTCGAGTCTCATTAACTCCCTTTAGGAGAATGTTGCATTACCTAACAGTCTGACATGGTAGTGTTAATAGACATTATGGCACTTCCCTAGCTGAAGACAATTACATGTTTATGTTAGGAAAGAGATGCTTTCATATGAGAAGAATTTATAAAATACATAGAACTTCATTACCTCCATTCGCCCACTTCTAACTACAAACACTGATTAACAGTACTCAGTAAAATCTAAAATAGGCAAACCCAATGCCTTCCCATCAGTGGCATCCTTTCACCATTGTTATACTTTATTATACAAAGGCATTGTTACAGGATTCCTCTGACTCACCCCAACTGTGCTATTCTTGTAGACCTTAGTGGCAGATGAGAAAGTTACCTGCCTATTGTACTCCTAAATAAGAATTCCTTCAAAGGAATGCATAGTTTTCTGTATCATTATAGTCCTCTTGCCCTTTCAAAGGCTTATCTAAGATCTCAGAAATCTGCTTCTTACACTGTTTCCCAGACACAGTCATGTTTTTCTTTTTAAATTCAACAACCCCTTCTGACAATGAAATATGGAAAGGTGATGATTTCCACTGAATTAGGAGGGTGTTAACAATTAAGTGTTTATGTGAACATTCCTACGCTAATGCAATTATAACTATATTCCATGAAGGGCAATAGGAAATTACTCTGATTCTCAAGTGATAGTTCTAAGAAAATTAGATCCTCAATCTTAAATTCATTAGGTAGGTTCTGCAACTCTGATTACAAGCCTAGGATTGCAACAGTTTTTTCTTTCATAGCAATAGTTTCCTCAGTCACTGGAGTATGAAGTCCTTACTTTGGCAATGAACGATGGAACAAGTATTACCAGATTCCCTTTATTTGAGGTTCTTCCAGTTCACTGGACTGAACTGGTTCACAGGGCAAAAACCACAGTTCAAGAAGTGCACCTGCCTTTGGCTGTTTAGAAATGACAACACTTTAGTCAGCACAAATAAACATCTTAAGAGGCAACACTATTTTTTCCTGTAAAATGCTACAACATGCACAGTACAAGCTTCTTTTTCTCCCACACAAAGGCAAAATCCACGGTGCAAAGCCAAGAGCCATACTATCCTCGATCAAAACATACTATCCACATATATAACATACCCACAAGCAATTGCATCACAACATCTGACATTGCAAGCTATGGGTGCATTCTATGAATCCATTGGTTGGCAACCTTAGGATCATTTGAAAGCATGGAGTCTAGCATAACCTGGCACTCCAAGAGTCATCCTTCAAAAAAATCAAAAATCAAAACCAAAACAAAAAAAATCACCACCACCAGAAGGTCCCATGCATGATTGCAAAAAAAAAAAAAGCTTTAAGCTTCCTACCAGACTCAAGAGAAACTCCTAGAACAGCGATTCCCAATGTTTTCCATTTGTGTACCCCTTGGCAGCCCACTTCCATAAATTGTACCCCTCATATTAGCAAAATATGTGTAATTAATATAATTGCTACATGAATTGATGACCAGAAACTAGCAGTTGCTGGGGCTTTCACAGTCAGAATGCCTTGTGGGGCCTACAAGGCAGGAAGGTAGCTAGCTAATATAGACCTGCCTTTTCCCTCCATTACTCAATTCTTTTTCAAGTACCCCTAAATTTCCCAGCATGTTGGAAACCACTGTCCTAGAAAAATCCATACACGTCTATTCCTTCCCTGTGCGACTATTCTCTCCTTTCCATCAGCCACATGACCCAAGCTTTTCTCCCTTGAAGAAAACCAATAATTATTTATTATTATTAGTCTGGAATTTTAAACAGCAGCATCAGTCTCCATCAAAGATAAAAAGACACAAGATAGTTGCATTCAAGAGTGAGACAGCACTAATGTTCTATTTAAGTTGTCAAGTGCAAACTCCTATATTATTCAGATTATGAGGGAAATTCCAAAAGGTTTAATCTTTTTTTTAACCTAAGTACTTCAATATGCAAAATCAGTTGATGAAAGTTTTTTTCTCTGTTTTGCCCTTAACAGTAGAGACGTCTTCTCAAGGTTTGGACCTGGAACCTATTCCTTGATGAATTTTATTTAATTTACATTTATTTTAAGGCTGATACGGGAATTTTGTTGAATAAGAAATTATATTTAACATTTGTATAACCCCACTTTAAGTGTACAAAGCATTTCAGTATATTATGTTGATGCTATCTTTATAATAACCCTGTAAGATGGGCATTATTGTCCCTGTTTTGCAGCTGGGAGGCAAAGGATTGTGAGTGACTTGCCTAAGGCTACCAGGAAGAACCCATGGCAGAGACAAGAGTCCAGTCAAGAAAGACCTGATTCATAGTGCAGTCTCTTAACTGCTGCTCTAGTTCTCTAGTTAACTGCTACTCTAGTTCTAGCAGCTCTCATACTGGAACTCCCAATCTAAAGTGAAGGTGACCAATGAAGTTCACAGTACAATTACTCTTTGACGGAAAAAATATTCCTGGAATTTTGCTCTGCAAATACATTTGTTCTTTAAGACTGTCTCAAAAACTCTGTGTAAAAGGCCACTTGTTTTTGGTGCCTGCTGTATTAGAATTTCTGAAAAGGGATCTAATGGTACATCTCTTATGTTACTAAATCAAAGTCGATACTGTAATTGCTCTCCAACTATAAATTCTTTGTTATCTTTTAGTGGCTATCACTCTACACTCCCCATATTAAACACACAGGTACAAGATGGCCTTAGTCATTAAAAAGAGCTTGCCAAAAGGATGTTAGCACAAGGAATGTGTCAGGTGACAGGGTAGAGCCTCCAAGGACACTGGGATCTGTCAACCTCTGTAACTGTATCCTGGTGGCCTGTCACAGTAAAGTTAATTAGAGACATCTGTAGCATAGAGATCAAGCAGAGGTACTAGTGGCAGCTTATTTGCACTAGAAAGGTACAACTCATGTGGGAGGTAAAGGGAATAGAATCACAGACAGATATGGATCAGTAACATGAGCCTGAACAGTTATCTGAGCCATATTCACTTCTGAAATAAAGCTACTTGATTCAGTGATGCAAATGTAGAACTGATGAAAAGAATAAAATACACTGTTAGCAAACACTTTGATATGCTGGAATTTTAACATGGAGTAAATGGAGTTCTAAGCCACCTGCCAGCACTTTTCATAGTCTATTTCACACTGGCCTGAACTTTTTATGCTTATCTTTCTCTTTTCATTGTCCATTCAGAATCATTGTCCTTCATTTTTGTAGCACAGTTTGGTCTGTTTCCTGTGATGAAACAGGAACATACCTTGTGCTCAACTCCGCCAAATTCAGAGCCCCGTGTTGAGCTGGCTTCTTGATTCTGCGCCTGCTAAAGAGCCACCACAGAGAAGCCCCACTACGGGGCTACTTCTCTTACTCGGGGGAAGGGGATGAATGTGGTGGCTCCCCTGTGGCTGCCTGGTTGTGCTCAGGATGCTGTGGCAGCCATTTCTGATGCTGTGGCAGCTCCACGCGCTAGGCAGCTCAGGATTGTCTGAAAGTCAATGTCTGCCAATATGATGCAGAAAATAGCTATCCATGTAAAACTAATATCCCCAGACCCATTTTATTTAACGAAATATTATATAATCAACACACACTAGTAATAAAGAATTTAATTTTTTTTTTAAAAAAACTTATGCTTCCAAGCATGTGTTGTTAATTAAACCAAAGACAATTACAACTGTGCATTAACAACTCAATGGCTTGTTTATTTTCTAGCTCATGAAGAAAAGACATGGCAAAGGTGAGCCAAATGTGATGAACAGAATGCTTGAGAAAAACTTGTTTCAGCCTATTCCTCGCCTAAAATAGAGCCAGATAAAGACTGTATTCAGCTTTCCATGACAATGTATTGTGTGTTCATCAAGCACATAATAACACTGCCCCATTATAATACCATTGCCCTGTTCCAGCAAGGAAAGACTTCCATGCATGTACAAGGGACCTCTGCTTTACAATGGTAATCCATTCTGGTGCACCCATTGTATAGGGAAAATATCATAATGTGAATCCAAGAGCACATTGTTTTTGGTAATTTTTTCCAAGAGTTTCTGTCCATACACTACTGTCAAGGTATTACAAAAGTTGCTACTGGCTGAAATGCTACCAAAAGTTTCCCTTTTTGCATCACTGATTGGCTTATAGGGAAGGAAGCAATTTCAACAGAGACTTCAGATGATCATACAGGCTGCTTTCAATCTTGACTAACAAATCTGCTAGGGATTTCCGCTTCCATTTTTTTTTCCAGAGCTGGAAGGTGTCTGATTAAGGGCAGGAGGGGCTTTCCTTCTTGGTTCTTGAACAGCTTACTTCTCATTAGAATCTCAAAACACATAGACGAACAGGCCTTGCTGAGGGAGAGTTAGCATGGCTTCTTTAAGGGTAAGTCTTGCCTCACAAACCTTAAAGAATTCTTTGAAAAGTTCAACAGGCATGTGGATGTGGGAGAACCCATAGACATTATATATCTGGACTTTCAGAAGGCGTTTGACACAGTCCCTCACCAAAGGCTACTGAAAAAACTCCACAGTCAGGGAATTAGAGGGCAGGTCCTCTCCTGGATTGAGACCTGGTTGAAGACCAGGAAGCAGAGAGTGGGTGTCAATGGGCAATTTTCACAATGGAGATAGGTGAAAAGCGGTGTGCCCCAAGGATATGTCCTGAGACCGGTGCTTTTCAACCTCTTCATAAATGACCTGGAGACAGGGGTGAGCAGTGAGGTGGCTAAGTTTGCAGACAACACCAAACTTTTCTGTGTGGTGAAGACCAGAAGTGATTGTGAGGAGTTCCAGAAGGATCTCTCCAAACTGGCAGAACGGGCAGCAAAATGGCAGATGCGCTTCAATGTCAGTAAGTGTAAAGTCATGCACATTGGGGCAAAAAATCAAAACTTTAGATATAGGCTGATGGGTTCTGAGCTGTCTGTGACAGATCAGGAGAGAGATCTTGGGGTGGTGGTGGACAGGTCGATGAAAGTGTCGACCCAATGTGTGGCGGCAGTGAAGGCACTGCCTCGCCAGTCCCTGCAGCAGCCATCCCTGTGTGCGGGGAGCCCTGCGTGAGCGCCTGCAGGGCGCCCCTGGTCAGGGATAGGGAGAATGGAGCGATCTGCTCTGCCTCTGCAAAAGCAGAAGCGGAGCGTGATCGCCCCACTCTTTTTTCCTGACCTGGGGAGGCCTGCAGGCGCTCGCACAAGGCTCTCTGCACACAGGGACAGCTGCTGCAGGAACTGGAAGGTGCACCCCAGTACCTGCAGCCCTGTCAGAAGGGAAAGTGGAGCGACCATGCTCCGCTTTCAGTTTTGTGGAACGGGGCACAATCGCTCCACTTTTACTTTTCCTGACCGGGGGAGCCCTGCCAAAGGCGGCGTAGGGTTCCCCACACCCCCGGGAGGCTGCAGGAGGCTTGGGCAAGTGCACCCAAGCCCATGCAGCCCCCCTGAGGCAGCGCCCCTGCCTTTCCCCTGTCTCCTGGCTGCCCCCGCCCCTTAAGGGGGCAGAAGCCAGGACCCAAAGGCTGGGGTATCATGACGCCCCAGTTTGAATACCACTGTTCTATGGGATCATACTGCAAGATAGTTTTTCCATATATGTTTAGCTTAAGCATATATGTTGAGGTCATCTTATCCCTATGCAATCGGTTGTAAACACTCGTAGAAAAGAATAATAAAATGTGACTCCCAAAACATGCCTTAAATACAGCTCACAAACATTACCCGTGTCAACCTATTGTTGCACATAGGTAGTAAACTGAGTTCCCTGTGGCTTCATAACTTTGTCTAACAAGCCATCAATCAAAGGAAGGTATTTAGAAAGAGACCAACTGATTGGTTGCAGTGGGATTTCTGGACATTTTAAATGATATGCACTGAAAATACATGAGAAAGAATTCTAACACTGAAAAAACTGCCTGACAAAGCTATGACAGATATATAATGCCATGATAGAAATAGTACTCATTATGTCATATTTAATAACCCACTTGTGCCACATTACACAGCTGTTTCTGTTACATGTGGTGCCAAATACGATTTCTTAGGTTTTTTTCCTTCCCTAATTAATGAAGAATAAAAATCATACTAGCAGCACCATGACTATGTAGCATACAAAAATCTGGCTGTGAAGAGAGAGAAGGGTAAGCATCTAGACAAGTCATTTCCTGAAAATTAATAAATTTGAGCAAGCAGTCAGAAATTTTGCTTAACAGAGAATCTGTTCTCACAGGTTTACATGGAATAATTAGCACTGAAGGAACACTGATCGAGACTTCTAACATAGAAGTCCAGCCGTGGTATTACAACAAAGGTTTTGTAAATTTCAGAAGCTATCTACACAGATGCCGGGGGGGGGATATTTTTATTTTCCCCACCCTCCCTACTGGGTGCACCAGAACCCATTAAGTGCTTTAGAATTTGATAGATTTAGATTTCCATGAACATAATTGGCAAAGTCATAACGAACTGGATAAAAGAATTTAAATATAAATTTCCAAACCTATACACTTGTGAACTTCTAGATAGCTTGTAAAAATGGGGAGGGGTAATGCAAGAAGGAGATAGTAAACAGGCTAACAAGAATTGATCACTCTTAATAAATAGGACAGGTGTCTTTCTGTACCATACATAGGTCCCTCAGTATCTATTTTTGAAAATAGGACTGTTGCTTTATTCGTTCATTAACTTTGTCAGTGAAACCGTAGATCATTCTTCTTTAGTCAGCACTTTAAATTAAATATACACATTTAGATAATTTTACCACCCAGTGATAGTAAGAATGTATAAAACAGTTACCTACACACATTGTTCCCTGCAAGCTGCCTAAGCACCACGCAGCTGAAAAACATTGTTGTAGGACCTCTCTTCCCTTTATTCTCTTATCTCTGAGGATGCCTGCTAGAGAGAAGCCAGGCAACTTGTGCAGATCACTGACAGAAGTGAATGCAGATCATTGATAGCTGTGATTTGTAAGGAAGGAAGCCATGTGTGTGTGGTAGTACGCAGGCAAAAGTGTGATTTGGTTCTGAGCCATCTCCAAAAGGATATCATGGGGGAAAGGTAGAAAGAACACTGCTTCTTGTACAAAGTACAGAGGTGCAAAGAAAGGCTACCAGAATTGATTTTTTTTTTTCATTTAGGAAAAAAAAGAGAGTGAGGAAGGTGGGGTGAACATAAGAACATAAGAACAGCCCCACTGGATCAGGCCATAGGCCCATCTAGTCCAGCTTCCTGTATCTCACAGCGGCCCACCAAATGCCCCAGGGAGCACACCAGATAACAAGAGACCTCATCCTGGTGCTTTCCCCTACATCTGGCATTCTGACTTAACCCATTCCTAAAATCAGGAGGTTGCGCATACACATCATGGCTTGTACCCCATAATGGATTTTTCCTCCAGAAACTCGTCCAATCCCCTTTTAAAGGCGTCTAGGCGTGGAGGTGGAGAACTATGATGGGGAAGATAGAGGTTTATGAAATTAGACAGTGGTTGGACTGGGAAGCAGAAAGAATGAACCTCAAAAGGTATCACCCAGAAAGATACATCTTAAGGAAGTTTGATAATCAAGTCCCACTTCCAGGTTTAATCCTTGGCATGCCCAAGAAGGGCTGCAATTTCTAGTAACAGACTCTGGTTTAGAGTCTATGGCTGCAATCCTATGCACATTATGAAAAGATGCAACAGAAAGAAGGTTGCTGGTAGCTCACTGCACAAAAATGCAGGCTAGGAGCCAAGCAAGACAGGTTCAAGCCCATTCCAGGGGCTGGCCTCATCCAGCAAGACAACTGAGTAGGAAGGATCTTGGCGAGGTTCCTATGGAGCCCCACACTACCACAGTGTCCCACCATGCCCTTACACACAGGGAAGTGATGCTTCTGTGTTCTGGAGGGTCACTCATGACCCCAGGCAGCCTCTGTAGAGTTGCGGGGCAGGGCTGGGGGATTTAAGGCCAGGGAGGCAAATGAGGAGGAGCAGAGATTAGCAGTAACAGAGGAAAAAGGTTTGAATGGAAGAAGAAAAGAGGACACTGCAAGGGGGCAGACAGGGCCAACAGGCAGAGAGTGGAAAGAGCAGGAGAAAGCCAGAAAAGAGGGGGAAAGGGGGAGGCTGGAAGGATTGGGATAGAGAGACAGTGAAGGAAGAGATGGAGGGGAGCATGGGAGAAAGTGCTCTTCTAAGGGGACGAAGAAGGAATGAAGGAGAACCAAAGAGGGCAGAGGCCACAGAGAGTATGGGACAGAGCCAGGGAGAAATGAGATGAAGCATCAGCTCCCTGGTTACAGCTGGTCTATAGGCCAGAGATATAGAACTGCTCCCCCTACTGCCAGAGACCCCAATATACTTCCATGCTTTCAGAGACCAAAAGTTCTATCTGGGTCACTTTAACTGGGTGCAGAAGGTCCTCAAACCAAGCAAAGGCTAAGGCTACTTGCAAAGGCAAAGAACCTCCCTCTAAAGGGCTACAATGAGGAAGCCCAGAAATTCAGAACAGATGGCAGCAAAAGGGGGCATCTAAAGAGGTATTCAAGAACAGACTGTAGACAAAACCCTCAAATAAACCCATCCTGGATAGCATCTGATTGCAATTAATCCTTCATTTCCTCCCACTGGACACAAAGGCAAGTCCACATGTCCTTCCTAAACCCTGCAATGTCAAACCACCCCCTCGGGAGGGGTGCAGAGCAAGGGTTGCATGTTACAGGCCCAGGTGTTATTCTCATCTGATCTCCCAAGGACAGGCAGAGGATTTCAGTGGGAGTGAAGAACACTGAGTGAACAGGCTGAGCTGATCAAGAGAGATTTGGCTTCAAAAGCCACTGTCTGCAGTTCCTGGATGAAGTGGAACTGATTACCAAAGGAGGTGGTGTGTTCTCACTGGGGAGATCACTGGAGATCTTCAAGGTAAGGCTTCACATGCACCTTTTGGATATGCTTCGGAGAGGATTTTCCTGCTTCAAGCAGGGGGGGTTCGATTAGATGTCCTTGAAGGCCCTTTCCAAATCTATGACTCCAAATCTATGAAAAGGCAAACAAACAGAATTAAATAGACAAGGAAAACAGCACATTTTCCTCACTGTGGTGCTAATTCACATTGGGTTCAGTTATGCAGAACAAATAACTGAGCAATATTGATGCAGTGGTGTTGAAATCAAATCTTTTTATTTGACCTGGCTTTGGTGGCAATAAAAGACAGCCGGGGGGGGGGGCGGCGCAAAGAACATCTAATACAAATTAGGTCTAGGAATGAATTTGCAAAGACACTAGCCACCACAGCAGCTAAACAGGAATGGAAAAGTGTTATGCCAGTGATTCTCGAACTTTTCCAGTTCGCGCCTCCCCTGATCCTTGTAGCCATTGGCCATGGCTCCCCATTACAACACCTCACCTCAGTTACCCCCAAAATGGGGATGAAGGTGTTATAATTATACACTAGAAACAAGGCTGCCAGCACTCTGAGGCTGCAATCCTAACCAAACTTACCTGAGTGTAAGCCCCATTGAACAAAATAGGACTTACTTCTGAGTAGACCCATTTAGGATTGTGCCGAGTTTGTTTGTGCCCTGAGAATGAACTAACAAAGCCATTTGGGGGGGGGGGGGAATTGAATCCACAACACTTAATAGTCCTGCAACATTTCCTGTGGATGTGGAAAAGTGGAAGTTCTTTCCCTTGTAACCTGTGTTAAAACTTTCTGTACCTTCAATTTTAGGCATGCATTGTTGAATGTTTCGTCTCATCAGAAACAACCAGTTCAGTCACAATAACTGTAACATTTAGGCCAGTGTTTCTCAACCAGTGGTACGGGTTCAACCACTGGTACTTGAAGTAGTGTCTGGTGGTACTTGTGGGATGCTGGAAAGTTGCTGCCAGGTGGTGTGACAAGCAATGTGATATAACAGACATCAATAGGAGGTTCAGCTCAGTGGGCAGAGCTCAAAAGCATGCTTTTCACACACTCTAAAAAGTCTTCCTGTCCACCCTGAGCCTCTTACTGGTGTTTGTCACATTGTATCAAGCCTCTCAACCCAGAATTGGCAATGACGTCATCACCCAGTTACTTCCGGTGGTACTTCCAATAGGTGGATCGTGCAAAGTATTACAGCAGGGGATAAACATTGAGAAATGCTGCTTTAGGTCAAGGCATAATTTATGGACTTTTGAGACTATGGATTGTTACTGCCCATACTGGAATGGAACACTGGTGGTCTAGGAAATTCCAAATCAATTTGCACTATAAAACGGCTTTTTGTCACCTTAGCTTCCATTGCATTGTATCATTTTTAAAATCATTGGTTCCATTTTCTTTAAAAAACTACTTTGCAACAAGAGAAAGAGAAACAGAGCAAGCCAGCTATTTTATCTAATTTGAGAAATTTGCCTGTGCAGGATAATCAAGTTACTATTAAAGGAACTTGTGTGCTTAAACTATGATAGAGAAATCAGAGAAAGTCCTAACTTCTCTAAAGTGGCAGCTGAAGTAGCCTCATATACTACAGCTTCAGTGTTTTATCTATATTCTCAACTCCATTTAAATATCAGGGCAGTGAAACTGTAACATGAATTAAATAGTTGTTAAAGATTAAAAAAGATTTATTTACAATATGCATACTCTATGAATCCATGTGCACATGCACATGTATATATAAAGGGATTAAAAAACTGATTGCAATTTAGGCATGCTACAAATAATACATGCCTAATATTTTACCAGATTAGACACTGTATTCAGTTACTTGTAGAATTGCCAACATCAACCATTCAGGCTGAAAACATCCATGCTGGGTCTTTTAATTTCTGCTGTTTACCCACAATTACAAACATTGCATGCAGATGTGGCTCAAGTGAAGGGGGATTACCAGTACTGAACTACCAGTTCCTCCAAGTGTTCAATCTGAGATTCTTCAGCACGCACACAAAACGTACAGGAAGTTGACCTTTACATTTGTAGGTTCAGTGATTTTAAACAGAATGCTGTATTGGCCACTTTTTTAGGGCACAGTGATGAGAATTTCCAGGAGACTGCCTTAAGGCTGCACACTTGTTGCCGTATCATATGGCACATGCATCAGTTTACAGGGAAGAAAAAACAAACTCAAACACAAGATTTTCTGCCAAACACCTGCCCCCTCTTCTCTTTCCATGCCAGCTCTCTCCTCCCCCCTTCCTCCCTCTCTAAATACCTTGATACTGGGCAAACTAATTAATAATGCGTCAGCTCGCTCATGATTAGTTTAGCTTGGAGCTGCCAAAGTGGCTCTGAGTAACAAAAGGAATTCCTCTGGGTCTTGTCATGACATCATTTTTGCAATATAGCTGGTGATGGCAGAAAATGAAGCTGGTATTTATACAAGGGTATTACAGGAAGGCCCTCCCGCACCAGACTTAAAATGACAAAATGTCAGCTGCAATCATATTCCAGGCTTTGGTCTCCTTCTGTAACCTCTTTCTTTTTATATACGTGTGACACTAACAGAAAAATAAATTGAAAAGAGCACTGAGGCAGAGTGTATTTCACGCACGGGTGCCAATGTTTCATATCTCATGAACCTCGGGAAAACAATTCATTGAACTAATTAGTTTACAGTGTTTAAGCTGCTTGTTTCCCGTCTTTAATCTTCTTTATGCAATACTGTGAACAAAGCCATATAATCTTTAGACTTTTTTTCTTATACAGTTTAACAAATATAATCTTTTTTTATTTCTGAAGATTACTTCATTTAGACATCAAACTGTCTCTCTTTTCTCCTTCTCAGGGCAGGAGATAAACAAGGTAGCATTACTTCTCATGAGTTTCAAATAGCCTCCCACATTTAAAAAGTAACTAAGCTCTTTTACGGTCAATAAAGTCACCAGAATTATTTAACTTATTTAGTTTGATTTGGTTTTCAGCTGTTGAAATAAGCAATCAGGCACAATACTACTAAAATGAACTAAATACACATGTGGCTCCTGTTGGCTGGTGGTCAGCCACTGCTAAACATCCTTACAGGTTCATTTCCCTGAACCTTGCTTCACCCCCCCCCCCACATCTGCCTGAAAAATTCCACACACCGGATCAAGATGACAACTAAAATTTGCTGCTGATTCCTGGGATTTTCCTCTTCCATGTATGATGAACACAGATTCCCTCCTCTTTTGCTAGTGCAGGTACCACCCAAACCACAAACGAGTCAAAGTGTAGAGACTAGATCAGGGGTGTCAAACTCATTTCATACAGAGTGCCGAAGTTAGCATTCAGGGCTCCAGCTGAGGGTCAGAATTGATGTCATTAAGTAGAAAGTGACATCATTAAGCAGCTAATGGCCAGAAATCACACCCTGTTCTCATATAGAAACTCATTAACTGCAAATGACAGAAGAGAAAGTACGCAATTCTTGATCATATTTCAAGATTTGGGAAAGCCCAATTTTCATGTGGGCTGTCATTTCAGCTGTAATACCTCACAGCTGAGAGCCTGAGGGTTGGATAAAAAGCTTCCAGGGGCCGCATCCAGCTCCCGGGCCTTATGTTTGACACCCCTGGACTAGATCACAACTACAAGAGACTGGGCTCAAAACACAAGGAGGGGGGGAAATAGGAAACAAACTGCTTGTAACTGGGCGAGTAAATAAATTTGATAATCCTTGCTAATCCTCCATCCAAGTATTTGAGCCATGAGAGCTAGAAAGAAGCTGGCAAATGCACTGCTTCACATGTAACATTTTACTAGGCCACTTTATTTAAGACTGTAGTCTCACTGAAAAGTAAACATTTTTGTAAACTAAAGGTTTTTATAAGCAACTGTTTTCCACAACTAAAGTATTAGCCAAGTGTAGAATAATTTGTTACCACAGTAACTACAAGGGATGCAGCCACAAAAGACAGATGCATAAATAATTTTTTGGATAGGAATCAACAAGAATTTGTTCTCCCCTTTAAGGCTCCCTAGATCATATATTTTGCATGAGAAACAAACTCCAAGTAGACAAATTTATCTTGGCAATATTAACTTTTGACAATGCCACTTCTGAATACTTATTCCTGCAAAGGTGATGGAACACCCAATTTAGGCATTTATTCACACATTTCACTCTGCATCATTAAAAGAAAGTCCATGCTGTCAGCAGTATTTTCTGTGCTGGCTTTTTGCTTGCTTTAGAACTGTTTACTGTCCCTCAGTGCCTATCTGCACTAAAGTTCATTCCGTCCTTAATTGTCAGATTCATAGTAACTCTTAATTAGTCTAGAACAAGTAACACAGCCATGATGTTATGAGTCCCAAATACTATGGGGAACTGTGACCTGGTGCACACTGGGGACATTTCCACACTCACCAAGAGTTCATGACTAACTGAACTAGAAGCTAGCAAGAAGGAAGACTCTGAAGATACCTAAAGTCATATAGCTACTCAGGGATTTAAAGAGCACCTGAAGGTTTGCCTTTGAATGCATTAAAGGTTATAGAAGTATTTATGCCAATGATTGAATGGCTACACTTTTAATTTAGTTTATTGAGACCTCACACTGATATCCTAATATATGCATTTTAAAGTATTATCTAGCCAAAAAATTAGTATTAGTAACAGCCAGGTTACTAATAAAAGGGTTCCTTCATTCCTCCTTTGTATCCTAACAACTATGTGAGTTACATCAGGTTAAAGTATTTGTATGTAAGGAAATCTACACTTACTTTGATCAGCAACCACAGACAGCAAATCAACGCTCAAAGGGGAACCACATACTTTAGACCAAGTTCAGGGATTTCTACCCCAATTTCATTGGTCTAAACCAGGGGTCTAAACCTACAGCCCATGGACCAGATCTGGCCCACCATCTGAAATCTGGCCTGTACTCTCCAACCCATAGAAGAGTGATAGGTGGCACTTTTCCCCAGGAAGCGGCAGCGGCGCTGTGAGGCTGGGCAGGTGATTCTGCCATCACCTGCTAGTCTAGTGTGTGGCAAACTGGACAAAAGGCTTCATTGCCTACAATGGAGCACAATGTGAAGGCGGTGCTGGGCAGTGCAATGGCAGCAGCAGCAGGGAGTGTGCACTGGGGAAGGCAGTAACTCCATGGATTTTTTTGGTGTGATGCTGCTTTGACACTAGGGCCAAAAAGACTTGTACTTTAGTGAGCTGGATGGTTGCGTTTGCTCATTCTCAACCTGCTCATCACTGTTCCCTCTAGCATGAAGCTGAGCTCTTCACAGAACTTGGTAACCCAGAAGTTTGGCAATGTGATGACATCACATTGGCCCCTATGCCAAAAAAGATTGCTGACTCCTGGTCTAAAGTCTTCAACTAAATCAGTTACCTCTTAAAAATGTAGCACATATAGCAAGCCTCAGTGAATACATGCTAAATGTTCTGCTTCCTGTTAATGGCCAGTTATTCTTCTCCCTGCAGTGAGCAGGTTGCTTGCCTGCATGTCACATTCTTCAGTTAAGCAATAATGTTCCTCTGTTAAGAAACACCCGTGCTTCAACTGCTACTAAGAAAAAGGTACTGTAATGGGTACGGGGGCTGCTATTTATATAGGGTTCCTCTGTAATCCATGGTTTCTGTATCTGCAGGGGGGAAGCAGAACCTCCTTAGATATGGAGGGATGCCTGTATACTGTAAAAACAGGAACCTTGAATTTCCATAATTATTATATTTCAATAAGTATTAAAATGAATTTGATCACTTGACAAGGAAGAGAGCTCTTTTCCCTAACTACTTGTTCTGCAAACTCAGCAAAGGCTATGAAAGTCAATCTGTGTTCTTTCCAGGTCAACCATCTTCACCAGTGAAGAGATTCTGCAAATATAAACATGTAAGTAGGACACTATTATTTTTAATATCCTTCCTGAGACAACCAAAACAATTCTAAAGCCCAGCAGAAAACTACCACAACTCCATTGAACAAGGATATAAAGCTTGCTATGTGGTAAATTAATAAAACACCCAACTACTTGCTAATTACATCCTTCCACCACTCAGCATCCCAAGTACCTCTACTTTGTGACAAGTATCATCTTATAATACAAAAAGGAAAGATTGCATGATCACTATAATCATTATTTGCTAACAACAGAAACAAAAAGCACCTTAAGTAAGTACCCTCACTTGAAACAACCTTGTGGGGAAAGAATTCTAATAAATGTACAAGATGAACTGCAGAATCTTTTATCAGTTTTAGAGCTCATCGTAAGGTCCAAAACAGGAACTTTTTGGTTGTTTTAATGCATCTCTCATATGTTCTTCTCCCAAGACAAGACTGTACTAAGAAAAGAATGATGAGCCATTTGAAGGGAATACAAATTAAGATGAGGTCAGTCCTTCGAGTCCGACTCTGTATAGGAAGAAAGGATGCACTTTTAGCAGAAGGCATGTGCCTATCTTTGTTACGACAATAAAGACAACCACAAAGAAGGTGTGAAAAGAGTGAAAACTGTAAAGGTCTCTATGATCAGAAGACAGCAAACAAAACTAGAATTTATGAACCCAATATCAATTATTTTGATCATTTTTTGTTAACCAGAATTATTCTGTTTTAATCTTTCGCAAGCAAACATAAGCTCAGTAAACTGATAAAAGCCTTTAAAAGCTGTTCACCCCCCCCCCCTTTGAGGGCCTGCTTTATCTACAGAGTTGTTATTGGAAATGAATTACTGATAAGGGGGAAAAAATTAAAGGGTTCAGCAGCACATTGCAAGAGGTAACTGGAGTCTTGATTCTTACCACACCTTTCTTGTTCCTACTTCAACCAGCACACTATCAACACCTCCACCAGTCCAGTTTACCATTCACAAATTCATAGCAATTGCTGAATTGTAAAGCATAAAATAAATTCCTAGTATTTTCAACTTGACTTCATAGGAGTCAATAATCTCCAAGTCTGTATAATTATCATTATAATTTACCTCTTTCACTTTCAGAAGAGTTTCTCTGCATGACTATGCATTTTGAAAGGGTTTGTGCTGTTGTTCCTTAGTCAAGCAACTTTATTTATGGCATGATCAAGCCCATATCTGAGGCAAATTCGGAGATGGTTTTAGAAACCTCTGTGCACTGAAATGATCACCAAGATCAAGTGCACTGGTAACCCTCAAATTCAACTCACAGGAGCTACACATACTTTCAGTTCTTTTGCAGTTTTGCTCAATTGGTCAGAGCATGAAAACAGAAGCCCTCTGTGACACTAGCACACTCATGCTAGGTTTTTTAATTGAGCATGTTCCACCTAGAACCAGGCTTGCAATCATCCTGGGGGAGTCTTTTATTGGACAAGGCACAAGCCCAGATCACAGGGGCTTACCAGGCCATGTTCCTATAATATCATCAGCTATATGGACTTCTTAGGAGTTGCTGGCCAAGGGAGGCAGGATTCAGCATCTTATTTACCAAGTTTCTAGCCTTGATTGAAAGTTCCATGAACAAAATTACCAGAAGAGCAGTTTGGTGTGAAAAACTGGAAGCAACTTACTGGCTATAGGAGACCAGTCTTTGCTGATCTGATATAGACACTGATGTGTTGCTCTATATTCTAAAGAAATCACAATTGTTGTAGGACAATTTCATGAGGACCTTCACTCATGAAATGTTTCTTTGCCTAGAGCAGGAGTGTCAAACTCATTTCATACAGTGGGCCGGATAGCATTCATGATACCAGTTGGATGCCAGAAGTGATGTCACTAAGCAGGAAGTGATGTCATTCAGCAGGTCATGACCAGAGATAAGCACTTTTTCTCATTTAGGAACTCAGCTGCAAGTGACAGAAGAGAAAACATGCAAATCTTGACCATATTTTCAAGATATGGGAGAGCCCAATTATCATGCAGGCTACCCTTTAAGCACTGACATCTCTGCCCAGCTAAGCAGTGAGAGCAGCTGATGGTGATGCTGGGAGAACCCAAGGGCTGATAAAGGGCTTCTGCGGGCCACATCTGGCCCCAAGCCTTATGTTTTGACATCCCTGGTCTAGAGGGTCATTGATGCTGTTTTTCCCCAGGGACCACTAAAAGCCTCCTGCTAAGTTTGTGTATAAAAAGAAGTACTGTCTTGGCAGTTAATTGCTACCAGTTTTATTAAATAATTTCAACTGCTTATTATTCTACCAGTTTTTCTATATCTGCTACTTGAATAATTTTCTTCTCATGTACAACACCAATGCCTGCTGGTAGCCATCTGTAGTTACAAACCTGGACATGTTTTCACCCTAAAGCTGTAACCGTTCCCTCTTGAAACTAACAGAAATGGACAGAAGATGAGAAATTACAGGCCCCAAGAACTGATGTGCATATCTGGGTGCAAACCTGGTTGGCAGAAGTCTTCATCCAGCTCTCCAGAAAATATTGACTAATGACTAAACAGGAATAAAGCCCCTTTTAACATTTTCCCCCACACTAGAATTGAGTTTATTTCTCCTGCAAACTTGCTTCTCTACTCTGTCAGACTGAGCCATTTTTATTCTAACGTCTTATTTCAACAGTGGAAAAAACAAGACTGTGGGTGCCCTAAGGTGGAAATATTACCAACCTAGCCACATCAATCTTCCATGCAAACGAACCACAGATCACAAAGCAAGTAAACCAAAGAGAAAATGTGGGGGAGACCAAATAAATGTAACCGGGTCAGTATTACCATGCTTTGAAGGCATTCTACAAGGAATGCATTTTTCCCCAGTGAAACTGCACTAATCAATAGCTAGAAGCAGCTGTGACTTGGCACTGTGACAGTCTATTGAGCAGAGACTTGGTTTTTGTTGTTGTTGTTTATCAAAGTGCCATACCAGTGTAGCCTGATCCCTGATGCTGCCACTATCTGCTGCCTATTAAATTAGCTTCTCACAAATAAAGATTTCAGCATTGTGAGACCTTTTTTTGTTCGTTTAGATTCCTCACAAAATACTAACTCAGTGGGAAACAAAAATGGGAGGGGACAGAAAGGAAGGGAAAATAATCACTTATTGCATAGGGAGAATAGATGCTGAAATTTTTTGCCAGATATGCCTAAAAACAAAATATGATTTATATACAAAAGAAAGAAGGCAAAAGAAATGTAAGAAGGTGATACGGGAGGCCAAGAGAGACTATGAGGAACGCACGGCCAGCAACATTAAGGGGAATAATAAAAGCTTCTTCAAATATGTTAGAAGCAGGAAACCCGCCAGAGAAGCGGTTGGCCCACTGGATGGTGAGGGAGGGAAAGGGGAGATTAAAGGAGACTTAGAGATGGCAGAGAAATTAAATGAGTTCTTTGCATCTGTCTTCAAGGCAGAAGACCTCGGGCAGATACCGCTGCCCGAACGGCCCCTCCTGACCATGGAATTAAGTCAGATAGAGGTTAAAAGAGAAGATGTTTCAGACCTCATTGTTAAATTAAAGATCAATAAGTCACCGGGCCCTGATGGCATCCATCCAAGAGTTATTAAGGAATTAAAGAACGAAGTTGCTGATCTCTTGACTAAAATATGCAACTTGTCCCTCAAAACGGCCACGGTGTCAGAAGATTGGAGGATAGCAAATGTCACACTGATCTTTAAAAAGGGAAAGAGGGGGGACCCGGGAAACTATAGGCCGGTCAGCCTAACATCTATACTGGGTAAGATGGTGGAATGCCTCATCAAAGATAGACTCTCAAAACACATAGACAAACAGGCCTTGCTGAGGGAGAGTCAGCATGGCTTCTTTAAGGGTGAGTCTTGCCTCACAAACCTTGTAGAATTCTTTGAAAAGGTCAACAGGCATGTGGATGCAGGAGAACCCATGGACATTAGATATCTGGACTTTCAGAAGGCATTCGACACGGTCCCTCACCAAAGGCTACTGAAAAAACTCCACAGTCAGGGAATTAGAGGGCAGGTCCTCTCCTGGATTGAGACCTGGTTGAAGATCAGGAAACAGAGTGGGTGTCAATGGGCAATTTTCACAATGGAGAGAGGTGAAAAGCGGTGTTTCCCAAGGATATGTCCTGAGACCGGTGCTTTTCAACCTCTTCATAAATGACCTGGAGACAGGGATGAGCAGTGAGGTGGCTAAGTTTGCAGACGACACCAAACTTTTCCGAGTGGTGAAGACCAGAAGTGATTGTGAGGAGCTCCAGAAGGATCTCTCCAGACTGGCAGAATGGGCAGCAAAATGGCAGATGCGCTTCAATGTCAGTAAGTGTAAAGTTATGCACATTGGGGCAAAAAAATCAAAACTTCACATATAGGCTGATGGGTCAGGAGAGAGATCTAGGGGTGGTGGTGGACAAGTCGATGAAAGTGTCGACCCAATGTGCAGCAGCAGTAAAGAAGGCCAATTCTATGCTTGGGATCATTAGAAAAGATACTGAGAACAATACAGCTATTATAATGCCATTGTACAAATCTATGGTAAGGCCACACCTGGAGTATTGTGTCCAGTTCTGGTCGCCACATCTCAAAAAGGACACAGTGGAAATAGAAAAGGTGCAAAAGAGAGCGACTAAGATTATTACGGGGCTGGGGCACCTTCCTTATGAGGAAAGGCTAAAGCGTTTGGGCCTCTTCAGCCTAGAAAAGAGGCGCCTGAGGGGGGACATGATTGAGACATACAAAATTATGCATGGGAAAGATAAAGCGGATAGAGAGATGCTCTTTACACTCTCACATAACACCAGAACCAGGGGACATCCAGCAAAATTGAGTGTTGGGAGAGTTAGAACAGACAAAAGAAAATATTTCTTTACTCAGTGTGTGGTTGGTCTGTGGAACTCCTTGCCACAGGATGTGGTGACAGCATCTGGCCTAGATGCCTTTAAAAGGGGACTGGACAAGTTTCTGGAGGAAAAATCCATTACAGGTTACAAGCCATGATGTGTATGTGCAACCTCCTGATTTTAGAAATGGGCTATGTCAGAATGCCAGATGCAGGGGAGGGCACCAGGATGAGGTCTCTTGTTATCTGGTGTGCTCCCTGGGGCATTTGGTGGGCCGCTGTGAGATACAGGAAACTGGACTAGATGGGCCTATGGCCTGATCCAGTGGGGCTCTTCTTATACAATTCATATATACTGACTTTCCTTACCTGAGCCACTACTTCTGTGTTTCACTATGACACCTCTTTACAAACAAAGGAAATGTAGGCTTCCGTGGTGCAGTAATCTTTCATAGTTTTTTAGGGAACATTTTCAAATGCAGTGCTTTTGGCACTGGGTGGCTTCACTGAGGAAGAAATCATTCAATCCCTGGCATCTTCATAAAGGGATGAAATTGCTGAAGGAATCAAGGTTGTCTTCTTTAGAAGTCTAAGAGTAGATCATACATTTCATGCTTTCTGCATGATGGGTGATGTTTCAATATACAGTCACTGTTGATTGAACAACCTGGATGCTAACTATGCAAAGTGCTAAGAATTGATCCTTGTGCATTGGAACACCTAGATGCAGCCGAGTCTCCTGCCAAAATCCAGCAGTTCACACTTAAGTACATTTGATAGAAGTTCCAAGAGAGAAGCAGTGAAGGCTTTCTATACCTTTAGATCTGGTTTGCTTAAGCAGATAGATCAGTATTTAATGGACTGTGGGTCAGGACCAACTAGGTGGGTCATGAGCCAATTTCAGGTGGGTCCCCATTCATTTTAACATTTTGTTTTTAATATATTAAGCTTGATGCTACCATGGTATGTGACTGCATTTTGGAAAATGTTACAGATCTATACTTTAACAAGCTATTATGGATATTCTTTTAACAATGAGAGTAAATGGGACTTACTCCTAGGTAAGTGTGGGTAGGATTACAGCCTAGGATTTTCCTGCTTGGTGATGTCATTTCCAGTCATTTCATCACTTCCAGTGCGTCCTGACAGATTCTCATTCTAAAAAGTGGGTCCCAGTGCTAAAAGTGTGAGAACCAGAGATCATCATGCTCTGAGACTCCAAGAAGGCCACTCATTTCATTACAGTATCATTTGTTGGCTAGTCATAGTTATTCTCAGATGGAATAGTTTTATTGGTAACATACCAGGACTGAGAAGTTCAAAAAGTACTGCCATTGTTTAGAATGCATGGGCCTAAGAAATTCTAGAAGCATCACTATTACTTAGAAAGGATGGCCCTTATGCGCAAGCACTGAGTGACTCTTAAGGACAGAACTCAAGAATGAAACATTGCTTGAGCTATCATGAATTCCAAGGAGGATACTTTCTTATTCTTTCTTATGTTCTTATTAGCCTGGAGGCTGATCATGAAATGACATGAATTATATATGCACCTTTCATGTGGTAACAACGAAATATGTTTCCAGTGTTAATCCAGAAAGAAAAAAGGAACAGGTGCCCCAGATAATCAGAAAAGGGTCCTAGATAAGAAACACTGGGAAGTGTAGGAATCTTTATCTTGATACAGGACAAGTTTTCAAAATGTGTTCTGAAGAACCCTGGGGTTTCTTAGATGCTTATCAGAGACTCCTCACTGAGAGGATCAGTAAAAGTGGGCAATGTTCCCAGAAAGAAAGCTTGCTATCAATTTTACCTTACAGTTCATAGACAGTGTTGCTATTCCAGGGTCAACTTTCAGTTTATAAGATCATAAAAAGTTGAAATATTCTGAAGTAGACCATTGGTCCAATCCAGGTCAGTACTATCAACATAAACTGAGAAACTCCCCAGTTTCAGACAGAATTGTTTTCCTCTGCTCTATCTAGTGATGTCAAGGATGCACCCTGAGACCTTTCGCATGCAAAGCAGATGCTCTATCAGTGAGGCATGGACCTTCTCAGATGGTGAGCAGCTGTCTTCTGGAGTGTTTATTGAACTCTATTTTTATCGGATTGGGACCAATCTGGTAGCTTTGCATTCCCTTTCACCTAGCATTTTATAAGAGCCAAGGTACATTTTCCTACTCGTGAGTAAACACACATAGTTTCACTTTCCATAGCATTCAATACACTAGGCTATGCTTTGACATTTACTTTCATCTATGCTCTGGTCCCCAACTAGACAAAAGTACAAATTATGCCTGTATTACAAAATGCAGCAACACCTTCTTGCATTTACAAGAGGTTCTTGGACATCACGTAGATATTACTGTTGAAGAACATGAACATATGCTTGAGCATACAAAGGGGAAGGATACCAGCCCGCATTTTTTCTTTGTGCATAAAAAGCCACACATTCAGAATTCTTTTCTAATATTCGCCCTATGGAAATTCTTGATGAATGGGCCCTGAGAGAGCATTTCGCATTGACCTAGTGTAGAATGGCTTATAGTTATACGGCATTCCATCAACATAGGGAGCTGACAGATTGAGAGGTAGGATGCTATCTGCTTACTTATAGTGCCTCAATTCCCCCCCCCCCCCGGTTCATCGCCTGCAGAAAATTCATCATATAGGTATACTCTATATTCCAACAACAGGTGGCCGCTGGCTAAAGGAGTAACCTGGAAGAAATTGCTAGTTTACCCAAAAATAATAAAATTACAGTCTATCTGAATCTAGATCTTGGGTGGCAGACAAGGGGTACTAAAACAAAATGCATTTATAACAAGCTCATCTTTCTCCTAGAAAGTTATGCTTTTCTACCAAATATTACTACCTTATGATCTGACTCTATTACTTATGCTTCTACAATGCTAGTGCAGCAGTTTCCATCCACTTTGTTTTTGGTGATGAATATGAAGTGGATTTTGATCATATGGTAACAAATCAGACTTTGATCATATGGTAGCAAAGCAATTTACCTTCCACCATGTTCCCCCCCCCCCCCGGAAATAATCTACATATAAAGAGTTAATTATTTTATTTTACTTATTTCTTTAAAAGATTTATATCCCACCTTTCCCATGCTGAAGCAAATGCTGAAGGCAGCTTACAAATACCACGCTAAAATGTACAATATGTAATATAATAAAGTCATAATATGAATGGTAAAACCATTGAGTAGGAGCACTATTTAGACTTAGAGCAAAGCATTATTATAGAGGCACAGACTGAGAGGTCAAACAACAAAGCATCACTCAAATGCCAGTTGAAAGCAAATGTTTTGAGCCCTCAACGAAAGGCCATGAGGGAGGGGGTAATTCTTAATTCACCCACAAGGAATTGAGGTGCCACTACAGAGAAGGCTTGCCCTCACCGCCATCCCTCTAAGTTGGGATAAAGGTGACATTTGTAGTAGAGATCCCTCAGATGACCTAAAAGGATGGGTCGGACTGTACGGGGAGAAGGTGGTCCCTCAGATAACCTGAACCCAAACTGTGAAGGGCTTTAAATAGCAGCACCTGGAAATGAATGGACAATCAGTACAGTTGCTGAAGCAACAGTCCAACAGAATCAAACCACCTAGCTCCAGTAACCACCCAGATGGTTACCATGCAATATTATGCATTAAATTTTTTATCACTTTTACATTATGACTATTTTGATGTAACACCCTGCAACATTCTGCTATCATAAAGCATGTAAACTGTCAATTAAAATTTAATAAACCTTTAAAGAAATGTAAGCCATATTGTAGTGTTTCAGGACTTAAGGAAAGTCTTCATCAAAACCCACATTTAAATTCAGAATTGTGCTTACTAAGGACACTAAAATCAAAATTAACAAGGGCGTTATATAAAGGTGGATAATACAGACATCTACTGCCATGCCCCAGGGATTCCTGGGTACAAGAGAATATCAAAACCATTTTAAATCATGTTTCATCTCTGGTTTGGAGACTAAAAACAGGCTCGATCATTGGGGTTTATGATCTACACTGGGAGTTAGAGAGGTAAAGCCCTATTAATTCTGCTAGACTCCTGAGGTTTTTGATATCACCAACCATGTTATCCTTTCAACTTTCTGAGACAGATATCAGGGACACTGTGCTACAGTGGTTCTGATTCTTCCTGGTGGCTATGTTTCAGTGAACATTTGAATACATGAAGCTGCCTTATACAGAGTAAGACCATTCGCCATTTAGTTCAGTGTTGTCTACAGTGCCCGAAAACAACCCTCCAGAGTTTTAGGCAGGGGTCTTTCTCAATCCTACCTGGAAAAGTCGGGGGTTGAACTTCTGCATGCAAAGCAATTAATTATTCAACTACCGAGCTATGGTCTCTCCCCTTGTGGCCTTTGGCAATTATAAAGGGTGTCAGAAAAATGTACACACATTTTAATGAGCTCCAATTCATATGTACTTCATTACAGAAAACCTGCAACACTCAAACAGGTACTAGAAGCAACTGAAGATCACATGTCAGTCAATGTCTGCAGATCCCTTAATCAATTATGTCAGTGGTGTACGGACACCAATGGGAAACATTTCAAGCACTTGGTATAATTCATTGTACATGTGAATTGTAGCATAATAAATTTGACACTATAATGTACTGGTGGAACCTCAGTATCCACTAACTTCACTTACCACTAACAACGAGGGCCACCTTTAAATGCTTTGTAACAAGAAAGAAAGTACCAAAATCCAATTTCCTACCTTCATACTGTTAATTACCGTAGATACTCGCCTATAAGGCAAAAAATTTATTCCCTGAAACCCAGCCTGAATCATTGCCCCGCCATATCTCCGGGGCAGGCAAGCAGTGAGGGTGGGGGGAGGCGAGTGAGTCAGCCAATCGCTATTGTGGGAGGGAGGGAGATGCAGGTCTCTTGTTATCTGGTGTGCTCCCTGGGGCATTTGGTGGGCCGCTGTGTGATACAGGAAGCTGGACTAGATGGGCCTATGGCCTGATCCAGTGGGGATGTTCTTATGTTCTTAGGGAGGGAGGGAGCCATGGGATGAGAAAGAAAGTGATCTTTGGAGAGGAGGCGTTGTGCAGGCTGGTGCTGCTGCTGCTGAGCGTTTGCAGCTGCCTATGGCTGCGCTCCACATGCTCCTTCATGCAGTTGCCCAGCTGCAGGAGCTTGATGCGCTGGGCTGGGCAGGGTAGGGGCATCTGCCACAGCAGCCATCAGCAGCCCCCCCCCCTCGCTCAGCACCACTGCCATCGCTGGTGCAACAGGACATGCAGGAGACAATGAGCTGTGCGTGTACGGGAGAGGGGCATCTGAGCAAGGGAGAAGCAGTCACTTGAAAGGGCTGAGTCCATCTTCTCTTTCCTTCTTGTCCCCCCTTTCCTACTGCATATAAACTTCAAGCACTCCTTGGAAAGCCCAACTTGCTAACCCCCTTCCCATCTCCCCACAGATGAAGCTGGACAAGGTGGGGGGAGGGGGAGAGCGATTTAAAAAAAATAGGAGAGGCAGCCTGCAGAAAGCTGTACCTTTGTTTCTCAAGCCATTGAAAAGATTAAGTCCATCTCCTCTTCTTGTTTTTGCCCCTCCCCCCTTACTGAATCCAAACTTTATTCAATATTTTAAATTAAATTCTAGTATATGTGTTCTTAGAGGCTTTTTATGCTACATTAACCACGGGGGGGGGGGTGAATAACCTTATTCTTGAGAAATTATCTCTGAGTATTTTCTTGATCCTTACTAGTAATGCATTAAATTTTGAAAGGGTCAGGAGAGAGAATAATTCCTTTAGGTGGAATAGGTGCTTTGATGGCTGTTACCCTGCACATGCCCAATCTTGTCTGATCTTGGAAGCTAAGCAGGGTCAGGCCTGGTTAGTACTTGTATGGGAGACCACCTGGGAATACTGGGTGCTGTAGTCTTATATCATAGTCTTTCAAGACTGAAGGTTGCCAACCATCATCTGGCTGCTAATTCTTGCCTTATTTCCAGTGGTCTTCCTTCACCTTACCCCCTTTCAATAGTCAAAAGTGGAGATAACTGGACTAAACTGTGAGGCCAGAGCATGATGAATTTCATAGCAAGAGACTGAGAGTGTATTAATGCTTCTTAATATATTTGAACTGTAGAATATATTATTTCATTTTTATTTCATTGTATGGGACATGCCAAAAATTTATGGGCCCCGGGTGCCAAATGACCTTCACATGCCACTGAGTCAGACACCCCCTAAGTTTAACTCCCAACTTATCCAAGGGTCATAGAAAATTCCATGATTTATGGCTCAAAACCTGCCCTCGACTTATCTGTGAGGTTGACTTATGCTTGGATGTCTGCAGTATATTTTCATTCTGTTAGATTCCATTATTCACCCCATCTAACGGCTGAATACAGTGCAGTGTCTCTACACCAATGCATTCTGGGATGACAATAGAGGAGCAAAAAACTTGGAAGTGGGTCTTTAAAGCTATTTTTCCACTGGTTTTTTTTTTTTAATCTACTCAAGGTTCTGGAACAGAACCCCAGTAGATAACGAGGCACAACTTGTATGTGTACATTTTCTTGAGATGCCCTGTTTATATCTGGAATATCATGTTATTGAAGTCAGTTTCAATTTTCCTATAAAGTCCTACAACATTACTGAGCAGTTCACTAGTGCAGACATAATGTTTGGGGAACCCAATCTTAACCTGCACTGGCAGACCAACTGGCCTTGGTCTGAGAGAACTTCAGGCTTTGAATATTATACTAGTTTACAAAGTATTTTTATTCCTTCCCTAAACACCTCTCTTTTCTAACTTCTGTAGACATCTTTGTTTACGAATGATTAAGTCACATTAGAAATATTGTTCCAGTAAGGGTAAGATAAAAAAGCTTGATGAGGTAGAATGAGAACTTTGTTTTAAAGTCTTTGACTGGATAACTGGGGAGAACAACAATCCTATTTTATTGAAACTGGAAGACCCATATATCCACATGCAATATATGCAGACACTGGAAGAGAGGAATTTGGCTTAGCTCTTTTTGTGCCATCTGGAGTTTCTTTTGGTGTTTTGTTGCAAGAGGAGGCAAAAGCCCTGGGAAATTTTATGGAAAAAATCCAGAAAACAGTCACAATGCTAAGGGGTATTCGTGCGTGCAGTCTCATGTATATATGTATATGTATATGTATGTGCGTGCGTGCGTGCACGCGCACACACATACACACACACACAAATGGCATCCCCCTCCCTTTTAAAAACTATTCTAAATAGAAAACTAGCTTGACAGAGTAGAATTTTTCTTATAGGACAGAAAAGTTAACTATTTGAAAAGGGAATAATATGTTTGACATCTATTTATAACAGAAAGCATTTGTTAATAAAAGCAGAGGCCCACTTGATGCTCCTAATGATTCTTAGTGTTTGCATACACTTCCAAATAATTAGGGAATCTTACACTCCCTTCTCCCCCCACAAGGAGAAACCCAGGCTGGGAAATGAAAAGGCCATTTCAGACCCCAGAGCCTTATTTGCTGGGTTTGCCAAAGGTCCATGGAGGTCGCAGTGATTGACAAGTCTTTGGTAGCTATGGGATCACAGATAATGCACATACCATCCCTTCAGACACAAGAGCTTTGAGTAGTACTGACCATACTTAATAGAAGAAAGGGAGTCAGTAGTTTGAACAATGTAGCAATCAGGATGACTCAAAATTGCAAATAGCTTCCTCAGCCAATTAGTACCAATTAGAAAGCAGGAGGGTACTGTACATCTTGTAAATAGCAACAAGTGTCTCTCCTACCCCCCCCCCCCACTTTGAGGCTCTTTCATAGAGCTACTTTTGTAATCACTTTGTAGCATGCACTTTTAGCTGCAAAGGATGCTTGCTCCAACTCCCATGAGAGACAATGTGCTGTATATGTCACTACGCCAGTAAAATTTCTTTTAAAAAGCAATTGCAGATGGGGTGCAAAGGCTTGAGTTTCTATAACCTATGGTATCTCAAGCATTCAGACAGGGATTTCATAAAGTGCAACTGAGAGAGAGAAAACCATAGTTTAAAAGAGAAATAAAAAAAAATCAGAGGCAGCATTTGTCAGCAGAACCCCTGCTGAGAGCTCACAACAGTCTTAGCATATAATCTTTTCAACAGGATGAATCTGAAGGAACTGGGGTAGTGGCATGCCATTTTGAGCACTTTAGCTATTCACACTCTCGATTTTGCAATATCTAGGCTATATTTTCATCATATGATAGGTAGGAGATTGCATCTTATTAACATGCCAAGGAAAGCAATCGCACATGGGAAAATTGTTCCTCACATATGTGCTGCACTCCAATTCTCCAAAATCTAGCATACTACAACTTAGTGTATTAAAACAGACTTGCATTTTATCAAAGAAAGTATAACCTCCTTCAGTGCTTCAGTGCAGTTCGTGAAAAATATATATATCCAGTTATCATTGACTGCTTCACTGCAATTCCTCTGTAAATGACAGAAATGGTGTTTAGATCCCACAGTGTCACATGAGCAATACTTATGATATAATGGCCATGCCAATTTTTCCCAGAGAACATTGTTTTCCAAGGACCATTATAGAATAGGAGGCTTCCACCTACAATTAAAAAAACCTCTCAAATATTATCAACACACACTATTTTGTGCTAAGGAATCGAACAACAACTCCAACTGATCTGAGATAACTCCCCCCCCCCCCAAAATGGAGACAAGGGCAACACTACCTGCTATTCACCTGCTGTAAATTCAAACCCATGTCATTATTATTATTATTATTATCCGTATTTATATGCCGCTTTTCAACTAAAAGTTCACAAAGCGGTTTACAGAGAAAAATCAAATAACTAAACGGCTCATGTGTCATGTATGAAATGTCATGTATGAAACAGCCCTGAGAACTGTTCGAGTGTCTCTTATCACAGCATGCACTGTTATCAGGAGTGATCACATCACTATACCAACTCCTGAGATTTGCTTTGAACATGAAATAGTGTTAACATTTCACCCCCTATTTGAACAAGATTACTAATGTTGGTTGCCAATTACAATATTACGTTTGTCTATTATTTTGTTTTGTCATCAATATGATGTCAAGCTACATAAATGTTTTCCTTTTCCTGCTGGTGTCTCTTTGTGCTGATTTTAGGTGCATCATGCAAGGTTAAACTCCTATATGTTGAGGAGGTACCACCCTCATGGGATAGCTAATAATGCTATCTTCCAGGCACTGGTATAGACCCAATAGTTGCAATTTGAATCAGATGTCAATTCATTTCAAGCCATTTGCAACTATTCCAGAGGTGGCCCAAGACCTCCTGACACCTGAGGTAGAACTCCAAATGCTGTTCCCCTTACCCAATAATGTAGCAACCACTGGTCTTCCCACTCTCCAGTGTCCTAGATCAATACTCTTCTCCCCTTTACATTTCCTCTTCCTCTGTGTACCTTTCCCTTTTCCAATCCAGAGAGTCAAAAGGATGCAAGTAGCAGGAGAGAGATCCTCCCACTAATCTGCAGCCTGAATCAACTGCTCCACAGATAGGCCAACCCTGAACTCTGCCACAGCAAATATCTGAAGATGGTTTGCTATGGTATTGTTAAAGTCACCTGTATGGGGAAGCCACTAGACACACTCTCTCGTAGGAGGAACTATACACAGGAATATTGTCCCCCAGTGTAGAAAGGCTTGCCATAAAGTCTAATAGTTTGCAGACCATCAAAAATAGAGGCTGGTCACACAAAGCTGTGCATATTCTAGCTCTGCGATGAGCACACAACACCAAAAGGTACTGTAAACATTTTAATAACCAAGTACAAAGGTGACTGACCAAGTGAAAAACTATAAAACACAGCCTTTTACACCAGCCAAATTAAGTTGACACACATGTGATACCAGGCTAAAGCAGGATGCTTTGGGTTTTCTACAACATATTTATTTTGAACTACTTCTAATTTTCAGAGTTTGGAAGGATACATATGCTAAGAATGCCCCTCTACAGAAGAAACATAACAAAAACAAATTATATTTTTTGAAGAGCAAACTTAAACTGAGGGCAAACGGTGCAGCCATTTCTAAGTTTTTAAAAAGCAATAGAAGTGAAACAGTTATTTTTAAAGTATTCTGTGCTGGAAAGTTAAAAAAACTAGTGCTTGACTAGCTCATTTAGATATTTATAAATTAGAGAAGACACTTTAGAAACATTTGCAATACAGCAACACCAAGCCCAAGACTAAATGACAGAACAGAAATGCTTCCTGCTGTTTTCTTCTCTCTCTCTCTTTCATTTGAATTATAAATGCCATTCTGCTACTGCCAGATGACATGAAATGAGAGCAACCTTGATACAACACAGATATTTCTCCACTACTTTTTTTATCCAAGCTTTTTTTCCAATCCCATGAAATTTTTTTTTTAAATAGCCCTCATTTACTGTAAGAGGGACCACAAAACCATTTAAGCATCAGCAAGGACATGGCAATAAGCATAAAAGACACACATAAGCACTGAGCTGCTTCTGAATCAAGTTACATTGGCACATCATTAATCACAGTGCCACTCTGCAGAAACAGGAAGCAATTGCACTATGTTCAGAAACTATACTTCCTCACACTAGCTGGTTGATCATGTTTGTATATCATGAATTGTTGCTAATTGCCAAAAATGGAAGGAGTTCACATAAAATGGGGAAAGCACCCTGAATTCTAGACCAAATCACAACCAATCAACATTACTAGTACCACATTAAACTACAGATTGTCAGGTCCAAACAACAAACTTGAAAGGAAAAACCACCAGTAGACTTAAAAAAAACTGACAATAGAAATCCCATCTACCATTAAGTTGAACTTAGAAGTTGTCTGTCATTAGCACACCACCAGGACTCCCCCTCCCCACAATAATAATCACTGGTGCAAGTCCGAATTGATCCGTGTTGGTGAATCAGTTCTGGAAAGGGGAATAGGGTAAAACAGGTGCCAGCATGTTTTGCCAAATTCCTGCTCTAAACTTGGTCTACAGCACTTATGCCCACTTTAAGATAATTAGTCTCCCTGGTTCAAGCTGTGCATAAACCTACTCCTGAACCCCAGCACCAGAGGGAAGGTGACTAGTAGGTGGCTTACTTGTAGGGCTGCAAGGCCCCTCCTCCCAGTTCTCCAACCAGCAGCTTTTCTAGGTGCAGCAGTGCCACCTCAGCTCTCTACCACTCAACAGTTTGTTTGGCTACTCAGTTAGCTAGTCCATCAGTCAGTTTTCCAGACTGTTGTTGGTCCACCAGTCTATTGGTCCATCAGCCAGTTTAGTCCTCTCTCCTTTCTTCCTCCAAGCTCTCCTACTACCCACAAAACTCTCCCTCCTCCAGGTGTTGCTTTTATCCCTAAAGACCTCATTGCTCCTAGTGGCTGCAGCTGTGCAGCACACCCACTGCTCAAATCTAGACTTTAACCCTATGTTTCCTAGGTTCACCAGAACAAAGGGCCACTGCAGACACCACATCCTATCTCCTCACAATATCTTCTGCATTTCCACTGCACAGGGCAAGCAATGCTGCCCCCATCCCTGGTCCCATCTGCTGACTACTTCTGCCCCGAATGCAGTCCTTCTCCCGCTCTGTTCTGCCACCACCCTCAACCTTGCACTGTACTTACTTGTGAGTGGCCATGTGGCCACCAGAAGGAAGGCTCCAGCCTTCCCACCAGCACAAAAGCACTTTTCAGCACTTTGACAGCATGAAGACAGGCACACCAGCAGAACATGTGTCCTGCCGGCATGTCACTTAGTCAGGTTTCTGTCATCAATCTATCTCTGTCAGTCTTGAATCACAGCTATAGGAAAAACAATCGCCATTTCCCCTCCCCCCCATCAAATACGAAGTAAACAAGGGAGATGAAGAAAAAATGCTGTAATTCAAATGAATCTAGCTTCCACTATTTTGAGGTATAAATTTTGAGATATAAACTAGAAATCCTTTTAATAATACCAGCACATTGTTATCACAGTCTGTATTCCTAATAATGAGGCTTTTGTCCAATATTAATTCATTTCTCTCATGCAAGTTAATATATTGGTTTAGTTACTTATTGGAGCAGGCAGTACAGAAATCTCACCAAGCAACCTATACTGATAAGCAGGGATGGAAAAACCCAGAACGAGTCACAAGTCTCCACCCCCATGTCTTGACTTGACAACAAGTCAAAATGGGGGCAGTTCCTGAGTCCTCCTTTCACAACTCAAGTTGAATTGTCCCCTTTAAAAACCCAGCCACAGGAAAAAAATGGGGTTGCTGTCAGGGTGTGTGCGGGTGTCAGACTTCACTTTAAACACTCCCCTGATGCCCCATCCCATCTGTGAACAAGACAGGAGGCGGGGACAGAAGCAGCAAGAGGGAGAAGAGTCACACACAGCAGCTACAAGGCTTACCAGGATGACTCAATCCTTTGCAGCTCTACTCATAAGTAGTCCCACTGTAGCTGGGCATTCAATGAGGGTTCCTCCCCTCAAATAACAATGGAGTTTAGAGCAGCCATTTGGTGTCAAGCGTCATCACTATGAACTGCCTCCTCCCTCTCCCTGGGTTCTCCAGATAACTGTAAGGCAAGAACAGCCTTGGCTCCTCCTTCTGCACTACCTCAAAGAAAATATCAGAACACACATCCTTTGTCCAATGATAATTGGTTCCTTCCTTCCTTATCAGAGATGGGCAAAAGAGCTCATTCCCACCTCTGGCCTGATGCAAAAGTAAACACTAACCCTTCCCTACCTCCCAGCTAGAACTTCTCTGCTGCTTACCTGGTCTGAATGCTGACCCCATGAAGGTTTTTCACACTGCAAAAAACAGTAAGCAAGCACACCCAGACACAGGTAGACTTGAGTCTGCATGCGATGGGGATAAGCGCTAAGTCAGCCGGCCCTTGACTCTAGTGTTTTGCAAAGTCTTCCACATGCACAACTCCAGTGTCCCCTAGTCAGCAAAAAACATGCATTTTCACGACTCTGAGTTCCCACACCTGGGAACTCTAGTTCTCATCCTTGCTGACAAGTGCATGCATATATATTTACTTGGTCACATGTAAAAGTTTTGAGACAGTTCTAAGAGATTGAGATAAAGGATCAAAATAGAAACATTTTAAAAGCTCCTGTATTGCAAGTTTGCATACATTCTAGATATGTACATGCTAAGGACAAATATCCTCTTCACTGAACACTGCACTCAATACATTTCAAATGCTCTATGTGACAAATTATTAAGAAGTTGATTTAAAATAATAAAATCTTTAAGCAAATAAATGGCTAAGACTGAAAAGAACAAATCTGTTTTATTGCATTATTTGATGACATTCTTAATCTTTTTCTCCCTCTCCCCTGTTGTTAAAATAAAGCTAGTCAGAGATTTAACTTGAGACAGCTATATCCGCCTAGATTTTCAGTCTTAACTGGGAGTTTCCTCCCTTAGATAGATTTAGCTCTGAGCATTACATTTGCTTAAGTGTAACTTTTTGCTGTTGATAACACACTAAATCCTGAACATATGTTTCTGAGGGCTGCCTGCACTAAGCATTATCTGGCCATAAGGTATATCCCCCCCCCTCCTTTCAGTATTTGCAACGTGCAGACCTTGTTGCCACTTGGTTTAAACATTTATGCCTTCAGAGCAGACTTAAGAGCAAAATCTATACATAAAGGGTCTATGTAGTGTGGCACAATACTAAAACGTGCATGGGGAAAAAATCAATTAGAAAGGTGACTGACTCTCACCAGTCCTTTTCACATAGAACTGGACTCTTCAGTGCTAAAGAAAACTGTACACTCAAAATATCTGTAAGAATTCTGGGTGTGAAAGACCTAACTGGTCATGCTTCTAAAATATGTCTATCGTAAAGATACGCAATTTTCTGAATACCCTTCTACTACCATCACATTTCAGTCCTGAACAATGGTGACGCACTCCAGGGGAGCTACACCATTACTGACCAAAACTATGAAAATCTTGCCAAAATTGTGGAAAATCTTGGTATTTTCAAATACCTTCATGTTATATATCATTTGATGGGTAATTTCATGCAGAATGAAATGAAACAGACCATGTTGAAATATCTGTATTCTATTAAATGTTTTAGCCAAATAACTAGAAAAGGAAAACACAATTTGGCTTATATAACAAAAGGTGGATTTTCTCAACTTAAAACTGACCAATGAGACAATTGTTCTAATAGCCAGCAAGGTGATTACAGCAAGGTGACACAGCAAGGAACCAATAAAGTGTTAGTATGAGTCAGCTCTCATTTTCATGTATCAGAGCTAATCCTAGAACTCTTACTAAGTTCTGAGTCAAGTTAGTCACTGGCTTTTTACTGGTTACCGATTTGTTGGGTGACCTGTACTATCATGTATTAAAATAAAGTTTATGGGGGTGATATCAACCTAGCGATGCCACTGCATTTATGTCGTGTGCAAGATATTATAATTTATTTGTATGGTCTGGTACAGGAGGAGATCCATTATCGGGGTGATGCAATGAGTTCCATACTGGGTGATGCAAAGCCTAGCAACTCCTCTGGTCCTGAATCACTTTTCCACAGTACTATGGCATACTGTTAAAAAAGATAATTGTATAAAATTTCTACTAATCTCCCAATGTTTAAGTTCGTTATTTGGGAATATATTTTTGTTTAGTAACATACACTGAGAGCACTACACTAAAATCATAAAACCATTACTGGAATCCTGGCATAAGAAGAATGAGACATTGTCTGTAATCAAATTTCTGACAGTGGACAAAATCACCTCCTTATATAAATTAATTGCATTGTTCAATTCTGCTATTTAGTATTAACCTAATGAAAGACTATTGTTATGCTAAAATACGTGTTTCAGAAACCAATACCACACTTTGTGTAACATCCCTTTGACATTCTGCTTACCCAAACACTTCTGTCTTGCCTCATGGCATCTCTACTCAAAAATCCCATTGAGTTCAATAGAGTTTAGTCCCAGGGAAGTGTGCTTAGGGTAGCAATCTTAGCGTGCTCCTTTGGTCATTCAGCTCATTATTCCTTTACCAGAAAGATTTAATTTCTATATGAACCACTTCCAGAGGCGGCAGAAAAACAAGTGTATTTTCTGTCACCTTCAAAACTAACAAAGTTATTATAGCATAAGCTTTTATGTTTGTCTTTAAGGTTACAGCTCTGTTGTTTTCTACAGCTTTCCTAAGATATGTTAGAGACATTTTTATCACAAGGTATTTTTCAAGTGACCATTTTACCACATGACTGAAAAAAGTAAACAGTTATACCAAAGTGACAATTCCAATTTAAAAAAAGAATGGGATCATGACTCTGACCTCAGACTTATGCCTGTTCCACAGCACTAGGCTACTAGGATTATGGTTCTATTGAAGTGAAAGTATTCAATAACTTAACATCATTATTAGTGGCTATCTTACAAATAATAGTATAAAACCTAAATACCAACAGAGTTTTTAACAGTTGAAAGTCCAACATATTCTAGTATCTCCAGCATTTGAGGCACAACCCTGCATATGTGCCTATACTTCAATCTAATTAAAGAGGGGCCACACTTGGGAATAATCTCAGCATACTTGCCTAATTTTCTCAGCCTCACAGAAGGGCCAGAAGGCAAAACTGCCTAATCCTATGAAGTCTAAAGATCTGTAGAGGTATCAGCTTGTAAGTCCACAGATCCTAGGTCACAAACTCCCAGGACCCCTACAGCCATTTATTCTTCTAACTTAAGTCTTTGCCCTCCCCCTACTGAGAGAGGCAGATGGCGCTAGGTAAGCACATCACAAGAAACATTAAGATATACTTTATGTAGTGTTGATTAGCTTGGATTGAAAAACAGCATACGGTGAAGCACTGATTCTTTTTCTGCCTTATCCCTGAATGCACTGACCTCCACCAAAGTCAGAGCCCCAAATGTGTCATTTTTCCTCACACCTTTCATCTGTTCCTTTTCCTTCCTTCTGTGGACACAGCAAAAAGGTTATCAAAGGCTATGACATAAAACAGCAACTAATGATAGCTACCATATGGAAAAAAATGAATCACACAGGTCAAAGTACAGCCCAAGAACAACATCTGGGAAAGGCATTCATCAGGCCAATACTGTGCAGATCTGATGAGTACGTATGTGTCAGGAGTATGGAAGGCACTCATCTCCATCAACACTTGTATCATCTTTCCTACCATTCTAGCCATGAGATACCTTGTCCCTAAGATGTATGGCAATAACAGTCAATCACTGCCCAAACTCTCTTCCTACTGAGAATGACAAAAACTCTACTATGTGTATGTTTTGCATTTCTAAACTGGACAGGATTTCTGGAATTTCCCTTAGTAATTGACAAATTACCTCTTGCATTATAATTATGACATGAATTGATATGAATCTGTGCTAAAAAAACAAGTGGGGCTAGAAAGCAACCATGTTTTTATTTGGCTTCTCAATTTAAAGGAAACAATTCAGTATTTCCAAAAAGCATTTATAAGACTCCGAAGAAAACAAAAAGATCTAAGGTTTCCATACACGGCTTTCCCCAGAACTAGGAACTAGTAGATTATTATTTTCCATTTATCCCTTTAGTCTATCACTGAGAACAAAATCAGTATGCCTGTAGGATTTATTTGCTTCTGGACTGTATAATTTCAGATTGCATGGAGGATTATTGTTTGAATGATCTCCCACATCAGCAACCTGTTACTATATATGCAGCAGGGCAAACACTGGCTTACACCACCACAACTAAAGCCAACATCCATGAAACATTAAGTAGACCAAGCTGGATCTTCCCTTCTTCTCCACCCTTCTCCTTCCCCTTCTTCTCCACTCTAATTCTTTATTACATATGGTGAAATTCAGGTGGGCCTAGCAAGGACAACAGGAAACAAGAAGAAAAAAAGCCAGAGCAACTGTATTCCCACCCATACTTGATAACATCATAGAAGAGTCCATGGATAGCCCTTTTATGTTATAGCTGGTTGGAAGAAACACTTCTGGATGGTGCAACAGTTCAGGTCCTAGCACAAGACAATAATTACAGCATAATATGTCATAAGGACCTTCTCTACTGTCTATAAACTTCTGTACCTAACTAAAGAGACCGGTTTTGTAAACAGTCATGATCCTGGTCACCTCTGGTAGACAAGTACTGTCTGAAGATAACAAAATAATGTTTAGGCCATCCATGGATCATGCAATAATTTTAGAGTTTTTGGGACTTGTTTGCAAGGTTGGGTAGGCCACAAGAGATCACATTCAGTCATAAAACAAAAAGCACAGTATAGTGTCTTACTAAAAAGATGAAAACGAGAAAGACACTGTAAAGTATACTGATACTCTTACTCTACACACAGATTTTATTATTGCTCTACACGGATTTTATTATACAGATTTTATTCCTGCTCTATTTAGAAGACCATCCATAAAATGATTTAAACAATTTATTGTTTAAATAGTTAGTAAAAACAAAAGCTGAGTAGAAAGAAGAATACATAAAAATTAGGACAATATGAAAGACTTCACTGTGGCACTTAAAGGAATAATCAAGTATATGGTGTTGAAAAGGTTTGGCTTTCCAGATGGAAATGTAAAATTGGTCATTTCAACCCATTTACTATAGTACTGTAATGCCCAACTTATATTACTCTAAGTATACATTGTACTACAAGGACAACAAACAGAGTCCAAAATATTCCATATGTATGCACGCTTTACAAAATGATTTTTTTGCTCTGCACATTTCCAATATTTGTTCATGCACAAACAGACATTTCATGCCAGCTCATTTATTCGCTGCTTGCAGGGAAGTGTGACTCCTATATGGTTCCTGTCCTCAGTTTGCATATAGAGGATCAAGTTTGTGATACTAAACACCTCAGTGTGCAGTTACTTTGCATGTATGAGGCGCAGAAAAGGTGCCCATAACAGAAAGTTCAGCAGTATTTTCAGCAGTTTTGTGTGAGGGGATAAGGCTGTCTGAGTAACTGAGCCACTTTGGTTCTTGCTACTATTTGTCTCACAGAGGTGGTTTCTATGTTGGGACATGCCTTTTTGCCTCATTCCTCTTATCTTCCTCTTTGTCCTCTTACTTTACAGCTGAGTTTCCCTTCTGCTGTTGTCCAGTGGTGACGTTTAAACACTTGAAACTACACTGTCCCATCTCTCCAATTCTAAATGTAATTTTCTATGAGCTGTCTGGAAGGGTGCCTTTCAAAACACCACCTTCCACATAAACAAGTATCCTCTTAACTAATTCTGACAGTGTTCCTTACATTTTGCAAGTGTATGTATCAATTAGTACAATATTCATACACCTCACCAGGTAAATCCCCCCCCCCCGGGGCAACTAATAAAATTTAAAAAGCTCACAATCATAAGTAGCAATAACTATGTAGTTCAGTGTAAAAACAAGAACGAAAAGATAAATGTAGTATAAATATAGTAATGCTGCAATTGCAAAGAAAATTTAATAGGGAGTAAGTTCCACTGAATTAAGCAGGACTTACTTGTCAGTAAGCATGCATCCGATTGTGGTTAGCTTAAAAACAAAGCACAGTAAAAGGCTTGGCAAATGAATAGTCTGAGCAGCATCGCATCAGGTACCTTCCTAGGAAAGGCATTCCACAAACAGATTGCCACAAAGGAGCCCCTCTTATGGATCCCTGCCCAACATGGATCAGATAACATTTAAGTTCAGAGCTGGGCCTCCAGAGAGGATCTTAACATCCAGGCAGGTTGGTCTGGGAAGTCCTTGACAAATAATGGTTCTAGGTCATTTAAGGCTTTAAAGATCATAATCCAAAACCTGAATCGGGCCAGTGAAGTCATTTCAGAACCAGGAAGACATACTCCATGTGCCCTGCCCCAGTTAGTAATTTAGCCACTGCTTTTTGTACTAACGGCAGTTTTAAGACAGTCTTCAAAGGCAGATCCACAAAGCATATTGTAATAATACAAACTGGATGATACCAGAAAGGATTACTGTAGCCAGGAATGGTCACAGCTGACATATTAGCTGCAAATGAAGCCATTTGTGGCTCCAATGGAATGACAGATCTAAGAGAAAAGCGAAAATACAGATCATCCCCTTCGTGTCAGGGACAACTTAGGGAGCAAGACATGCCCTTACTCTCAGAACACCCTCCACGCAAAAGGATTCCTCCCTGTTCTGAGGCTGACCATAGTAGCTTTCAGAAAAAGGCTCAGCCCCCATCAGAAGCAGCTGTAAGACCAGACATTCATGGTCTGGAACCATTCCCATTACCCTAGCCCAGCTTCTTTCATCTTCTCTGGCTCCCTAGGAGGCAGGCTGGCTGGCAGTAACAAAAGGAACTAGGATTTGTTCTCAGTTCGTTTCTAGTCCTCCTAACTGTTCAAGCTGCTTCCCCCAAAGCTACTGCTAATTTTCAAAAGAACTGTGGCAGCTTTCAGGAAAATGCACGACTATCAAGCGGTCCCTATCAAGTTAGACCATCACATGGGATACAACACTTGCTTTCTCAGAGTGAGCTTTACTGCTGCTATATCCCAGCTCTCTAATCTGCTCATGGTCTTCTCTGTGGCTGTCTGGCAGCAATAACTGTGTTAATAGGATAAAAAAGTCATATAGCATTGTTATTACAGCAATATTACTTTTTGAAATCTTTTTCCAATAATTTTTAGAGTGCTGAAATCAGCGACATTCACCCACAATGATTTACCCACCCATTTACCTACCATAATATAGCTTCTGGCTGCCATTCACTCATACTTTGATACAGTAGCAATTTCGACAATGACAAGCTAGTCTTACACTTACTTCAAAGAGGACTGATTTTGTTCCTAGCAGAAGAAGGAAAGACATGCCTGTTCCACCAAAATAGCCTAGCTATACATTTTTCCCTCTTCTTCTCTGGCAGAAAAGTTTATAATGAGAAATACTCCATTTTGCTTTAGAGCTTGGTACAAACGCTACATGAAAATAAACCAGAAATACAGCAGTGATCAATGTTTGATTAACTAGGAATGAGCAGATACCCCTGATTCCATTTTGATATTGTTCTATGAGTTGGCTCTGTTCTTTATTCTATTCCCATCTTCTTCCTGGTTTAGCTTGGAGAATTTCTAAAATTAATTTCAGAATTGGAAGATACAGAGTTTGCTAAAGTTTTCAGTTCTCAAAGGTTCCCCCCCAAACATGAACATAGCAAGCATGTAGCTGCTTTTCCTTTTTGTGCAGTTTTAATCTGTACACATGTATAGTGCTGCACATTAGTAAACAGCAAGAAAAAACAGCCGCAAATTGAAAACAATGACAAACTGTACACGTGCAGAGGCCTAAACCAAGTCCAGAATCCAAAACTGAAGCATAGCAGATAGTGAATGCATCAGTGCAGCTCTGAAAAAATGAAATCATAATTTGGAAGCCTTAAATCTGGAAAAAAAATTAATCTAAGCTTCTTTATAACTAGATAAGTAAGCAAATAAGCAATAACTTACAGGAGCTGAGTTCAGTGAATCTAGCTGAGTGCAATAATTAGTTATTATTGATTTTAAAACCTGAGCATTGCTTCTGAACATTTTGCCTTAAGGCAGTGGTTCTCATACATTTAGTACTGGAACCCACTTTTTAGAATGAGAATCTGTCAGGACCCACTGGAAGTGATGTCATGACCAGAAGTGACATCATCAAGCAGGAAAAAATTTTAATAAATCCCAGGCTGCAATCCTACCCACACTTAGCCAGGAGTAAGTCCCATTTACTATCACTATTAAAAGCATATAAAGAGTAGCCTGTTAAAAGTACAGATCTGTTACATTTCCCCAGCGCAGTCACATGGTAGCATCAGTATAATATAGTAAAAGTAAAATACTGAAATGAATGAGGATCCACCTGAAATTGGCTTGTGCCCCATCTAGTGGGTCCCGAACCACAGTTTGAGAAACACTGCCTTAAGGTGTTAGAGTGGATACATTCTGTGCCATGTGCCTTTCTGATAACTTCGCAAGCATTCCAGTCTAATCTGAGTGAAACCAGTTTCAAAAATGTAATAAGCAAGCAGTTGGGTACCCTACCTTAACTACATGAAACGTGAAACAGCAGGGAGTCTTTTTAGATTATTGAATTCTGCTGTCAGCGTCAATATTGACAAAGTTGCTGACAGCTGAGAGTTACCTTATCCATCTTACTAGATAGACTGAAAATTGGTAAACAAGCTAAGAGAGAAGGACAAGGTAGGTGGTGAAAGTGAACTGAGTAAAAGATGCTGTGTGTGTTTTTTATTAACAGCTCTAAAATTTCTAAAATTCTTGGCAGGCTGGCTTGAACCAAGCATGGGTTACAAAATATGGTAGAGTTGGATACAGAAAGCATAAAACTATGCAAGTCTTATACTGCAAAGAAACTGGTCCAAGTTATTTTTAAGCTAGTGTCTCTTATTCTCACTGGCCCAATTTTTCACAACAGAAAGTCATGCACTTTATGTCATAGCGTTATTGGACACTCTACATCTATATAAGTTATCAGAAGTCCCATGTGTGATATCTGACAAGTCAGTAAGATACACATCTCAAAAAATGTCAAGTTCTATCAGCAACATGCAGTACAGGGGCAGCAGGTGATGCAGAACTGCCCCATCATAATCCATGGAAAAGTACCACAGCCACCCCACTTACTTACACCTTAGGAGGCTCTCCTTACACCAAGAAAGCAGGTGTAAGGAGAGCCTCCTCAGAAGTAAGTAGGCAGGACAGCTGCAATGCTTTTCCATGGACAACAGGGCAGTTCTGCCTCACCTGCCGCACCAGCACCACACATACCTGAGTTCTGCTTACCCTTAACCAACAATTCCATTCACAGCAGAACACAGATCTGAAAATTAACAATCTCCACTTGAGCTGCCCAGTTAGAATATTTGCATTCTAACTCTAGTTGGCACCCAGAGCTGATCAATCAAGTCATGTTAACAGAAAAAATAATAAGACAATTGTGATAACTAAGATTCCATTCTGCATTTATAAGACAAATGATGACAGAGTAAATCTGAAGTATGGAAAGGAAATATTTTGAAATCTTAGTGCAGCTATTTTAATAAGCATATATGGGGGTCCATGTCCTCTAAGCTGTCTAAACCCAAAATTTGCTTTGTTCCATATGCGACATTGAATGACTAATCTAGAAATTCTCAATTAGGACCTCTCCCTAAGGAAAAAAACAACACCAGAGCTTTGATATGTTATTTTCAGAAAAGATATGCCAAATTCTCTAACTGTTGTATGAAACTGGCAGCTTTTGTCAGTCAAGATGCTGGAGTTCTCTATTTTTTTCCAAAGTTTAACAAACTTTCAGTAAAATTCAGGGCCATAAAAGAACATACATCGCCTTAATCACTCAACAGATTTGTTTCATTTTATTTTCCATTCTACATGCAATATGAGTATGATTCATCCAGCACTGTGCATTCCCCATTCATTTCTATGGGTATTTACAAGGGCGGTTATCGACAAACTATCTACTAACATGTCGGTCTGTACAGTTGAAACAGAAAAGTTTTTTCTACAAATGGTAAGAGAAGATGCCAATATGTAGACTGATGTTTACTATAAAAAAAGGTTCTACTGGCATTTAAATGCCTCATATACATACACTGAAATACAATTGCGTAAAATGTGTATGGGAGGACTTTGCTATCTCAATACACTGTATAGATTGCACTTGCTGTGAGAGCCATGTTGAAATGATAGGTGTGCTCTGGGACACTGTCATTGGTGTCTTTTGTGTGTTTTTTTCCTGTCCATCTCTCTTCTTTCTGACAAGACACACAAGCAAAACAGGGTGACAAAATAATGGCACTCTAGAGTACAACATGAAACACCTCATCCCTCCCTACCATAGTTCCTAAACACTGCAAGAAAGGCAGAAATAATTACCACACACACTTGAGTATAAGTCGATCCCACAGATAAGTCAAGAGCAGGTTTCCAGGCAGAAATCATTTGATTTTTATGACCTCGGGTAAGTTGAGGGTGGTTAAAATTTAAGGGGGTGTCTAACTATAGCTTTGCCTGATTTTATCTGAGGCCACATTCTGAAAAATAACCTACCAGTAATTGTTACTTAAGAACTGTACAGTATGTAAAAAAAAAAATCAGTAAAAATCAAAAGATGCATTTTTATTCATTAACTTTTTAAATTCTGGTCACCTTTTTGTAAACACTATCAAAATAAGTGCACTGTAAAAAACATACCAGTAGAACCATTAATCTAATACTTCTTTAAGGTACATGGTGTACTAAGCCAGAGGCTCTACATATAACACACAACATATAACACATAACTGGGAGTCTGCAATTCAATTCACAGTGGAGAGACAAGCAACAAGGAATGAGCATAAGCAAGTGCAGCTACATATAGTTGCAATCCTATTTACTCAGAAGCAGACCCACTGCTTTCCATGGGTGTTATTCTTAAGTAACAGTCCACTTAATTGTAGCCTGGGAGTTTGTTTCAAATGGAAACGAGGATTACACCCTGGTGCTTAAAAAACCAGACCTCTGCCAAATATTTGCAAAATGTTAAGAGGGTGAGAAAGTGTCTGCTATAGAGAATGATACTTGCTTGATTTAAATGGAAGCCTTGAGCCCTGGTTTACTTTTTTACTCCTCAGGAAGAGAATGAAAGTTTAACTTTGGTTGCAGCTTTACCCTGGAGGGGTTGCTGTGGAGACTAATAGCCCTCTAATTATCTCTGCATTGTCTTCCTGCTGCTGGTGCCTGAACAGCAAGCTGAGTAACCCTGCAAATAAAGCAAGGAGATGATCTAAGCTTGATTTATTGGCAGAAATTTCTCACCTTATAGGCAAGTATCTACCGTAAATGCTATTCTTATTACCTCTACCAAAATAAAGAGGTAGAGGTTGCTTTGTTATTTCCTCAATCTCTTGGGCATCTTTGATCCATCCATATAAATCCATGTATTTATAGAGATGTAATACACTCCCCTACACATGAAGGTGACAAACAGGAACGCAAGCAAGATGCATAATAAAGACGAGTGAAACAAAAAGGAGTAATGAAGAGAACGGAGAAGGAAATTACAAACAGTACATGACCTTTTCTTTGGAACTATTTAATTTAAAGCATGCAAAAAAATTCATCTGTCTTCTCCCCAAATTACTTTTCCTATATGATTAGAGTGTGAGTGTGTGCAATTACACTCACACACAAAACACACACACACAGAAAGAAATTACAACCAAGAATAGGGTGGTACCTGCACCCTCTCTATTAAAACTGAGGAACCACAGCACAGATGCTTTAAATCTGCAGGTTTATAGCTTCAGTGATTTCTTTAGTCTACAAAAGTCTTCATGCTTATGTTGAGGAAAATTCAGGAAGAGATATTACCTCAAATGTTCCCTCCTCAATATATCAGTGCTGTGGGTTTTTTTTAAAAAGACTGATGTTCTGCTTTTGTTCTCACAGAAGTCACAACTCCGTATTTCCGGTTTAGTACACAGGATGAAGTTTTATTAAGTTTGCTTGCTGACAGATGTATCCCTGCCCTCTACACAAGTCATGGGTTTTCCTCCTTTCTTTCCAATTACTGGAAGAGATGAGGGGAGGAAATGGAATGATACTGATCTGGCATTTAAATTAGTAGTTCTAAGATAGCTACAGTAAGTTGATGGTCCCATGTACAAAGTTCATGGGCAATTTTGATAAATATATGAAAAATCATTAAGTGATGAGACGACACTTGATAGGCAAGTGTGACAGTAAGTAGTGAACAGCTACTGGAGCAACAAGAAGGTATAGGATACATCAATATGTAAAGAACGTGGAAACACTATGTGAAACTTCTCAGGGGAGGTCATTTCTTAGGGAATACCACACATTCAAACACTGGAAAACTATTTAAAAAAGTTTTGAGAAACTCTATATTCCTAGCACTATAAATTCTTACATGTAAGAAATGCATTTTTGGCACAAACTGCAAATCATAGAGGCTAGGCTGCTCTTTTGAATCACTTTCAAGACTTTATTCTCAATAGCACAGCATAGTTTATCAATAGCACAAGTCATAGTTTATCAGTTTAGATGTAGCAGCAACAATAACTTACTGCAAACCAGGAAAGAAAGAAATTTCAGTGTGGAAAGAAAGAGTGGAGGAGGAGGAGGAGGAGGAGTGAGACTTGATCCAGGCTTATTCAGTAGGCCCCAAATGATGGATTGGCAATATGTCCGAGTTATGCCATTGTGAATGAAATGCATTCTTTTGCAGCAGTATAAATACAGGACTTAGTGGGAAAGGAACCTTAATACAGCATTAGGAAAGATATTTGTTAACGTGTTTTAAGATAAACATGATTTGCAAAAGAAAGTTACTATAAGTTAGGTATCCCTCATCCAAAATGCTTGGACTGGAAGTGTTTTGGATACTGGATTTTTCCATATTTTGGAATACTTGCATATACATAATGAGACACCTTGGGGATGGGGCCCAAGTCTTAAACACAAAATTTGTTTCATTTACCCCTTATACATATAGCCTGAAATTAATTTTATACAATATTTGTGCATAAAACAAGGTTTGTGAATGGAACACAGTTTGTGATTATTTCCTTAGGCAAAAAAGTAAAAAACAAGTCATGTTGGCACTCCAAAAAGTTCTGTATTTTGGAATATTCCGTATTTTGGAATTCTGGATTAGGGTGCTCAACCTGTATTCTGCAATATTCTAGATACTGCACTGTCCTTGTAGTGACATTTTCTAAAATCACCAATAAATTTGGAAGAAACAACTGGCCTAATATTGGTAAAACTGGCCTTCTGAGACTTGCATTTATGAACCAAGAACTTACAGTTATCATTCTTGTATAGGACAGTTTATACTTGGTTGATCAATAGGGAGCCCTCTCAGCTAAATTCTTTAACAGCCAGTATGACAGAGATGTCCATTATCCCAATGGGCAGCACTTTCTATTGATCGACACTCCACTTAGCAGCTGCATTTGCCATACTATCGTCTTTGTTTTCTACATAAAACAAAAGAAGAATTTATCAAGTGAGGTAATTTATGCACTAGGTAAAACAAAGTGTACTTTTAAGACTTGCACTTATTCATATTTCTACATTTTAAAAAAATGCACACCATTTAACAAGCTTCTCCATCAAAACTAAGGAACCAGTCAGCCCTACAGCAATGTTGCAACTGTATTTAGCCTCCAACTTAGTCAAGAGCCACTTATTCTTTCACCATAACTTTGAATAACGCCTCCCTTTTCTTCAGTCAATAGGAAGAAAGCCAAACATCCAGACAGAAGAACTTCCTAATCAGCTAGTAAATCACTTAGGGAGGACTAAATGCAGATAATTTCGTCTGTGTCTTCAGATACAGCAGCCAAAGTTTCTGAACACACGGAGTACATTTTTATATAGTTTTCCCATGAAAAATTTCATTAGGCACAAGGAAAGTAATATTGAAACATTGAACATTCCTTCTCCAATATTAAATATGATGTTCTATGTCAGGGAGATCACCTAGATTCTTTATTCTTTTACTCTATGAAATCAAATCAAAATTACTTTCAGACCTGAACTACATAGTCATCAGCCAACAGCCAATTATCAAACTTGCTACTGGAGCGCAAACTGCCCTTTACCCAAGACTTTTCTACCTATTCCCATTCAGAAAGACTTCCACACCCAGATTTCCCTTGAGAACACTTTTATGATGCAATAAAAACTGTCAACCAGAGACAGGAGCGCAGCAGCACCTGAGCTACATACAGAACTATCAAATAACATTTAATTGCCTGATGACACTATATGGCTTGACTTGAATTTTCATCTCCAAATGTTATCCATGCAACTGTCTGTGGAGATAAGGCTGTGATGAGAGAAACAGATAAAAAGCAATTAAACCTGGAAACAAAACACCGAAAGGTATTTCTTCTCGCAGTATGTTTTCATAGTCAGAGGATGCAGCAGAATAAACATGAAACAGTTTGATAAGATAATGGTTTCATTTAGATCTAGATCAAAGATCTGGAGGAGATTTGATTTAAAGTACACATCTGAGGATTTAATTCATTAAGGTGGTTCATCTTAATTAAACAGTTCACAGTGAGTAAAAGAAATGCTAGCGTAGACATTTTGAGAAAGGTGATACTTTCCCAAAGGTTTAATGGAAGAATAGAGAGAAGCACACCCACATTATTATATGTATGTACCTGTGTACATGTACACATATTCAAATGCTAGTGGAAGCTGCTCAGACCATTAATGCCCCATACCCCCCAACAGCCTATGAAATGCAGAGGCACCATTAGAGTGGACACTGTATCCTACAGTGGGGTGGATGGCGACCGGGTGGCCCAGGAGAGGTAAATAAAAATATTTCTTACTTACCTCCCTGTAAGCCAGCTGGACACCAATGGGTCTCCTTGAACCTACACTGGTTAAGTTCGAGAAGCCTTTTGACCAGGGAAATTTTGGACCAGGAGAAGAGTGACAGGAGCCTGGCATGTGCAACTGCTGCCAGGATTCATGCCTTTGAACCATTGCCTGCCTACCTCACTCCCTGCCTCAAACACCCAACAAACCATCTTGCCGCCACCTTATCATTTGTACCAGCAGTCCTGCAGCACACAACAGAGGTGCACCTTTTGCAATGCCAGACCATGTCTTATGGTGCTAATTAGCAAGATCTGCCACTGTAACTGCCAGATTAAGTTGGGTTGCCCGTCCGTGATAGATATAAAAGTCGGGAAGTGAATAGATTATGGAAAAGATTGGTTAAAAAAGAATCTAGTAGGCAAAAGGAAACTCAAGGCCATTTCACAGAGTGAAGGGTGCACCCCAGTGCAAAATATGAAACAGCAACACATGTATTTGTTCTGCAATGTGTACAAAAGCACACAGTTGCTTCAAATGCATCTTATATAAATACTGTTAATAATAAATATCGCTTTTCAACCAAAAAAGTTCACAAGGCAGTTTACAGACAAATAGACAATAATTAAGTAGCTCCCTGTCCCAGAAGAGCTTACTTAAAAAAGCCGAAAAACACCAGCAACAGTCACTATTTTCATTTAGTTTTAGCCAAAGGTTTATATATTGTTAATTTTCTTATTGCATATCTCAAGGCTAACAGGCAGAAAAGCTACCATATTTAAATGTAAAAGACTGAAGAGAAAAAGTTCTACCTAAGCTTTAATTTTGGAAAGGATACATTTCACATATAACACATACATAGATAAAACGGTATCAAAACAGTATTAATTTTGTCTAAACTTCTGTACTTTCTGTTGTAAAGCTCTGAACTCAAACCACAAATATTCCACTGTATTTTTCTTTAAGCCATGATTTAACTTGAATCATTCAGTCCATGTAATTCAAGGACTAACCTATGTTACGCAGCCTTTCACACTAAACATTCATCAGCTTCCTAATAGCGAGGGAATGTTTTGCTTCTATCCTATTCAGGATGGTAAGGAAATTGTATGGCCTCAGACAGATGGTCTGACAAGATAGGCAGTGTGAGAGAGATGAAACAAAGGAAACAAGAGGAACTGCAGAAGAAGTTAAGAAATGCTCGGACTGGACACAAGTGTTATTACAATGAACTTGCTCTGCATACAAGACAGAGGCACATCACATACTTGGAACTGTAGGGAAAAAATGAAGTCAGTCCTTTAAATTCCCCTTTGGGTATAGAACTTCATTTAAACACTCTGATAATAATTCCTTTCAAGCTGCAAGTTTGCATTCATGATTTTTTTTAAAGTGAAAGAAGAGAGTTGCATTTATTGTTTGCTCAGCAAGAACATTTCCATGCTCTGTGCTTTCCAACAATTTTTTTATTCACCCTGTCTCTAAGGCTGAGAGGATGTTGAAATTGAAGAAAATTTCAATATCGTAAATTACATTCCCACTTTCATTGATGAAGTTCTTTCATCATGTTCTTATTGACATTTTCCTTGATTACTTGCACAGTGCAAATATAATGGAAAGCGACAGGAAGAGCAAGCATGAGATGAGCATATGTGTAATGCAAATGCAAATGCAAGTAAAGACTAGTACAAATGCAGCAAAACCGTCAAGTTTATGTTCTTTTTTTTATCTCTGTAGAGTTACTACCTTTTTTACTAGGGACAGTTTAAATGTAAAGTCAAAAAATGATTTTGGCGTCATATGAACATCTCTGTACTTGTGCATTCACTTCTATTACCTCCTTCCCTTGCACACTTTGCCTGACCAGTGTTTTTGGGCAAAGCATAATTTGCTATTAACCGTTCAAATCAGCAAAACATGGTTTGTGCAAGCCTTGAAAGATTGTAAACCAGGGAACACAGGACTTATTCATGTAACAACATTCTATGGGTTGAACTAACATTCTGAATTAATCCACATGCACTCATAGTGTTCTAGTACACAGGTCATTCATTTTGAACCTAATATTAAGAAAAAAATCTTCCTCTGTCACTGTCTCTTTTTATCACCTCCTCCCTGTATTAATTTTCTCTGACCAGATAACATTACTTTCCTCCTAACTGAACAAAAAACAACAGCTGATATATTCTTAATCAGCAAAACATGGTTTGTGCAAGCCTTGAAAGATTGTAAACCAGGGAACACAGGACTTATTCATGTAACAACATTCTATGGGTTGAACTAACATTCTGAATTAATCCACATGCACTCATAGTGTTCTAGTACACAGGTCATTCATTTTGAACCTAATATTAAGAAAAAAATCTTCCTCTGTCACTGTCTCTTTTTATCACCTCCTCCCTGTATTAATTTTCTCTGACCAGATAACATTACTTTCCTCCTAACTGAACAAAAAACAACAGCTGATATATTCTTAATTGCAACCCATGATCAACCACGCTTTCCACCAAGTGTCCACTTCTTTTTAGTTCTTCTCAGACTTTGCTTTTATGGAATCATATGATAATTGCTTCCCAGTACCATTTGCAACCTCACAGAATATTATTATTTGTATATCATCCTATACTGATGTCTGGAAAAAACCAAATGGGGGAAGGACCCATAACTCAGTGTAAGACACCTGTTTTGTAAGAAAAATGTCCCAGCAGTTTCTGGCATCTCCAGGTAGGGCTAGGAAAGACTCCCGTTGGAATCCTTAGACAGCCACGACCAGTCAGTGAGGATAGTACTAATCAAGACAAATTACCCGACTTAGTAAGAGAAAGCTTCCTATGCTGTAAATTTGTATAACGTCTTAGAAGAAATTTATTAATGTGAATCTCAATTGGGCAGCAGTGATGGAACAGAAAGCCCAACTGAGATTCACATTAATAAATTTGAGCAAGTGTAGCTTTCAAGCAAAACAACAGCCTTTCCAATGTTTTTGTTTGTTTCTCACTTAGGAAAGGGGAAACCTAAGCCTTCAAACAATTACATTTTGCAGAAGTATTTTAAAATACGAACACTTACTAAAATAGCAGAGCACCGATATACAATAAGGGGATTTCCCCCCCCCTTTTATTCTGTTTAAAGGGCTATGAGTTCTGCTTGAGGGGAGTGCTTGACCTGTAAGGTCAAAATAAAACGTGGTGATAAGGATTTTGGCAGTCATCATATGTGATGTCTTCATTACGCGATATGCCTGAAACAATCATGCAATCATTTCACACAGCATTCATGGCTGCAAGTTCTGAAATAGGTAGAGAGAGGGGCTGAGAGAAAAATTGTTTTCTTAGCAGGAAGCTATTGTTGTTTAAGTACTAAGATCAGAGGATGCTTGCAGAATAGCTGTAGAGGCTGGGGAATAAACATATGGGTCACCATAAGAACTGAGTAACAATTGTATGCTTATTTGCAATAAAATTATCAGGTGCAACTGCATTCTATCTTCGCCCCATTGCTCTTTAATTAACTAACCCATTCCCAATTTGCACATTCACTCTTCAGGACCAGTCTCAATGCACATTTAGGTCCTAGAACTAGTCAAAAAAGCAGTTAAAGTCTTAAAGATCAACAACAACCCGCAAAGTGTTATTTTGCAATACACTAGAGAATCATAAGCATTTTTTAAAAACTACTTATGAATTGTATCCCTCTTTTATACCTTAATTTTCTAAAGACTAAATTGCATTTCAGAAAAAAAATATGAACCTTCACATTCTTTTAAGCTTTTAGAGTTTAGCATACTGTCAACTTCTGATGGTGTCTTACACGTACATTTGGGAAGCAACTCCATTTCTTGAGAAAATAAGATCAGTTGGAATGAAGTATGAGTAATAACTCTGTGAAACTAGGTGTGCAGGACACATTTCACACCAGAGGACTTTCTCCATTTATGTGTATCTTGCTATATTTATTTCTTCTGTGGCTTTTTTTTTAAATCCTGTGTGAGATTGTAGAAACTGTAGTCAAACAAAAATAATAATAACTAGGCGTAATAGTTGTTGACCTACTGGTTTGATGACTGCCTTCTGCTCAAAAGAAAAGAAGTCTTAGCCTTAGAGGTAATATACAGTTTTCAGGATCTGTTTGAGCAAAAATGAAGAACTCCAATACGGGAGAGGTGAGCTGCTTAACCCCATTCCACTGTAGACAGAGAAAGAGGCAGGACTACTCACAGAAACCCACAACAACATGCAGGAGATCAAAGCAACATACAGAGTCAGCGCAAGACCTCCTGACACTGGAAGCAGCATTCCAAATGCTGTCCCCTTACCCAATGATGCGCCAGCCTCTGTTCCCCCCCCCACTCGCCTCCCTTCCACATTTCTTCTTCCTCTGTCCCCTTCTTCCTTTTCAATCCAGAGAGAGGCTCGTACAATGGAAGCAACAAGATAGGCAGAGAGGGAAGCCCTCCTAACAATCTGCTGCCTGAGGAGACCACTTCAAGTTATTCTCATGGATGAGCGCGCCCTTCAGCCACAGACAATTAAAGCTTAAATGTTAGAAATACATACTGGATTGAGAAAATCAGAAGGGTCACTTGGAATACAGTTGAGATGCTGCTTACTTCAAACTGGGCAGATTTAAAATTGACTGCCTAAGCTCTGTAACACAGCATTGCCTTATTGAACTCTTATGGCCCCTGCACCAGGAGAAGTACACAAAGAATCATCTTTAAGTGACTTGCCAAGGATTCTTTATGAATACAGTACAACTACTCAGTAAACTGCCTTATAGTAAGTCAGGCCATTGGTCCATCTAGCTCGGTTTTGTTGACCCTGAGTAGCATCAACTCTTCAGAGCTTCAGGCGGGGTATTTTTCCCAGAATTGAACCAGCATGCATACATTGTATGTGCTCTTCCAATGCATCATGGCCTTCCCTTCCACCCCCAAAATGACAACTGAATGAGGAGTCCCCATCAAAATCTGTGGGAGCATTTTATATTTTACAGAAATACCAATCATGATCTTGGAGAATTAGAAAGATCTAAGCCTTAGGCCTTCACAAATTATAAATGCATTAGCCTTCTACTTTGCCACAAGCTGATTAATTACAATCTGCCCAGGTGACACACAGGACCAGACAAGTTGAAGTGTCTCATATCAGAACTTGGCTATATGGATAGACATGTCGAGGAAATCTGTTGAAAACCTGCTGTTAACATGTCTCATTCACAAATATGCTTTCAGGCTCCAACTTTCATCAGCATTAAATTAACCCACATGTTTAAAGACTGAAAAGGAAAGAAACACAGATCAGGTCTACATCTGAAGAGAGGTTTAAAAAAAGATGTCAAATGATAAGAGTTTGAAAAAGAACGTAAGGTGACAATGCTAATCACATCCTGTATAAAACAGAATAATTCCCATTTCTGGAAGCTCTTGGGGAAGAAACTAGTTATGGCAAGTCATCATCCAGTAAGGTTCTAAGGTTTTATTACACTTAAGGATATATGCTTCACCCCCCACATACTAGAAAAAGAGGCAGATGGCAATTATTCAATAATTACTAGTAAAACCAGAGAACAACATGAAACAAGGTTTAATATCTGGCCTAGATTAAGTTCCAACAGTAACCGCATGCAAAAGCAACTTGCAATCCTATCCCATATTAACTGTTTTACTAGGAAGTAATTTCCAATGAAATCAGCAACCAGTGGATTAACCATTAAGTGTTATAAGCACATTGATGAAACTACACTCCAAACCCACAGATAACTTCTTCCAACAGTTTCCCAAATATTAAATAGCATTGGGACTGGAAAGGATTGAGATAATTAGTATGATCTAAGAAAACCTGGAATTGAATTCCTACTATGTGCTCAATCATCTTTCCCCAGAATGGCAGGTTTGACACTGGCCAGTAATTATCCAGAGTGGTGGGGCCTAAGGAGGAAATATTGAAAGTGTTTTTTCCCCCAATATTTTCAACATTTTGCTGAAAGCGTTTTTCAATAAAACACTTAAAATAGTATCCTTGACCTTGCCATCTCTCAAGAAAGCATTCCTATCTCCATGAGCCGTGCAGTCAGGTCCTCTAGCTCTTTAAGAAACCAGGATAGGCAAGGGTCCAGCACCCATATGATTGTCTTTACACTACACCACAGAACATTCCCAACATGGAATCTGCCACAACTTAGCAGTAAAGTATCTCAAATTAATCATGGTTCGCCATATAAACCGCCCACCACTCACAAAAACCCTCACCACCCAAAAACCTGCTGAATGACTATGGCACAATAGTGGCAGAAAAGTAAAATTTCTTCACTGCTGTGGAGTAGATTATAAAATGAGCTCTCTCATGTTCAGTCACATTCGCCACAAGTGACTACCATTGCTCTAGTTGTCTTCTTAACTGCTTCACTGCACAGAGCAATCCAGAATGCCAGAGAGTTTGGGCGCATGTCAGTGAAAGAGGGCACTTAACAGCAACTGTGACAATTTCTTATTCAATTCAATATGGGCCTTTTTTCAATTCCAGAAACTGACCAGGGCATCAACAGGATCAATAGTCATGGTAGTATGTGTGGCATCAGTATGTACTGATTTTAACAACTATTTAAAGTTATAAAAGAAGAACAAGGAAACATCATAGAAAGAGGCATCACTCCATGATAAGAAAAAACGTAGTAGAGTTCTGGGAAGAGGAAAGGGTGTATACACAAAAAGGGAGAGGCCATGGAATGCACTTGTTATGTCCATATTCTACAGGCATCCTGCTGCATCTGCCAATTTGGCTAGGATTTCCTGGCAATACTTGTTTCACAATATCATTACACTGAAACCAGGGGAGAAAACATGACAAAGAACTGAGTGTTCATTTGCAGCGTAAGATCTTTCAGCCACAGCATTTTATTTTGACTGACCTTCAAAGAGGTTGGTAAAAGAATTTCCACAATCAGAGAAATAGTTGCAACATTTTAAATCTTACTGCACCATTTCCAAATAAATATTTACTGATTAAAAGAAGGGAGAGAGAAGAACTAGAAGAAATGCAAACAGCATTCAACCTCTAACTAGCAAGCTCTGTTTGGAATCCCGTTAAAGTTGTCTGCATCTTAACCTTGGAACTGAAAACTGGTTTGCAATCATCTGATAAATCAGGAGAAGCAAGAATAATCTCCAGATTAGGCAGGAAAAACATTATATACTACACAGAATTGTGTTTTTTGGTCAGTCAGCCAACAGACAGCATGGCACAATTACTACCAGGTACATGTGAACAGGTAGACAAATAATTTTTTCATGGGCAAGTCAAGTCAACCTTCATTTTTCTAAATGGACTTCAGAACAAAAAGACAACAGAAATGGGTGAGTGAAGATTATAACCTGGTCCAGCAACAATTTTATGTCCTCAAAGTATGAGCTGAAAGCATTCTAGTAACTTGCAAGCTTGCTTTCAGAATTATAAACACAAACTGGTCCAGAAAAAAGGACATTGTCTCACTTATGTATTTGATGTGCAAACTGAAGTCTGCTTTTAAATTCAACTACAGTATATTTGTAACCCAAAAATTATGATGATAATCTATGCTACAGGTGAGCAGAAATCTACTGAGTGATTTGTGAATGATTTGGAGTATGTCAGCAAGGTTTTCTCACACCTAACTGTAACACGAAAAAGGCTTTCCTTCTCCCGAGACACACATAAAATTTGGGAGGAAGCCACAGCGGTGAGATTTCAGTTCTGGAACTGGGGAAAAAAATCCATGGGGTGAGCCACCGAAGTGTCCAGAGCAGAGGTTACCCAAGTATACGTCTGTTCAAAAAGAACCAACCTGTGTAACTGGTACCAGCTGGTGAACCTTGGGATTCTGGTAAAAAACAAAGAAGGTCCCACAGGTCTTAAACTCACTTCCAATCCTTGTATTAACATAAAGTACTTTGGCACTAGCGAGAGATAGTATGGTGTTGAGCGTAGAGAGAGATTAGAGTGTTGGACTACAGGTGGGGATACCAAGGTTCACAACCTTACTCAGTCATGAAGGTCACTGGGTGATCATAGGCCAGTTATCTCTCAGCCTAGCCTACCTAACAAGGTTGCTATGAGGATGAAAAGACTGACGGGAAATCATGCATACCACCCTCAGCTTCCTGGAGGAAGAACAGGCAATAGATAGAATAATCATAATTCTTATTCAGATAAGCTTCTAGATACTTGCATCCTCCAAAGTTAGGCAAGTGTTCTAATTTTCAGTTTCCAGAAAGCAAATTCATTTCTCAAGAGGTCATTATTTTTATAAATTAGCTCTTAGAAACATTGTTGTTAGGTAAGAATTCACAACTCCAATTATTACTACTATAGGTGTTCACAACCACTGAAAAATAGTCCCTCAAACTACTATATGGGGGGGACACCCTTTGCTGTTCTATCTGTAGAGATAAACTCAAGAAAATGAAAGGTTACCACTCACAAACTGTGGCAAGTTGGCTATTTAGGCCACACTGCTGCTTGTAGTACCCATTTAAAATAACATATACTCTCATCACCTCCTCCCATCCTCACTTTTTATACGCTTTTAAAAAAAACAAATGCGACTGCCTCTAAAGCACGTTGCTTGCTATAAGCAGAGAAGGGAGCTAACTAGCATTCAATCAACACAGTTCACCAAAGCAGAGGAAACCTAGAATTTGCTGAATAAGAAAAACAAAGAGAGTTAAGTGCTGGTGCTTAGGAGAGGCCTTATTATTTCTTATGAGAACTACATCTAACAGAGCATAGCTCTTGAAATACAACATCCATGGGAACCCTAATCACCTGACAGCCGGCCCAAACAAGGAGTATATCCCCTCCAACTACCAAATCATAGTTCCCACGCTGACTGACAACAATTTACCTCCTAGAAGCAAGTCTCCTGTAAATGTTTGCAACATGCAAGAGCAGCAGATGAGCAGGCTGAATATTTGTATACATGCAAATGACTTAAAACTGTGCATTAAGCCTCAAAGCTCTGAACAAAATATCATTGGCATCCTTCAGTCTCGGGAGACTATGGTATCATGCTCTCAAAAGTGGTTATGGCGAAGTTTGAATGTCCTCTCCAGTGCGCAAAGCCTGGGTAAAGAAGGTATGGAGGATAGGCTGTTAACCATGCAGCAAATCCCCCCTCTCCACGTCACTGAAATGGCCCAATGAAAAGGCAGAAGCCAATACAGAGGCATCGCAGGAGTTGCCAGAACGTGACTGTATACAGCCACGAACTGCCTCAGGGACTCTGGCTCCTGATTTTGCCTTGAGGTTGACTCCTGAAGCCTTTTCCATAACTGGATATAGCCACTAGGAACAGAGTTTTCCTTCTCTTAGATGAGCTGCCTTCCCAGGCTAACAAGTCCCACCTACCCGCTGTTTAGTCGCCTATTATGACAAGTATAGTCAAACCGAGGGCCTCTTCTTATCCCCCAGCCCCCAGGGGACCTCCCTCCCCCCACAACCAGGACCAGAGAGGAAAACAAACCAGGCAAAAACACACAGAGCAGGGAATGTATAAGGACTGTTTTTAAAAACAAAAACAAAAACTCTGGTCTTAATTTAAAATGAAGTATGTAACTTTACCCTAAGAGATACTTCTATCCTGCCTCATCATGGTGTCACATGCAGTAAACTTACCTCCAACTTGTTAGATGTTTGCTCCTATCTTTTGAATAATCTGAAAAGCTCATGTCAATCTCCACTTGAAACAATTGTGAACTTCTATTACACAGGTCTGCAACCAAAAAGCTGTTTTCATAATTTTATTTGATTCTTATGTTTTTTGGTGCGCTGAATTCAAAAATGGCCACTGTTTTTTCCTGGGACGTCAGGTTTTTTCACAATCGAAATGTGCCTTGGTCAAACAGGTAGCTGGAAATCGCTAAATTTCAAATTCATCATACTTGGGGGGGAAAAACTGAACATGGAAAAACAAATTTATTTTCACTGCCAGTGCTCCCAAAAACATGAAAATACATGTTCTAGACTTAAAAGCAAAAATTTGTTGATGGAAGGTACATCTTTTGCATGGTACAGACATCAGGAAAAAGACTTTGTCTTTTTTCATGAGGGCAATTTGGTGTTTTGCTCTGATTTAGAGGGGTTGATGACTCAGTTCCACATTCAGTATGATTCTTCTGAATGGAAGCTTTTCATTGAATCTTCCAAAAGAAGCTTAAAAGCAGTTTTACTTCACAATGGTGGCCGTTATGCGTCCATTCCTGTTGCTCATTCGGTGTACTTTAAGGAGACGTATGAGAACTTGGAGTTGGTACTCAAGAAAGTGGGTTATCAAAACCAAAACTGGTTGGTATGTGGGGATTTAAAAGTATTGTGTATGCTGCTGGGACAACAGGCTGGGTACACCAAATACCCTTGTTTTCTATGTTTATGGGACAGTAGAGACCGACAAAATCACTGGAAGCAAAAAAATTGGCCACCAAGAAGTCTAGTTGTTGGTGAAAAGAATGTTCTCAGAGATACATTGGTACCCCCAAAGAAGGTTTTATTACCACCACTCCATATAAAATTAGGATTAATGAAGCAATTTGTTAAGGCACTTCCCAAAGATAGCGAATGCTTCAAGTACTTGGGATCAAAGTTTTCAAGTTTAATGGAGGCAAAACTGAAAGAGGGGTTTTTTGTTGGCCCAGATATTAGAAAACTCATATCCGACAAAGACTTCATCAGTTCAATGACTCCAACTCAAAAAGAAGCTTGGGTTGCCTTTACTGTAGTCATAAATAACTTTTGGGGAAACCAAAAGGACCCAAATTACAAGGAAATGGTGGAAACAATGTTGAAAGCGTTCCATAAGCTTGGTTGCTCCATGAGCTTAGAAGTCCATTTTCTCAACTCACACCTTGACTATTTTCCTGAAAATTTGGGAGCAGTGAGTGAAGAGCAGGGAAAACGTTTCCATCAAGATATAAATGGAAAGAAGGTATCAAGGGAAATGGAGTGTAACGATGATGGCTGACTACTGCTGGATGTTGTATAGGGATCTTCCGGAAGCCACCTACAAGAGGAAAAGCTCAAAAAGAAGTTTAGAGTTTAAAAAAAGACTTTGTAGATTTCACAAGCAATCTACTTGAGTGTGGTGTTAATTTTGTTGTCACCTGTGCAAATGAGTTATTTTTCATGTAAATAAAATATTTGCGTTAAGAGGTTTTTTAAAACGATGACCACCCGTTTGTTCGAAAACCTGACGTCCCAGGACAAAACTGCTATCGTTTTTGGATTCAGCACACCAAAAAACACAAGAATCAGTCAACAAAACCAAAACAGCTGTCCAAAATGTTTGTTTTTTTTGTTTTGTTTTTTTTTGCAGACCTGTGTTATTATTCCATAAGAAGTTCCCATATATTGATTCAGGTGTTCTAACTCAGTATTATCTACACTAACTCAAAAAGGCTCCTCAAGGTTTCAGGGAGAGATTTTTCCCAGCCATACTTGGAGATACCAATGGCTGAATCTAAGGTCTTCTGTATGCAAAGCAGGTGCTCTACCTCTTATAAGTGTGTGAGAGCTTTGACCATTCCTAATCGCCCCAATCACCGTTTATTATCTTCCTTTGGATTTTCAATACCATTATTTCATACACATTTTTACTACTCTGTCATACACAACAGACTCATTATAAGATCATGCCTCCAGAAACTACCATGCCATGTTAAACTTGACACTCAGTTTGCTTCTGCTGAATGACAGGCCTGGAACATGCTTTCTTCTTTAGCTGTTAAAGCCTTACTTTCAATCCTTACTAAGTAAGGAAATAAAAGCTACACACTCAGCCGCTCATGTTCTCTAATACATCAAATCCACATCTTTCACAAGCATTACCTGTTTGTCAAGATAGCAGGTCTTGGCATGCTGAATGGGGTATGCTGATTTTGTTATCTTGGCTGTAAGCCAAACATGCTTAATCCATCAACTACAACTTCAGAGGTCTTGTACCTATACAATTTGAATCCCAACTACTGATATGATCTGTGCTAATTATTTGTTTTGTTTCTTAGCAGAAATGAAAAAAGTTTCATTACAAAAAAGGTCATTCACAAGAATTAAAAAAAAGATATCTTTCGGTAGAGAAAACAATTTTAGACTACTTCTGCATCTGAGATAAACATTCTTTTTCACCACAAGGTGGTGACTGCCTAGTCTTCAACTCAGTTAAAATAATTCATGTTGGCCTGCTGTAAGAGCATGGGTTGTAACTACATGAGAATTGTAACCACTAGATACTGATAAGAACAGCATAGATTAATTGAGTTGTTTTCCTTTCCTACAATCTCTCTACACATACATGCAATGAACCGAGGTTAAAGCATGAGGAAGTTTTCCCAGAAAAAATAGCCACATTTAAATATTCTACATGTGCAAGGAAGCTGTCTCTATGCATTGCCAACAGAGAGAAGAATACTCAGCCCTGTTTTAATTAATGGGCTATCACTAAAATAGTTCAAAACTCCAGACAATTACTTATATCTAGATTAGGTCCCTGGGTCTCAAACATCACATGTAGCTCCAGAGTTTCCTTTTGAACCAAGTTATAACAGTATTCAGATCACAGCAGACTTTTTTTTCCTTTGGGAAAGGATAGCTCTTAATGGCTGTGTAATCAACTGGTCTCTAGTCTCTTTTTTTTCCCTTGTTTCTTTGGTCAATCCAAAATTTTGCAAAATCCCAGCTGTTTTGACAAGTAACATTTTATTCTTCTCCTTGACCTCCCTTCAGACACTGATTTATATGACAATTTAAAGCTACTTATCAAGATAAGAGTGCGGTAATTTCAAATACTACTTAAAGACTGACACTCCTGGCCTTTCAATTGACATGAAGAATTAAATGCTACTCTCTCCATACCCCTGGAGAAGGTTGCAACAAAGAGCTCTCACTCAGAGAGCTGTCTATGCTGGCTATGTCCTTCTCCTTCTGTGGCAGGAGCTACCTGCTGAAAGCAAAAAGAAAACTCACATCTTCTCTCACTCTTCATACTGCTACCTACCAGAAAGCAGTCATTAAAAGGAAGCGGGCAGAGGGCAGGGGAGAAGAGAGAAGGAAGATAATACAATTTGCAATAGTCATTCTGCCTCCCAACCCTGGTGATGGTGTTGCATTTATTTCTGCTGATCAATTTGACCGCCTCTAGCACATCTGCTCATGAGCTGAAAAACGGCAATTGCCCTCTCTGAATTCATAAATAAAGTAACGTGCAAGCTGACAAACAACTATGAGAGGAAAATATATGTGCCTTTCATAAGCAAGACAAATCACTCGTTCTCACCGAATGCTTCCAGCAGGAGCTCACTAATTCAGTATTTATTTGCAAAGCATATGCACTGTGTCCAAACCACTACATTAAGAAAGATCTGAGCCATCCGGTTGCTTTTGATTAGGTTATTCAACCTAGAGTTACTTAAGTTTCAGGTAAAAAATTTTGAAATAAAGAATCATGTATATGGAAAACAGCTTAACAATAGTTCTTAGAGTTTACTGGTGGTTTTTTACTCTTTAGAATTATTTCAGACTGAAAACTAAGCCTAAGACATGAAACATAATGCTCATTTTAACAAAAGGTTCAGCCTGCCCTCTTCTCACCCCAACATTTTTATTAAATAATGTTTTGAGATTTTTTTCATTTGGTTATACTTTTTTTCTTAAACCAATGTTGCTTTTGCACACTAGCCCTTTTTCTCTGGCAACCTGCTGTTCTTTGCACACTTTCTATTACACATCCAGGCAACATGGTTGTCCAATTGTTGCACTCCAGTGTTTTCTGTGTTGCCCTGCTATATTTTTTTCCAGATTTTGTCTATGATTTTTCTTTGGGGTGGGCTAATAGAACAGAATGGTGGTACCAGCCTGTCCAAGTCAGATAGACAAAACACTATGAAGGGTTTTCCGGACCCTTTGGTTTAAGCCTTTACGTTATTTCCACTTCCACGTAATTGCAGAAAAGCAATGCATGAGCAGCACTAAGGGCTCCATTATAGAAGCAAACCAATTGCTGCTTCAATTGCAAAAGTAACTAGATTCAATGATAAGCAGCATTGGCAGTGAACATTATGCACCCATGGTGCAAATAAGCATATAGTTAGGGGAGAGAGGGACAGATATAGACTTTTTTAAGTTGAACTGTGCCGCTCCACCCTTCACAGAGAAGAACCAACAGCCTTGCATGAAAGAAGAAAACGCAATCCACCTGCTGATGCCTTTTGCTGAATCGTGCCCCTCCCTTCCCCACAGAAAATCGCCAACTGTCATATGAATAGGAGAAGCCAGAGAGACACACACACCCCTTTGTAAGGTATTACTACATATTCTACAATACATAGACTATGTAGTTATTTTGAGCACTTCCCAAAGGAGAAGAAAAAGGCAGCATATCAATATTTTATACAAATATAGCAGAGTCAGTCACTCCCTGAAGCAAAGGGGGGAAAACGAAAACAGAAGGATCAAGAAGACAGACAAGTTGACATCCAAGCATCATCTGTCCTAGTCAGAAATGCAGAAGCCACGGCTGTATCAGCCAATAACAACGTCATCACAACAGGACCCTCTGATCTTGCAACTCTCCTCTCCAAGAACCAGCATGATGAAGGTGTTCAGTCAATGGCTTCAAGAGATAACAGGAAAGCATCTCCAAAACATTTAATGCTTGGGGTTTTCCACTTGAATCAAGAACACTTCAAACATGACAAACTGCCTGCATAGCACTATAATGCACAAAAAAATGCAAATCCATGAACATGTGATCATCATATAAGTTAATAACACACATGCCAGAAACGTAGGGGACAGTTACATGACTGTCTGCATGCAGACAGGACTATCCAACAAGTTGCTATTCAGATTTCTCCCTATCTACCAGCCTTCAGGTCAACTCCTGCACTTCTGACATGCTAATTAGATGCTCTGTTCCTGTTCTGTTCCTTACAAAAGCTCTGACTGCCACAAAGCTAAACAGCGATTCTACTATTCCATATGTACTTCGGCTTTGTATTAAAGGTGAATGCATGGGGGGAGGGGGTGTTCCTGCATCTGAACTCCAAAAACAGCAAGTATAAAAATACAGAGTGTATTAGTAACACACAATGAATGCCTAGTCCCAGAGTTATGTTGTTGGCATCCTTCAGTCTGGGAAGACTATGGTGTCACGCTCTGAATGGTGGTTCTGGAGCAGAGTGTCCTCTCCAGTGCGCAAAGCCTGGGTAAAGTAGGTATGGAGGATAGGCTGTTACCCATGCAGCAAATCCCCCCTCTCCACGTCACTGAAATGGTCCAATGGAAAGGCAGAGGCCAATACGGTTGGTTCCAGCGGCGTCGCAGGAGTTGCCAGAACGTGACTGTGTTCAGCCATGAACTGCCTCAGGGACTCCGGCTCCAGATTTTGCCTCAAGGTTGACTCCTGAAGCCTTTTCCATAACTGGATGTAGCCACAAGGCAGTGGAGGTTTGGGATCAGAGTTTTCCTTCTCTCAGATGAGCTGCCTTCCCAGGCTAACGAGTCCCATCTACCCGGTGGCTGTTTAGTCGCCTCTTACGACAAGTACAGCCAAACTGAGGGCCTATTCTTATACCCAGCCCCCAGGGGAATAGAATAGCCCCCAGAGTTATAGGAAGGAGCCAAAGAATCAAAATCAATCCACCTCTCAGACTTAAACACTTTTCAAAGATTCAAACCAGCTCCGAAGACTCAATGCTATAGATGAATTGCTGGGGGGATGCAGAAATTATTTTTGATCTTTATACTCCCCGCCCCCCAGTAGTATACTGTATATTAATTTCTGGCCATAGAAATTTACTACAAACCTTTAACCAAAGTATTTGTTGGATAATTCAAATCGATGTGTGAAACTTAGCACCCTTAAGTTGCCAATTCATAATGCAAACGTGACCATGGAAGCTGTGACAGCTTGTCTTGAATGAGAAAATAAAATGTGTGTTATGCTACCAAAACCTTCTGCGATAACACTGTTTCTACTGAATGTGCTCTGATGGTTCTATTTTGTGAGTTTTCAGGGCACCAAGGTATGGAGACTAGACACTGTTTAAAAACAAAACACTTCCCACAAAATGTACAGAGGCTAGTTCCAGAAAGAACAAAATACAGAGTTTATTTTCTCCCAAAAAGGAATGTAGATAGCTTATTAGGTTTCTGTAATTTTGACATCGCATGAAGCTTTTCAGTATCACAGCTCCTCACTGGGCACAAACAGCTTTGGCTTAAGACCTATACAGTGCAGTGGATGTTCAGCATTCGTATTTCCTGCAAAATAAAATAAATTTTCTTCTTGGTTGCTCAGTTGGACCATTTTTTTTCTCCCACCCCACACCAGGCTTATCTCAGTTTAGGTAAACAAGTACGTCATGTGTAAAGCAAACTTAGGTGTAAGATACAGAAGTATCACTTCATTCATTAAAGCTTGGTGTCACAGAACAGCCTTCCCACAGTCAAAATATCACTGTCTGTAAAAGGAAATTGTTGTTTCTGCCTTCTGCTAAATGTTTCTGCCTTTAAAGAGGCCCTGTTTCAGCACAATTACTGATCTGAACACAAAAGAGAAAAAAATCATTGACATTAGGAAAACTGATTCATCAAAAAAACAGATTTCCAAGTGAATTATAAACCTACCTAAGAATATATTCAGAACAGCAGCATTCAAAGAGACTTAGGCCCAAATCCTAACCAACTTTCCTACAACGACATAGTTGTGCCAATGGGGCATGTATGGCATCCTGCAGTTGAGTGGCAGTCATAGAGGTCTGCTTAAGACAAGGAAATGTTTGTTCCCTTATCTCGCAGATGCATTCCCCTTAGCTCACTGCTGGAAAGTTGATTAGGATTGTGTCCTTAATTGAGCCCTCCAATACAAAATCCACTAAACTATCACAGATTTTGACAAAAACCTTCCAGAAAAGTATTATTCTACAAGCACCTTAACCAGCTACTGAAAAATTTGTCTTGGTAACCTGATTAAGAGCCTGATCCTATCAGGCTTTAGTGCCAGTGCTACATATCATAAACGTGCTGGAAAGCACATTTACGGTCCAGGAGAGTAAAGAGTGCCAATGCTGGGCTCAGCTCTGGGAGGACAACAACACGCAACAGCCGGACGTAAGTCAGATCGCCAGGCAGCAGTGCGGCCTTTCTAGTCTGGTTGGATGCATTGCAGGGGGAGACCCAGGAAGGGAGTGGAACTGGCAAAGGAGGCCTCCTCTGCGCGAACCTATCCTCTGTGTCAGGTTCTCAAGTCTGTGCCGGCAAAATAGCTGACGCATATTCAAGGAAGCCCATTGTAGGGCCTGGGACTTTTCTCGGGGGGAAGGAGACAAAGTGCAGTGGTCATGCTGTTGTTCCTCTGGGCACTAGGAAACATAGGACTTTGCTGCCTGTGGATGTGCACAATTTCTGGAAATTTTGAATTAGGATGTAGAGTGGGACAGAAAGAACTAATATATGCCGAGTCAACTGTTTAGAAGTACCTTGAGTGCAAGAAACTTTGCAGCTGTTGCCTCCAATGAAGAGACTCCTTAAAACGTACTGTAAAATAAATTCTTCTTTGGCATGTGCTGGAAACTCACTTCCCTTGGGTTCAGAAATCCAACCAAATGAAGTGCCAATAGTATCATCACTAACATTACTACCTTTCAATTTTGGATCTCAGGGATTTGAAGCAGTATGGATTAGTTATATAGCAATATAAATTCAAAACATTGCTTTAAGACATTGCTCACTCTGAAAGGAAAAAGTAGTATTTCATTAGAGGGTTTCTCCACGTTATCCCCACTATCCACTACTCACAGCAGTAGTTTCCAAATGAGAGTTGTGTGGATGTTCTTGAGGGTCATGAGAATCGGTGCTCTGTGTAAGCTGCACAGTCAGAGCTAGAATTTAAGCCCCACACAGGTTCCCACTCAATGCTTGCAGATGACAATGATGCCATCGCCAAGAACTTCAGAGCTTTATCATCATCACCATGTACCAATTCTATGGATTGTTGGGCTAAGAGAAAAACTGTATTTAGGATTATAGTCAAAAATGTTAGGGAAATACTGGTTTACAGGCTTCTGTGGGGACAGGGAAGGTCCGTTCCTATGCTTCTGCTTTTGTTCCAGGTCTGCACATCTCTAATCTTAAACTGAAATGAACAAAAGATGGGACTATTACACTAGAAGAAAAGAAAGACTATCAAAAAGAACAGAAAAAGAGGGCCATTGCTTGTTTGACTTCCATTAGGTCACTAAGCTAAGAGCAAGAACATTGGTTCCAGTTCTTGCACTAAGTGTTGCTTAACTGTTCGTGACTCTCTGTCCAGATGAGGACTTTGCACATCTTCTGCAAACACACATACACACAAAGAATGGGGGGGGGGGGGACTCCTGATCATGTCAGGCAGAATTGAAAATAGAACTCAGCTTTCTAATATGACAAAAGCAAATCTCATCCACTCAACCGTACAACCTTTCAAACCAATTATGCAAAATCTTTTTCATTTGGCTATGCTGCCTGCTGCAACTATAGATTTGATAACACTTTTCACGCTATGGAGAGCACTTAAAACTGAGCTATTAGCGCCCACTTCTGCTCTCTCCCTCACTATCCAGTGCCATGCTTCCACACCAGGGACAGGCAGTCAAGAAGACAATGAGAGATAAAAGCATATATTCCCTTCTTCTTACCTAGGGGCATGTCTTAGCATGAACAAACAATTTTTCAGTATGACATGCCATGGCTCAATACTCAACAACACAATATTATAAAATACTCTAAGATAATTTCCATAGCCTAGTTGGCTACACATACAGAGTAAGATCAATCTCTCTGACTCAATTAACCTGATAGTATCGCTTTACACTTTTACCCCCTCTGTTGGATAGTTTTATGTCCTGTAGAACAGGAAATGTAATTTAAGATACATTAGACAATTGTTTCACCTCCAAAATGAGAACATTCATGGTTAAATCAAAGCAGCTAGAGTTGTATATATTTGAGAGAAAGATGATCCAAAAGCCTCATCATATACCAAAAATATTTTGCATCTCATGATCATCCAGAACGTTTGACTGCAGGCTGCACTACAGGGACAGAAATCTGGATTTGACACAGCTTGTTTTTATCACTTATCACAACAGAACATACAAGCTAAATTCAAAAAACTTCCCATAAGGTTAAAACCACCTTTGTGTAAGAGGGAAGCACTTAGACATATGCACTGTTGGCAGTTTCTCCTGAAGAAGATTCTACTATAACTATAAAAGTAGTTTCTACCTACTTTAACATAATAGTTTCAATTATTATTTGAAGGTTCTCTGGGTTTTGATCTGAAAGTGCACTTCCACAAGCAAAAGTTGTTTCTGGCTTAATGGAAGAGGGTTGTGTGAGAGAAGTTATCCCAAATCTGGAGGAGTCCCTTCAATTAGTACTAACACTCGGGCAAGACCACAGATTCTTCTCAAAACCATGTCATGGGTTATTAGAATTTATATGCTATCACTTGTGCCACCTTCATTCATTATGAGTTATACATTAAAAGAGTCTGACTGATGAATAGGGACAGGCAATTTTTATCAGTTCTCTCTCTTTTCTGAGTCTCCCCCTCTACCTGCTCTTGAGGGTTGATTTTGAGAGGTTACAAAGGGAAATGCGGGTGGGGGACAGCAAAGTCACCTTCCCCTCTTGCGCAATGGAACGGCTTCTGTTCACATAAGATGTTCTTAGGATACAACCCCATGTTACTTGTACTGTCATGCAACACACACACAGGCACTCATGGCACGCATCATGGCACTACAGTGCAAGAAGTCTTCCATTAGTGTTTGTGAAAGAATTGACGAAACAGTACTAAATCATTTTCGCCTTTCATTACTAGTCTTTGAATCAAACCTTTGGATATTAGTGAAAAGTAACGTCTTCCACCTGCTACACACACAAGTGCACATATAGGTTTCACATGAAAACACACAATTTTACAACACAAATTCATTGACCAAATAACCACTGGACAGTGCTTGAAACTTAAGTCCACTTCATTTACTACTGAGGCCACACACATGAAGCTGGGTCCATACACACGTTGTTGAGAAGCATGTTTGCCAGCAGTTCCACATATTGGCCATTATACATGGCAGCAGCTCAGCACACCATGCACAGTGACATGAAGGTTCTCATCATCAGTGTCATATGTTCTTCCACACAATAGGGCTGCTTCCATGTTGAGCAGCTTATGCAAGTTGGAGCCCCACAACAATGCTGCTGCCATGTTCAAACACAGTGTGGCCTCCATGGGCCTCCTACAACAAACTGTATTATATAGTCCTTAAATTTCTACCCCTGCCTAATGTTTTTTACGTCACTTGCTAGTTCAGTGCCTGTAGTGTTCCTTGCATGAAGGCAATAAGCACTGCAAGGCTCTGACAGGTTTTCAGATTTGTTGGTGTCAAACCACAGAATAGGCAATCTGGAATCAGACTCTGCTAGAATTAATTGACTGAATAATGACAACAAGAAGTATTAAAAACTTACTGAGAACCTTGGTGTAGCCTTGTTCTCAGGCACCCAAAACTTGTAAGAAACTCGGGACGGCAATGTAAACAGCTCTCTGGTAAGTCCTCAGGTGGTTAAAACAAAAGCATGTTAAGTAATGACAAGGATTAAGTAAGCTACTAATGTATTAGTCAACCACACTGATTCATAGCTGCCTGGAATTCTCAAATCCGGCATGCAATCAGACAGACAATTCCATTTCTTTACTTCAATAAAGAGACAACACTCCTATCTTCTTCTATCATTCACTTGGATGCCCTGTGAAAAAGATCTGTATGACCATTAGATCTCTCCAGACCGGCAGAATGGGCAGCAAAATAGCAGATGCACTTCAATGTCAGTAAGTGTAAAGTCACACACATTGGGGCAAAAAATCAAAACTTCACATATAGGCTGATGGGTTCTGAGCTGTCTGTGACAGATCAGGAGACAGATCTTGGGGTGGTGGTGGACAGGTCGATGAAAGTGTCGACCCAATGTGCGGTGGCAGTAAAGAAGGCCAATTCTATGCTTGGGATCATTAGAAAAGGTATTGAGAACAAAACAGCTAATATAATGCCGTTGTACAAATCGATGGTAAGGCCACACCTGGAGTATTGTGTCCAGTTCTGGTCGCCGCATCTCAAAAAAGACATAGTGGAAATGGAAAAGGTGCAAAAGAGAGCGACTAAGATGATTACGGGGCTGGGGCACCTTCCTTATGAGGAAAGGCTACGGCGTTTGGGCCTCTTCAGCCTAGAAAAGAGACGCCTCAGGGGGGACATGATTAAGACATACAAAATTATGCAGGGGATGGACAGAGTGGATAGAGAGATGCTCTTTACACTCTCACATAACACCACAACCAGGGGACATCCACTAAAATTGAGTGTTGGGAGAGTTAGGACAGACAAAAGAAAATATTTCTTTACTCAGCGTGTGATTGGTCTGTGGAACTCCTTGCCGCAGGATGTGGTGATGGTGTCTGGCCTGGACACCTTTAAAAGGGGATTGGACAAGTTTCTGGAGGAAAAATCCATTACGGCTTACAAGCCATGATGTGCATGTACAACCTCCTGATTTTAGAAATGGGTTATGTCAGAATGCCAGGTGCAAGGGAGGACACCAGAATGAGGTCTCTTGTTATCTGGTGTGCTCCCTGGGGCATTTAGTGGGCCGCTGTGAGATACAGGAAGCTGGACTAGATGGGCCTATGGCCTGATCCAGTGGGGCTGTTCTTATGTTTTTTTTTAGATGGAGGATCGACTAGTTTAAAGTTATTTTTATTGTGGCTTTCCCCCTTCTCATTGGGTTTGAATGGTAAGAAAGAAAGGGGTAAAAAAAACAACATGTGAATGAAGTTAATCTTGCAGCATCCATGCAGCATTTTTGTTTACACTGTGAATTTTCTTAAAAACTAGTTGTAACTTTAGTTTGCCTACTAGCATGAAGAGAAACCCATAAATAAATGCAACTGAATGCTTAAAAATTAAACTGCGCTACAAATTTCCAACCAAGAGTAATGGCTACTTTACATGACCACCTTCTAAGAAAAACGCAATGGTCCAATATTTTGTATGTGTTTTTCCTCTCAAATTTAAAAAGATATTCAAATAGCTGTCAGATTTTAAAAATAAAATTATCACTTCCTGCAGTGCTTTTGGAAAGTGGCATCACTTAGATAAGGATGGTGAGCCTTTCAAAGTCAAAGTATTCCTTTTATACAAATGCTTGTGTCAAGCATCATCTATCAGTTAGGCTTAAGACACACTTGGAACTGTCAGACACCCTAAGTTGCGGGAAGAGCATCCAGCTACCACTTTTCATGCTATGGTGATAACCTGCTGTTTAACTGCAGAACAGCTTCTGAACCGCACTGAAAACAGAAGACAGCTGTTTAGAATTAATCCGTAGCACAACACGCACAAAAGCATAATAGAGGTAAGCACAACTCACAGTTGGAAAGTTTGTTTCAGGTACAATCTACACATTACACAGAACGATGTGGCAAACTGAAGTGGCAGGATTTTGGATCATTCCACCTTAGACTACAGGTAAGAAGTGCTATTTTTGAATCTTCCCACATGAAAAGGACATCCTGCATTTAGTAAGCCAGTAAATCAGGGACAGATCTGAGCTAAACCTTTTCTCCAAAGGTTCTCCTTTATTACATGCAGTGAATTCTTATGCATGAAAAGCATTCTCAAATACGACTCCACAGCCTGAAGTGGAACAGTTCAGAATTCTTCAGCTTAACCATCTCACCCCGCATATCAATGTGGTTTTAGACAACCTAGAATCAAGATCCTTGAACACCTAGGTGTTCTTCAACATCAAAAGCACACACATTCCTCTCCTGCTACAAACAGACAGAAACAGGTTTCCCGTCTTAAGCTACCCTAAACCAACAGTTGCAATTTCGCTCAGTCTGAGGGATGTGCGCTGCCTCTGGGAGGCTCAGACAACTCTCCAGAGGGGAGCAGAGCATCCCTTTCCCTGCAGAGGGTTCAGATTGTGTTGAGTGCACTTGACGGCAGGGATTGCAGTTCCGATCCCTGCCATTAACTGACACACGACTGTATTGTGTATAACTACCATGAAAGCTCTTCTATTTTTATTACTACTTAATTATCCAGCAAGTCTTTGAAAAGTCATACAATGCAAGAATTGCAGATAACTGCTGGCAGGCAGCATTTTGCTCTAAACCAGTGGTTCCCAACCTAGGGTACATTTAGCCCCAGGGGTACTTGCCAGGATCTTTAGAGGTACTTGAAAAAGAATTGAATAATGATGAGGAAAGGCAGGTCTGTATTAGAATGTCTTGCAGGGCTGGCATTAGAATGCCTTGTGGGGCTAATGTGAGGGGTACAATTTATGGAAATGGACTGCCAAGGGGTACGCAAGTGAAAAAATATTGGGAACCACTGTTCTATGCCATTACATCTTCCCTGTCCCAGTCTACTATTATTGTACACTGAGAAATACAACTTTCAAGAAGAGCTTAGCAGATATTCATTTTACAGCTAGAGATGAGGCAGGGCAGAGGAGGTCATGATTTCATGTCTTTTTCCACATAAAGAATAGCATACTCGGAATGCCAGATGTCTGTGAAAACAAAATGTCATCATAAGCGTTGGCTTCATTCCTTACTTCTCAAACATAATCCATCATTATTATTTTTCATACAAAAGTCTTGATTTGCATTTCCTCTGGATACAGAGAAACATGTGTTACAGAACTCTTTCAACACACTGACTTCTGGTAATAAAAGTATACTCAGGAAGAATGTGGTAGTATGACTAAAAACACACATTACTCTACCTGACCCCTTATTCATTCCCAAGCCCTCTTTTTCAACCTCCCACCTTCCAAATAATTCAGTATATAATACAAATAAAAACCTCATGGAAAGGATTAGAAAATTGATCAGCACCATGGCAACTTACCAAGGTTAAGCATTATATGAAAGCTGACACACACGTGATTGTATAAGGATAAATTCTAGAACTAAGGCTGCAATCCTATAAACACTCATATGAAAAATCAACACTGAACTCGGGGCGCTTACTTCTGAGTAGACATGCATAGCCTTGTGCTCTCAATTCTGTAACGGGCAGCCCAATCCTAACTCACACTGGGATAGGCTGGCCAGAGAGCCTGCACTGTATCCAGCACAAGTTTGGGACTGTCTGAGCCTCGGCCCGAGGCAAGGGGAAACATTTCCCCTTACCCCAAGGAGAACCGCAGCAGCCCCAATGGGTCTACTCGAATCTGTGCCACCTAAATCGGTGTCGCAAATCCAAACAGCCCAGAGCTGCCAAGGGCTGCCCAGGAACAAGGCTAGGATCGGCCGTAATTGCCAGATCCTGGCCCCGCCTCCCATTCCCCACCCTCCTGCTCCTGGGAACACCCACCACCTGCCCTTCCCAACCCCAAAATGCCTCCCTCCCACCTCCTCCCCTACCTCCCCCATGCCCCCCCAGTCACCCACACCCGTCGAGCACAGCAAGGGCACCCTGCTTGGGGCTCATGTCAGTGCAGGGAGGCCGGTGCGTGACTCTGCATCAGCCTCTCCCCCCTTATGTCAGCGCAAAAGTGCTTTACAGCACTTTTGTGATGACATTCGGCTGATGCAAGGGACTTGCATCAGTACAAGGGCGCCTTTGGATTGCGCCCTGAATCATATAAACCCAAATGCTCATACATTAAATACACATAGTTTTGAAAGTGAATGTTTTCAGGAAATATTTTTGACTATTTTAAAAAATCACTGAGCCCCTTCTTCTGTAGTTAAAAGGAAGTTCAAATTCATGAAACGGAAACTGATCAGTACAGTACATTTCACCTGTGCACATACCTTGACAGTTTTTTACAAATGAAAGTGAATACTGATGACTGAACTCTGGTCCTATTTGTGAACACCAACTAATTTACAGGCACTTCAAAATCACTACTTTGAGGGTCCTCATAAAAAACAAATGTGACTAACAAAAAATGCACTTCTCACCAAAAAGACCTATGACACTAAAATATAAATCTATGCTGCCTCAAAGGTAATTTTTATAAAATTCAAAGCAGTTTTTCTGATCTAAAAATCTAAGAAGATTATTGTATGCAACATTTATGTTTCTAATACAGATTGAATTAATAAATGAATGTACATCCACAGAAGAGAATTTTTAGGGGGCACAAATACTTGGTTAGTTTTCAGTGCACCAAACAACAATCCTTGAAAATGTAAGCCAAGAAGCAGGTTACTAAATAAGTTTTTGTATGAGTAATGATGTGCCAACTGCCCCTGCCAAGCTTCCTATCTGTTCACTACCCTCTTGCCAATTCCCCCCAGATTCTATCTTGGATATCAAATTATAGATTCGATAAGAACCAAGTAATATAAGCCAGCCATTTGTTTAACATCGCTAACCCCAAGATGTTTGTGCTTTTACAAGCTGTTAAGCTCTAGAGTCTCCAAGAGCCCAAACCAAGGAAGGTTAGAACTTTGAGAAACTGCACACTCCTTGCTTTGTGGCTTGCTCTCTTCGGTTGGTTGTAATATGACCTTTGACACAACTTGGGGTTTAAGGTTAGAAAGTAAAGCTGTTCCAGCAGTTTTTGAGGCCTGTGACAATGTACCAGCAGCCCTAAGACATAGTTACAAAAGAAAGTTCACACAGGAAATAATTTGAATTGGTCATGAAACAGAATACAATGTTTTTATTTTCCTCTTTTTACAGAAAGTTATCTATAATTCTGGTAGAAGAATAAAACCAAAATGTGGAACTTAACACCTAAGAAAAAACAGTAATAGTAGGCAACTTGCCGTAAATGTACTATCAATACACCATCACCCACATCCTGACATGAACAGCAAGAGAGATCCCCTATCTCCCCACTGGTAAGAGGACCCAATAGGAAAAGAATCTGCATTACTGACTCATCTCTCAAAGAGATGTGAAAGAGTAGTGAGAAACAGGATTGCGTGCATGAAATATGCTGTTACATTTATAGATTTGTGACTGGGAGCGTCAGTACATGCACCAGCAGGGTGGGAAGTCTGCACCCTCTCAAAGGAGCCGGCATGTGCAACAAACATGCAATAATGAAGATCACGTTCCTGGGGGGGGGGGGAGGAAGAACTTATCTGCAGGAAAATCCCTTCTTTAAGGACAGCCATAGCTCAGTGGTAGAACACATGTTTCGCATGCAGAAGATCCCAGGTTCAATCTCCAACCTCTTTAGCTGGGACAGACAAAAAAAATCCCTTCTGAAATCCTGGAGAGCCGTTACCAGCCAGGGTCAAGAATACAAGAATAGCTGGAGCAAGGGTCTGACTCAATAAAAATTCTTAAAACCGTTTGATACCCAGAGGTGTGCTGCAGACACACAAACGCTGATCAGACTCTTGCATCTTTCAGTACAGAGATCTGTACACAACAACCTGTTTCCCCTTGTTCTTGCAATTTCCCCCACCGCCTAATTATATTACATGCCCATTTTTGTCACTAGCAGGATTTCATTTGTTTTCCATGCTCAATAGATCAGGATGTTTATCACCCATAGAATAAGAGACACCAAACATATAAAACATTATCTTGTAGCATCTGGGTACAAAGACTTGCACAACAATTTAAAATAATCAGTTGGATCAATAAGAGATAAATTTCACCTACATGGAATTTCAGGCTCCTAACAGTTATTTATCTTAATTTGACTTCACATGTATTTTAGATATTCACTAAACTGGAAGTCTAGAAGAGCCAATTCACTCACACTGAAAACTGAAATTTATCTTCCTTTTTTTTTTTTTTTTTTTTTTTTTTTGTTAATCCACTATTCTCTTGAAAGGTTTTCTCCAGCATACTTTGAGGGTCAACCACCATTCACATTTAAAGCAAAAAAACACTACAACCTATTTCTTTCAAAGCTCTCATAGCAGAATGAAGACTGATGCATTAAGCAGAAGGCACAGCAAACGATGAAAAGATTAGATGCTAAAATGACTGCAAAGTATTTATGGATGACTTTTTATAAATTCTCAAGCACAAATGAACAGGGAGAAGAAGAGGTTAATTATAAGTGACAGTGTATAATTTTTATTGAAGAGAATCTAGAGGCATGTACAAAGAAAGGTTACCCTGAAGTCTAATAAAACATTACATGGGAATGCCTCTTTCTTATAAACAGAAGGAAGCTGCTATTGTTTTATAGCTGGCTAGGCAGCTGGCACTACACTTTGACCTCCAACCCTAACTCAGCAAGGAGCTCATTTATGACCTCAGTAGAATCAATCAATTAAATGAGATCATTCAGGAGAAAACCTCACAGACTGTTTGTCTTCTACCCACAATCCTCTTCCCATTCCCAGACACATGGTGGCATGCAGGTTCAGTAAAGCCACACAATTCCCTTGCCTTCTTAAACGTACCATTTTTCATGTACATTTGATAGGTTCTTTCCCTCCAATTGAAAGCCGCTTTCAACAAACACGCAAATGAGTGCAGGCTTTCTATTCTTTCCTTACATTTGATTAATTTGTGGCATTCATGTGTCTAGTTTTACTTAGACAATGGAAATAGACTAGTTTCAACTCCATCTACAAGCTATTTATGCCAGAAACATTCAGACAAAGTGGGGGAGATGGAAGAGTTTCAGAGCAGTTGCTGGATTAAGGTTGAAAATAAAGAGTGGCATCAATTACTTTTACCACTAATCATCAGTAAATGCACACACCAGACCTTGAAAGATAACTAGCTCTATCATCAGTTATATAGGGGTTCTATTATCAAAGCCTTTGGGATGTACAGTAATGCAAGGAAAAATAGCAACCTGGCTATTTACTTGCTGATGCAAATACAGCTATAATCTCTCAAATACTTCTTTGTGTTGTTGCAGCAGCAGCTCAACATCAGACATGTTCTAAAATGTTATTCTGAGATTGTTTTCATGATCAGAACAGAAATGGGTTATGCATTTTTTTGTAGTAATTGTTCTTGATTGATTGAATTTGCTTTCCTCTTTTTCTGTTTTTGTCATGACCTACAGTTTCAACAACACAATTTGTTTTGTTCAAATGTACTGACTTGCAGTTGGACTAAATATGTTCGTTTGAAAATATGAATGCTGACTATGTTTACCCACATGGACACACTTTTGGACTGCAAGCCTTATCTGAGTACATCAGCTAAAACAGGTTGCAGATTTAAATCTTAGTACTTTCCCTTATTAAAAAGGTGCGGCTGAAAACAAGCATTAGGACTACTGACAAGCCACCACTGCACAACTTAATAAGATGAGGAGGCTTCCTTGTCCTTACTCAGGAGACACCAGAAAACTAATGGCTAGCTATGGATACAAAGCTTTCTTGGATGGAAAAGCTTAACCCATTTCTGCCCAGCCCACAGGTGTAAACATTGGATCTCTGTGGCATATTTGCAACATTGGGCAGAAATGGCTTAAGTTACTTAGAAGAGGGCCTTTCGATCTGATGGCAAGTAGAGCTCTCTCACATTTTAGAAAGCTGTCTTGCTTAACATTTCCTCCAATATCTTTAAGAGAACAGAAACTTCAATTTAAAAAATACGTATACGAAGTTGGCAGACTTTCAAGCAACAAAAGGATATACCTTACAGCCAGTGTTCTCAGCCAGCGTATCCGCAAGAAGGCTGGAGCTTTCCTGTGTACACTGGCAGTGGCAGAGACTCCCACCAGACCAGGTAAGTTGGTTCAGGGATGGGGGAGTGACAGGCAGGGAGTGGAACATGGAAGGCGTAGGATCTGTGACACCAGTGTGTGCCTATCCTAACCCTTTTCCCAAGCCTGCTGCTCCGACTGGCACAGGTTCAAGTTGATCCACTGTGGCTGCTGGGGCTTACTCAGGGGCAAGGGAACAAATCTCCTCACCCTGAGACCTCCAGCAGCTGAGATTTCCCCTGCAGGATAGAGTATAACCAGCACCAGTGCATTAGTTAGGATTGGGCTGTTAGTCTCACTGAGATATTCACTACCAAATGCTAGATATAATTCCAGAGGGACTTGGCATACCTGACATTCTCTGAACTGCACCTAAAATATTTAAGTTGTGTTTGAAAAAGAATGTTGTTGACTCTCAATTCAGTCACAGAACAAGTGTTATAGCTGTTTACAAGTGTTTACAACGAATATAGCATTCCCAAAAATCCATCCCATTATGAAAATATGGTTCTAGAATACTTGTTGATTTTTTTAATAGTACTCAACTTGTTTGGTAACAGCAATACAAGCATGCTATTCAAATGGGATGAGAAAATTGCCAGCTCTACAAACAGAGCTATTAAAAACAAATAATGCACCATCATCAACACAGCCACCCAAACCTTATCTCATGAGCAGTATAACCGCCAAAATTTCCTAGCTTAGAGGTCATTAATACATTCCTGATCTGCATCCAAATAGATCCAAGACATTAATTTGGAAACAATGAAGTTATCAATGGCAATAGGGACAGAATATACATAAACATGAGAGGCACATATAGAGGTTAGCTCTGAGACAGCGTCTATTGTAAAGGTAGCAAAAAGCTGCAAAAAATACTTGCAGCTAGGAAAAACATCAACAAAAATTAAGCTAGAAGATTTTTATCAACTTCAGACCTTTTGATATATTGTATGTCTATAAGAACCAAGAAGAGATTGGTTTATCCAGGTATTTCACTGAGGCGTAGGAGTTGCACATACGTTCTTCCTCCTTGTATCTCTGAGTCATCAAGTGAAAGGGTAATGGAGAAAGCAGTAGCAGGTCTTATTAACTGTTCAAAATGACTGTGCATAAAGCTTCATCACAAACTCCACAGCCTGTGGAGAAACTTCTGTTTATATCAGCAAGAGTGGGAAATTCTCCAGGATCCCAAGGCACATAATCCAACAAAGGAACAGAGTGCACTGGAACTCACTGGGTCAGACTTTCAAGCAAAGGCTCTTGCTGATAAAACACACTGTGATTACAAGCTCTCATCATACAACCAGTGAACTTTCATCGTACACATACTTTGCTGACTTGGTAAAGCAAAATATTTCCTTCTACACCCGCTATGTTGGGGGGGAGTGGAAGCACAATGCATAGTCTCGAAGAAACTGAATGAAAGAAGTCTTTGTGTTAGGTTTTTTTTAAAACGTTTTTGTTTTAATTAATTGCCAAGTTATTTGTTACCTAAACAAGCAACACATAAACCAGGGAGTAACCTCCAGGCTACAAAAGTAAGCTTCAGCAATCATTCAGTGGAACTTTCTGACCAAATTGCTAACACCTTTCGTAACCTCTCTTCCTCAGGGAGACAATGTGAAGCACTAACACTGACAAGTGGACTCGGAGCATTCTTCCTGTAGAGTGAAACAGGTTTGCCTTACTCCTAAGAGATGAAAGATTTGACATTCTTCTGCAGCTACATAATGCAACTGGGAAATATTCCCATCTGGCAACTTGTTCAGATTCCCTGAAGAATTTTCTCCCATTTTACCTGCCTGAATATCCAGGAGGGGGTGGTCTTCTATGGGAGAGGATACATCAGAGAGCATTCCACTTAAAAGGCATTTTAAAGAGACATAACCGACTGGTGTTGCAAAGATTGCACAATGTTTTGGTTGTACTATCAACTGACTGTTATGTAGCCACAGACATCAAACAATATGGCTGTGCCTACTTCTTCTGAAGGTTAGAAGACTAACGGAAAATGTTTTGCAGGCAGCTGTTTGATATAACAAAAATGAGAGAACAAATAGTCTGCAAAAAGCTTCTTGTTCTTTCATGGTATTATATTCATATGATACCTGACTTTAACTGGCAATGGCGCCCCCTCCTGGCCTCTACTCTGAACATCTTTTTTCTTTCTGTTCTGCAAACATTGATATTTTCCATGCTGAATCAAAACCACCAGATCACAAATTAATGTTCATTCAATTATTTGCCAATGAATGCATCACACAAAACATTTCTCAGATATTACATCTACTGTGTTCATTCCATGTATATCAACCATCACATGCAAAAATACAGTTATGTCGATGTTGCTGAATATTGTGAAAACAGCTCTGTATATGGGGGGGGGTCCCCACAATATGTGCTCAGAACAAAAACAGACATACAGCAATAGACAACATACATTTAGAATTAATGGCATTTCCTATGTAGAAGCAACATCTGTGAGAAAATGTTTTGTTTACAAAGTGGATCCAAGTCATTTAAAAAGACAAACCAACAGTAGCAAGAAGCTGAAATGGCTTCTCTCTCCCTCTCTCCCTGCCCCCTCCTCCCCCACACAGGACCCAATCCTATCAACTTTCCAGCATGATGCTGCTGTGCCAATGGGGCATGAACTGTATCCTGTGGGGGAGGGAGTAACAGGCCTTCTCAAGATAAGGGATCATTTCTTCCCTTACTTCAGGGCTGCATTGCTGCTGCAACAGTGCTGGAAAGCTGGATAGGATTGGGCCCTCACAGAGACTTAGAACAAAGCATAAGGGAGTACCAAACAATAACATGACCACTCTTTTGTACTGAAGAGGTAAAAAGTAAAGAAAAGGGAAATACATGATACTAGCTTCATAGCAAGGGTTGGTTTTCCAAGGGCATTTCATATATTCTAAACAGGCATACAAAAACAGAAGAGGATGCATACAGGTGTTTATTGTACCTTCACTGTAACATGTATGGAAATAATGGGCCCAATTTTTTATTGTGAGGTGCTTCTGAACATTATAAAAAGAAACAATGCACACCTTTTTGACTGACGCAGTATGCATTCATTTGTTACAAAATCTCCCATGAGAATCAGAAAAAAGTCTGGCATTAAAGCTAAAGAGGCATACAATTAGGTTCCTTATTTTACAAAGAAGCATTTGTCATAGAGCTTTAAGGCCTCCAATGTACAACACTCACACACACACATCAAATAAAAACCTCCTGAAATCAGTGAGACTTCCTTCTAAGAGCATTTACTTAGGATTAGGGTATAAACATTTTAACGAACAAGCTGTCTATAGGCACTGAGAAAATATAAAGGTCAGCTTTGAAGAGCTGCTTTCCTCATAAGCATACGTACAGACAACTCAACCATTGGTTTCTACAGAAGTTAGGACCAGGGGGACAGAACTGCTGTATCACAAAATTACACTGGTATTACATAGCCCAACTTTCTGCTTCATCAAAACAACTCCCTTTTCATCACTGCTGCTGTAGTATCTCAGGGGTCTGACAGAAAATACTGTGTAACACAAGCAGCAAGATTGTCTGAAAGCACATTCCCACCATCATCAATTGGAAACGCTGACTTAAGGAAAACTTGCTGCTAATATGTTCCAGTCAGCTACATCCCTAAAACGACAAAGCCCCAGTGTAAAAACTATGCATCACTTAACCTGGTGGCGGAGGCTTTGATCGTCCTTCAGGACCATTCTTTCTTTCTTCTTGTTGTCCAATAAACCATTCCAGTTTCCTCTGCAAACTCCCTGTCTGTTAGTCACAGTGAAGCAAATAATTCACCCCCTTAAGCAGTACAAACACCTCTAAAATTTCATCTGCCTGTTTCCATCTAACCCCTATAGAGGTTAAAAAGGATTTCTAGGAGGGAGTAGGGAAACAGAATGAAGAAATCAGGGGGTTCTCTGCTATATTCCCTCTAAGGAGTCTATATATTCCCTCTAAGCTGGTGCACAGACCCCTTTTTCTGGTGCATGATATCACAATAGTCACAACACCATCCCCAGATATGCAGTAAAAACATGTAACATCACCAAACTTCTGGGTTGCCAAGCTCCATGCTGCATGGAGCTTGGTTAGGAACTGTGTAGCCATGTAGCTTCTAGGGAACACTGGTTTTCTGATCTCAGCATGTCCTGAACAAGAGGAGGTGGCCACAAAAAACACAGCTTTATACCATGCTAGGGACTAAAGAACAGTTTCTAGCAATTAAACTCAGTGGTTCCCAAACTTTTTAGAGCAAGGGTGAAAAACTTTTTTCATATAGTGGGTCTAATAGCATTTCATGGCGCCTGCTGAGGACCAGAAGTGGCATCATTAAGCAGATGTTGGCCAGAAATAAGCACTTTGTTCTCACATAGAAATTTATTCGCTGAAAATGACAGAAGAGAAAACATGCAAATCTTGTTCAAAATTTCAAGATATAGGAGAATCCAATTATCATGCTGGGAGATCCCAATTATAACAGAGGCCAGAGATATTGCTTCTGGGGGGTGTATCCAGCTTACAGGCCTTGATAGCTGACACCCCTGCCCTGGAGGCTGCTGCCTGATTTACAAGTGGCAAGAGGTGTGGTGATAAAGGTGACTGGGCAGCTATGCTCTCCCCCCCCCCAAGTAGCAGGTTGTTTAGCATTGATGCACATAGCCTAATGTGCCCTGTCAGTTTTCCAACCCAACAAAAATTGGGCCACATTCCACTGGTGGGTTGTGGGCCCACAGTTTTGGGAACTGCTTAATTAGATTATAAAGATAGTATCACAGATATTTGAAACAACATTTATTCATCCTGGAATAACATCCTCTCTGAAGACAACACCACAAGTGATGACTTCCAAAGAAACAAAGAGGATGAAACCATCCCAATGAGTACATTAAGGATGTAATTTACAGGGTGACCCAAAAAAAAACAGAACCCACAAATCTTTGAATAAAACTGTTAATTTTAATTTTTCTTCTTTTTTCTTTCAGGGTATACAAGTTGACTTTGTGCATGAAATATTGGAACAATAATCTTCCCCAATATGTCTTGGTCAACCAAGGATTGTTGTATATTAAAGAATCTGGACATTTGTAGGATTTAATAAAATTTTTATGGGTTCTGTTTTTGGGGGGGGGGGTCACCCTGTACTAAGACACCATTTAATTTGGTCATCCTCATCATTTTAAGGCTCATATGGTATTCTGCCACAAGAAGCTCAAATACGGTCCTTGCTGCATGGTGCACTGCTGGGCCCTTAAACTTTGTATCCAAAAGTTTAAAACAATTCACACCACCCAAATACACATTTGTTACTATCATTTCTATTTGGTCAATTACACATTGTATTTAATAGGTCCGGTAGTTAACTCTCCCCCTCTATCCCATCAGTTAACACAGACAGCAAGACAAAATTAGCCAAAAACACCACAATAATTCAATTAGATTGCTTACTATTCCATAAAGCCTAATTTTGTTCATTGCTCCCATATTTAACGCTAGCATCCTTCAGTAATTTGCAGTGCCAAGTTTACATATGTGACAGGTCATTTCACTACATAGAATAGTTGTATAAAGGCTCCTTTCAAGTTAATTAGCTACAAATACAAAGAGCAACCTGAAAAAAGCTTCTCCAGTTGTGACTCCTAGTCAACAGAACTTGATAAAAAGAAAAATTTTCCTAACAGAAAACCAAACACACACACACACACACCCCACCATCATAAATAAGGCTGATAAATGAAAACCACCTTCATTGGGTTTAAGCTAATACGCCATTAATATGAAAAGAATTTGACAGTTTACATAAGGGATGTGACCTGGTGCCAACAACCTCTGGCTTCTCCATTTTCCAGATGGAAGGAGATTAGTTTAAAGCCTTTATTCTCATAAGAAGATTTTCCCCCCATGGAAAAAACTATAAAGGACAATTCTGTTCCAAACTTCAAGTCTCCTTCACAAATGTCTACTCAATTCTGGTTCCTTACTAATGCCTATTAAAAGAAGCTCTTGGGTCCGAAACTGGCGGGGGGGAGGGGCTAATGCAAACTCTAATCTAATGCCTGCCTTTAAAAGATCTATTGACAAAAGCAGTGGGGAGAGTTTGGACCAATGTAAACTTAAAAAGGTTGGCGAATTTCAATTGTGAATGTGAACGCCTGCTTGAGTTTGATCCCGACAGGCTTAAGGAAGGAAAAAGTTAAGCCTACTTGCATATTAAAAATGCATTAATTTTAAATTCAGTACGTACTATTTCTCTCACTTTGATTTATAAGCATCACAGAAAAAGACTTTGAAGGACATCCCTGTTTAAAATGGTAAAAAGTCACACAGCATAGGACACTGCCTCTTCTTTGAAAATGTTAGTATGAAAAATTGTCCCTTGAGAAAGCATGAAACCATTTCCCATTAATCCTTAATATTCAGCAAAATGGGAAAGTGAAGTATTTCACTGCTCTGTCCACTGGAAGACATGGGACGTTAAAGTGGGACATCTCTTGAAACGCTTTTCTATGTCATTAAGAAATTCATAAGTAATAAATCAAACTGAACAAGACAAAAAATACACTAAGATTTTCATTGCCACATGATCATTAAAGACACCTATGAGTTCTTCACTTTAAAGCGACCAAGGCAATACACAAACCCATAAGGGGCAACTTCTTTTGTCATAGGCAACTTCAGCTTAAACATCATGAAAATTGTGCAACAATGTATTGAAGCATGGTTCTTCAAATGTATATTTGAACTCCCATTTGTTTTGATGTTGCATTTGCAAAGACACTCAATCATATGTTTTGTGTCTTATGTTGCATAAATCTGTCCCTCAAGACAATTCATCCAAAATCTGTCCCTTAAGAATTTATTCACTGAATGCACACTGGTCCAAGAACTTGAAATATTAGTCTAACAGCATGTTTTCCCGAAGCCCAAGTTACTTGAATGCAAGTTTAAAGTTCAGCTACAGTTAGCCTGCTGAAAGAGCAAAACAATTGCTAATTTAATCTTCCTTTAATACACCCCACCCTCAGATCAACCTTCCTAGAAAAGTCCATTTTTCAGTCCCAGATTCATAAGTGTACTCTAAATCCCTAAACAATGTGCTCTTCCGAAACAGATATGGCAATTCAATAACAAGTTTAGAAAACTGTTTAAGGAAATTAATCTTAATATTCCATCATAGTACCAGTATTTTTTTTATTGATTCAGTATACTTCGTTGTCAGATGATCACTTCCCATTTTTAAAAGAGTCAAAATCTCCAGTTTTATTCATCAGATTAATTTGGAGGCATGCCAAACATCTTGGTGTAGCACAGAGATTAGGAATTTGAAAACATTCTTTAAGCGTGTCCTTACAGGAGAAAGAGACTTTTGTAAACATCTTGTTATTTCTGAATCAATCTCACTGGGTACAACTTCAGGTCTGGTGAGAAAGGTAAGCATTCAGTTGATCTAAAATGCATACATTTCTTCTCTTTTTTCTAAAGTGGAGCAAAGTTTCAAGATGATACTGCTCACACCTAGGATTGGTTTGATTTTTCTTCCCATCAGGCATGGTCCTCCACATACAAATGATATGGGGGAAATAACCTGAAAGTTTCAGTGGTTGCACTCTACAATACTACTTTTGGTCACTTACATAATGTTGTGTCACATCACCACAGTACCATCAACATGCCAGGTATGAATAAAGCTTTCCTGCAAATGACAGCACTCATAGCTGCACACAGTTTTAATTCATCAGGATCACTCAACAGCCCAGCTGGAGGTTTTCCTTCTTGCTCTCTGACAGACCAGTACTATGCATGCTTCCTTTATAAGCTGCATTTTTAAGAAGGGCTGGTGATATTTTTCAGAAAGACAGAACATGTCTGAAGTCTGCCCTTGAAACAACATGGTTGCATTTCAGTCCAAAAGGATTTGTAAATTTTCCTGGGGCGACAAAATATCCAGGACTGTACTTGCCTATAGTAAGCTAGGACAGCTTTTCTTGGGCAGTCAGAAGTCAGGACCCTTTTCTCAAGACACCACTGAAAATACTATCCAAGATATAAAAAACATACACAAACCGATCTAAAACTTAGGGCAGCACCTATTGCAAGCACATCCTAAGGCTGTCATTGAAAGCTGTGCCTTGTTTGTGCTGAGGGAAGGCCCTTAGTGCAGTGTAAACCACTTTCTTTGCTCAAATAGACAAAATATGCTTTCTCCCTACCAACAGAACACCTGGTATTCTACAGTTTAATGCTCTAGGTTTTCTTCCTCTGCCACACACAAACTTTTAAACAAAAAAATTCTTAGGTTGTAGTGACAACAGTGCACAAATATAACCTTAATTCTCCATCCAACTGCAACAGCCAATTACAAAAACTAGGTAATATGATCTATATAACCATAGCCATGTTTTAGTAGGAAGGATAGTTTTATCAGTTTAAATTTATGAAAAATTTTTAAATGCAAGTTCAGAAAAACGTATTTCATAAGGAAAATAAGGATTCAGGGAGGGGAGAATCCTAACAGTTCTTTGACTCTGTACAAGAATGGATACTAAGAACAATATGTCATTCCAGTTTACTGTGCGTTGGTTAAGCAATGTTAAGATATACCATGGTGGAATTTCAGATAAGGTAGTATTATAAAGGAGGAGAGGTTCTAAATACCACTAATTCTATAGCAAAATCTCTGAGTAGCTATTTGACTACACTGCAAATTGCATTGTATTCTAAACTGCAAGAATGTACAGACCTGTCCATGAGGTAAGTTGTTCCAGTAAAGTTTTCATGCAATTCTTGTCTTGCACATACAAGACAAGGGATAGATCCTGACTACTGCTGATCCTGACTAACATCAGGAGTTACCTCCATGAAGAGAAGAAACAATCTGTGAAATGATTTTTCACAAATCACAACTTTTTGCTCCATTAATGGAAGGAGCATTTTGTGAAATGATTTTTTTTAAAGAAATGGGAAGACCATTCTGCTTACCAAAGGGGTTCTTGAACAAGGGGAACGTTCCTTCCATTCACGGAGAGAGCTCCTGATGGCAGAAATGTCTGAGATAGCATCCTGACTAGTAAGAACAGAGAAAACCATTCACAAGAACAATCTCTGCACACATAAAACCTTCATAAATATAAAGAAACACAGGCCCAAATCCTAACCAACTTCCCAGCACTGACATAGCAGTGCCAATGGGGCATGTGCTATATTCTGCAACTGGGTGTCAGTCACAGAGATCTCCTCAAGATAAGAGAAAGTTTGTTCCCTTACCTCCGAGCTGCATTGCCCTTACCTCAGTGCTGGAAAGTTGGTTAGGATAGTGCCCACAGTGATTCAATTCAGTTAAAACTGAACCATATAAAATGTGCTGATCAATTTCACATTAGAGCATTTTTCTGTTGAAACAAGATGATTGAGGTCAGCAGGAGAGTTATCCTACCGGTATCTGAATATTGACATTTCTAATAGAAGATTTGTACCCATTTTGATGTTTGTGTAGCGATTGACCTGTTGCCCATGTAGACTGCAAAAAAGTATTATTGGCAAGTGATGGCTTATATCACATTTGAGTATGAGTAGATGCACAAACCACTAATATTTTATTTGTTACAGATATTTATAGCCCATCATAGAAGTTCAAAGAGATGCTGGTCACTCAAAACAATGCTGTTATTTGTATGATAGGGTTGATGCTATCAGGGTCTATAATAGTGTTGTCAGAGTAGATAAAGACAATTTTGGCATCTGGGTTTGCTGGCAAGCAGCCAGTTTGGATTTCAATTTTAAACTGTGTTCAGGCCAGAAGAGGACTACCACCAGAGGCCTGAAAGAGAGAAATGTCACTGTCCAGGAAGACCTACAGATGATAGGCTGAAGTGTGTTGATGCCAAGTAGTGATGTGTCTTTTTCTTCTGTAATAGAAAACTCTCAAGCACTAGTTGGACTGTGTCAATCAGTTTCTTCACTGATGCTGCAGTGTTCAGAATGACTGATGTACTGTAAATCCTTCAGGTGAGTCCCTGTCAGAGAAACAGGAACAAACATGTTCATTGTTTTCATGATTTGAGCTGGCACCGTTTTAAATGCCAAAACTGTGTGTGTCAAGTCACTTCATATCGACGATTTACTGCATGCAACTGCCTCACACAGTTGTGTTTTGAAGCATCCACTCATGAAGCATGTTTGAAGTACGAATTAGACTAAAGAGTCCAGACTTTGATTAAATTCATGTTTCTGAGGATAGAACTACCAAGAGAGATAATGAATTCTCTGAATAGTTTCATCTGTTAGACCTAATAGACTTCTTAAGGCAGAAAAACCAAAACACTTTCCTGCTTACAAAATGAAAACACTAAGCCATGGTATGCACTAAGTTTATCTAAGGATAGATGTTCCTCTGTTTGCAGACATGCTCACAACTGTCTCACACTAGAATCATTTGCATTTTGAATAATAAACTTAATATACTTCATGATGTTCTGTTGATTTTAATCTCTCCTCTCAAAAACAAAGCTTAAAAAATTTACAGTTGAAGTAAAGTCTGGTAACCAAATGATGACTTTAGGGTCCATCTGCACAACTGGTAACCAGCCAAACCAAGCCAAACACAACCTAAAATTTATGTGTTGTGGCCTGCCAAGTGTTTTATCCTCCCACCCATCATCCGGGGGTTTTTTAGTTCCAAGTTGGCAACAGCAACATGAGGTTTACAAAGCCCCAAACCGAGCTTCAGGATATTCTAGTCAGTTGCATTTGGACTGGTGGTCTACAGAATGGGCCTGCTTTAGGAGTAGATCCTGTAAGAAACAGAAAATTAGAAAGTAAAACACAGCTATTCAATATTACATTTTTATATGTATCTACCTTTCCAAGTTCTTCTCCAAAAGTGAAGCAGAAAATGTATTATGCAGCAACACATTTACCCAACTTTTTAAAGAAATTTCAATGTCAAAATTGCACTTGTGATTTGAGAAGTAAACCACATTTTACACTGCTATGCTATAAATGTGTTTTTGGAAAATCTTTAACAGGGAAAGTAAGCTCAATGCAACTGACATGCACATTTTTACCTATCAATACTTTGAGACACATACAACTCATATTTATGATCAAAGACTTGTACCTTGCCAGTAGTAAAATTATATCAGACTACTTCTATAGAAATAGTGCTCAACTTTCCTTCTCAACAGCATTATAAAACCTTCTTGGCCGGAAGCACTAAATAACCTTAGCCTCTTTCTTAGACATCTAAGTAATGTGCGTCAGTTGTTATTTGGTTAAATAGGAAAGGTGGGCACTTGGGTCTAGTGGCAGGCAATCTAAACTACTTCATTATTTTTGTTTTAGATGTTGACATCAGAAATAACCAACATGCAGGTGTAAGTCAGTATCCTAAAAACATCAAAGTCCTATCAAGTTCTCACAGACACTTGCAAGCTGGTTCACTGAGTAACAAGCATCGCAATTCTTTCTCACTACTTCTTAGCAAAATGTTTTTACCAAGATCAGTTCACTCTCTCCTCTCAAAAGGGCTCATACTCTTCTCTTATACTTTGTGGAAGGTGCACGGCTTCCACAAGATATATTACAGATAACCATAATACTCAGGGCAGTTGTCAAACACTTTTAAAATCACTAAGACAACACTGTTATTTTTATTATTTTTATTATTATAAGTGTATTTATATACCACTTAAACAAAATCAGTATGTGATATTTGGTTTTGTTTGATCATTGCCTTGATTCCCATTTAAACAAAGTTTACCCACTTGACCTTCAAAAGAAAAGCCATCTCTCATATGAAATTTCAGAATTTAAGAAGACGCATCCTGCTTTTATTTCTTCTTGTTTAAAGCAAACAAATGCAAATACTGCAACAGAAAATGCTTAGCAAGAATAGGTGAAGAATACATAGGGAAATTAACAATATATTGAGAAACAAATGACTACGTGTCACATGCTACTGATTACTTTGAAATGATAATTGAAGTCCTGCCACACACTTTAGAGTTGCAATATCAGGCAGTTTCGAAACGTATACAAAAATAAGACAAAATCATAGTTCTGTTCAATAAAATTGGGATTTTGTTATAGGTACCAACAGGACCAGGATTGCATTCATTGTGCCTTCTGGGATCAGGAGAAAGCTCCGTTTTCAAGCATAACACCTTTTTTAAAAAAAATCTTGCAAACTCAGAAAATAATCAAGAATTTTTTCATGCAAAAGACTCATTCTAAAGCATTCACTAACATATGACTGGGTAAAAAATTCACTTCTGAAGCAGGGTTTTCTTGAAAAATGTTGGTTTCTTCCTCTTTTGTTGGACACAACAGACAAATGATTCACAAGGATAAATTCACAAACACACAAGATTCTTTCTAATTGTAAGTAACTGTTCCCAGTTTCAAAAGATGAGCTCCTAGTGCTTAGAGCAGCAGAGCCAATCCAAAAATTGCAGAATCTGTAAAGTCAAGACTTGTACGTAAAGATTGAAAATTTAAGAATACAATTTGACTTCTTACAAGGGCACAGAGAATGGTTTCAGAAATTCTCCAAAAAGGAGCAAAGGAGTAACAGTGTAAGTAATCCATACTTGCTATTTCTCACTCTCTAGGTCAAATTTTAATATATGGACAGATTGACTATCACCTTCAAAATGCAGCCTGAATGTAAGTGGAGAAGAAGGGTACAATTATTTAGAAATAAGTGATACAGAAAACGTTTAGTGAGTTTTGCAAGCAAAACTTTCAGGTAACACATCAATACTGGTTCCCATATGACATAAAACAAACATTTTCAGGAGGGTGAGAAGGGACACTTCATTCACCAATGTGTTCCATACTATCCCAAGCCAGAACTGCTATATGAAAGAGACAGGGCAGAATAAAAGCAATGAGCCTCATAACTTCTCCAAAAAAGAACGTATCATATTTATCAGCAGCCTTTTCCCAAGTGGACCAATGCAAGCTCAACTGACTTCAATTGGCCTTGGAAGGCTATAAAAACTTGTACCAGCACAAGAGAGCTCCTTGGCACCTGCTAACTCACATGTTCACTTGAGAATATATAGAAATCATCAAGCTACAGCTAGGTGTTAAGACAATTCTGTGGAGCAGATGTACTTTCTCTTCTGTTATACAAAAAGCTCACACCTGGAGACAAAACCTCAAGTAGGAACAGCAACCAGTCGTGGCTGTAAATATTTAAGACAGTAGAGTTTTAACCTACTGCATTATCTGCCAACATGACAAGATACATGTTTTCCTCTATTACAGCTGTAGTATCTTGTCATGTAGTATCTTGTCACCTTTTTTATAGGTGGAGCACTCACCTTTGGTCTACTATCCAGGATGGAGATCCTGTTGAAATAAGTCTCAAGAATTATTCAGGTACCCAGAGCCTATAATGCAAACATGTATTTAGGTCACAGCTCATTATGTGTACATCTTTATCCTTGGTACATATACCTGCCAGGAAGTATTCAGTCTTAAAATTAATCACATTGATGGATGGCCATTTTGTCTCTGCTGTCCTTGATCACTGCTTCATTACCACATTGGCAGAGGATTAGCAAAAGTAATCCTACAGAGAAATCTACAGATCATTAGGCAAAACACAGGGAGTGCCACTGATGATCTATTATTTCCTGGATTAAGTATCGGAAAGTATTACCAAATATTTTAAGAACCAGCACTCAATATTTAGAAGTCTTCTCTACAGAACTGAGAATGCACCAGAAACATCTTATAGGAATCCAAGTGACAAGGGCTAGAAAAATTCAAGATACCTATAGTTGAGTGGATTTAAGATCAGCGTCTTCATAGCTTTGAGAAATGACCAGCTAGCCTCCTTCCTTGCTGCTTGGAGAATAACCAAATCAGTGATGTAGCTGAGAAAAGCAAACTACTACATACAGGAGAAGTTAACCAAAGTCAAAAATATTGGGAGATCTAGACAAATTTATGTATAGAGAGGAAGGGGGACAACAACTGAAAATCTCTCTTCTTTTGCTCTGCCGAAGTCTCAAACACACGCACACAGGGCCTAGCTAAAAATTAGACAAGCAAATGGAGAATACAATTTCAGAGGAAAGCTAGGAAGAAAAATGGCTTGCTGCTTACATGGACAGCAAAAACATCAAAAAAGTTACAGACCACTTTTATGATCTGTCAGAATCTGTAGCATGTCACACAAATTGTGAGTTCATCACACTGTATTTAAAATTATAGAATAACCAAGAAGCAGGAAACGTTACTAGCACCTCCCAAACAAACATTTCTGCATCCATTATGAAATGACCTCATGCAGATTTTCCTTTTCTTAATGTTCAAATTCTCCTTAATATTCATTTTTCCCCCTTAGCCGGTTACACTGTACTGACACTAATCTGCCTTGAAATTGGCTGATTCTGTTCAAATCATGCTTACTGTAGAGCCAAGTTTCATCTGGTTGTTTTTGCTACAAAACTAGTTTATGCTATATGGCAGGAATTGTTATTAGAAACTATATATTATGTGCACACACTTTAAATGAGAGTCTCAGTTTGCAAAGATAACTGTATTATATCTGTTTTCCATTTTCTCAGACATGGAAAAAGATAGATGGTAGTTAAGAATGGAAATTGGTTCCCAAATATATTAGACTCCATAAAAGCTATTTAGCGACTGTTACCATCTACAAAAGAAAAAAGATATAAACAGTATAATGAGACAGGGTGAGGCAGGATGAAGAAGGGAGTGAAAGATAAAATTTACATTATCTTGTTGAGCATTAGTCACAAGGATGGAGAAACAAAGGTTTCACATAAACATCAATTACATCTGGTGATTTAGTTGCTTCTTACTGCTGAGTAGGTGCTTTGGCTCCAAAACTAGAACAGGAACTTTTTAACACCACTCTGCTTTCTAACAATACAAATATCATTTGATCAGCCAAATATGAATTAGTATTCTTCCCCTTACACAGGGAAAAAAATCCCCCTTTTTTTTTACTAATTTGAGGACTAATCCTATCCAACTTTTCTGGACTGATGCAGTCATGCTAACAAGATATTAGCAGTGAGGGGCAGTCATAGAGGTCTCATTAGTTCCCTGACCGCAGGACTGCATCGGCACTGAAAACTTGAATAGGATTGGGTCCTAAGTAACCAAATACACGTTTCAAAGGCCATGTGAGGAGTACGAAGAATTGAAGCTAAAAATGTATCTAAATTCAATATATAAAATCTGCCATAATACTGCAGCCTGTAACGACCAGCTAGCTTGTAAAATCTGCCATAATAGAACCCTAGGGGCTGGGGATAAGAATAGGCCCTCAGTTTGGCTGTACTTGTCATAAGAGGCGACTAAACAGCAACCGGGTAGGTGGGACTCGTCGGCCTGGGAAGGCAGCTCATCTGAGAGAAGGAAAACTCTGATCCCAAACCTCCACTGCCTTATGGCTACATCCAGTTATGGAAAAGGCTTCAGGAGTCAAACTCGAGGAAAAATCCGGAGCCAGAGTCCCTGAGGCAGTTCATGGCTGAACTCAGTCACGTTCTGGCAACTCCTGCGACGCTGCTAGAACCAACCATATTGGCCTCTGCCTTTCCACTGGACCATTTCAGCGACGTGGAGAGGGGGGGATTTGCTGCATGGGTAACAGCCTATCCTCCATACCTACTTTACCCAGGCTTCGTGCACTGGAGAGGACACTCTGTTCCAGAACCACCATTCAGAGCGCGATACCATAGTCTTCCGAGACTGAAGGATGCCAACATGTAATAGAACTCTAAGAGTTTTTCTGCCTACTCTTCCTGAACTGCATTGCTGGTGCACATGAAAGAGATATTAACTCACAGATAACAGGGAGGAGAAAAACAGACTGTATCTGAGGAACTTGCAACTTTTTGTGCACTAAGAGCTTTATATGCTAATAGCACAGTTTTCACTTGCTTCAATAATGCCGTTTCACTTGCTTCCGCCAATAATGGTAGAAGCAGCCATTATTCCTATTCCACCCCTTATAGATCCATGCACAAAAAAGTTTGCTTAATGGACATTCTCATAACCAGCATCTCCCCACCAGTTAAATGAGCCTGCTGCTTAATGAAGTGGGCTTCATGGCCACCTGCCACCTTCCTCCCTTGCTTACCTGACAGGGATCTCTCTGCCATGGCACTCCATCCTCCTTCCCTCCTTATAAGGGACCTAAAGAGTCTCCATTCCTAAAGGGTCCTTATGAGGAAGGAAGATGGGAGAAACAGCACTGCAAAGAGATCCTTGTCCAGTCAGCAACAGGAGACTTGGCTAAAGGACTATAAAAACTTTGTTAACCAGCATATTTGGAAAACTGGCAACCCCTGTTCCCAACTGATGCTAGTTAATAAACATTTTACTATACATGACCAGCAACCTTCAAACTGCAAAGCTTTGTACACTAGGTACAGGGCAATATCTTCTATGCTTAACACTTCTGGAAACAAATAGTCAAAACTAAAGGTTGGCACATGTGCGTAAGCGGAAACTAGCATAGAATGATGATGCAGAATTTAGGGATGTAGAGGTAAGGGCAGGGGCAGCAGAAGGTGATCTACCACCGAATGCTACCTCTATCATGCATGCACGCGCACACAGCCTGACTCCTACCCTCTTCACCTTCGCCTTCTTTGCAGTCCCTTTAAACAAAGCAAGAAGCAGGGACACACTGGGAGCATTCATTCTGGCAAGGAAGCAAAGAGGTCAAAATGCACCCCACACTTCCTGTTTTGTTTAAAGGAAGTCCAGAGAAGGAGAAGGTTTCAAGAGCCTTCAGCAGGGCTCTTTAGCAAGAGGGAAACAGATCCGAGTGGCAGGCTGCAAGGTGGCTACAACAAACGCTGGGTAAAAAGCACACTAAGTCTTTTGCTACTCCTTACAGCTCACCATCCATACAAGCACAAGAGTCACATCACCCTTGGACTGACCTTGAATAAGACTCACAAGAAAACAAAAATAAAACCAGGAAGTTGAGGATGACACTCTTTCACCCAATCAGCAATAGCCCCAAAGAGGCTTTCCATACATGTTTCCACCCATCAAGAACCTTACCTTCTATCCCTACAGAGTAGACAACCTTCACTGACAGTGATTCCACAAGCATGCGAACACATAACATGTCTTTATACTCATGGCTCACTGAGATATACACAAAGTAGTGTCCTTGCAATATCTAAGCCCTTAAATTTTCAGAGATTTTGTTAATGCTAAAAACAAACAAAATACAAGGCATACACTAAACTTAAGAATACTTATTGTGCAACAGAAAACAGAGCTATTCAAAGAAAATAAGACCCTGTTAATTCTACCAAATACAATTCTTGTCTTCTATTCTGGCAAGACTTACATAGGCCTGTGTGCTATATATTATTATATATCACTGATCTGAACTGTGGTACTATCTGGATTCAAAGGCCCATATTTCAGCTCAACAACCAAGAGCTTGATCTCTTTCCAGGATGGATTTCTCCTCTTAAATCCTGAATGCTTCTAAAAACAGCTCTGAGAAGCATAGGATTCTTGAAATGCCTGGAGGGAAAAAGAGAATATAAGAGGTTGATGGGAAAGAATTTATAGCCTAGTGTCAAATGTCAATGTCCTCCATCTCTATTAAGCATGATCTTATCTTTACTACAACACACACTGTTTAAACAAATCTCATGAAGAGTCACCAAAAGTACACTGAACCACCAACTGAAATCTGAGCATCATGGTTAAAATTGAGCACAATTCAGTTTTATGCATCATGGATATACCCTGTAAAGTCCTCCAAAATAACACAGGATTGCCCCGCAGTGCCACTGCCTTCAAACATATGGCCAAACATACAACATATCCTAATTTTCTGTATAACAAAAGCCAATTGCATGTTGAATGTCATTTTTTGTCTATGGCTTATCCAAGAATGGAGCAGTAAAATCATCTCCACAGACAGGCAGAAGGCTGGTTCAGAGAACACCATCCAAATAGACCCCCTACAGTGCAATTTGGGGTATGCATGACAATTTAACAGCCTACAGTCCTGACTCATTTAAATCTCTTTCTCGAATGCAATCTAAATACTAATACTAATGTAGTATTTACATTGCATGTGACAAGGCAGGTTCAGAAGTCCCACTATGCAATTAGAAGAACTGGAACAGATCAGTGAAGAGGCTGGAACGTGGTCATGCACATCCCCAATTGTGCAGTAGAGGGCTGGCTTTAACAGTATCTTTTGGACCAGTCATTAAATACCAAATGCAACAGAAGTAGTTTAAATGCAATTCTCTGTCCTGAAAACAAATGGAGAGAATACATGCTCAGACCTGTTTCAACATTCTTGAAATGTCTGCATCCTTAACTCTCAGTATGCGGCATCAGTCCAGTCAAAATTAAGCAACCCATTTATTTCAATGGAGGAAAGTTAAAAAAAATCAGTGAGATATAAAGTGCTCCATTCGGGCAAGATTATGCCCAGTGGGTCACAAATCACTTTCACAACATAAATGGGGAAAAATTTTTGCTATGTGACATGGTCAAACTTGCTACATTAGAGCAGGATATTAGAGAATTATGACTGCAGAAAAATATGGACTGTTCTCTGCTTCAAAGCTAAGACTGTGCTAAGTTTGCGTGGGTGGAATAATCTTCATCTTCTGCTTAAAAATGTCACTAGAATGAATGTATTAAGTCACAATAAAGGAGTGGATAGAACTGGTCAGTAAAAGTGGTTTGAGCAACACATTGTGATATGAGTTTGCCTGGTCCCATGCCAATGCCTTGCTTATTATCAGAATTAACCAGACAAATTGTTCTAGCAAATGAGAATGTATCATACTATTCCAGACAGGGCAGCATGGCTGTGAACTCACATATCAAGGCATAAGACATTAATTTGTCATGCATGGTGGATTGAAAATGCAGATTGAGTACCTCTTGCCCAGAATTCCAAGATACACAATATTCCCAAATATGTAACTTTTCTGAGCTCCAACATGATTAAAAAAACTTTTTTTGCCTAAAGAAACAGAATCATAAACTGTGCTTCATGCACAAAATTATTAAAAATATTGTATAAAATTACCTTCAGACTACATGTATAAAGTATATATGAAAACATAAATTAATTTTGTGTGTAGATTTGGGCCCTATTCCCCAGATCTCTTGTTATGCATATGCAAGTATTCCAAAATATGGAAAAATCTGAAATTCAAAACACTTCAGATAATGGATGCCCAACCTGTATTGGTGAACAACTATTCCCTCTTGCATCACTGATAAATGGCTGAACCAATAGGACAAAAAGTGGTGCATCAAGTAGTGCTGGTAAAAACTAATAACTGAAAATTTACATCTCTCGATTTCAAACTATCAAAAATCTAGCATCAAACAAAATTGTCCAACCATAATACGATCTGCAAAATACCATGCCTTTCCTTTTTCCCCTTAAATTGGAGTGCTAATTCTCAATGAAACTGAAAGCAAATGCTCAAAATGGAAGTTATTTCCCTATAACTGATCTTTATATTCCAGTCACTGGATATGGCCTGACAACCTTATGAAAATGGTTGATGATTGTTTGGGGGCTAAAGTATAAGCAATAAACCAGGAAGTAACTGGTTCAAATCTTGTCTATTACTGCAAAGCAAAACTTCCAGGAGCAAACACACACACACTACACCCCTTCCAGCATAACCTGCACTGCTTGGAGCTGCATGATTCAATAATTTTACAAGTCCATAAGACTTACTATTACACCTGGTCACACACATCTATGTTAGCCATCTGTGGCTGCCTGGATGCAAGATCTAAGTCAGGCAGAAGGCAGAAGACACACACACACACACACACACACACACACACACACACACACCCTTGCTTGGTCAGCTGGAGCGAATTCTTAGACAGATGACAAGATGCTTACAACCTACTTCAATGTTTATTCTTAGGAATACAGTGATTATAATTATGTGTAACTGACACAAAACAAAAAGTACATTTGCATTATGAAATAAAGACACCTGATGAGAAGTAATATTCTGCTACATGGGAGATCTCTCAATAACAGAAATTATTCCCAGTTTTCTTTAGCTTGTATCTTACTTCCACAATTAGTTACTACGCTTTAGCATCTTAGCCATTCCTATAATGAGACTTGGTCAAATGCCATGTTGAGATCCCTGTAAATATAAACCCAAAGTTTTTTTTTCTCTCTCTTCTTCATACTCTCTCCTCAAGCTCAATCCACTATCTTAACTAAGTTTGAAATTGATTTCTTTAAACACTCACATTTCTTCAATGGAAAGTAACATGCCAATAAAAGGTTAAACCACAAAAATATCCCCCTGCCCCAAGAACCCCTCAAGAATGAGGACATTTTTTCCCCATTTTGTATCTGACAGTTTTAGTTCTGATGGGTTTACAACTGAATGCATGATTCATTTTCCCTTATCCCATCTCACACTTTGGCAGAAGGGTACGCATAAGGAAAAGACAGTACAGCACTGTGCCCGCCAGTCAACTCCCTGTCCATTAGCTATAGATAGTTACTGGATACAACATAATGGAGGATCTTGCTTTTAAAACTATTGTTGAAGTTCCCTTACACAGTTGGTTGGTTTTATGAATATAGTAATAACTATAACCTTTTGAATTCAAGATGAGAACAGCAGATGGAATCTAATTAAGAGAAAAATTATTAGTCCTCATAAGAAGCAGGAAAAGCCATGGTGCTTTTGAAAAAGGGGTCCTTTGTGTCATTTCATAATTGCAAAAGCAGCTTAGCAGCTACACTGTGGCTAGGTCCTTTAAACGTTAGCCAAGCAACATTGGAATTGCCTTTCTGTGAGCAATTCTTGTGCAGCCTTATTTCAGTTCTGTGGGCGGGAACTTATCATGTGCATCTTTCCCATGGAATAGGTATTCGGAGAGGTGCTAATTTGCACCCACATGGTTGGGTCATGTACAATGTATCCCAGACACGTGGGAACTGCTCATGGCTAAAGGGCTCCCACACACCTAGGTTAGCATTTCAATGGCCCTTTTATAAAAAACCTCGAGGCAAAATCAGGAGCCGGAGTCCCTGAGGCAGTTCATGGCTGAACACAGTCACGTTCTGGCAACTCCTGCGACGCCGCTGGAACCAACCGTATTGGCTTCTGCCTTTCCACTGGACCATTTCAGTGACGTGGAGAGGGGGGATTTGCTGCATGGGTAACAGCCTATCCTCCATACCTACTTTACCCAGGCTTCGCGTACTGGAGAGTGCACTGTTCCAGAGCCACCATTCAGAGCGCGATACCATAGTCTTCCGAGACTAAAGGATGCCAACAATATTTATAAAAAGCCAATTAAGAAACCAACACAGAACCTAAAAGTTAAAACCTCAGAAACTTGCTGTCTGCCTGCCCAACAACAAAATACAGATGTCACAGATGTCCTTTGATTCCTCAGCTGAAAAATAGTTCCTTCCAGCCATATTTTTTTATTTATTTTCAAAGAACAGAATACATAAAAAATTTCTGCACACTACAACCCAAGCATAACTGCACCCCTAGAAGATACAAAATATTTCAACAGTTTAGACCCAGTTTACCAGAGACAGCCAATATGCAAATAGTGTCCATCATCTATCTAAAAGGGGAAACCGAATCAAGTCCTCCGATCTCTTCCTCTCCACAAAACATATAAGCAATAATATTTAAGAAGAATAGACTCATGGAGTAGGCATTTCAGTCACAACAAACATGCACACAACACATGTCTGAGTGTACATTGACCCCTGTGAGATCAAGGTGAAAATCTATACACTATGAAGGGGAGGTGAACTAGTGATGTTCTTTGTTTCTTAAATAAGTATCTGAAAGCAAGAGATCATGGTAAGGAATGCTGGATTTCCCCCACCTACTCTGCTGTATGACACGTGATTCCACAAATTACAATGAACTACATTTCATTGCCTAAATCAAATTTTGTACTTAAGATTAAAAAAAAATTAGAGATATTATTTTCAGATCGTATTTTTCAAGTGGTAAACATTCCTTAGTTGCTGATAACATGCTTGCAGTGCAGTTTGTATCCACGTAAACTTTTAATGAAACTCCTGAAAAGAAGGGGGGAATTCTGCAACATGATGCTGCATTGTAATGCACTTTTTTTAAAGGACAGAGACAATATACCTCAAGTTACATTAGACTTATACAGTCAACACACTAGGTATGTTCTGAAGCAACACTAAACCATTGTTCAGTATTATTAGCATGAGCCTCAGGCTTCTCCATACCCTCTCCCTTTTGCACACATGCTTCTTCCATGCCTGGTTGAAAACAAACCATTATTCATTATTGTGTCCAAACCCAGTCTCTAATTTCATTTTATGATCAAACCAGATTCAAACTTGAGTGCCCATTTCAGCATGCACACACTTAGGGATGCATCCCAATTCAAAGTTAAGTATATTTGAAGTCAGGAATTTTAACTGGCTTTAATGCACTTAGTTCTGTTGACAAACAGCCCCCATTTACCGTGAATACATAACTCTGCCCTCCACCACTACTATGTCTTTCTCTGAACAGAGATTTACCTGATCAAAAACAAGCATTAAAACGTTGGTCTTGGTCATCTCCAGGGTTCATGGATGGGTGGACAACTGGAGGGAGTGAGATACCAGAAGTCATACTTCGGTCTCTTATGGAATACAAGAAGCAGGTAAAGACAATTTCATTCAGTTCTGCTTTTAGAAATCAGCCATACTTTGAATTGTTCTGCTGCTCTGTCTTTCAATTTGCAGGTTTTTTTATAACCTTATTTTTAATTTCAATTTTAAATTGTTTTATCTATCCATTTTCTAACCAGAGAAGTAGCTAAAAAGCCATTTAGAACCCTTGTAAATAAATGTTACTGCATCGTACACAGGTCCTCATGTCAAAGAGCAATATGTATGTATTTATTAGTTTGCCCATTTATTACCACTGGTGGAAAATAACTGAATTTCATGACATATTGAAAAAACTTTTGAGCTCAAGAGGTAAGCTTTACCATGACATACATTTTATTTATTTTATATACACAAAAAAATCTACAGATATACATTACATTCTGACTCATATTAACAAAGCAAATACAATCATCTCTGGACTACTTAATGTCAAAATTTGACCTCACTGTCTCCAACAAACTTGACCTGGCAAAATTTTTCTACTTCATACAGGAATTAGATTTCAGTCCTTGTTTCCCTTCTAACCCCCCCCCCCCAAAAAAAAACCATCAAATAAACTGTTCCTTTTTTCCTGCTCATGACACCTGAAAGCTTACAGTCTGACTGAATTGGTTTATTCTTCATTAACTGTTTGCTTTGGATCAAGTGAAACCAGCGAGGAAATGGACAACTGCTCCACTGGGAGAAGAGTCATGTGGGACAAATTAGAAGCTGCTGCATGATTTTAAAGGGGGGGCAGAGGGGAGAACAGGACTAACCAGAGACAGCTGTCAGGATGTGAATTTTATGTTTATAAACCACCTCTGCCCCACCCCCAAATTTTTGTGGATATTACAAGAGAAGGTGTAAGCCTGACCTACAAAGCAGATCAACGCCATACTTCATAATAAAGGCATGAAAATACAGTATAACATTACCAGCATGAAGCAATTGCCCATGCAAAGCAGACTTTTAAATCCTCTGTCTTCATCTGATAAAAATACTGAACTATGATAAAGAATTCAAACTGCAGTTCTAGTAAGATATCTGACATGATAAATATGTACAGTGGGAGTTATTTTGCTAAAGGCACAGGTAGAAGTACCTATGTTGTGGGTCTGGTCCTGAGAAAATAGCAAGGATTATTTTAACCCTTCAATCGAAGGGGGAAAAAGAACATACTTAAAAAGGTTAAGAATCTAGTACTGCTGTTTTCAAACTCTCAGGGAGTTTGAGGACCACAGTAAGTTCTTGCAGGGGAAGGGAGAGAGGCAGCAGGGGTGGGGGAAAGGTAGCAATGCAACCCCCAGGATCCCTAAGGGGGGGCTGCAGGGACTGGGATGCCCTCACCAGTCCCTGCAGCAGCCTGTTGGGGGTGCGGAGAGCCCTGTGCGATTATCTGCAGGGCTTCCTGCCTTCTAAAAGTGAAAGCAGAGCAATCACGCTCCACTTCCAGTTCTGCAGAAGCTCAGAAGTCATACACAGATGCAAACACCATGCTGAGGAGGATTCCTTCTGGAAGGGAAAGATTCTACAAGCTGCCCGTAGAACAATTATTGTCAAAAACTCTACTGTGGAGCTTTGTAAGCTGCCTTGGCCATTTGCTTCGGCAAGGGAAAGGCGGCATATAAATTTCTCAAGTAATAATAATAAGCTCCTACCAATAAGAAACCCAGGAAAAACTCCAACTTGAAGTTTTGCCCTTAAATTGCAGAACAATCGCTTTCAAAAGATCTACTATATCAATATTTTGTGTATCACAGCACATTTTTCTCACTTTTTCCATCTAATAGCTCTTCTGAAAATTTGAAATTCCAGATAAATACAGAATAAAGTTTTACTTAGTTTGATGGGTTAAATCTTCTATTGCATTTCCTTTCAACTTATACCAGAACACACACCACCATACAATATCTATTGTAACTGATAAATCGTATCTTTTGAAAAACCTCACCCCTTAAAAACAAAGTCCAAGCCTTCCTGCCTATTCTACAACATGTATTTAGCTGAATCTACACAAGGGGAAAATATAGCGCACTCACAAAAAACAGACAAGAGAACAGACACACTGCTGCCTTGCACATCAAAATTTCACCTATACTAAGTAGCTTCCAACAGTTTGAGTTTGCCCAATAGGAAAGGTCCTGCGCTCACCTAACTAAAAAGAACAAAGATGCTTCAGCTGATCTTAAAACAAGTGTGCAAAAATGCACACACCAACACAAAATGAAAAATTGGGTTCAAACTCAAATAACTTTACCCATGTGAAACAAAGCAATCAAAAGTGATTTTCCATTTACAGTTCAGATGGTTGGGTCTTCCCTGCTTGGTGAACAAGCACATGAATTGGATATACTTCACAACGCATGCATTCTTTTCAAAGGGTACTGAAGACACAACAAAATCATGCTTGCCTCTAGTTTGAGTACTTAAGTTGTAGCATTTTTTATAGCACTCAGAACTTGCATACACAACCAAAATACTAGTTTGTTAACCAAAATCCATTTGAAAGGGAAAAGTCAAAGTTTCAAAGAATGCATATACTCTGAAGCTTTATCTGTAGATAAGGCTTTGTCCTCAAGGCATTTGACTGTCCATAAACTCAAGGCCAACTGATAAGTTTTTTTGTAGGGAGGGGATCTTGCACAAAACAAATGCTGAGAAACACTAACTGCACTGTCATTTCCAATAGGAACTTCAAAGGTTAAGGGCAGAATGTTAAATTTTGAGAAAGGCAACACTTTCACAAATTTTTAATTATTTTTAAAAACCACAGATAAAATTGAAGAGTGCTTTTTGAATCTCAATATCTTTCTCCCACCAAAATTACAAGCTCTTATTTTCAGCACCTGTTTGGATGAAGTGAATACTGCACAAATGGCCTGGACAAGTTGATAGTAATTTTAGTTTAAGGTGTGAAATTTTATCGGAGAAAATTATGTGTATTTTCTCAGACAAAACCATAAAATAAATACTCTGCATCTCAGTTACTCTCATAAAACAAAAACATGTTTATAATATCTAACTTTAGCATGTTTCACACCAAGAAACAAAGTCCAAAGAAGATTATAATAAAATCAGAGCAAACAGTTAGCAATTCAATCTATATATCTTGGATAATTATAGAATACATACATACATAAGACCTTTATTGGCATAGATAATGGAAATACGAAACCACCAAACATTAAACATTCAGAACACACACACAATAAAATAAAGCACTCGTAATCATCCAATACTCCCTCCCCCCATTCACCATAATATTCACTTGGTATTCTTTATTCTTTATTATTATTATTATAGAATACCAAGTATCCCTGGATCCAGCCATTTTAAAAGTAATTAAATACTGGAATGATAAGGGGGGAAAACACAACTATAGATTAGTTTAACCCACAAACTGATAAAATCATTGTGATTATTTTTGTCCAAAAATGCACTAGCAGGTCAGATTTCAAGAAGCCAATTTCTGTAAAGTTTTTTTTCTACACATTGATTTTATCCTTCTCTAAGAGTTAATGCCCACTTTGTTTTAAATGATCAAATCACTGCATTAAATTGAAAATTAAAGAGAGGAATGAAATCAAATCATTCAACAATAAATGGTCACTGTGTTAAGAGGTGTGCATTTAACACTGAAACTATGTACCATACATAGAAAACTGCAGGGATATGTTATTTAAATTATTTCTTCAATCAGCTGTAGCCAACACATGTGAAAATACAGCTCAAGGCTGTTTCCTTTATTACTTGGTTTCAAGGGATTGGGGTGGAGGTGGGATGACAGCAACTAACAAATTCCCAATACAATTTGAAACATTTGCAGTGAGGAAACGTTGGAGAAGATGCATTTCAAACTTCAATACTTTTTCTTTTGCTGCCATACTGTGAAAAATGTGGCAATGCACCAAAGGTTTTGTTTTGTTTTTTAAAGCATGTTGTGGCAATAAAACAAGATTACATAACTGCATTCTATGTGTAATCTATATCTAGAGCTCAAGAAGTTTGGAAAAATTGTATTTTTCAATTGTCCCTTCTGTACAGGAATCACTTAAAAATGGGCTGTCTCAATTTAGACATTTAAATAATTAACTTTGCTCAATGTGAAGAAGAGGACCATTCTGACTGTGCTGTTTGATATCATGTACTATCCTGTCGTCCTGGTTTTTCCAACAACATCACCACAAGCTGTTAAGTATTCTTCTATGGTACTGATAAAATATGTATCTCTCCTGTGGCATTACAAAAATGCAAATGAAAAGGAAATATAGGAAAAAGTTTTTGTTGGTTTTCTAAAGTATAATGGAACACAATGTGGGGAGATTGACAACACGACCACAATTCTGCACTATTATTTAAAAAAAATAGTTGTGGTTCAGAATTCATACCAAAGTTCAATATACACACACAATTTCTGATGGGTTTTTCTGAATCCAGAGTTACAAAGATTACCAACAACAACGCCACTTATTAAGATCTCTCTCCTCTTTCAGGTGAAGAAACCCGTGATAATAAAACCAACCTTCCAAGTCGAGTCTGATGCATGTTTCATAGTTTTATGTAAATAAAATGTCTAATCATCCAAGATCTCTGTACAGTCTACATTCTATTAACAGCGTCAGTTGCAGCCGCTACTGCTTTTTAAAAAATTAAAAGTAATTGTGCTCATGCCAAGAAGGGCTGCCCTACTTTCCTCATCTAGGGGCTTTGTCTCCTTTGATCTGTCCATCTACATTATCTACAGGGGCAGCAAGTTCAAGACAAAATAAGGTAAATAATTCCTAAGCAGAAGAAAGCTGAAGTCAACGAGCAGACAGGCGTCCAACTATGTTAAAAATAAAATCCTAGAGCAGAAAATAAAAGAAAAAGAAACCTAACTAAGGGTGTCACAGAGGTCAATGGATTGCATCATTAGAGAAAAGCTTGTCATCATCAGGTCAACTGCATCTAGGTCTGAGTTGCTACAACACCTTGATATTTCCTCCAGCATTGTCTTCCCATATCTCTTTTTGATCTGCATACATCTCAAGCCCACAGGATTCCTCTAACTGTCAACACGCTTGCTTCATTTAACACATAATTTAAAAAGTATTTATTTCTAAGAGTCCTAATCTGAAAGGTTTCCAAAATGGTCAGAACCCAAGGTAGCTTGTTATGCTGTTTATTTAAGGTTGATACCCTTCAACAGAAAACATGAGGAGGAAGATACAACAATCATTTCCGTGTCATCCTGCCAATTCCATTTTAGATTCTTATGGGAGACTTCAATATTCTAACAGAATTACGCTTCTTTATCCAATTGCATTATTCTACCAGTAACACTGTTATCTGGGTCCACAGCTTCTGAATACACCCAATATAAAAATACTAAGAATCTATTGTGAATTTCTGTTCTTGTCAGGAGGATCACATTTTCTCCTTATCACACAGAAATTTACAATATCTTAATCAGTTCATATTATACACAGAAAAAAGCCCAATATGTGCAAATGGAAAAAATGAAAAGTAACATAACTATTCATTAAGCACAAATAATCTATTTAAATCCTCATCGTATAATAAGAGTAAATACAGTTATTTTGGCCATGCTTTATTTTGTTTCCTTTTCCTTGCAACAGGGATCCCACAAAGGAGCGAATATAGGTCATCAGCCTACTGGTATATTTATCCATTTGAAAAGGTTTAATAATACAAGTTTCAAGGCAACTTTGATTTTTAGACAGATTCAAGGCCATTAACAACTGCGCAAACTGACGGTACATGAAGTTCTGTTTGCTGCATTGCTAACACTTTTCATAGCAACCTTTAAGCATCTCAAAAGGAAGGAAAGAGGCTGGGTATTCTTTCAGAAACGAGGGGCGGGGGCTATGTGAGGAGCAAGGAATTTTCTAGAAGTGCAGATTTCGATCTGTGCTCTCTCTCAGTCCTGTTCCCCCTGTGCATTGCGTGCCAAGAATACCAGAAGAGAGTCCTACAGAGACACTCATGATGATGCAAGGTATGGTCACAAGGCACAGGAACCTATCCCATTCACCCACTCCCTACAATATTCTGTCTCAAATAATTTCCATACTCACACAAGCATGAAAGAGGGGCAATGACAGACTCGTAACCTAGCACAAAATACCAAAGAAATGCTCCTGCACTCACTGAAAATTAACTCTTTATCAACTTGGACGATTTTTTTTTTAACACAAAAGCAAGATCAAATGATGGAGTTGCCCACATCTACATTTGATATTAACACACTGTGGCAGTTTAGGAGGATGGAAAGAATTAATATGAGAATGCACAGAAGTATTTGGGGAAGAAGAATCGGATGCTATATTGATTCCACACACACACACACACACACACACACACACACACACACACACAAATATGTGTTTCCACTTGATAGCTTATCAATAGCCTCTGCTGTTAGGTCTCCATCTTCTCACCCAAAAATTACAAGATCTGTGCTGTGCATCATTAGCAACCAAGATGCATAGAAAACATAAGCTCCAATTTTCTTTTAACTCGTTTGTTGCCATAGGTGAGGCATTCTCATTTAAAATCATTCACAGTAAGTGCAAAACATTAACTATTCATCCTCCAGCCATCTCATCTCACTGAACTTAGCCTTAAAAAAGATGCTAAGGGAATAAAGCAACTACATATTCATTCAAAGCCACAGTAACTACAAAGTGATTCAAGAGGAAGTACTGTACAACAAACCCATTTTTCTTTTCCAAAAACTACACACACAACACATAACACACAACACAAAAAATATCACTACACACACAAAAAACAACAAAGGGTACAAGAAATCATACATCACCATCATATCACTAAAACTAATAAATTACATATCTTAATCAATTTCCTCTTCTAAATTTACCTCTCAAAACCCATTTTTCTTATGTCATGAAAGCATTGTACGAAAACACTCCACTTTATTAGTTTAACCATGGTATGAGTGTTCCCAACTGATAAAATCTCTCAAGTCAAACTACGCAAATTCTAACAAAAAACCAAAGCTTTAAAGGATGCTTGTGCTTGTGTAAGCGTACAAAGTATTTTGAATTCAATTACTGAACCGTGTACATATGTTGTTGCATATTACATTAAAAAGTAAGAGAGAACCAAATTAAGTTAATTAAATCCATCTTTATAGTTTTGTAGGATATTTGCCAAAGAAATGAGTGGCTGTGAAATTCCATGCTACAATAAAGTACGGGATTACTAGAGTTATTGTCTCATTGCTCAACTCGTATTTAGACCTTTTACATCAAGTGATGCATTATCTGATAATCTGTTCATAGTAGGCATAGATTTGGTGTTACTGGGCAGTATGCACCAAAGAACACAAATAAAAATTAATACAAGGCAATCTACACAGTATTTCTAGAGGAAATACTGTTCATGTGAAATCTACATAATCTTGAAATACTTGAGACAAGGATGAGACAGACCATTTTTTAATCTCATCACCATACACTGAGCCAAACATATCTCCTCTGTAAAGGATAAGAGATAAAAGATCAATGAAGAGAAGGAGAAAGCTTGTTCAAAAAATTATACCGTTTCACTGGACAAGACAAAAGCAGATGGACACTACTGCAGAGCACAGGCAATGGAGTGAATAAGCACCTTACAAGAAAAAGACACACCTCTTGAGGTTTCCGCTCAGTCATTGTAAAAATACACTGCAGTCTACTTAATGAAAGAGGAGTAAAAAGAAAGAATAAATTTTCTGTTTACTAGACTGTAAAATTAGCACTAAACACTACTTAAAGAATGAAGCATACACTAAATAGTAAAGTGGAATGATAAACTGAAGAATTACCCAGATGAAACTGTTAAGAGTCCTTTCTCCTGTTCACAAGTTGCACAACAAGTCTCATTTTCAAGTTGTAAAAGCACAATATAGGAGAAGAAATTTTCCATAATGACTTAGGTTATATAATCTGAACAAATTTACTCTGCAATAAAAAACAGTAATAATGGAAAACCCTAGGAAATGAAGAGTTTTTATTAGTTTTATTAATTCAACAGTATAAATCTGTACTCCTTTTGTTTACTCACTACTTATTCATTACTAAATGCCTCGGCACAAATGAAAATAAAATCTAAAACACTTGATAAAAGCTGTGGGACTTGTAGGAACAGCGATTTCTATTTTATTTAAAGTGCTAAACCTCTCGCATGTATACACAGGTTAACTTCTTTCCTCTCCTCAAAGCTAGTAATTTATATAATAATTCATGAATATTAAACAGAAACAATTGTTGGTCATTATTTGATACCAGAAACCACAGAGAGCTGTAGCCAAAGCTACACATGCCGACCTGGGAGTGACATTGAATTCAGTGGGTCTGACTTACAAGTAAGTTTGTCTAGGATCATGCTGTATGTAACTACCAGTAGTGGATAAAATGAGGCTCTCTCTTTAAAAACAGTATGCTACAAATTTATTTCTTCTCCTTCTCTCAACTTCTTGCCTTCATGCCAGATTGCACTTCCAGTAAAATAAAAAAGCTAAAATTCTATCATCAACCAGTTCCAAGCTATTTAAAAACATATTAATCCCTTGAAGGGTATTTTTATTCAAAGCACTTCAGGAGTTAAATTGCTAAGTTAAAATCAAAGTAATGACCCCAAGCAGAGATTACTGAGTCACAGAGTAAATTCATATGACTAAGATCAGGCAGCAAAGCATTTCCTACTAAAAGATACCACCCTGATTAAATCTTGTTCTGGCACTAAGCATTCCTCATGGTTCTAACAGCCCATCACTCACATTAAGACCTTACGAAAAGAAAGATTACTAAACGAACCCAGTCAGAACTTTGCCCTCAGAGCTGTGAAAGCTAAGGTTTCCAGACGACTCAACTGACTGTCTCGTAAAACATAAGGATAATTAAACTGACAAGGAATAACTACCCTGTTTAAATTCTAGGGGCAGTTTGTCTAACCTTTTGATCCCTGAGAAGACCACAGTCCAACACCTGTCTAGGGTCACTATTATATAAAAGCATAGTATGAATATACACATGCAGACTCTCTATTCTTACCACTTCTGTTCACCAGGGCACACATGAACAAAAAAAGATGTATGTAAGTGTGCATATACACATACACACAAAATTAACCAGATAAAGCAGTACTCTTCACCATTTGAATTACTATTCATGGAAAATAGGAAAATATTTAAAAGCACATAATGTTTCTAGGCTCCACCTGATCTGAATTTTTAAACTACAATCATACTTAAGAAGATTACTACTCACAATAGTTGTATTACAGTTGGGAGTCACCTCACCAACACAAACTTGAAGCCTACACCTCCATTTTCTTAACCGAGAAGGTTTTTAAGCAAGGTGCCTTTGGGGAGGGGGATTCTTGCAAATATTTTGTTAGCTCTTATTTTCATTTAGAATTAGACAGGTAAAAAAAGAAATAATGTTATAAATAAGGTAGTGGTAACAGTACAATATAATTCTACACACAACTACTCACAGCTCTAGGGCACAATCCTAACCAGGCCTACTCAGAAGTAAGTCCTATTTTGTTCAATGGAGCTTACTCTCAGGAAAGCATGGTTAGGATTGCAGCCTTAGTCACTCAAACGACTAAATTTCACTGATTTCACTAATTTCCCTAGATCTTATTTCTAATTTAGTATTCAAATTATATCCTCAGTTCATGTATAGGAGGTATAGTGGTACATAGGCAGGAAGGTAGCTGGCTTTTTCACTCCCTTTCTCCAGAAGTTGAACATTTCAACTAACAGTCTTTCAGATGCATTACTTTTTCTGCACTTAGCGCGCGCACATATGAGGTTGTGGATTATTAAGCACATACAATTTCTGCAGCTTCTCCTAATGTATTTTTAAAATTTTATTACTGGTGTTTAAAAAGGTTTGGCACTCCATTTGCAGTGAAGAAGGTATCAAATTATGAGCAGACAATAAGCAGGAAAATCTTGCTGATTTGTAACATTTATTGATAATAGGGGCTCATTTATAGAATCTACAGTGTATGCAGTTCTCAAAATGTAGAAATGCCATCCTAGCCAGTCTTTGTTTTGTATTTTAACTTTATTGCCATTATTATTATATGCACACAGAACTTAAGATATTTAAAGATAAATCCAATTGAAAAATACCTTGCCAGAACACATGTGATACTAATGAAAATCCCTGACATACAGCACAATTCTATGATGTTCATTCATAAGTAAAACCCATGGTGTTCAGGGGAGCTTACTCACAGGAAAATGTACACAATGGTTTGCAGCGTGCCTTTGTTGCTCATGAATAAATACATAGGAAAGTTTGTAAAATCACTGTTTTTAGTAAATATGGGATGTTAGTGGCTATTCACTTGTAGTCTCTCTTGGAAGTTCTGTGACCAATTCTATGTAAATGAATTTTAAAAAATCAAGAAGAATAATTCCAAGTTAATGTTCTCAAAGAAAGTTCTCAAAAGAAGAGGCAAAAGTGAATTTGTTCAGGAAAGCAAATTTTCAAATTTGATCCAATTTGATTTGAAGTTAATCTGGAATATCATTTATAAACAACACACAATTAACTAGAGTGGTTTGGAACTTTATATAATATACTTTATACTCGCAAGATGTGAGCCTGAAATATTTTCAGACTACCGTTCAGAGCCTCACATTCCCGAACAATATATGCAAAATCAGCAAAAGCATTCCATATTGCTCTGCTCTTTCCTTTTAATTTCTGCTACGATGCAGCACCATGTCTAAAGTTACTTTCAATTAAATTTAAATGGAAATTAAGGCTTAATTCTTACAAGCCTTAGTAATTTTTTTTTCTGCTGTTATTTCTGTATTGACTCCCAATGGTAGGGATTTCCTTAGCAGCAACATTACGAAACTGCTACTTTATTCCAAGCAAAGTATATAAAAAAATGTGGTTCAGAAAACACATTTTTGCTAGTGGCCCTATCTGTTATTAGATACAGGGCTTTGGAATATACAAGTAAGCAGGTACCAAAAAACCATGAGATGCAGATGTTTTCCAACACAATTGGAAACAGCATAATGAAAACACATTTTAGCTCTCATGAAATACTCTTGCAAGCACCTTAATACCATTATGTTCCATCTTCAGATAATAGATGCCTTGCATCTGAAACATTCACCATTCCATTTTTTTTAAACTTGGGAGATGGGTATCTCAGTTTTTGAGAGGTGAGGAACATCTCAAAAGTAGAATACTGTATATTGTTTAGAATACTATATATTATTTATATAAGCTTTGAAAGGGAGGCATTGTTCAAGATTCAGTAAAAACCTGCAAATATTTTGGCAAATGTTTAGTCAATTTCACTTTTATACTATGAGGCAACAGCAGTGAAGTTAACCAAGTATTTGTCAAAAATCTTAATTCTCCAAAGTTGCTTTTGCAATTTACCTAGCTTGATGGTAAGCACTGCTGAGGAGGACACAGTACATGCCTTTACTTGCATTTGCAAATTTTCTTCAAGAAACTAAAATGAAATGAGAACTCCTATATTAGAACTATACAGCAGGGGAATACACAACTTTAAAAAGCTGATTAGAATTGTAAACAATGTGTGACAGAAAGGAGGAATAATAGTTTGGCTCATCACTGGATACATTCTGTTACAAGAAATGTCCAAAAAAGGGGCCATAGCACCCTGCAACCACATGCCAATAAAATAATAAAGTACTAATAGCAAGTAATGCTTTATGAGAATAACTTCACTTTTTGCAGTGATAATCTGATCTCATTTCTCCAACACAAAAAGAAAAACTGAACTGCACTAAAATGGTTTATGTAGAAAAAGCTCTTATGGGCTCATACAGTAGTTTTGATGGTACATGCTTAGACGTTTTCATAATTTGAACACTGTAAATAAGATCAACTTGGTCAAGTTTTATGAAAGAGATTCTAACCACTACCTGAACACTCAAACTGCAAAGAAAAAACTCCTTTAATTTTCTGTTTCATTAGGCAAACTAAACAACAAAACAAATTCTGCCCAGCAATCCATACATTTTAGGAAAAAAAGAGTATTACTTAAATTTTATTATAGGAAATGGCTGCCATTCTGCTTCCTAGGTCCCTGAAAAAAGTACGTACACAGATTTCATATAGTAGGCCATAACAAACTTATCTCAACCTGCAAATACAAATACGGTACATGGTTTAGTAGTCAACAGGATGAATCTTCCATACAATGCAATGTAATGCAACGCTGCCTATATCAAATAGATAGTATACAACAGGCATTATGAACTAGTACTCTGGTTTTTGAACGCAACTTCCAATTTGACCAAAAGTAGCTTCCGGAAGTTTCTATGGATCATTCTGAGGCCTGCAGTGGCCAATAGTGTGTGTCACTGGCCCACTGCAACCCAGGAGAAATCTTTGGAGGCACTAGGTAAATAATTGTGTGAGCTTAAAGGAGTGAACCCCCAGCATCGGCAAAACTCCTTATATTCCGGGAAGGATCTGGAACCAAATGCCCCATGACTAAAGAGAGTCCACTATAATCTCAGAATTGTAAATACAAATTGCACTTTCTATTGGACCAAGGAAGAGAGTGCCACCACAGTGCAGTGCTTATAAGTGTTGAACTTGAACAATGAAGACTTGAATTCAAATCCTTGCTCAGTCAACAATGTTTACTTGATGACTTTAGGTCCATTATCTTTCAGGTTTCTTGTGAGGATAAAAGGAGGCGGAGGAGTTACGTACACTGCCCTGAGTATCGCAGTTGCAATAAATGCACAAAATAAAAAATATGACAGCTTGTAAAAACCTGTAACTATTTTCAAAAACAGGAAACACAGCACAATAGCTGACGTAGCATCATGGTAAAAGACTTGAGCTGCAATCCTAACCACACTTTCCTGAGTGTAAGCCCCATTGAACAAAATAGAACTTACTTCTGAGCAGACCTGGTAAGGATTGTGCCCTAAGCTGCAAATCGGAACTTCCTTGAATTGAATCTTGCCTCTGTCATAAACTAGGTGGTCTTAAGCAAGCCACTTCCTCTTAGCGTCAGCTCCCATATGAGCATATTTACTTTATGAGGTTGTTGCAAGATTATAATGAGGTGACATACATGAGGCAATTGCCACACTCAGAAACACTAGTCTAAAGATATGACAGCATCCAGAGCACCTCCTCCACTGGAATGCAAGTTCCTTCCTCCAGAGCAAACAACTTTGGATGCTACCCATTAAATCTCTATATATTAATTGTGAACTCAGACAATTGAGTGCTGATCAAATGAGAAGCAACACAGGGCCTCCCAAAAATAAGGCAGCAGGTTCTATACGCTTGGACTGCCTCTGTATTCACAAATATATAGATCTGTACATTTGCAAGAAGAAAACCAAGACTAAGTGCAGCCCTTAGTTTCTAGAAAGTAATTCATATAAATATCTAGGTAAAAACTAGTGAATGAATTTTGCTGAGACTTTCTCTAATTATACAAGTGTTAGGAAAAGAGCTGGCCACATAAGAAAAATCATGCCTGGTTAATGTTTCATAGCACGTCTAAACAGGCAGTTAAAGCTGGCCTCTCATATTATTTAAGCTTATCTTGTTTGGATGGGGCACAGGAAGAATTAGTCCATCAAACGAGATAGTTTTTCTGCCAGAATAATTTACAGCACTTTTTCGGTTTTGCAGCTGCCAACTCCTTATTTGTACATATTTAGAAGTAATAAAATAGAATTAAAAGCAATAAATTGTTGCAGCTCACCCTGCCACATATAGTGCATCTTAGAAAGTTATGTTTAGTGTGACTTAATGAATACTTACGGCTGAAGTGCATTCACATTTTTGATGGAGTGGTAAACTTACAAATGTCCTGTAGCTATAAATTACCTCTAAAGATTAGTAGAGAGTGTGCAGAGTCCTAGATCTCATGAGGTTTATTTAACTTGAAGAGATCCTCCTGGCTGTCTGAAGACAAACAGGCATGATTTAGCAAGCGTGATGCAATGTTTGAACAAAGGAGGGTTTTTCTGTTTTGTTCATTAATTTATATAAGAAGTATATTACATATCCTGTTGCAGTAAGCTCAGACTATTTCTACCATTTCTTTTCCCAAGGAAACTACTTTTCAAGGAAAAGTGGTACAGTACAAAAATGTGAAAAATAAAATAAAAATATTGCCTGAAGTGTAAGATACATCTTCCTACTAGAAGCTATTGAAGAGTTGCCAGCTCCATTCTAAATGCCACCAGCTTGCCTTCAACTATGCTACAAACAGGTCATTGGTAGTACAATGCAGGCATAGTACAGGCTCTTCTACATGTGGTTAAACAGGTGAAAAAGTGAAAGTACTACTGAGGTTCAAGCCTTTATGTTCAGAAACATTTTGCTTGCCTGAAGTCCAAAGGGAAGTGTATGGACTCCAGGGAAATCCATAGAACACCTGGGTAGGAACCTGTAACAGGCTGAAAGGAATTCCAATAATGAATACTCAGATAATTTTGGACTCCAGTTGGCCAACAAAAGGTGCCATGGTGGGAAGGAAGACTTGCAGCTCAGTGGCAGAGCACATACTTTTCATGGAGATAGTCTCAAGTTCAAACCTAGGCATCTCTAGATACCACAGAGGTGAGGAAAAAAATAAAATCCTGTCTGATCCTGGAGAGCCATGGCTAGTCTATGCTGAAGATACTGACCTGGATAGACCAATAGTCTGATTTACTAGAAAGGAGATCCTTTAGAACTAATCAGAAAGCAGGATGTGTATGCGCAACCTCCTGATTTTAGGAATGGGTTAAGTCAGAATGCCAGATGTAGGGGAGAGCACCAGGATGAGGTCTCTTGTTATCTGGTGTGCTCCCTGGGGCATTTGGTGGGCCGCTGTGAGATACAGGAAGCTGGACTAGATGGGCCTATGGCCTGATCCAGTGGGGCTGTTCTTATGTTCTTATGTTCTTATGTTCTTATGTGCTTACTTCTGTAACTGCCACTAAGGAATTAGATTTCACATGCACCAGTCGAAGTGAAAGGACAGGATTAGCCAGTGGTATTCAATCTTTGACTGGCTGCTCTCGCGACCTACTGGGCCACTGACCACGGCTCCCATTAGGGACTACAATCCTACACATAGTATATGGTAGAGGATTTTCTGGCTCCCCTAGCTGGTTTGCATGGCTCCCTGGGGAGCCAAGGCTCACATTTTGGGAACCACTGAGGATTAGCAATTCATTCAGTTTATACTAGGCTCAATTAAAACACAGGCTAAATACAGTTATGTGCACTATGTTGCAGCCATGAAAAGAGTACAGATACAGTTGGGTCTACACTTTTCTCTCTATAGTCCCAATGTTAAACAGAAACGGCCTTTTCACAACAATTTATTGGAAACAGGATTGCTGTCTGTTAGATGCAACATCGTAAGTTATAACGCAAGGGGAGCACAGTAGGTTGGCCATCAGCACAGTAATTAGAGAATGGATAATTACATACATTCAAGCCTCAATATGAGAGGCTGCCATATCATTAAACTTCATATTTAAGATGCTGGCTTTAAAAAAAGAAAAAGTTAGATGGTCATCTCCAACGTAATGCTTTAACTCAGAAGTTCCACTGAATTTAGTGGGGTTTACTTCCTACTTAGGTACATCAACTAGAATAGCAACTTTAGAAAGAAAGGAAAAAAAACAAAGTTAATATATTAAAGTGTAGAAATTTAACATATTAATCCTGTAAGAATATAGTTTTTAACTACATAATCTTAGATATGTAGCACAAACAATCCAAGACAAACCTGAATGCTTTTTCCATATATATTAATATATTTTTTGTCCTTAATACTATTGCATGGGAGGTTGCAACATTGTTTTCAAACAGGACAGAGGTTCTTTTTAAAAAAATGCTTATTAAGATACTTTATAGTACCATCATTATAGAAGCTGTAAGGATTTGTGTTGCTTCATTAAATGTTATGAGGCTGTCTTTTCTACATGAAATATCATATCCTATACCTTTTCTTGTCATTTTTAGTATCATAATAATCTTTGTATTATTTCCTTTATTCATCTTTCATTGTTCTCTGTTGGTATTTGTTTGCTTGTTTTATTTGGCAGAATTAATACAGGAAATGTTAATGAGACAGGGTTATTAAAGCACGGGGATAAGTTGATTTGGGATCTCTGCACAATTCTTCCTGGTGAATGGAGGACAAAGCATTCATTTTTGCAGCAGAGAAATAGTAAAAGTTATTAGCCTCTTTATCACCTGAAGAACAGTCACAGAGGGAGCATTTAGCATGCAAATGCCTGCATCCATACTACCTCT